>NC_092056.1:22755448-23462948 GCF_039877785.1 Chaetodon trifascialis
AAAAGAAATAAACAAAAGAGGAAAACAGACAGGCAATTGCTTGATGGGGGTTGCTCTTCTGACAATCAGTACAGCGTGATGTAAAAATGGCGCTCTGTTTGCCGTTATTCAGCGAGCGCCAGTTCTGTGCCAAACTGCCTGCTTTGGCAGATCCCCCCCCCCCCCGTTTCTGCTGTCACTAAGGGGAATGGGATTTTTCTTTTTCATGTGTTGGAGGTATGGACCAAAGCATGTGGTGCTCTGTGAGTCTAATTAAAATGACTTGGCTATTTTGCCATGCGATGGTGTCTCAGAGAGGTGGATGAGAATTGAAACACTTAATTTTGTTTCGCTTGGTTCCTCCTCTCTGTGGAGTTGGACTGAGCTGAGCCTTGATGAGAGTGCGGATTTGACAGCTGTGCATGCATGCGGATGCATACTCGTGTGCGTGTGTGCGTGTATTCACTGAAGAAAATTTAATAAGTCCCTTAATTTGGATTCAGTCCTATAGTCATAAATAATTTAACTTCCAATGCGGGACCATTAAAATGTCCTGACCACAAAGTGTAGAAATTGTGGTGCTCTTGTCAGGCAGTTTATCAGCTGAGTTTGACTTGACTCATGTTGGTTTTATTGATGTTCCTGGACAGACGCATGAGACTGAGTTCCCAGACCCCTTGATTAAAGATATGATGCCAAAAACGTCCATCTCGTATTATCTCATCCTATTATCTGTCTTTACATCAGCTGTCTTATGCCGCAGAACAATCTAGCTTTTGTGAGACAAATACATTTGTCTAATGCAACCCAGCCGCCTTCAAAAGCCTGCTGGAATTAACTGACATTTCCTTGAAAAGCGCAGAGTAATGGCCATATTTGAAGATACTGTCACTTGTTTTGAGGAAAACTCCTCAGCCAGGAAAAACATGTGACACTATCTCTGAGACATTATTGCCAGCAAAAGTGTTTAAATTGCATTCATTGTATGTATGTATGTAGTGTAGTATGTAGTGAGTTTTCTTTATTCAAATGCCCTGTCCTCAGTCACACAGAAACACAGCCTTGGACCGGGGGGCAGCTTCCTCCACCAATCTTGCCAATCGTGCTTTAAACATTCTTCACTTAGTGTGTCGATTTTATTAGCCTGGTTTTCCTTGTTTGAGTAAAGCAAGATTTGAAGATTGAATTTGCACACAAATTGTGCCTTGGTGCTTTTCTTGTTTTGTGTGTGTGTGTGTGTGTGTGTGTGTGTGTGTGTGTGTGTGTGTGTGTGTGTGTGTGTGTGTGTGTGTGTGTGTGTAGAAAGAGAGGAAGTGACAGGTCCAACCCCTTCAAACAGCCTTCTGGCCTGGTAGCATGGCATGTTTCCACCTCAGTCTTTCCTGCCAGCTCCCCTCCTTCCCCCACCCTCGTCCTCCTCCTCTCTCCTCCCTCCAAGCTGGGGGCCCCAGGGTGCCTGCAGCTTGCCTGTACTGGGCTATTGATTGGGAACAGGGCTGCAGCTCACCTGCTAATTGAAAGCCGATTGGGGCCCTGGGGCAGAGCTGTAAAACAGGCCCCACGTGGCATTAAAAGCTGAAGGCTGACGGGCCACTGTAAATCCAGAGCTGCTAATAGTGGTGGTGTATATCCATCTGTGTTAGAGCTGGATGAGTGTGTGTGTGTGTGTGTGTGTGTGTGTGTGTGTGTGTGTGTGTGTGTGTGTGTGTGAGTGTGTGTGTGAGTGTGTGAGTGTGTGTGTGCGCGCGCGTTCTAGTTTTGTTTTATGTGCGCACACGTACATGATGTTAATGCATGCGTGGTATGTGTGCGTGCATCTTAATGTGTGTATGTGTTTGCACGCATGTGAACTATGTGTCTTTAAGTGTGTGTGCTGTTTTTATACAGATGTCCTGTGTGTGTTTGTCTAATCACATGCATTAAAAGTGTGTACAAGTTTGTGTGGAGACGTTGGCATATTGTGCATGTGTTTGTGTGCATGTAGATACCACACACGCACACACACACTCATACACAGGTGGTTCATGGTGACAGTCTGGTCTCCCACAGCACCAGTAGAACAGTCTTGTCTGTAATGGACACATCCGTCGTCTTTCTTCAATCCTCCTGACAATAGCAGCAACAGCTCTTCATCCCTCCCTCTGTCTCTCTCCCACTCTCCCTTCCTCTAGCTTTCTCTGCTTCCTTTGTCTCCACACAAATCACACCTGTGATCCTCTGCTGAGACATCAGCTCTTGAGCTGAGCTCCATTTTTTCATTCCCCTCCCATTATTTCTCATTTTCACCATGACTGTCTGTCTCCTCTCTCATCTCGCTTTCTCTCATTTTTAGTCCATCCATGTATGTCTATATGTAGCTATGTATGCATGTATCATGGGCTTACAGTTGTTTCGGTTCATCCCAAACATGTTTGGTGGAGTTGAGGTCGGGGAGTCTGTGCCACCCAATCAAGTTCTCCTACAAAAAACATGCAACACCAGTTCTTAATAGATCTTTGTGCATGGGCCATTGCCATGCTGAAACAGGAAATGTACTTCCCCAAACTGTTGCCACCCTTAAGCACTATTGTCCTAATCTCCCTCTATTCTTACATGCTATAGCATTGACTTCATTTTATATATTGTTTATTAATTCAATTCAATTCAATTCAATTCAATTCAATTCAATTCAATTCAATTCAATATACCACACTTCTTTACCTCATCCTCTGTATATATTGTCAATTCTTAATTTTATATTTTTTCACTATTTAACGTCTTTTGCGTGTCTTTTTTCCTATGTAGGTACATTGAGTCAAATTCCCTGTATGTGCACATATACTTGGCCTATAAAGCCCACTGATTCTGATTCTGATTCTGATTCTGAACTTCTCTAACCTGTAAAAAAGGGAAGCTGGCCCAAACCATGAAAACGGCTAAAAAGCATCAAAATGTGGACTGGAATGTCCACATACCTTTGGTCACACAGTCTATCTGCCTATCAACAGTATCTTTCTCCCCTCCTGACTTTGTTTTTATTCTATTAAATCTCACTTTGCTTTCCACTCTCCCTCACGCTCCATCTCTCTGTCTGTCTGTCTGTCTGTCTCTGAGCGGTGTGATTGAGTAGGGAGGGGTGCTGGCCGTCCTGCAGCACGGCGCATGGAAACAGAGGTTAATTGGATTGTAATTAGAGCGGAGGTGATTAATTGATAGCATCTGTAAATTTGGATGTTTCCATTGTAAATGTGACAAATGAGAGCGTGGCAGGCCGGAGGAGGAAGGGCAGAGAGAGAGAAAGAAGAGAGAGAGCAAGACACACAGGCATGGGAAGAACGGAGGAGGAGTTGCAGAGATGGTGGAGAAAGAAAAAAGAGAAAGGCAAAAAAGTGAGAAAGAAAGATTTAATTTTAGCTGTGTGAAATCCCATGGTGGTATGGTATGGCAAGGTTGATAAATATGACTGAATGCTTGTGTGATGAAGCAAATGTGTTCACTTTCTTGCATAGAGTTAGATGCAACATGTTCTCCTACATACAGTAAATGACTGAATAGGGTGATTGCCAGTGACACCCAAAACAACATATATGACTGTTCTCAAAATGACATATATAACTGTTGGAGAACAGCAGCGACAGGCGTCACACGAGTAACACTGTAAAACAGCCACAGTTTGGTCAGGTTTAGGAACACGCACTACTTGGTAAGGTTCAGGAAAAGATCATAGGTTCAGATAAGTATGTCACCGTGGTCCTGTGTTTGTTTGACCCATCCATCCACCCCACCTTTCTCCACATGCAAACGTTTGTGCTCTTCATACTACATCATCTGACTTCTGAAGACTGAAATGAAAGGTGTGGTTGAGCTAAGCTAACTGTTTGCTGATGCTTCTTGCTAAGCTATTTTTGCTGTTTTATCTAACAGACAGATATGAGATAACTATTGCTTAAAGTCTGGGTACAGTTTCGATTCAGCAAAGGTCAAGGTGAAAATCCAGCAACTGATATTTCCATTTAAAGTTTTGCTTTCACTGCCTCTCATTCAATGAATTGTTGCTAACAAGCTTGCGTTACTGCTGTAGTCACAAGGCAAACACAGCTTGCCTTAGCGTTTCACACACTGTGCTAAATAGAATTGCCAGGCTTATACACAATGCAGACTGTGATTATGATCTTACATAATGTCTATGGCTCGTGCAACTTCTATTAATTTTTGCTGACACTGATCTGATGGTGCAGTGGGGGTGCCAATGTAGAGGACACTGGCAAAGAAGTTTAACCTGGCCCACATGTAGCCATACCAAGATACCATGTCATCCAGCACTGCACTGCCTTTGCACATCCCTGAACAGAGTTCTTTCTACCATGAATGAGGTAATTCTATGGTTTATCTCAAAATCACTGGGACAGACAGTAGCAAATGATCGTGGTCATGATAACTTTTCGTAGTCCCTCATAGTGTCTTTTCTCCTCAAAAGTCTCCAAATTCATGGATGTATTATTCAACCTGGATTTTCTGGATCATATTTCATTCATTACCTGATCAGCTTGCCACAGATTTTACTATTAATGTAACCTCCCACTCAAATAATTCATGCAATATACATCATAATCATACATTATCATATCACTGGATTTCTTTTCCTTGCAAATCTGCCCTGCCTTTTTTTTTTTCAAGGCCCAGCAAAGCAGGAGCAGCTTAAATGTGAGACATCCTGCAAAATTAAACTAAACTAAAAAAAATCCTATTAAATTACATTAATAGAGTATTACTATTTGAGCCATTTGTCCCCTTAGCAGCCTACTTTTGTGCATTTTTGATTTATGCAGAAAACCAGGTCTGTAGTTAAGACACCTGTTAGCCTGCAGGAGTTTCATGTTTTATTCCGTGACATCAATCACACCTGTTATATCTCAACTGAATTCTGATGCCACATAACGTCAGCGCTAATTCATAATCCTCCCCATTTTCAGCCATAAAAAAAAAAAAAACACTGTAGGATGACCTCTGAAAAGATGTCATTATAAGAACTCCCCGCTGTAAACATACTAAGAACTAGTGCGAATGTTTCTCACAAATAACACCACATTTATATTAAAGGCACTTATTTTGAGCTAAAACAAAACGTGGTTTAAATTGCAACATAAAATTAAATATTTTGTCAACATAACTGTGTTTTCCTTTACTACTTAATCACTGTAATCTGTGAGGGATTGTGACATGTACTGCTCCCTGGGCCATGTTTGATTGCTCTTGCTGCTGTTTATATAATTATGACTCATGCTATTTCTCACATGGAGACGTATGCTAAAGTGTAACATATGGAGAGGGTGTGAAGGATGCACCATGTAAGGTGAGTGTGTAATGTCTTTGTCACGAGTAATACCTGAGCTCATGCCAAGAAGCTTTGAGGTATCACCCTATCAACACACCTCTTTATATGCAACATATACAGTTTAAGATAAAATAGTACTTATTGTCCCCAGAGGCAATTGTTTGTATGCACAGCAGTGGACAACATGTAATGCATTCACAAGTTAACAACACTGACAGTAGGGCCGTGGGAAAACACCAAACCCATGCAAGCAATGAAATTAAGGTATCATCCAAGCATAGAGAAATTAACAAAGCTGTTTTTCCATCATCTGAACACAGAAAAATTAATAAAGCTGTACTTTTTACAGTCACAAGTTCTCCAATCTAATTTCTTGGGCAGGTGTCACAACTATGAAAACCTTTTCACGGAGTGTGCGGACGGCTCACGATGGCTCGTGTGGTTCGTTGCTCAACGGAACAAATTGTTCATTAACTGTGGGCCTAATGCTCTAACAAATGTTCCAGGAATATTGCTGTGGTGGTCCACACGAGGATGGAATTAAGCTAATCAAATAAGCCTCCAGTCAGGTCCTATCAGACAGCTCCAGACTGCAGCAAATGAGCCCACGTCGCAAAATTTACATTTCATCTTCCCCAGGGGACAGGTAGGGTCCCACCTCGCCACCACTTTTCCCCCCAATCAGCATCTGGCTCCTGGAGGAAGACGAGGGAAATGGGAAAAAGAGGGATGAGGTGGTTCCTGGCCATACCATGAAGCTGTTCAACCCCTCTTGCCTCTTACTGGGCATGCTTCAGATGAATAAGGGAGAGAAAATAGAGAAGATGACAGCAGGGGAAATATTTGCTGTTGTGGTTGGAGCGCCACACAGATCCCAAGAATGAGGGCCGGGCATATTTGCCCAGCTGTCCGTCTCCCAAGCGCTGACTGTATGAGTGTGTGCCCGCTGAAGTCAATTTGTTTGTCAAAGTCACCATGCCTTCATTCTGTAAGTTATTTATTTCTGCCTTTGCTTGTGTGTCACTTTGTACTATATGTGTGTATGTACACTTCATGCATGCATTGACGTTAGTGTGTGTGTGTGTGCCTGTGATAGAGTGTGTATCCAGGGAGAAGCAAATCCATCTGTCTTCCTCGGATGAAGATGCCAGAAACAAGGAAGAAGGAGAGAGATCCTGCTCCAAAAGAGGCTGGGGAAGGAAGGAGAGCCAAACAGATGTCCCTAGAACTCCTAACTTGTCTCCTTGTCTCCTTCCTCCTTCCAGATGTTCAACTTGTCATCCTCTATTTTTCTGTGGAGTACTGGCTGACAGTCTCAAGAGAAAATTAATGAATGGCATGAAAATGTGTTATTTTCTGAAAATATTTGTAACTCCTTCTCCAGATACTACTGGAAAGACAGAAAACAAGGGTAGACTTAACACCAGAGGCAAACATGCAGCACTCATGGTTTCATGTTTACAAAAGGCAAAGAAGTGTCTTGTACTAAACCTTTTACTGTATTGTGGTGAACTTGCTGTACTGTAATTTTAGCCAAATACAACTGGAAGGTTTATGTATCCCCTTCCTACGGCTAGCTTTCTCTTTGAATTGATTTTCTTGATGTAAAAATCGATTTTTACAGTCCCCCAAATGTACGGTGGGGTTTTGTGCTACTTAAATTTTCATGCCGGTAACCTGATGACCTGCAATCTCAGGTATCTGAAACGGTGCCAAAATCAAATGACATTTGAGCATTATGTGTCTTCAAATATACTGAATATTGAGGGCTGTGTTTTAAATAATGCAGAACATGTATTCAAGTCTACAATAAGGCAGACTCATATGGGGTTTAAAAGTGAGGGTTTATGGTCTTTGCCAACAAAGTTGGCACTCTTTACTCATAAAGGACCCTTGATGACAACCTTGATGGCTTATTGTAGACTGAAAAGACACCACCATTTATCTCTGACTCACTAACAGCAGACTTAAAGAACACCATCAATAAAGGCTTGTGAGTCACTTTTCACAATAAGCCATCGACCATTAAAAGACATTGCATGTGGACTCATAACCTGTCAATCCAAACATTCAACAAACCCAAACAACATCTATATGTATGCAGTGGAACAGCCTTATTGCTAAGCAGCACTGCAGGTAGTAACAATTATAGAAAACAACATGGGATGGTGAAGCTAGAAAAGATGATTAAATAATGGAGCAATATACATTATACAATGCACGTTTTGTTATTATGGGGCTCACCACCTGCAAGGATGAGGGTAAGGGTGTCATGCATTGACAGTCAAGCTTTGACTTACGTTTCACTAACTGTGGCGTCAGCACTTAATTACAATAACGAGTAAAGAAAAGCATATGTAAAATTAAGGAGTGCCCCAACTTTAAATGAGAACTGTCAAGGACTGGCTCAGTGACATGTCCATCAAGAACACCTTGTCAGAGTGGTTTACATTGTATGCTAAACTAACTTTGTTACTGAGCTTGATGGGAATATTCACACATCAAAGACAAGTGACCCATTATCAAGTTTAAATATGTTAGCAGCAATGTGATCCCCAGGATGTCAAAACTGTGTTCGGCATTCACTGAGCACTCTTAATGCTATACACACAGCTGGTGTGTCGGGAAGCAAACTTAGACTTGACCAATGTAGCTGCTCAATGCTGCGCACTGTATTTCAGTCCCTCACTCCAAAGCACTTTAACTTGTCCCCTGCAGGACTTTCACTTTTCAACATATGTGGTAAAAATGAGCTGAGGAGGCTCATGTTTTTTGACTTCTCCAGCGCTTTCAACACAATCCAATCATCACTGCTCAGGGGGAAGCTGGAAGGAGCTGGAGTAGACTACCACCTGGCTGCGAGGACCAGCCTCACCAACAGACCACAGTATGTGAGACTTCACAACTGTACGTCTGATGTGGTAGTTTGCAGCACAGGGGCTCCGCAGGGTACAGTGCTCTCTTCTTTCCTCTTCACCCTCTACACATCTGACTTCAGACACAACACTGACAGCTGTCACATCCAGAAGTTATTATCCATCAATGGAGATACAGCCATACAGCCATAGATGGATGTGTATCACAGGGGAATGAAATGGAATATGTGGAAGTCATAACCAACTTTGTACACTGATGTGGACTGAACCACCTGCACATAAACACCAGCAGGACAAAGGAGATGGTGATAGATTTCGGCAGAAAAGTCCCACAGACCACACCAGTGAACATCCAGGGCTTGGACATCGTGGGGGATTAGAGATACCTGGGTGTTCATCTCAACAACAGACTGGACTGGACTAACAGCACAGATGCCCTGTACAGGAGGGGCCAAAGTCATCTCCACCAGCTAAGAAGACTGAAGTCCTTTGGAGTATGTCTGACACTGTTGAAAAAATTTTATGAGTCTGTGGTGGCATTTGCAGTTTTCTGTGCAGCAGTCTGCTGGAGCTGCCGAAGCTCTGAGAAGCACAGAAAAAGACTAAAAAGTTAGCCAAGCTGACATCATTGCTGACGTCATTTCATTGACATTGTCAATCAGACAATGTACTTAATTATTTTTCAATCACCATGTGCAATTTTCAATGTTTTTCCCACCAGCAATATAATTCTTTAACTACACTTTATATATATAGTTGATTTTTTTTTAATTTTCATTTTGGATTTTTTATTCCCTTCTATGTCTCCTTTTATATTCCTGCTACTATTGCTGCTGCCTATAATGGGATTAATAAAATCTTATTTTATCTTATGTTAAACTGTGTCATATTGAAAATTTAACAATCACAAGAATTTTTTCATTTGTCAAGTTTGGATGTGAAAACCTGTAAGAAACTTCACATACCACTATGCAGCATAGCTATAAAGTAAAAATATCATCTCTGTATATGCTAATGTACAACAATAATGCTATGTGTACTGTTGCTAGTAGCCATAATAGTGTTTCAGTGTCTTTGAAATGCTGCTGAGGATGTGCTGACTCATGTTGGAGCAACTAGTGAAGATGCATTTTGTGTTTTATCCAAGTCAGATGTAGGTGGTTTTGAGGTAAAGTGCCTGTAAACAATGGCACTGAATACAGGCACTGGGAGTAAATTGTGCTGCAGATTCATCCAATATGGACAGACATTAAATCCTTGGGATGCTTTGTCTCCAAACAAAACACTGAAACCATAATTACCACCAGAAACAACAGAGCTGTTCTACACTAAAAGTTAATAAAAACATTGTTGTTGTAGCTGCTGATGTTATTTTACCTTTCTGGGTGCTGCAAGTTTAAAATGCTTTAAAATGTTTCCCTGGTTGTTTTGATGCAGTTCATTTGTGTCTGACAAGCTGTCCTTGGGATAAATATCTCTCCACAGGACCCATAGCTTAGCTAATGTTTTTTGCATTGCTATCGCTACTAGCGAGCAACTCACACATCTCTTAAAGTTTGAGAGGTAGACTCACCCCAAAGAGAAGCTGTAGTCTCCTCTAACCTGTGACACGTGCAGCTTAATTTCCTAGAAGGGAGATTGGTGATATTACTGGGAGACTGAAATGGCTTCCAAATGTTTGCATTATCTGATGGACATGAAAAGAGTCCTGAAATATTCTCCCCAGGTTCACTGAAGCTGAGGAAGGACTAATATCAACTCCTCCAACTCCTCTAATTTCTGCCGCAGACCTCCCTTGCCCATTCCCTAATTTGTTGAATCGCTTTGGGCCGATTTCTTTGCACACGCTTGCTGAGATTGTGTCACATATGAGGCTCCAGTCCTCTTGATAGCATTTCCACAAATTTATTCAGCGAGGTTATGTGGGCTGTAGGCCCTGGTTTGCTTTCTATTCAAAACAGCTCTCTTTCATCTGGATATGTTCCAGATATTTTAAGAGTGGGTGCTGAAATGGTCTGACCTTGATGCTTGCAGTTAGTGAAAAGAAAAATTAGACTAATTTTGAAATTACCTTACATTCCTACAATTCTGGGCAACTTCTTTCTGAACAACTTTCAGAGGTGCTGAAATAACCAATGGCACTCTAATTAACAGAAGGTTTCCTTGAATTGATTCACTGCATTTTTGTCCGGTATGAATTTCTCAGCTGATGGTTTTATGTTGTGGGCGACAGAGATCACTTATGGTTTTCCTCAGATATCAGTTTCATATGAGTATGGATGGATCACAAGAACAGGTCTTAAATTGGGACCAGTTCCTGATTGATCAGATCTACAATAACAGGCTCCCTGGTAGTTGGTGCTGCTTTCATGATTTGATCATCGCAGGAAAACAGCAGTCAGCCTGCAGTATATAAACTCAATACCACAACCACCTGTGGATCAATCAGACTATCCCAGGAATGTGAATGCAGAGACAACAACTCATTGCTGGATACCAGACACTTTGAAATACAGTCTGTGTGAAACAAGACAAAGAAAAGATGGCCCACACCAGCAACGGTTTCACTATACCTTACAGCATCAACATGCAGCAGGAGGCAGGAGTAAGGCAGTACTGTTACCACATCTATACATGGCATCCACAGCACACTGTGACCAGGTCTGAACAGGATGGTTCAAAAGACCAGAGTGAACACACTCCATGCTTGCACATCTTTGGGTGGCAGTTAACTTATCCTGCAGCATATGACAAAGTTAATCTAGCATAGTTTTGTTCCATCAGTTAGCTTTTCTTTGAAATTTTTTCCTTACAAATTATGAGGTTTGATGACACAAATGTCATATATATATATATATATATATATATATATATATATATATATATATATATATATATATATATATATATATATATATATATATATATATATATATATATATATATATATATATATATATGTGTGTGTGTGTGTGTGTGTGTGTGTGTGTGTGTGTGTGTGTGTGTGTGTGTGTGTGTATGTATGTATGTATATTCTGTTTGAAAAACTGCACTGTGAAACTGAAAATCAATGTTGACTTATTTTAACTTAATGTAATTAAATTATATGATGTATGTAACAGTAATGTGTTTAACCAAACCATGATCTCTTACTCATCCTCAATGAGTAGTTTTGTTGCCTCAACTTAATCCTTGGTTCTCTTCTCTTGGTTGGGTTTAGGTTACTGCCTAAGCAAACCGCCACTGTTTCACAATGTTGACCATGTGATGACAAAAGTCTGGTCCTCCTGTCGCTCTCCAATGGTGAAATATGTCACTTTGGGAGTGATTGGCGAATTACCTATTCAGTCATTCAGGTACCAGGACCTGTTGCATCTAACTCTTGGCGAGAAAGTGAATAAACACATTTGCCTTCAACATCTCTGGACTAAAACTTAAAGTAATCATTTGAGGATACAAAGATATTTGTTCATCCTGAAATGTAATCTATAGAGGTACCACTTCAAACACATTACCATACAACATCAAATAAAAGTGTTTCTAACCATTTGATACCTTCCTCGATTCACATCTATCAACCCTTGCCATTCCAGACCATCGTGGGATTTAACTCTAACTAAAAATAAATCTTTCTTTCTCACTTATTGGCCTTTCAATCTTTTTCTCTTTCTCCGCCATCTCTGCAACTCCTCCTCTGTTCTTCCCATGCATGTGTGTCTTGCTCTCTCTCTCCTCTTTCTTCCTCCACATTGATATGTGTCTTTTTGTTCATGGTCATATACGTTGTTTTGGGAGTCACTGGCAATCAACCTATTCTGTTGTTTAGGCGTGAGGACGTGTTGGCCACAAGAGGCCCTTTTTTCACTATACGCTACTTATTGGGCCTGAACTCTCCCTTTCCTTAACTTCTTATCCTCATTCTCCGAGCAAACGCTGTCATGCCTTAGTTATTTCTGCAGTACACCCTGGAGAGAGTACAAAAAAGACATCCTATCACAGCAATTTTGTCTTTTAGTAACACAGAGAGAATCCTATGCTCTTAAATTCTTGCTTGAGTTTTAATTTGTAAGTTGTGCAGAAGAAAGCCGAGATATTAACAACACTATTTTTGTCCCAGATGCTTTCATGCATTGTTTGTCACTTTCTTTATAATCTCCTTTATAGTTTTACTTAACGTAACAAGGCTTTACATGGCCTTCTGCTGGATTATCAGTGACTTTCTAACTTTTCTGTCCTCAGAGGTCTTCCACGTTAGGTCTCGCAGATGTTCCAGAGCCAAGGTTAAAATCAAGGGACTGTTTGATTTGATTGAGGGTATAATTTCATGGATGATCATCAGTACAATTTAAGGAATGGTCAATTTGGAAACACATCCATCTGTTCCTTTACAGCACTTAGAATCACAGAGTGACTGTGTGACTGTAAATGACACCACTGTACGTGCGACTTTTAAATTATGTGTCAAAAAAAGATAAGAAATGCTAGCATTAGCATGTAGATGGCGGAAACATTGGTACAGACTTTAGAAAGGGCTAACCGGTTGATCTGCACATTTGTTGGAATTTTCTCCTCGCGGGACGAATAAAAGGAATATTGAATTTCATAATATACGCCTTTTCACAAAGACCTCTGTTTCTATGGTGTAAGATAGCTGTCAAAAATGTGTCCGTATTTTAATGTTCGTATTTGTAAAGTTAACAATTTGCATGTCATAAAAGTTGTTTTACACAAAATTCTGCTGTCACATATTTGAGTCTGTGAAATTGGGTTCGGGTTACAATTGTCTAAAGTCTAAAGAGTCTAAAGATATGTATATTGTATAAAATGGTTCGATTTTATGAAATCAATAATAGCTATGCACGTTATTATTGACGTTATCTGTGAAGTCTCTCCGGGTCTGGCGGCGTTGCCCTGCATGTTTGTGTCTGGGGCATGCGCATGCGCAGTTTGAGGAATTGCAGATCGATTACTTTCCCCTGCGACTTGACTGTGACCTCAGTGACGTCATTTCAGCACTTTTCGACTCGTACCCGTAAACTTGAATTCGTATTCACAGTGAAGACTTCCTAGTCGTAGAAAAATGAGTTGTATTCACAAGACTTTGCACTCACAGCTTTTAGACTCATACTCATATAAAAACAATCATAACCCGAACCCAATTTCACAGACTCACGTATATGACAGCGGAATTTTGTGTAAAACAACTTTTATGACATACAAACTGTGAACTTTACAAATACGAACATTAAAATATGGACACATCTTTTTGACAGCTATCTTACACCATGTGTTTCAAGGTTTCCTAGAAAATATAACATGAAAAGAGAAGGTATGTGCGAGGGTGGTATATAGTTGACAAAAGGTCAAGGTTCCTTCATAAAAGTTCATTGTCTTTTGCACCACTAGACCACCTCGTCCCCTTTTTTTTCATGTAAGTAGCGAGACATTTCTCAGGAAGACCAGAAAAGATAAATGGCTAAGCCAAACCAGACGATCACAGTACATTGTAGCATTACTAATTGTATACATGGACACACTTTGTGCTTGCGTCGTTAACTGTGTGCGATGGCTCTTCAGTTCATTACACTCGAGGAAAGCACACATTCTAATGACATTTTGTGCAGAACCATTACGCAGCAGTTGTAAATATTTGTACCTGAAAAACCAGATATACCTCATTAAGCTGAACTTAGAGGGCAAAGGACGAATGAGCTTTCATATCAATAATGTAATGATTGTGCGTTTCGGCATTGATATTCTGCTGTGTAAACGCTGATGACAATAGGAAAGTGTACAGATGAATGGGATTATGTCTTTTTGTGCATTGAAATAAGCATTATTGGATAGTAATTCAATTCTGACACGGATTACAAATTCCTCATTCCTGCTCTATTAGTTGTTATAATTTCCCTTCAAGCAGAGTCTCTAGCCCAGACTAAAAGTGTACAGCTAAGTACACACACACTCTTCCATTCTCTGTTTGATACACATGCACACACACAGCCAAACAAGGCTGTCAAATGCACAGCAGCAGAAGTTCCTCACCACATACACAGTGTGTGGTTGCACCTGTTCCCCTCATCAATCACGTCTGACACTCTCCCTCACTTGTCCATTTGATATTTGTTTGGTTATTGCCTTTGCTATTGTTGCTGTGGTTTGATACATTCCCCGACAGCTCTTATTTCCATTATAAGTCATCAATTAATACAGAGAAATGTAATTATTGTGACAAGGCGTCTAATGTGGGCCGCGGAGATGAGAAATGGATTGTGACGGGGTGTGCTTCAAACTGTCACGTACAGTGGTGAATTCTCGCCAGCCCATCCTTACAGCACCACTTTCCAAAAGGCCTGACCTATTACAGAGCCCCGTCTTTAGAGGCTGGATTTTGTGGCATGTGTCCCTCCATCTTCCCGTAGAGTGTATGTGACTGAGTTCATCTACAACAGAGTAAAAGAGGAGGTGGAGACATCACTGAAAATGGACAGGGTTTATGTTTTAGGGAAAATTACTGTTATGGTGCTGGAATCTTATTTTATTTAGCTTCAGAACAATGGAACTTATTATCACTATGTTGCAGCTGAAGTATGACCAAGGTCTGGTTAACCTGCCATTGCTATTACAGTGTGCAAGTCAAGAAACACTCAAGCAAACAAAACAATAAAGCAGCAACATTACGGTTTGAAGGCTTGTGGCCCTTATGTTTCTGAGCCAACTGAACAAAGGAAAAAGCATGAAAGACTTATTTGAACTGTTTTTTCTTTCATTGATAACAGTTCCAAGACTTGAGAGCAGGGTTGTCACTGAGCAATAAGCTATTTCTTAGCCCTGACATGCAGTCAGTACCTTAAACGAGATAACAGATTTGGCTATTTTACAAGATTTTTTTATTTTTTGGTGTGAGGTCGCCAACACATTCTACAGGGACAAGGACAAAGTAGTTGTCTCAAGGACAAAATACACATTCTTAGAGCAGATAGGGTGGAACTGATTCTTTCTTTTATTCCTTTTTAATATCCTTTACCAGGTTTTTTTTTCACTTGGTAACGAGAACAGAGCCATGCCTTCCACCACCACCAAATGTGTCAAAGTAGTCAGTTATTTTGAAGGAAGTTTGTTCAGCTTTAAAGGTGCCAAAAAGATGCTTTCTGAACTGGCTTCTTACTTTGAGTGACAGGGTCTTACATGAGCACAAAACTTTCTCCCAAAGTTTTGGTCATTTCACATCAGAGACTTCTTTATGTGTGTTTTTGTCCGTTCTTTTCTGTTTGAGGTGGTCGGGACTCAGTAAAAGAGAGTCGTCACTTACTTAAACCAATGAGATTTTAGCAATGTTTGAATCACAATGTGAAGACGGTTGTGGTGTTGTTTGCTTACATTGCCAGACCACTGTCAAGTGAGTAAAAAGTGAGCAAATGACAACCATGCTATTATCTGCATTTGATTGGTTCTTATTCAGGCATGAATATTCAGTGCTAGAAAGAAATACTTAAGATTTGATCCCAAGTTTCAAGGGCCTTTAAGTCCCTTTTTATATGCTATTTTGATGATTCTGTCCAATCCTGTATTGTACTACTGAAAGATATACAACAATAATACCTCTTCTAAACATGAAGAGTTGAGCTTAAGTGCGCTTAAAAAGGATATTATGCATCATTATCATTATACTGAGAGAGAGCACAGCCCTGTGTTTAGACAGAGCAGTGAACTGTGTCTAATATGATTACATGACATTCCTCATATTTCGCACCAGGCCCAGAGGCCTTTGTTTGCCCTCGTGTTGACCTCTCTTTCCTCAAATGCCCTGGCCTTGACTCCTCCATGGCTGAGTTGCCTTGTCCCATGCACTAATTCTCTGACTAAATTCACATCTTCCCTCCCACTCATGCATCATGCTGCATCTATCTCTTTTTATCCCTCTTGCTTAGTCCTGTCCTCTCTTGTTTCATCTTGCCTTATCCTGCCAATCTCATGTCCTTGTTATCCCTACCTCTCTCCCCTGCACACTCCCTGCCTCTCTCCCCCTTCCTCTGCTGCCCTCCCTTTCCCTGTCTGTCTCTCCCTCTTTTTCCTCCCTCCCTCCCTTCCCTCTACTGTGGAGGTCAGGTATGATGCAGAGCCAGAGAGCTCGCCCGTGTTTAATTACATTAATAAAACACCCTGTGAGGTAGGATGACCTCGCACCCCACAACCCTCTCTATACCCTCTGCATCCCTCACCCTCTACCCGTCCCTCCCTCCCTGTTGTTCTGCAGGCTTAGGTCTATTTAGGCTCCCTGCAGGCCCAGTCCAATTGGTGCCAGGTTGCATTTCATGGCTGATTGCGAGGCATGTGTTTCTCCCTCTTCGGCATTGGTTCCGCCCCCAATCTCCAGCGGTTCCCGACATGCTCACTTCACTGGAGGTCATGTCAGAGACTTCTCCCTCCCTCCCTGACCTGCTGCAGGTGGAGGACACGGAGGAGAGAGCGCCAGCAAAACGAGACCTCTCTCCAAACAGCTGTAATGAGGGCCACGTCCTACCGGATGAGCTCCTCAGAGAAGTAAACGATTCCGATCACTCTCCTTCCATTTTGTTCATACTGTACACAGCCCTCTCTGACTCTGTCAACACGAAGGCTGCGCGTTTTCCTTCCCATCTCACGGATTCAATTTGGGAAGGGAAGCGAAAGATTCATTTGGAGAGGAGCTTCTTGGCATGCAGCAGGTTTTGGTTCAGTTGGCATTGGTGGAGGCTCTCCGCTCCTTGCGTCATAAAGCTGAAATCAGAGGCACACAAAATGCCCCCCGGGCCAAAAGACAATGGTCCTATGCACATAAATTATGGCAGAAGCAGGATGGCATATGACAAGCAGCAGTAACTTACTATTATTGCCTGCAACCGATGATGACAATTCCCTTGGTAGCCAACAGGTCGGAGCGATGTAATATGCATAGGATTCATGCAAATGGGAATGCCTCAAACATGTGTCAGAAATATCGCTGCCACCGGGTAGAAACCTTGTATCTTTGGAAAGCAGCCTTATTTTCATACTGACAACCATGCATCCTTATTGTAGTTTATGAATAGATTTTGTGGGCCTTGGGGTCACACAGCTGGCACTTCCTATAAAGAACCACATAAACCTTCAGCTCAGGTAGAAACATGGAAATTACAAGTTGGACTTACGAGGCTTTCCCGCAACAGCAGGAATCTAATCTCCTGCAGCCACCTTCATGATTTTCATGAATAGTCAACAGCCTTACCATAAAAAAGTGGCATCATCTTCTCCGAGAACATTACAGCTTAATGTAGACTCATAACTTACATTTCCTCCACAATGGGGAATCCTAACCTTGTTGTGCTCTTTTGGCTATGCTATTTATGTGCCAAATTTTTCCTCAGTGTATGTATGTTGATACTGTGGTGCCGTTGTGGCATGGTGTTTCCAATATATTATAGGCTAATGGCAAAACCACGGGGGCACTCTGGCACCCTAATGGCTTTGATGGTTGATGCTTTCACTTAGATTGAGACAGCAAAAAGTAGTTAAAAGCGTTATATGCTGTGGGCATTGCTAGTCTTTTCAGTGTCAGAGAGCTGTTTTTCTTCCCACAGCCATTTCTGTTCTCAACAACAGCATTCATCTAAAGAAAGGACACAAAATCTCTGAGAGCAGAACATGTTGCTCATGTTTATTTGATAAAAAGCCATCCTATGATGAAATGAGATCGTTTCATGTCCCTTTGGGTCAGCTTTTAAATCTCTTCCTAAAACATGCTTCACAAAAAGGCTTTTTATATTATTTCTTACTAACCTTACCTTTACTATAAATATTTGTTTTATTGATCTCTAATACCTTTCTCAATTCATGGCTGGACGTTTTATTGTTTCTCCTTGTGACTTTGAAATACTATTGGTTGACTGTCTGTGAAGCATTAACTGCCTTTAATACCTACACTGTTTATTGTTATCATTATTTCATATTCACTCTTCCTTGCATTTCTCCCCTCCCTTTGTTCTACTTCATACACTCTTCACTGTCTGCTTTGTTATTTGTTTGGAGGGTTTTCATTAGATTCCCCGACTAGCAATTAGTGTTCCTCTCCAAAGCGAAGGCAGAACAGTGGCACTCAATGTCCCATCTCTTTATTGCATGGTTAAGTACCCTTTAGACTCACGTGGTTATTAATAACATCATTGCTAAATCGCACAAAAAAGCATTGTGGCTAACTAGGTTACCGCACTGTTTACTTTGCCTCAAAACATCAGGTTAAACAAATGTACCTTTCCCCTCTTTCACTCCCTCTGTCCTCTCTCTCCCAACCTTTCTTTCCCCAGTTTGAATGTGGGCACAAAGAGAGGCAGAGAGAGGAAAGTTAATTAGATAGAGGTCCAAGGGGGGGTGGGGGGGGGCACCTGGTAATGGAAAGGGGCTGTATGGAAACAGATGGCCCAGAATTTATTAACTTGCAGGAGCACTTCAAGGAAGCCACTGCGACCAGACATTAGGCCAGTCACTGTCTGGGTGGGGGCTAGCAGGCGGCTGGATACAGGTAGAGGCTGTCAGAGCCCAAAAATAGAAAGCAGATTTATCTCTGGATTGTTGCAAATGATCCATCAGAGGAGAACAATGGATGCAATCCAGCTCACTGGTTGACGGTTTCGCCTAATGCCTTTGAAGTCACTCTGTAAGTATACGGGACCAGATAGTAAAAGAAGTTACAGCTTTATGTGAGACATTGCTTTTTGAAAGTTAGTTTAAGTCATCTGCTGTACAGTAGCTCACTGGGGTATCCTCCTTCAGCATTATATATATAGTACTCCAACAGCCGTTTTCCATAGCATCAGTGACAGGCATAACAAATCACTCTTTGTGACAATACAATTCCCCATATAACATTTGTGACTTTAATAACATCCTGTAAATATTCAGCTCGAGGTGAATAATCCAAAACCCACGTTTTAGTTTTCAATATGCGCTATGCTCTCAGCTACAATATACTGTAGTTTAATATGCTCACACATATGGGTAAATAAAGAAAGAAAAACTCCTCTTTGAAAGGATGAACACACAATAAGATACATTAAATTAACTGAACTGCAAAAGTTCAAGGTATCTACAGAAATAATACACAGCAGCTTGCTATGAAACAACAGCTTTGATACATGAAACATAAGTGTAACTCAAAACAGTTGTCATTAAATGTTACTACTAATATATTTCTAGCATCAGGTCAACAGTAGTTCATCAGTTTTTGAAACACTCAATGGAACAATCTCTAATCAGATGCTAATTTGCTGCTCAAGTGAGGTGCCTGCATATGAGAGCTTTAACATCCATCCATCCATCCATCCATCCATCCATCCATCCATCCATCCATCCATCCATCTTCTATGCCGCTTATCCCTTTCGGGGTCGTGGGGAGAGCTTTAACAATAACAACTAATTCAACAACACTTGGGTGACAAATGTAGCAAAATAATAAGCCAGTACGTTTCTGGTCTGCAGTCGTCATTAGGGTACCAGAATATTAGAAAACAAAAAGTTTCATAAAGTGTAACATATATAAAAAGTTTATGAACTGAAACATCTAGCAGTTGAACCTTTATTTGTACTCTGCGTCAGTGCAGTTATACAGTATTCAATGTACAACCTTGAGCGCTTGAAGACACAAAATACATCCTTTAGACTGCAAAACAAGCATATCCTGTCCTTCCAGCACAATAAACAGCATTATATTGGATGGAAGCACACTACTGGGAATGAAACATTCTTAGAAAATAAGTAGAAAACAACAATATTATATTGAGCCCCCGAGGTCCTCAGAAATCTTAAGAGAGGTGGGCTTCAATTCTGCCACATACTCGGGTTCATATAGAGACACACACAGGCATGCACACATGCTCAGATGCACACTGCGCCTTCAACATATGAACCCCAGTAGGGAAACTGAAAAGAATTCATCACAAGCGAAGGAGCAAGGACAGTTACAAGTGCAGAAAAAGTGAGAAGAATATTATGTACCGCTGTGTTATTGTCATGTCTTTGCTTTTTCTCCTTCTACTTATTATTATTATGTTGGCAATATAACAGCATATGTATATATATTATCAAAACACAATACTTTTGTTGTTGTTGTTCTTCTTGAAGCTGTGAACTGTGCACATGCTTTATCAAATTGCCTCTTTGGCATATGTGTTTGCCTGTGTCTACTCAGTGTTTCCTATTCCTGGACTGAAATACAAGAAAGGATCCTCCAAAGGTTTTAGGAGTTGTAAGGAGATGTAGGAGTTTTGATGTGTTGAGCCAAAGCGCTAAAGGCAGCATTGCCGAAATCAAACAGCTTGCACAACACGGTGCTAAAAGCTAATGAAAAATAGATTTAGTAGGGAACATGTTACTTTATTTAAGTCTCACCAAAGCGGCGTGATGGAAGGCAACATGTGTGACAGAACAGCTTGTGAACTAGTTGTGTAGGCTCTGTGAAGCAGCGCTGTTTGTGACTCAACGGTGTGAGCTTCAAATGCCACATTGCTGATCCTGCCGGGCCTCCACCAAAGTAAAAATAGACTGTGATGACAACTCTGTGGTGCCATAAAGACGCCCATTAACAATGTGTGTTCATGGAGCTGCTGAAGGGAGATCCAGATCGGCTCACCTCAAGCTGTTGAAGCAGCCTACAACAACAAAAAAACTTCCCTCCTTGATCAAACAGTCCATACCACAGAGGCTATACGATAAACAAAATCCAACGTGACAAAATGCCCAGTCTTTGTAAGCAGTGGCTAAAGCAACTAACAAGGTTTGACTGGCTGCACTGCCAGACTGTGTGTTACATCTGATGGAAACAGAGTGCAAGCTGTTGGTGCAAGGCATGGCATCGAGCCTGACAATAGCTGAGTGCTGTGTAAGCTCCACTGTGCTCTTTCTGTTGAGCGGCACAGCATGAGGATCCACTATGTCCTCATCTGACTCTCAGAAATATAGGGGGAACTTGTGTGGGCACCTCTTTGGGAGAATTAAAGGGCATCACGTCATGTAGTGGTGGGATTGGTGGCAGACGAGGTTAGACATATTGGATTATACTAAACTGGTCACTGAATGGACCTACAGGGTACAGGACCAGGGCCCCTGGACCAGAACTTCTGTATTGAGTGACCAAACGTTTCTTGTTGGGAAGTCAGTCAAACGACTATAAAGAGGTACCAAACAACCACAAAGGGACACAAAATGACCACAAAGAGATGCAATACAACTACAAAATGATGCAAAATAACCACACAGAGATGCAAAATGACCACAAAGAGATGAAAAGGTGACCGCATACAGATAGAAGACAAGTACAAATGATGCGGCTGCATCGACTGTAATCCTTTGATATCTTTCAGTCTCCATATCTGTGTCCGTTTCTTCATAATCCATCCATGGATGTAGGCTATTTGGAGTTACGAACAGCAGCCATTTATCGCTGCAGTTTCTTATTATAATATTTAAAGTTGTTTATATGGCATTCATTAGAGTGAATAACAATGTATCTATTAATAATGTACAATTTATTTTTGCCAAGAGCCAGGGCTTTAATCTGAGTCTTAACACATTTTTACTCATATTACAGATGCACCCCCCTTGTTTAAAACTGTGCGTAAGTCAGAGGTCTATCGCTGACTCATCTGAATTTTCATCAATAACCCAATGTAACCCCTGCACATTATTTGTCTTCTCGCTTCCACGTTAATGCATGCCTCTCTCTGTGGATGCATACGTGTCTATGTGAGAGTTTTCATTTTGTGTCAACTTTGCACAAAGGGCGTCATAGCCCACCTTACCAACTGCACTCTGGTCTCATCATCACTGCTATTGAAGCTTCTTAACAAAGGTGGGCAGCCGCAGAATATGCACTGATGCAACTGTAAATTGTCCTGGAGTATTATTTTTGACCAGCAGTATACCTGGCATTGCTGTGCTGTTATTTGTTTGATCTGCCAGCTTACTTCATGTCTTTTGCATTGCACAGTGCATAAAGCCCAGCTGTCCTTGTACCATTGTTGTCTCAGTATGCACAATGAAACGCTGTAAGTTGTCAATGTCTCGGCACCAATGTCACTAAGACAAATCCTTGTACATTTATTTGCAGTCTACGTCTACAACAATTCTGAAAAATTGCTGCCACTAGTGAGAACATTACTTTTTTACCATTAGAGCACGAGGGCAGACTCTTTATTGGCATTTTACGAAGCTAATCTTTCAATCAGGCTTCCTCACAATTAGATTTTTTATTGTGTCATGATGATTATGAACAGATAACCGATACTAATTTCCATAATGTTAATGGTTTCCATGCTTTCAGGGGCCCTTCCTTAGCTAGGTATTTAAAAAAATGTTGATTTGAAATCCAAGGACACTGCAGCACATCTATATTTCAGTCAGCTCTAATTTTCTATATACAAAAAACATCTGTCAACCCATGCTATTGCAAATTGAAACAGCAATTCCAGTATTATGTTTTCAGACGCTGATGACATTGCACTGATGTTATTGTTGGTAATGACAAGCTCAGAGGGGTGTTTATTTTAAAGGCACTTATGACTACAGCTTTGAAAAGTCTTCTCTTACCAAGCTGTTGAAATGCCAATAATATTTATGGTCTGTAGTCATTACGTTGTCTTTTCCTGGCCTGTAAAATAACATTTTAATCTTCATGTGTCCATTTAGTCACATAAAGGCCATTCATATCCATTCATTATCCTTTTTTCCACAAATAGGCATGTTTTATATACAGTGTATAGAGCACATACACATGTGGACTCCGCTGTCTTTGTGCTTTGGCAGTTTGTCAGCTCAGCCATTATAATCCTTGTGTCATACGTGAATGAGTTGTTGATCCATAACTGCACGACAGTCACCGTGTCCTGTGCAGGTAGTGATACTTTCTCAAACTTTTTCAGAAGAATGGGGCTTATTCTCTGCCCTGAACTGAAGAAGACATGTCTTTAGTTTCCTGAAGCCACCACAAATAATCCACAGTGATCCATGCCTGATCCATAGTGAGGCTTTTGTTCAGTAATAGTACTTGCCAGAATTTTCAAGAATAATATCACTCTCATGTGTGTATGGTAAATATGAAGCTGGAGGCAGCAGCCAGTTAGTTTAGCTTTGCATAAAGACTGAACACTGGGGGAAACAGCTAGCCTGTTGATGTGGTTGTGGGTTTAAATTTATGTGCAGCCTCAATGACATGAGGCACTCCAGGAAGTAACAGATATAGAACTTGTAATCAAAAACAGATGGAACATGTTAATGACTGAGCTTTAGAGGTGCTGGTATGCATTTTTTGTTGCCTGTGGACAGAGTCAGGTTGCTGTTTCTCCACGCTTCCATCCCTGTACTAAGCTAAACTAGTTGGCTTCTGGCTCCAACTTCATATCTGAACAGACATGACATGAGAGTGGCATAGGTTTTCTACTGAGCTCTCTGCTAGAAAGCAAAGTGTAATTCCCAAATGTTAAACTATCCATTTAATGCAACGAACAGAGAAAAGGCCTTTATGATCTTTCAAGTTCTTACAAAACTCCCCCTCCCTCACCCTTTTCTTGACTCTTTCCAAACTCTTCTCTCCTGAGGAACCCTAGGGGTAGCCTGAAGACTCTAAGCTGAGATGTTGCCGGCACCCTGAGTCTCATCTTCCCCAGATTCCATCATCCCCTGACCTCATCAGCTCCTCTCACCAGTCAGCTTCTCTCACCATTCATACTGCAATAAAGCTTTACACTGTATTCTGCTGAGGTGTGGTCTTTGTTAGTTAACTGCACGTAATTGTCCTGCCACTGTCTCTCTAGTACTGAAATGTGCATTTCAACTTTCTGTGCATGTAAGCACTCCTGTGTCTGTATGTGTGTGTGTGCATGTGTGTGGGGGGGTGGGGTGGGGGTGTTTTAGTGTGTTTAAACTTTTTAAAACATTTGCAAGATAAAGTAACTAGGTCAACTTATCAAAGTTAGGCCATGGAGCAGTACTCGTTCTGAGTGGCTTTCAAAACAGCTTTGATACATTTTACATCAAAAGGATGCACTACAATGATATAATAAACCCCTGACACATTATTGCAAGTTCCACTCAAGTTATATCTTTATGAAATAAATGAAAAAATGTTGTTTTGTTTTTTTTTGTGAAAATGCTATTATGAAGCACAGTATCTTTACATGTATAATAATAGTTTTAAAAAGTTGTATGAACTCCTGTTAGAGATAATGTGCTAAAACAGCCGTAGGTACTTTTTAATCCATATCAGAGGAATCTAGGTTGACAGAAAAGTGACATCAGCTTTGCAACAACAGCCTAGGGGAAGGGGAGTGGGAGGAGAGGGTGTGTGTGTGTGTGTGTGTGTGTGTGTGTGTGTGTGTGTGTGTGTGTGTGTGTGTGTGTGTGTGTGTGTGCACGTATGTACCCCTGAAAACCACATTCTCACACACAATGCACAACACTTATATTAACATCAGTGAGCTGCACAGTCACATTGATGTTTTCTGTTGGACTCTGGTGCAGTGGGCACCTCAGCAGTACTTACAATCTTAGCAACAACTTGCATCCACTCTGTGAACACTATGCATTTATATATTTAAATTTTTACTGTTTATTTTTACTATTTATTTTTTTTACTGTGAGATGACCTCAGTGACCTTAAGCCTACCGCTGGTTAAACCTGTTTTTAAAATGTTCTGTTAGAGCACATGTTGAGGGATAGCCAATGACATCACCTCAACCAACAAATTACAGAGCTGCTGAGTCACAGTATACATATAGGCTGATCTACAGTTAACACCAAACAGAAAGCAAAATACTGCATATACATGCAATGGAATATGCAAGTAAATCCTGTGAGTGTACTCAGGGAGGGCCTGCTCAGAGTATTCTGGGATTCATTAGTTGCCAAAAAGCAGATGACTCACTGTGGTCTCCGTGACCTCTTATTTGTTTTTTCTCTCATTTATTCCCTTCCTTGCATCACCAGTGAACTTAAACATGCAGCAAGATGCCTGCTTATCATTCAACAGTACATCAACAGCAGCATAGATGAAACATCACCCATAAAGGGAAAATAGAGATGTAATCTACCTTTTCAAACTAAAAATGAGCAAAAACTAATTTATCAAAAACATTGTTCAGGCTAGGCCAACAATCACTCCTGCATTTTCCCTACAGCGCAGAAGCAAATGAACTGGCAAGAAACTGTGTTTTAAGAGAAAATTATGGCTTGTGAGCGAGTGGTTCTTTATCTTGCATAGCCTGTGTGTGTGTGTGTGTGTGTGTGGGGGGGGGGGGGGGTGCGCGCCCCTCCCTCAGGCAGAGACTGCAGTTGAGGTTTGAGGCAGCTCTGGTATTACCATATACGTACACTCACAGATTCACAAAAAATACTGTCACACCTCATACTGGCTGTGCCATGAATATCAATGGTTGCTCTTCTTTTGGACTCACTCTACAAAACAGACAGTGAAAAATGTTCATGCATGACTACGTTCCACCTGGCCCACTCTATATATCCAGTTTAATGGGATAATGAACACACAGTATAAAGGAATTGTGCATGACACCAAGCTGTTATGCACAATGCATGACTTATGTCACTGATTTTTCTCCTTCAAGGGACTGTATTTTTGGTAGCTGTTTCAAGTGGTGTGTCTGTGACATTCCAACAAGTCACCTTGGCAGTGGTGTGAATAATTTTGGTGATAAAAACAGAAATGGCACTCACTCAGGACTGGAAAATAGCAGTAGTACTGTGTGAAATACTCGGGGTAAATATTTTTTTCATGACTCTGGAAATGATCCCCCCCCTCCGTTCCCCAATTCCATTTCTAGTTGGCCTAGTGAGAGAAAAATCCTCACTCATTGCTAATGGGCAGACGCAGTTTCTATCCAGAAATAATAAGACAATAATTTGAGTGAAATGCGTCTCTCGGTGTACAAGATCCTTGAGGGAGTTCTTTTCCTCCGTGTTGCTCTTCTTGCAAGTTCATACCCACTTCACAAACACAGCTGGAACTATTCTGGCTGCTCTTTTGTCTGAAAGGAGAGCAATCGGCAGAGGTGCCCTGTGCAACCATCCAGGTGCTGAGCTTGGCACAGACAAGAAAAAGAACCCTGTCAACCTTTCTGATACGCTTGCCTGTGTTCAAACAAAGAGGATGCTTACACACAGGCATAATTGAAGAGATCATGCAGTACCTGCATTTCCTCCTGCCAGGCAGTTTCCAAGTCTTCACAGCTGTGCAGGCAAACTATCCCACAGAGAAATGACAAAAACAAGGAAACAAAAATCACAAAGCCAATAAGCAGCACTGACGCTAAATTAGCTATGTCTTTGTGGGGAAGAATGGCCCTGATGGTATCGACAAGGGAGACCCGTTGTGTTTTTGATCCCCATTCAGAGCAAAGAAAAAAAAAAGAAAAAAAAAAAAAACACTGCAGGATTTTTTTGAGATGGTCTACAAAGACATGATTAAATAGAAAATACATAAATACTCATAACAAAGCCAATGCAGTGCCAGATGTTACTGTTAGTTGCTTTCGGAATACAACTATCCCCAAAGACCATTCACTCTGACAGACATCAGGGGTGAAAACACACACACACACACACACACACACACACACACACACACACACACACACACACACACACACACACACACACACACACACACACACACACACACACACACACACACACACACACACAGATGCCTACAATGTGAATAGCATGTAATCCATCAAAGATGACTTCTCTACTACCTAGTGACCAAAAAAGTTCACTGGGTACACTGTGACTTCCCACTCTTCCCACTGGGGTGACACACTACAAATACATGTGCTTATCATACTGGACGATATTATTTGAAAAAGGTGGCCACCCTGTTGTCTATTGACCATAGATAAGACTGTCCTCTGATAACATAAACCCTAAGTAGCTCAGTGAGGAGACATCCAAATGTCAAATTTGCATTGGTATCAGGGGGGAAAGAAACTGGTCAGCTCAATTACTGACTCATGGGAAATGCTGTGTTTGTTTCATTTTTCATGACAAAGATGTTTTCAGCGTGTATGAATGCACATTGTTGTGCAATTAGATAGATAGATAGATAGATAGATAGATAGATAGATAGATAGATAGATAGATAGATAGATAGATAGATAGATAGATAGATAGATAGATAGATAGATAGATATGGCAGTTCAAATGTTAAATATTCTTGTGAGGCAGCTTCATTCCACTAATTAGCAGAAGCAACAGAACAAACTATTATGTAATTACATCTTTTTACTAGCCAATTAATTCTGACCTAACAGAGGTTAAGCATGTCGGTTGAATGCATTTCAATAGCAGACATGCCATTTTTTGTGATCCTCCTTTAATCCCAGAAGATGCGCTTTCTTTCCATTTGCCCAGTTCCACAGAGGGATCAGAGGTCAGGCTCAGTTACAGAACAACACCTCTGGAGATGTCAGACACTCCACATCTTGCTCAATGACACTTGAACACGGCAGATCTTATTAGTCTATATGCAGCCGTGTAGCCCTCATTAGCAATTCTCATGATAAAGTTGCCACATGCAGTACAATCGATTATTGATACATGATACGGTTCAGATAAATGCAGTCATATCAAGCATAATTACTCATATCAGTATGAGCTGGATTGCCCTTGTATTGATGTTATATTCCCATCTGCACTAATTAGACCTTTCTGTGTACAGAATACACTGTGCGAGTAATACAACACTGGCAGGGCACATGCTCGCTTGCATGAATAACAAAACTATTCTGAAGAGAGCGGCATTGAATGCATCATTCCTTGTTTGAAGTAAAGGACAGACCAGTCTGGAAATTGTGCACAGCACATAGATAGGGGCCGTGCAAAATTTGTAGTGCAAACATGTATTGTTGAAATTGTAGCTCCAACAATCTATTTCACGGTCTCTGAATGGCAGCGTTGATTCAGCACCACGGACAGTGACACAAGGCAGCTCTGAATCCAGAGGCTGGAGCTGACATCATTTCAAACTGCCGAGTTTTCGTCTCTCCTTCTTTTGCTCTCCATCTATTCACATTGTCTGTGTGTAGTGCAGAAAGAGAAACATGTTTGTTATCTTAAATAGTGCAACACTCCAAAGGCTGCAGCGTGTTGCATTCCAACACGCTGCTATCTTTTTAATTATTCACCCAAATATGCCTTTGATCCACGCACCTGACCAAGCTTCCATTTTCTTTTCAAATCGTTCTTTTAAATGAAAGCAGCTGCGGTTTGAAACCATTGATGAATGCGCTTCATGTCTGAAGTATCTGTGAGCTTACAAAATGCCTGCTGCTATGTTAGAGAAAAACATAAAACATGAAGAAAGATCACAACACATGTGAAGACTTGGAGCTGAAAAAGGTGCTGGCCCTTGATGACAGAGGTGTGTTTAAGCCCCATATTAGGAACAGTCTCTGCTGCTGAAGTGTCCTTGAGCAATACACCAACTCTAATGCCCTCCATTTAGGTCTGCTCCATTGTAGACCATCATTAGTCTTTTTATGTCTCCTTTCTTCTGTAGATGTGGATGGGAATTTTGCTAGTAATTTATATTTAAAACAGCTCTTAACTATACCATGAAAAATAAATAGTACATTAGTCGAGCACAGTACCATAGAGCAGTAGTTCTCAGTAACCTCAGGATTCACAGCTCTGTTGGTTTTCTACCCTCCTGGATAGTTAATAGCATTCACCTGGCATCTCAGGTGTAAAATAGCCCCTGTTAGATGGTTAGAATGAAAACCAGCAGGGCTCTGGCTCCTGAGGATCAGGATTGAGAACCACTGCTGTAGAGAACATTTCTACAAGGCTTCACAGCAGTGCCTTTCGTGACTGGTCCTCGGGACTTACAGCCCTGCTGCTTTCCTTTCTAAACATCTGACAGGGACTCTGTGTATGCCCAGTGTGCCAGATGAATGCAATCATTTACCTGAGAGGATTTAAGAAAAGAGAAAAATCAGCAGAACACCTGTGCAAAGCGACCAGAAGTGTTATGAGGGCAGGGCTCTGCACACTGTAAATCCTCCATGATACAGTCAAATTCATTCAAATTTTAAATCGGCACAGAAAGGATTCATTCTTTAGAGCCACAGTGTTACATTCTGATTTGTCACTTCATTAGTTATCATTTACAATAAATATTTAAAACTACGGATGTTCAGCATTGCAGTGAACTGCCATTACAAAGCTGCTATTCCCCCTAGACCAGCGCCAACTGTGCCTCATCTAAATGACCGAACGCAGGAGAAGCAGCACAAACGCTGCCATTGCACCGTTTAAATGTCCCAAGCTTTCCACTCTACACAAATGTTTGCATTCTTACTCTGCCCTGTGGGGCCCTCAGCCATGCCGATCTCTCATTGGCTGGGGCCGCGCTCATTATGCAAATGATGTGGTGGGCGGGGTCTGTTCGTAAGAGTACGAGTGACGTCACGGGCAGAGGGGCAGCTGAGGTGGGTGTGGGGGGGAGAGGGGGGGACTTAAAAAATGAAAACACATAGAGCATAAGAACAAATAAATAAGGCTGATTCCAAACAAGGGGGGCTTAGGCTGTGGAGGAAGAGGAGAGAGTGTAGGGAGGGAAAACCGGAGGAGGAGTGGGGAGAGAGGAAGATATAACGGAGGGGGGGAGTGTGCACTGTGCAGTTGACTACAGAGAGAGAGAGAGAGAGAGAGAGAGAGAGAGAGAGAGAGAGAGCAGCTCGCCGGCCCATTGAGGAAAGATGGCTACAGTCACTGCAAACGGAGTGCAGCAAGAGAATGGATTCAGCACCACGAACAGCGCCGGCAGGATGAACGGGCTTACCATCGGCCAGAACACCATTCCAATGAAGGACCACGACGCCATCAAGCTTTTCATCGGGCAGATTCCCAGAAACCTGGAGGAAAAAGACCTGAAACCCCTGTTTGAGGAATTCGGAAAGATATACGAACTCACTGTACTGAAAGACAGGTTTACGGGAATGCATAAAGGTTGGTTATTTTGGTATCTTCACTTTTGTGCTCCTTTAGAAAATGAAAGGGAGTCAGGCGGAGAGGCATCAAGGAGCGTCCCGATTCAGTTTTTGGGGCATGAAAAAAAAAAAAAGAAGAAGAAAAAAGTGTGTTAATTTGCAGATGTTTGGGACAGAGTGGGAGACCCGTAGAGCCTTCACACACACTCACACACGCGCGCGCGCGTGCACGCGCGAATATATGAGGCGTGAGAGCGAGAACACGTGGAAGTGAATGGCTTGCGAGCGCAGGGTTAATTGTTAGCGCGTCCAGCCCATCCACGTGAATACTCCAGCTGAAAACGCCTTTGTGTGTTTACATTGACTCTCATGTGCTGAACGTCCCACTGAAGGGGGCGGGACAGGCAAGCGCTCGATGCTGGCTTATTTCTGCAGCTGCAGAAATGTCTTCACAACTAAAAAATAATAATGAGAAAAACGAGAATAATAATAAAAGAAAACAAACCTTCCGTTGTGCACCACGGAGTCTATTTGCTGCATATTGTCAGAGAGAAATAAATGCTTTCAGGGGAGCGGAAAATGCAAACCATTATCAGGCAATCAGCATCGGTGATTAAGGTGGTGCTGGCATGCTGCTTTGACCTTTCAGCGAAGCTATTATGTAGCCTACTTTTCGGACGTCATTAGCTGTGGAAAATACTATTTACACGGCAGCTGTATTGTTGTGCAGCTCCGTGGGCGGGTTGCAGTCAGGAAGTACAAAGCAGGATAATAGTAGAGGCTGAGATCCAGCATGCATCGTCGTTCTCTCTTGTTCTGTTCTCAGCCCCCTCTTCGTCCCTCCTCATTGTCCAAAACGAGCGGGATCAGTATTCACTTAGTAATTAGCCAGGCCAGGGGAAATCAGGGATCGATCTCTTCTAATGATAGCTATAATAATGAGTGCCAGAGTGCGGTGAGGATCTTTTATTTACAGAAAAATCCTGTCCAAGTCCTAAATTCAAAGTCCAAGTCGGGTTTAAACACAACTTACTATTCCCATTATATTTTTTGCATGTGTTGTAGAAACAAGTATGTTAAAATAAGCCTTTTAACGTATTTCTAATAAGCAGATTTTGAAAGGCAGTGTCCACTTGCATTTAGAAGTTATTGTTTTATTACAAGCTTTCAATCACATTAATTTTCATCAGTGTTTTATTTGATTCTATTGTGTTGAATCTAATAATCATTCAACTGTAATGAGAACTTATTATTATTATCATTATTATTATTATTATTATTATCGATGTTGTTTTTAGTGATTTTTTAAAGCCTTTTTTGGTAGTGTTTTAAATATATAAATTTTATTGGAATAGAAATCCAAAATAAGGTCACACTTCCAGTGTCATGGTAAGCTGACTGTGGAACCTACAGTTTAATATCAGATGAAGAACAACGCTCTGTAGAACTTTATTGTCACACAGCTGCTGCTATTGTGACTAATAGTATTTTGCAGGTATTTGGGAATTATGTTAAGATTAAGATGTAATTTTAAATCACGCACGACCACACGAGCAGACGCACAGCCAGCACTTCACCTGTGCAACCACGTAGCACTGGACTGTCAGTTCACTCTCAGTAAAAATAATCTATTTGCAAGGCAGGCAAATTATGTATGATATGTAAGTCAGTGGCTACAGTTCATGATCTTATTGATCAGCACAAGTCAAGCGCTCTTGTGGGAGAAATGAGTGTGGGCTCAGTGTTGCTTTCTTGTGTGTGCAGTCCTGAAGGTCTCCATGCACCACCTGTTCCTCCAGCCATCAGTCACTGGTGCTCAAGCTGCTCCTCCTCTTTCCGGTGGTCCTCTTTGGAACCAAATGATCGATTAAAACAATATTTCTGATGTTCGTGTTGTTTACGCCTGTCCTCGACCAGCCCTGAATGTCAACACTCCCGAGGATGGTTTCCTCTGGAAGGATAATCCTGTTCCAAAGCCAGCCTGTATGCCCGTTCAAATCATCCTCCACCAAGGCCACTCTCATGTATGCATTATGCCCACTTCATCCCGTGTGACATTCAAAGTCACTTTGGGAGCACAAGCGTGCACTTTTAATAAGATTTCACCAATGCATTATATGGATGAGTTTTTCTTATTGGCCACTCACCTAAACCATGTTCAGTGCCTCCTGCTGCGTCGATGTGTGATATCTGTGGACTGAAGCAAGACAGTACAAGAGTAAGAAAATGGGATTAGTCTCGTTAACAAAACAGAAGTAGGTATAGTGTATAATCGGGTGTGTCACTCAAGGAGAGCCTTTAAAACACTGACTGAAAGCCCATTCTGAGATGGAGGAAAGTTTTTGTAGGGGAATTAAAGGTAAAATTAATTACTTGCTTAACTGTCCTTGAAAATGCTACACGAAGTTTGTTCAAACTGAATGCTGCTGTGAACAACACGCTAAGGTCAGTGCCGCCGTCTTCTATATAATCAGACTTCTAACTCTGAAAATAAGTTGTGATTTCATTTGACAAACAGTCCTATCTCAAGGCCCACTGGCTGTTGTCTGGAGCTTCAACTGTATGCACTTCACTTCATAACTTCATAATAATAATGATAATAATAATAATATATTGCTTTCCTTTTAAACATTTCCTCGTCTTTCAGCTTCCTGCTGAAATGAAACGTGACAGCAAAGTTTATATTTGTGAAAAAGTTTTGTTCTTTCAGCTCTCTGTATTTGCGAACAAATACTTTCAGGTTTAAGATATTCAGACGTGAAAGCTGCACTGTTATGAAACAGTGACACTGTGGCTGGAGCATGGCTTGTTACAGTCTCCAGATGGATCGAGGCTTAACCGTCAGCATCATCAGTTCAGTGAAAGCTTCCATTGAGATTCCTCATCATGTTGATGTCTCAGAAATCAAAGGCATGTAACCGCTTCAGCGCTCTGGGATGTCGGTTAAATTCATAATTTAAAGCAATTATATGTAAAAATATAATAATTGTTATTGAAAATGGATCACATGACTACTTGTTTGTTAAATGGGTTACTTGCAGTAATGAACCCACAGAGAAGAAACACATGACTCTGCAGTCCCCCTCAGCTTGATGGAGCACTTTAGCATCTTTTAGCTCCTTGTTTTGGTTTTCTGACGCAACTTTACTGTTTTGCATCGCTCTCACCGCTGTCATCATGTTGATTCTGGCTTTAGCAGACAGATGTTTTCTGTGAAACAACTCTAAAAATTAACTATAGCCTTCTTGCCCAGCAGGAAGTGACCAACAGACAAAGTTAGTGATTGACTATTGAATGTTTTGGGGACATTTCGGAGCTAAAGAAACATACATTTTCCTCACAGAAACAGAGCTACAAGAAGAGTGAATATTTGCCTTACATTCATCAGGTGGCCAGAAACACCAAAAACCTGATGAATGCTAATGCTAATGCTCCATGCCTATTTGCTAATAAATCAAGTTTACCAAATCGACTTAAAGTGTGTGTTGGGTCACAATTAGTTTTCTGATGCTGCCAAGGGCCAAATAAAGAGTTACCACAGGGTTAAAGCAGACCTCTAAACAGTGAAACAAGTTTGCTGTGGCTCCATCACACTAATATAGTAATAGATCATATTTGTCCAAAACCTTGATTAGATGAAAATGAACCCACTGTACAAGTATTACAGCCTCAGGCTGAAATTAAATTATAGTTGAAGACTTTATGCTACTCATCTAAAGCGTTTCATCCTTCCTACTGGCTGAAGGTAAGGCCTGGGCATTTGACCTCTGTGGGTTGTTCACATCATGATGTCACATGCAGGTGGTTGATAGTTGGGGTCACATGACAGTCTCAGACTCACGGCCACCTGGTAGAAATCCCTCAGCTGAGTGTTGACAACAGTTCCTCACAACTTCACAGATCTCTACAACTCACAGTGCAGTGAAAAGCTTGATTTCCTGATGTTGCACTGCCTGAATGAATGGGATTAATCTACAAAGACAAGTGCTGTGGCTGTGTAACTATCATCAACAATGTAGCAGAACAGACCTTGAGCCATTCCTCCGCCTCTGCACAGGAAGATTTTGCAGCAATCTTTTGTCCACAGTAAACGTACAGTACTGCATGGTGGTTTAAAGTTTGTGCAGTAGTAGTTTGAGTTCTGTTTGGTTCATGAAAATGCATAAAATGCCAGTGGACAGTGGCTTGCTGTTATGTCAAAGCCCGGGAGGCTCCCAATGTTGTAACATTTTCACAAATTCAATCCACATTTTCGTCATAAACGGTAACACAAACATTTTTCACAGCAGAGCAGCAGAAGAGAGGAGGAGGATGTAATCAGCTTGGCTCCATGATGCCTAAAAACATAAAGTTCATAAAGATTTAGCGCTGTGCCATAAATTTAGTTTGACTACTACTTTGAAATCCCTCTTTGAGCTTAGTTTGTGGTTGAGAAAGATTTGATTTGTTTCGGATAGATGATGTATATGGCTGTTGGCATCAGTTATTAAACCATACCTAATGGATGATTTGCAGCACTACCTTTTTTCACAGCCCGAGTCCTGTGACACAGAATTGCACCATAATTATGGATTTAAGGGCAGATCAAAATATGTCACGTTGCTCATGACTAATTCATGTAGATTGTACTGCATCAGGTTGAACAGATGTTTTGTGCTTTGAGAATTCATACTTTGGACATTGAGGGTATCTCCAGGGAACTTGCTCTGAATATCAGGGGAATTTTAGGTTTTGTATTTTCCTGTACACTTCAGAGGATTAGTGGGATTTCATACTGATACCTATTCAAAAGCATTTTTTTTTTCATCTGTTTCTTTTAACAGATGATTATATCCTGCCTCGTAGTTGTTAGACACTGTTGCCTTTAATGTCGGTTTGATAGTTTGTGTGTCGTCAGGGAGCCTTATACAGCGTGTGAGATGACTTGACACTATTGGCGGGCACGGTGCTCGTCAGTGTGCGGTGCAGCCAGGTCGTGCTGTTTAACATCCATCATTTCGCTGAGCACTACATTATCATAATACTTAGTGTCAGTGCCAGAATGCATGCATTGTTCAGACATGCTGAATGTTAGTGGGGGGCAAATCTTTTGCTTGAGTAGCGTTATCTATCAGTCCGTCTCTGATGCTGAGAGGAGGGACTCTGAGCTGCGCCACACAGCCAGGAGGAAGAGATACAAAGAGTTGTTAAATATCCTCATCCATTCTCCTCTCCTTGGTAGGTCCATGCAGTGTAATTGGCTATAAATAGCCTGCCAAATTGACATAAAAACCCCTCTCAGGCATTAAAATGTCAAAAGTAAACCACAGTAGGGCACTAATATCTAATTGCAAATGACTCATAGAATGTAGCAACAAATCCTTGAAAGTGTCTTTTCAATTCATAGACAGTTTTGTGGTTTTCTGTGAAATGTAATTCTGTTGCTTTTTGAAAGAATTGTTTTGAGGCTTTTAGGAACGGCCACGAGGAGTTACAGACCCATGTTTGTATTGGTTTTATCCACAGTACGAGTGTTGTAGAGGAAGCGTTGGACAGTGATTGGCAGCTTGTGTAAGTTGAGTGACAGGCGTAGCTTAAGTCTACAGATGACCTCTTTGATCATTAGAAAGCGGGCTGTGTGTGAACCAGACAGCTCACTGCTCTGAATGGCTCCGCTTCGAATGTAGATGGACGGAACGACTGAAAGACGCTCCGCGGGTTATCGTGTGGTTAACAGAGAAATGTGAAACGGTGAATGAATCCCCCCATCCTATTTGTCTCAGTGCTTGTGAGAGGGTCAGGCTGCCACACTGCGCAGCATCCAGTTGTTTTACTTTTTTCCTTCTGCTTTTTAGGAAATTAATTTGCATTCTTTTCCCACTTTAATGAACATTCTTGCATCAGGCGTGTGAGGAGACTGAAGGAGAGCAAATTGCTCATGATTCATGAATTCGGTGGTAATGAATTGAAATTTTATACAAATTTGTTCTGGAGTTATTTCAATTACAGGTATCTGACGCCTTTGAAAAAGCACAATTTACTCTTAATGCCTGGATGCATGCAATTGTGAGCACATACTAATTTCCATTTAAAAACAAACTGTTAGAAGAAGCATTACAGGGGGGAAAGTTCTTTAAGTAATTACCTGAGACGTGTTGAGAAAACGTGAAGGCACGTTTCACATTTCCTGTGTTCTCTTTGAACTAGTTTGCAGGGTTTACTTTTTCATTTGCTTTAAATATAATTTGTTGAACTTTTGTCCCTCACTGAAATTATAGTGTGGTAAATTGTCTTTGATTACCAAAGTATTATTTTCACCCCACTTAACCTGCTCATCACAGGATGCCACCATTGCCTCTGTTGAACCACCAGTAGAGCTTATACCCTTTATTTTGTCCATGTCCTCTCGTGCTTTTTCCCATTTAAAGCATCTTCTTTCCTCCAGTCTTTGCTTAATATTTGCTTCATTCATACTTTAATTCACAAAGGAAAGTTGAAATGTTATCTGAGTTATGTGCTGAAAATGAATATTGTACATCTTAACAGCAGTGTAAAGCATTAAAAGACAGAACTAGTGTTTTTTTTTTTTCATATTTTACCCTTTTTATTGCAAATACTCTGTATGTTACTGCTAAAGACTTACAAGACTTGCTTCAGTTCCTGAAGTTTGCATCAGTTTGCACATGCTGCTGCATTACCACACACCAATGAAAGTAGCGTATTTTTGAGAGGTCCATTAGCATGATTTTATGTAATACCAAGGGGACAACAATGTGGGATAACTTATCAGTATGAATGGAATCCCATGCCAATTAGTCAGCTTAAAATGTTAAGATGACAACCTGCTACTGTACCAGCTGCAACATCCTTGTTACCTCCCTTGAAACAGTATCATGGTGCCTCTCCTCATGTTCTCCAAGCTGAATGCTCATCTGTTCTACAACTGGCTTTCTCAATCACTGACTCCCATGGGCTCAAGATGTCCCCAGAGCCAGCACTGCTGGATATGAAGCTTTACTAAAGTCCTGCCGATTTTCCACCACTGCGAGGAAGCACAGGCAGCCATGCAGCTGGCCTGAATATTAAAGGCTAAGCGACAGAAAAAGCCCAGTTTAACAAGTCATTTGAACTAATAGTCTCAAATGCTATTTTTCTTCAAGCGACAAATCTGCAGTAGGGGAGTTGGCTTCACTTGTTTTAAATGCAGTTTAACTTGCTTTAAGCAAACTCCTGGAAAACACGGACGGTGGAGGAACCGCAAATGATTTAATCAAGTACCACACAATAAAAAATACTCGATAAGAATCCTGCATTCAGAAGGTTCCTAAAGTAGAAGTAAGGAAGTATTTGCAATGAAGTAATTTTAAAATATCAACAATTTAAGTAGTCATGATGCAGGATGGGCCTGGTTATATTATTGGATCTTTATTATTGATGCATTAACTGGAACTGATTTTAATTACTTCATAAACGGCTGGGTAGTTTATGCATTATATCCTATAAACTGATAAAATCTTACTCTGAAGTAACTAGTAACTATAGTGGTGAATGTACAATAATAGATGTAGTATCACTGAAACTAAACATGTTTTGAATTGAGGAGAAAAGTAAAAAAGTGAAAAGATGAATGAAAATGTTTTCTGAAATTACAAAATTACTTCACCCCAGTGTGTGTTTCTATCAGTTTCATGCTCAGGTGGACACTTTTTGCAGCTTCAGTTTCACTGAAGGACCCAGCAGTCCAAAGCCGCTCTCCAGAAAGGACAATGGTCAAATAAAACTTTACTGGTAAACTTTGTCGAGAAAAAATAAAACACCATCACTGCTGCATGAGTTTCATGACACATTTTTAAACTCACACTACAGTAAATGATGTGATGAAATCTTGTCAAGATATATACACACACACACACACACACACACACACACACACACACACACACACACACACACACACACACACACACACACATCAACACACAGATGACTGGGATTTGTTCATCATAGCAATATATATATATATATATATATATATATATAAACTTCTGGGGAATATGCAGCAAGGCGGCACAGTAAAAAACCACCAAAAGAGGTTAGGGCAGTGGCAGATGACTGTCAGCAGCAGCCCACAATTCCCATAAGCCTTTGCGAGCACATGCCCCCCCGGGAGACCTCGGCTCGTGTCCTACAGTTTTGTAATGTCACAAAAGGATGAAGAGTGTTTCCCCAGGCTCCAAACTTTTCTGCTTTGCTGTGTGGCATGCTGTTTCATCAGTGTCGTTTAGGTGATTTTTCCTCTTGAGTAACTGCCTAGTTGTGGAGGTGGGTGAAGGTTGTCGTGAAAGGGAGCTCTCTTGGCCGGGTGCCAGAGTGCGTTGCTGGGTTTTCGGGGGCGATGGGTGCTATGTGCTGCATGCCGGGTATCATCTGTGTGTGTGTGTACAAGTGTGTGTGTCTCTTTTCTCCCATGGGAATCCTTGGCAGCAGGTGTGACATGTAGTAATGGGAAATTATGCTGCACAGTGCAAAACCTCTTCTGAACGGGGTCACCCACTGTCAGCTCTGCCAAGCGCGTAACAGAGCAAGCGCTCACCCTTTAACGAAAGCCATCACATTTTTGTTAGGGACTTATTTATTGATGCATATTCATTCTGAATTTTCAAGCCCACGGAGATGTGTGAGGGCTCAGTTTCAGCTCATCACCAGAGGATTTTGATTACTTGGCAGCTAAAAAAAAAAAAAAATGCATGCATATGACTTTTTCCTTCTGTGCCCCGTTCAATAACTGTGAAAGTGATTGTTCATCAGAGAGCAGTGTCCATATTTCTTTATACCTGAAAAAACAATAGCATCATATCTGGGGTGACTAAGCATTTTCCCTCACTATTTCCTTTAAGCTTAACTCCAAGAACATGCCACTTTGACACTTGTATGCTGAACATTTTTGCTGTTTTATTGATCTCAGCCCATTTCACTGTATTGAAATAAATGGGAAAAAATGAGAGGCAACAATGTAGCAAACAAAAACAAAATTGTGTGAAATTTGAATCTTATTTCTCAGCTAGCATGTTATTTTCTCTCATGGCGTACAGCTATTAACTTCAGAGAGCCACACTGCAAATTGAGGGCGGATTATATGAATTCCATTTTAATGTAATACATGTTTTTCGGCCCTCGCTTGTAAAACTCCAGTAAAGTCTTCTACTGTGCTGCGGCTTGCGTACATTGGAATTACTTCAGTGAAATCACAAATCACCGGGTCCTTTTGGAAGGTTACAAAGTGGTATATGGAAGTCGACTGCAGGAATGCTTAATCTTTAAAAAACAAACATTGCTGGAGAGGCGTTAGGCTGGCTTCACATGCTGCGTTTAGAATAGACTTTTATGGTACAGCTATCCAGTGAAAATGAAGATTTGCATTTGAGAGTTCACATTGTGCGGTCTAAGTGGGCTTACATAAAGATGACAGAGATAGCTGGAGTTAATCTTCTTTTAATCTGCTATATGGCTTGTGCTCTTACCTTTTACAATCAGCATCTTTACATTTAGACAGTGTATTTGATGGGTACTAAATGCTGAAATCCCTCGATCGTCATAATGACACCGACTTTATACTTGGATTTCATGTTTTGTGGTCTCCTATAAAGTCCTGAAGACGACTTAGCATCCTAAAAAGCACAACATACCATAAATATTCCCTTTAAGCAAAGCCATAAATTCTCTGTCACTGCAACACTTCTTCCTGCCATTAGTAGGATGTAGCTGTGAAGGCATTGTCTGGTGGAATAAGTCTGTCTCTCTTCTGTCTCCCTCATACTGCAGGATGTGCCTTTCTAACATACTGTGCCAGAGAGTCAGCACTGAAGGCCCAGAGCGCCCTCCATGAACAGAAGACTCTGCCAGGGGTAAGTGGCCCCGATCTGCCCTCTGTCATAGGCTACAGCCCCTGGGGCAGCCTGCCTGGCATGGGAACCTACATTAACATAGGAATCATATCACCCTTGCGCACACACATACGCGCACATGCCGAGGCGCATGGGGACACAGTATACATTAAGAGACACATTCAGGCACGCAGACACACACACAGATGGAAACAGATGGAACAAGTCACTCATACTTTCTCAGATTCCCTCTCAGCCTCTTTTTCTTGCTCATGCCCACACACAGGCTTTCATGCTCACTCACCTATACACACACACACACACACACACACACACACACACACACACACACACACACAAGCAGACATACTAAAAGAGCGTTAGTGGCCTATCTCACCTTGCAGTGTCTTATTACACTAATCACCCCGGCGGAGATATTTGATAAGCGCTCTTTCATAACAGCCCGTGCCGTCCTTCCCCTGTCCTCTCGCAATATGGCTGCCGCAGACACTAATTGCCTTGAGGAATCCCACTCTCATTATCACATATAATCAAACAGTAAGTATAAACAATCATTTTTACCATGTATATCACCATCTGGTGTTTTTGTTTTAATTCTCTCCCCTGTTTTTTTCCCCTCGCCTTCTATCGTTTTGCCTGTGGCGGGCGGGTAACTTTTTCAATTAAAATAATGGCCTGTTAAAACGACACAGGTAAAACGAACCCAGTAGTGGGCTCTTAAGCCCACCCAGGAGGAGACCCTCAATCTGGGATGAGCGTGAGCTCGTGGTGTCTATCTGTACTTGATGTGTGTGAGGGGGATTCGACTCTCACATCAGGGGAATTATCGAGGTGTGATTGAATTACACCCGCAGGTCCCTAAGAAGGAGAAACTGCTCTAGTGCCCAGGCTCCTCACTGCCCCCTTCCACTCCCCCTTTTCCTCTCACCGCATACCAAGACACCCTGTCAGTAAGGGGCTTTAATCAGAGCCTCGGGATATCCATCTGAATCTCTAGGGACGGAGAGAGGTATAGAGACAGAGGGAGATAGGAAGGAAGAGACAGGAATTAGTAGAGGAAGAAAGTATGAGTATGGATTGGTTTGACAAGGGAGGGCAGAGGTGTTTGACTGTGTGTGGGGGGGCTTTTATTGTTCCTCACTGTTGGGTTAATCAGTTGTTTGCACTTCACTGCATTTCATAGGTACTTCACTGAATGTTAGGCACATCGGTACACTGCAGCAAAAGAGGCCCTGAGAGACCGGGCTCCCTGGCTCGTTACTGCCTCCCGCAGCTTCATAATGAGATGATTGTCATGATGGTCCTGGATAGGTGTTCCTGTCTTTATTGCCCTCATGGAGGGACATTCTTGTTTGTCTTCTATCTAGAAGGAGGTTAATGGCATGTTCTGTGGGGTTTGAGTAAACATTTCCCCTGTACAGCTCGCAGCGAGGGGTCAGTCCTGCAATCTCAGGCTGAGCACAGCCTGCATACAGAGGGCTAATAAAGATGTTCTGTCTTTCTGTGTGTTTGTGTGTGTGTGTGTCTGTGTGTGCTGATGCGTGCATGAGACTGAGAGAGAGAGAGAAGTAGAGTTGGAGGGAGACAGACACAGACAAAGACAGAGAGAGGTGACACTTCTGGACAAGCCTCATTGTCATTGTCAAGGCCTGATGGTTTGAAATGCTCTGTTGTATAATGCTGCCCTCTCAGTGGCTCCTCCACACACCGTTGCAGACATGATTGTGCAGTCCGGCTGTGGCTGTGTTACTGTCAGGCAACCTTAATGCAAATTTTGTTCCAATGAGACATCTGGCATTTAAAAAGTCTTTCTCTCAGAAGATGATACATGAAACAAAATTAGGGTAAAAATGTTAGGTCAACAAAATAATACTAGAACATTAATTGGACGCAGGTAAATCTCGTTTTCAATGGCAGCTGCACTGTTACGTCATATGAGGTTAAATGTAAATGAGAGTATGTGTTAGCTTTACAAGAGCTCTGAGAGTCATCAGCCAATTTCATTGTGTTTATCCTTTTCCCTATATGTGGATTAGGTTACATCAAACTATGCCTTCAGCCCACATTACCAGGATGAAGTCTTTGTATGGCTTCCTCACATAGTTCAAAAAATCAGTGTACTTTTCCACAAAGCTCTGGAGCACTGAGAACACTTGATTTCACTTAATTAACTCCCAGGTTTGATCCAGCACTTTGCAAGGGTTTATTCAAGGAGAGCCAATAGCTGCGGCCGGTGCTTTAAAACATACAGGAACAGATTGACTTAAAGTACTGTGGTAATGTCTCAGGTATCATACATACAGGATGTACAGGACAGTGTATGGGCTGCAGGTTGGAGTGTTCAAACAGGTGAGGGACCAGGTGAAGCAGAAGCGGTGGACTCCCACTTTCTTTTAATATAACATAACTTTTTGATTTGTATTATGTATTATTTGTCCATGACCAGCAATGCAATCTATTTGTGATTTGCTGTCATAGCTAATAAGTAGCTAGCACAGCAGGTTTAGGTAGCTAGTTACTAATAAAGAAGGATTTATTGCTTCAGCTGCTTTTTTGCAAAGGGATGTAATTGTTGTGTATTGTAACATTACAGATTTGAAGGGACAAATATCTAATTTGTTGGCATAAAGTATTAATTTGAGAGTGAAAAATGACTTATTACCTCCTCTTCTAGTCTCACTACCTGCATAAAGATGTGGATTGCAATCAAAAATTATTTTCTTACTGGCTCCTCCAATTACGCATCAAAAGATTTAGCAAGAAATGTTTGCTCTGAAAATGAGATCTTCTCTTCATGAACTGAGCCCACGTCATCACAGTTGAAGGAACATGTACATGCCACACAGGCATCTCAGTTAGAGTGCTGTATCACTGCCAACGTCCTTCATGTAACGCTTCCATTGTTACAAAGCGTATTTGTCTCACTTTTCCTCCACAGTGCAGACATTTTCACATCAACACACTGTGTGCATTTCACAGAAGGAGGAGACTATAAGCTTAGCAGTGAGACAGAGATGAGGTAGAGATATTTGTGTGTGTGGTCTCAGCAGGAAGCTACGACTCTTACATCATCTCCAGATTGGCTGTGAATCTTAAATTTTCCATAATTCGCATTCCTTTATTTACTAAGTCTTGTACTGCGTGTACCGCATTTGAATTGCCACCAGGGAATCCGGCTCTGTTTGTTGTGGCTGAAGCGAGCTTTGTTTACATTGTTTGATTAATTGCATGTAAAGAGCATAATGAGCTCTTGATGTCCTGTGCATCCGATCCTGCTGTTACAGTTTGTACAGTAAATGTAATCAGAGATTCAGCCTCTTGCCCTTGGTGAGCTCATAATGCTGTTGTGTTTCCACGCACATTCAGCATATTCCACGACGCAGGGTACCATGGTACTGTATGTGGACAGGTTAGGTCATGCCTGTGAATGATTTCTCCCTGGATCTCATTAATTCCAGGGACATTTACATGCAGTCTTGGGATGAGAAGTAGTTTATGAACAAAGCATTAACATTTTCTTTCTAGCTCAAGACAATTTATAACTACAGGTAAGACATTGATTACAGTAAATAAAGTCCTGATGACCAAATGCTTTTCTTTGATTGCTTTTAAACTTCATGGCAATCATTATATTTTTGTAGCGCGATCTGGCAATAGAGACAGTAATAAATAATATTTGCAATTGCGCTTCCAAAATGTTATTTATGAGCGCTTGCCATTGGAGCTACGAACCTTCAAATGAATTCTGCTCTCTCCTTTCAGGGCCACGCCACTCTCTCCTCTCAGGCCAATTAGCTCCTGGTGTTCACATGTAACAAGCATGCTAATTGGGTGCTACTGAAGCCCAAAAGCCAATTAAAAATGTCTAGGAAAAAAAAAATCCAGCTTCTCTTTGTTTCTCATTCACTTGTGCTCTCTTCCTCTTCGTACCCTCCCCCAGTGCCTAATCATATCTCTCCCAATTTCACTCCCCCACCCTCTTTTTCCACACTTTTTCTATGGAATGTGCTGAGTGTGGGGTGGCAGCCCAACCTTATACTTGTCATTTAGGTAGGGGTTTCTTTGGAGAGATCCACATTTCTTGGGTTCTGAGTGAAAGTACCAGCAGCACCTGACCCCTGTATTGATGACGAGGCAGCCAAGCGCAACCGTGAAGAAGATAGAAGAGAAAAAAAAACTTACCGACTCATTCTTTCTGAAGTGTTTCTCTTCAAATTTGAAAGGGTAAGCTTGAGGGTATCAACTTCCACCAAAGTGAGGAGCAAAATGTTTGGGCTTCACACATTTTTTTCTTCTTCTTCCGTGCATGAAAAGTGCAGAAAATTGACTTCAGCGTGTGTCACACAAAAATGGGTCAGAGGAAGATTGTGCAATACCAGTATTATGTGTCACTAAGCACACTGCCATGGACCAATGCATCCGTGTTCTTGACACTCTCTCCCTGCATCACACCACAGATGCGGCCACCGTAGACCTGCCATATGTCTATGTCTGTGTCTCGCTGCACGCTGAGAATAAGCAACCAGCATTTTTCCCCTTGTCATTTTTTACTCTCCTAAAATCACCCAAGCCTTAGATAGGCAGTGAGCATGAATGCATAACAAAAAAAAAGTTTCATTTGTGTAAATGCTCTCCAGCAGTTTGTTTATTTTAGTCTTTATTAAAGCAGACTTTTATTCAAGGAAAAATCGACTTGTCTACAGTGACTTCTCTGGGGAATTTGTGAGGTGCTAAAAGATGCAAGTTCACACATGAATACAAATAAACACAAAAACACTCATGCACTCAACTGCATGCCCTGATATGTGACATTTGCACTGACATGCCTACCCTGCTTTCATAATTCCCATTTATCTCGAAAACATGTTAATTGATATATTGAGCAGTGAGGAGTATTGTGTGTGTGTGCGCGTGTGTGTGTGTGCGTGTGTGTTGATGTGTCAGGGCATCTTGTCAGAGGACATACTGAGCCCCTCTCCAGTGGGTCCACTCCTGGACAGACATGCTGTAGTTTAAACTAATTATTCAGGCCACACAGGCCCTTTACCCATTCTTTTAAGGGACAAATTGCATTCTGTTGCCGATCAATTTGTCCTCCGTGCCAGATTTGTCAACCTCCAGCGGTTGCCATTATGAAGCAAAAATAAAAAAAAAAGGCCTGGGAACTGGACGTGAGACCTCTGCAAAGGCTCCCCCTGCTCTCCTCATCATCAATTACGTCTATATCATTTTCTTTCTGCTGCCTGCTTTAGAAAAGAAATTAAAAAGGGCCATTGTTTTTCTAATCCCCCTGGGATGAAAGCATTTACTACGCTGCTGCACCGTGCACGGCCATCCTGCCGATTAGGGAGTGAAAGGAATCACAATCGAGGGATGCACTCGGCATTGTCTCCTATTATGTGGCTGGTGGCCCTGAATATTGTGCAAAAATTAATTTGGTTCCATCTGATGGGATTTTCAACCTTGGAGAGTGCGAAATGTTAATCCTGGCAGGCAGGCGGGTGGACATCGTGGAGTGCCTGACTGTTTTACTGGCAAATGTGGACAGGGTGCAAACATAGCTGACTGTGAGAGAGCCCTTAACCATCCCATAAAGATGGCAGGCCAGAGGTGCTGAACAAATGAGCAGGAGACATAGTGCTTTTTAACGGCCACCAGACAAGAGAGTTTTGGTTTTCAGAGGATGTCGACAACAAGGTCCATTTGTCCTCTTGATCTTAAACGTATATTGCAGCACAGTATAACAGGCTGGTGCCCAGGTTGTTCAGGTGAAAAATACCAGCTTCTCACTTTATGGAAAGATAGATTCATGAACAAAGTTGCAGTCGCAAAAACAAAAGCAACTTTTCTGACTTGTCCAAGATTTGAAAAAGTGCATTTTATTGCAGCCAAACACAGCAGAAGCAGTGTATCCACGAGGTTAGCATCTTTGTATCATATGTCAATTATTTCATTTTGTCTGGAAGGAAAAAAATTGCGCGCTCCTCTTTTAAACTAACTAATAAACAAGAAAACCACTGACTTTTTTCTTTCTTTCTTTTTCAGTTTTTCTATTATTCTGTTTTGCACTGTGTCTCTCCGCTCTGCACACGTTGCAGTGTGAAATGCATGCACCTGTTACCTTGCAGGAACATGCAGAGTCTTATTGCAAGTCAGTACATACAGGCACCACACAAGGAAAATCGTTTGTCCCCTTACAAAAAAGAAGCGACTATGTGTGATATGTGTTATTGCTGTGCTTGATTGATAATCATTACTATGCTTAGCCTAGAGTCAACTTTAAATCAAGATAATTCTGGTCTAATAATGGCAACATGATTATTGCGCAGGCTACAGACCATCAATACTGGTGACCAGCATAATAAATGTTAATATCTATCACAAACACCAGTTCCAGTCAGAAATGATCAACACGTCCGATAATAATCCACGGTTTCACCCTGCACAGAGAGGAACTTTGAGCACAGAGAGTGAAGCCACAAATCAGAAAAACAGAACCGAGACTTTTGTTTTCTTGTTTATTTAATGATTATTGACTCACTTCAATAAGAAAACAGAAAGACATTTTCCCTTTTTCCTGTTTTCTCGTCTCAGTTTTTCAGACTGAATGAAATAATTGAATGACCGCATGATACACGAACCGGTTAGAAAGACCCTCCCATAGGTCACAGGTTTTTATTGACAAAATGAGAAAACCTTTTCAGAATACGATTGCCTGTATTCTAAAGTACTGAAAGATGTACTACAGATAATGATTTTGGAAAGACGAGCGTCAGCCTCACTGGATGCTTTTTCGTTTTAATACATGTTGAAAGCCTGTAAGCTGAGCAGCTCCTTCACACCCTTCCTCCTCGTCGACACATTCACTATCTTTCCCTCACTGACAGGTGGAGTCAGACTCCACCGTGCATGCTCCCCTGTGCTAATTTATCCACTTCTTTAGCTGTAATGAGGCAGAACTGGTAAATGTGGGGACAGCATTGTTAACATTGCTGCTTGACTGGGGAAGAGGAGAAGGCTGACAAACAGTGGAGAGGGATGGAAATGAGGCCCGGGTGCCGTCATACCCCCAAGAATGATGCTTTTAGTCTTTTCCTCAGGCTGGTTTGCTGTTAGGCTGCACACTGGAATATGACATTTCCTAAACCAATTAAACATCAAAGTTTCTGTTGCATCAATTTCAGGTTGTTTGGCAATAACAACTGGAAAGAAAAAGAAAAAGTAAAACCAAAAAAGAATATTTGAGGCTGGATTTCGCTGATTAACTTCACATCCCATTCAATTTGAAAAGATCAATTTGAGAAGATTACCGTGTAAATCTACCTTTAAAGTTATGTGACATCCAAAGGCTGTCTCCATCGAGATCCAGACAATGTGATGTCTCAGTAGAAACAGGTGCTGTTGATACCCCACAATGAGTAGGTAAAGGGAGAAGTGACAGCTGCGTTGAAAACTTGTCTGAAAAAATTGTTTGAGTCCTTACTTTTCTTTCTTATCCCCCTGCTGGTTTTTTTTTCTCCCTTGCCTTCGCTTTCCTTTACTCTCCTCCCTGTCAGGTAAGTTAGTAGCCTTTCATTGCAATTCACAACTCATTCTGGCAATCACTGAAGACATCCAGGCAATCTGTACGTATTTGTTCAAAGTGTAAAAAAAAGAAACAAGGGGTAAAGAGAACACGATGCTGCTGAGTTCAGCAAATCACTTTGGCAGCCTGAGTTATCAAACGCTGCAGTTAATCACACGTGGACTAGTTTAAACTGATTGCTGATTCGAAAACACACACGGTGACACGAACACACACACACACACACACACACACACACACACACACACACACACACACACACACACACACACACACACACACACACACACAGAGGACCTTGGAGGCGCCTTAGGACTTGTGAGAAAATATGTGATTGGATGTCTGACATTTTTGGGAGGGGACAGAATAAGTGCGTGTGTGTGTGTGTGTGTATGTGTGTGTGTGTGGGGGGGGGCAGAGAACAAGGAAACGAAAAAGAAAGAAAGAGGAAAAAGATAAACTGATGAGTCATCATGAGAGAGAGAGAGAGAGAGAGAGAGAGAGAGAGAGAGAGAGAGAGGAGATGCAGTCTTGCATAATTAACGCCCGAGCATCACCAGGACAAACTCCTCCATCAGCGTGTCCAAAGGATTAACTACGCCACGCTCCTCTTATCTCCCCCATTTCGTTTAAGAAAGAAAATGACCTTGCGCTTGTTTACATGCTGATTAAAGACAGGAGGGAGAGAAGGAGACAGCGAGAAAGTCAAACTGTAATCACAAGAGTTTGTTAAGTGAAGTATTTTTGGTGGTGCGTTCTCAGCAGATACGGCGAGCCGCAGCCAGACTGTGTCACAGTGGCAACGCAAAAACAACCACCTGATGTAGCAGCTAACGAGCAATGAGTGGGCTGGGACAAAAACAGTGTGCACACGTGTTTGTTTGTTTGTGAAGGTGGTGCGTGATAAAAAGTATGTTTGCTGTGTGGGTGGTTCCATTAGTTAGTCTGCCTGTTTTATTGCACTGGGAATAGCTGCTGTTTCTTGGCTCCTATGAGTCAGTCTATATACTACACTATCTGTGTGTGTGTGTGTGTGTGTGTTTGTGTGTGTGTGTGTGTGTGTGTGTGTGTGTGTGTGTGTGTGTGTGTGATGTGCATGTGAGTGCTCTTGTAGTTCATTTCTTGTAAGAACCAGTGTGAGTTTTAGACCTTTGAGGAAAGGCGTTTATGCAGTCGTTTTGGCTTTTTAAGAGGGCAGTGTAGGGTTCTTCTTTGGGCTTGCATTAAGGGAGCTGTATTCAGTGTTTTACATATCTGTCTGGAATTGTAATAATTGTAATACATGTAATTTTTTTTGTAAAATCGCTGAAACTATAACTGAGTTTTACAAGTCTCTGTCTTATGCTAGTGGCACTGCTGTGGTTAGTGTTTCTCAGCATGAAAGCTATATTTCATATAATCCTTCCTGCTTTTCTTTTCTTTTTTTTTCTTTTTCCCTTCAAAAGTTGTCTCTTTTGATTTACTACAGAGGATATGTTTGTTTTTATCACTTAGCACTGGAATTGCTGCACCTCTTTGTGCCATAACACCCTTTGTGCAGAACAACAATACAGTCAGAGTACCCACAAAATCTCAGCCAGGGAGACTCGATGTAAAGTGCAGCATAGAGGAGAATCAGATGGTGCCATTACAACTGATGTTAGAGGTTTAGTTTAGTTGAGGCTTACTTTTAACAAAGCAGCAGACAGGGTTGTGGGTAATGTACAGTAATTAGTGCTAAAATAAAGGATACTGTCGCATTTTATCAAGAGATCCTTGCAAGCGAAAGTCTCCCAAAGTTACAGTCTTTTCAGCACAAAATTCCCTCTTTGTGTTACTATTTATGTTACAGCAAAGTAAGACTGCAAAGGGAGACTTTGTGCTAAAAAAAAATGGAACTTTGGAAGACACACACTTTATTTGATTAACTCTTCTGAAGACTCATATTAGCTTCAGCTGAACTTTGGGATGTATTTTTGCTCAGCATGGGGACTCCAGATGTTCTCTCCCGTCTTTCTTTCTTTCTTTCTTTCTTTCTTTCTTTCTTTCTTTCTTTCTTTCTTTCTTTCTTTCTTTCTTTCTTTCTTTCTTTAGTCTTAATTGCTGTCATGTCTCCTGCTTTCCTCATGTCACTACAGTATTGATCCTTTATCCTCTGCACACTCACACAAACAGGAAAAGAAAGTCCTCTTGGCAGGAAGAAAAAAAAAAACATAAAGTAATATTAGGAACATACGGAACATCAATCCCTCTGCTAGTTTTAGCCTTATCTCTCTTACACTACGCTGTCCTACATTTCTAAAGGGTCTATTGGGCATCTACAGTCGACTATTTGAATTACGTTCGAATTACAGCAATGGGGATAAACTATTTGCTTGATTAGAATAATTGCATCAACCTTTATTCTTCTACCATTTCATGTCTGGGTTATCTAATCTTAACAAAGGCTTCTAAAAATCAAACCCAAATTGCTGATTAACTCTTTTGTAACAACAATGTGCAGTGGTACACACATTTTGTGGGCATGACGTTTCTTTTTTAGCCATCCAGAGCCTGAAAGGGTTTGGGAACGTTGCTAGTCATTGAAGAAAAACAGTGGTTTCAGTACTATATTTTTGTGATCAATGAATTTCATCACTCTGAATGAAAAAACTGCAAACATAAATAACAGAAAATGTGTGTGTGTGTGTGTATGTATACACGTGTGTGTGTGTGTGTGTGTGTGTGTGTGTGTGTGTGTAACATTGCATGTACACAGTATTTGAATATTTTGCAAATATAAAAGCTAGACTTGTAATTTAACCCTGTATTATACACATTTATTCAAAGGCTTTATTTCCAGATTATTTACTCCCTTGGTAAGTTTTAAGTGCAATTGTAACTGTAAATACTACCGAGCGGCATAAAACTTTTTCATCACAGACAGGTAGATAGGGAGACAGAAGGGAAATGAGAGAGAACACGATCGCGATGCAGAGGAGTGAAAGGTGAAATGAGGGTGCACAGGCCCCCGCTAGTTTCCGCTCAGTCACTGCAGAGGAAGGCTCTGACAGCAAGGTGTCAGAAATAGCACCAAGGCTAACACCTTACCTCTTGCTTATTAATGCATCGCTCTCATAGCCGCCTCCCTATCACGCACACACACACACCACCGTCCCACAAACAATGCAACACACTTCAACAAACTTCGCACAGCTCAGTCACTTGTACACAAAGCTGGTGAGCACACATCTCACACAAACACACACCACACACACAACATTGTCAGATCAATATTGCATTACTGCAGTATGTTCTCTTCTGAGAGGTTACAGTGATAGGTGAGGGGTGTGGGTAAAAACTGTCTCTTCTGTCTGTACAGTGGCCAGGCACATGGGGCAGATCTGAGGAGACTTCACAGCTCTGACAGCCAGTTTCACCTTCTGCCTTCATTGCTGTCGCGCCTCGGTCTCATCCAAGGCTCTACTTCGGGCCTGTGATCCTCTATACAGCATGTGTAGGGTGTATAGAGTGTGCGTGTGTGTGTGTGTGTGAGCAATATTTTAACTCAGGTTCCTACATGTCCTATGAAAACTACAATTGCTCTTTTGTGCATTAGATGATACCACATCTTCAGTAGTTTTAGTTATTTTTTGTCGAGTTGATTAAGGTTAGGCTAAGTCATTTTGTTTGATGTGATTTTTAAGTCGTGGTTTTGCTTATTTTGAAGTAAAAACTACCACAAAATTTCCTTGCTCCCACAAATAACTGAAAAAATCCTGAGATCATGCTGACGTGTGTGCACTGGTAAACTTCTATGCTTGTGTGTGAGTACATGTTTATGCGTGCCCGTCGAGGTTTGTGCATGTATGGGTGTGGAGCAGAGGGAGTGGAGTCCTTGGTGCCGACTGAAGCTCCAGCTTTTCCATTTAAACTGTATCATTAAAACGGGCAGAGAGGCGAGGGAGACGGCCCCTCCACACCTCATAAAGTGTGAGTGCCATGCCAGGCGAAGTACCACGCACCGCTGCGTTTACGGCACGCCAAACGCACTTTTTACACACCTTGTCCTCTCTCTCTCTTTCTCCCGAATCGCTTTCATGGTTATCTGTTTATATGATATTACTCACTCTCTGCTTTCCTACTTTTCTGGTTTGCCCCTGCTAAGTATTGACCGGTATTTCAACTGCCCCCTTTAGATCCCTCTCTCTCTTTTTTTATGTCAAATTTCTCCAACAAGGAGTTGGAGCGTAACATTGAAAGGGTATAATCAATGGAAAAGCACCACTTAGGGAGCCCATTTGATGCATACTGTAGGGCAGAGTTGATTCAAGGGTGTGGATTGAGTCAAGCCTCATTTCGTATCCTCCCCAATTAGTCATCCAGCTTGTGCCCTCTATAACCCCTTTTCTGGAGAAGCACCGGGCCAGACGGGCTCTCGTTTCACACTAAACTATGGATGAGTACATTTTTTTTCCTACCCTCTCAATCCCATAGCTTTTTCTGCAAGAAGATAGAGCCATTTCCTTTTTTTTTTACTCTCCCCCAACCCCCCCCACCTGCTTCTCACCTTTGCAGCGATAAGCCAAGGCAGACCCCCCTGTCTCTCCTAACTGCTACATCTCCTTTTCCACCTCCTCCTTCACTCCCTCGTGCTCGCACCTCTCCAACTTTTCCACCAGTCCGCCCATTTTCCTTCCAATATAAATCTCTACCCAAATCCTACTTAAACCTGCATCAGCAGCTGTCCTTAAAACTCCATTATCGACAATTACTTCAGCATTAGGGAGCCAGAGCACACCTGCCCCCACATAAAAGTGCCCTCACCTAAAAATATTAAACCTGCCCAAAAGGGATTTGTGATTTTTCTTTTTTCATTTTTCCTTTTGTTGTACCTGCAGTGTGGCTGCCCTCATGGTGAGGCTTGTGAACCAAAAATGCCAGCAGTTTGGATTAGTGCTCCTGATTAGTGTGTGGGTGTGTGAATATGGGCTGTGTGAACTGTATTTAGATGGGTGGGTTTCCCAGCGTGATGACAGGTGACTGTCACTGGCCCTGCCTGATTGGAGGAGTTTGTGTTTTCATTTGCATGTCAGCCATTGCTGTACTGTGTGTAAGACTATGTAGCCATGACATAACATTAAGTAATGTTCCTTTGGGAACTTCTTTTTGTGGGAGTCCACATTGAACAGTATCAACACAGTAACAGCATCTATGCAGCCACTATGTGGACTGGCTTTTTCCTTTGGCTAGGTGTTGGAGCCTTTGTGAGGATGCTTGTGTGAAATGAGTATTGAACGGGGAAACTAATGATAATGGTGTTACAGCAACAAGTTAAACATTCTGATGATGCAATTCAGTACAAAAACTTTCATTACACAGAAAATGAGCTGAACTAGAGTTAATTAAAGAACAACCTTCACCACACACTCTTAGACTAAATTAACCCAAGTGTCCCTCATCAAAATATTTAATACATCAATAAAATTTATTGTTAATTCATCTAGTTTTCTCATTAAACTCAGGATTGAGGGGTCATTACAGTAAAACATAATGATGGTAAGGTTAAGGTTTCCTATGTTGTATCTGCCTTGGCAAGTCTAAAATAACTCAAAGTATTTTGGTGTTTGCTGGTTATATTGTTGTCTTTCTTTATGTATAAATTTTCTTCAGCCTGCAGTAAACCGGTATGTAGTGTATGTGGTGATTGCAAAGGAGCTTCTGTTTGCTGCAATGCTTAGTGAATTACTGCTGCACTTTGGCTCCATCCCCTAGAGGAAAATTCTAATCAAAATCAAATTTCACCCTTGTTTTTGCTATGAGCAGGTTACAAGAACTGATCTGGTAATTAGCTTGTAAGGATGTAGAGTTTAGTGGTCAGACATGCTAATCAGACTCTGACAAAGGAAGGAGCGTTAGTGGTCCTTTTGTCAGACAGTTGCCAGAAGAACAAATCAATTTAAGCCAAACTTGTTTGATGGATGCCAGTGTTGACAGTTCTAATGATGGTTTTAGGTTTGCATGTGTACCTGCATGTGTGTAAAAGGTGTGTGAAAGGCCAAAGGATGCATGGCGAGAGTGTTGGTAATGGACATGTAGGGAGGCTGGTTGGTGGGGGGGCAAGGGGAGGAGGGTGGTCGAACGGACTCAGCTGTAGGTAGCCTGATCTGCTCTGATTGACAGCGATGGCAGATAAGGTGCTTGTGGAGAGGGGAATGTGAGCAGAGCTGCAGGCGCAGATAAGGGCCAAGATTAGCACCCTGCCACGTCACACACAGAGAGGCAGAGAGGCAGAGTCCAGCAGAGAGTGAAAGATTGAGATGTTGACGCGGAAAGGTATTGGCTACAGTGAATACAATGGCCAACCAAGAGAAAGACTGAGGTTATTCGTATGTGTCTGAATGAAGGCTGTGGGTGTGCATGCACTTGTTCATCAGACTGTGTCCCAGGTAGCCTGCACACACCCTGTTGAGTGGAGGCAGCCCAGATGGGGGGGCTTCAAGGAGGAGGGCAACTAATCAGCTCATAATCCAAGCGGCTGCCGTTTCCAGGGCAACGCTGCTGTAAATTCGTGCGTGGCAAACAGATACAGTCTCTCTTATTTTTGTGTCCCTTTTTATGTTTCCCACCTCTTTTTCGTTCCCCTTTGCTTATTCTCTCACCTCATTTCTCTTCCTTTCCTCCTCGGCTGTTTCCTGTCAGTGCAGCCCCATTTACACCTCTAATTCTTTCCTTTCCCTCTCTCTTACTGTCTCTTTTTCACTTTTTTTCCTTTCTCCTCTCCTGCAAACACAGACCCCCATCTTGCCCCCTCACCTGACTTTCTCCCTTCCCGATTTTCTCCCTCCCTTCTCCCTCACCCAAAAGACTCACACATCTTTCTCTCCTGCAAATGTTCTGTCTCCTTTCCCCTTCACTGACAATACAACATCAGTCCTTTTTCCCTTTCACTGTTTCCTCCTACAATCCTGTGCTTTATATTCTCACTTCCTGCCTCCTTAATTTTCTGTCCTCCTTCCACTTTCCCCCGTAAACACAGACCCCCATCTTCCCTCTGCTTTGCTTCTGCTCTCCACTTTTAATTTCCTTTTACTCCCCCTCCTTTCCCCTCTATTTTTATTTTCTCTCTCCCTCCCTTTTTCCTGTAAACACCCTTGTCTTCACCCCTCCTCCCTCCCCTCATACCAGGGGGTCCAAGGTTGGTGTATTTGTGCAGTGATGTTTGAGGCCTTGATGATCACTCTCTAGGAGATGATTATGTGGTCAGGGCCCTGCAGCCTCCTCTCCTGCCCCGCACTGCTGGAGCTCTGCTCTGCTTCTGTGTGCCTCAGTGTGTGTGTGTGTGTGTGTGTGTGTGTGTGTGTGTGTGTGTGTGTGTGTGTGTGTGCATGGAAGTGCACACTATGTGGATATATGATTATTTGCTATTGGTGTGTGAACATTTGTGCATACATGTATGTCTCCCTCTCATTAAAACAGGCTACTAATAGATATGCGTGTAAAAACTGTTGTGTTACTGGCCGTAAAAAACACTCCTGCAGACCGAATCTTCAAAGAATATGCATATTTCATGTATTAAACACGTTTCATTTCATAGTTTGAGGATTTAAATATTGATGAACGGTGCTCATTTTGTACATTTTCTGAATAGTCTTTTGCTATGATGAACAAATCCCAGTCATCTGTGTGTTGATGTGTGTGTGTGTGTGTGTGTGTGTGTGTGTGTACTGAATGTGTGCAGCCTCTTTGTCTAAGTCTGTGTCGGCCACATGTCTTCCCCTCGCCGTCTGTCTGCAAAGAAGCAGAGCACTCCTCTGGAGCAGTGATGTAAATAACACATAACTGTAAATAAACAACACACAACTCTAGCACTCGCTGGCTTTGTTTGCTCCCTCACTGCTATCTCTTTTTCCATCCTTTTCTCACCTTCTTTTGACCTCTGTCTGTTTTTCCTCCCTCTGTTCTCCAGTCTCCCTTCAAACTGCCGAGCCCCACCCCGAAAGCAAATGCTGATGCCCGGAGAGCCCCTGGCATTTTGACTAGCTGCTATATTTTTTGCCAGACCAGGCTGTCTGATTGCTCTGGTGTAAATGTGAAAGAACTGTCGGTCATGGTATTCCCGCCAGCCAAATCACCCTCTGTCTCTCTCTCTCTCACTCACTGCTGGAGCAATGGCCTGACTGCGCTCATCGCTTGCACCTAGGAGCACGAGCAGAGGTTGGGCTGCACCTCCATGCCACAGAGACAATCGATTGCTTTCATAAAATAAAATGGTGGACATGAAAGGAGCTTGATAAATGGTGGGCTATTTGGCCCTAATTGCAACCCTTTAAAATGTCTTGGTGATGATTTGAGCAAGCTTCGACTGAAGTTACTGAGATCAAAGTGAAGAGAGAAAGATTAAAACGCACCGACTGGCTGCGTCTTAACTGCATGTCTCCGACGCGTGACCCCACATGGCCTCCAGCTCAGAGGAACGGCCGATATTCTGCACCTTACAGCCAAATAAATCAAAGTCTCCACAGAAAGCTGTCTTATCATGAGTTAAGCCAGTTCCTGGATCCTGTTGCAGTTAATCATCATCCCTCACCCTCAGCCTCATTATGGCTTAGTAGCTCTGAATAAACATAGAAGGATGGTAGTTGAAGAAAACGTGTGAGTTGGCTTTTGGAGGCTCATAAGTAGCACACACACAGACACACACACACACACACACACACGTACTGACAGCAGTCAAAAGGAAACATGTAACCGTCTAACATATGAGCTACAAATATTCATAATCCAAGAGAAGAAATATTAATAAAGACAGATGACAGTCAAACAAAGGGAGTATCATTGGGAAAGTGAAGCAAGGGGTGACAAGGTGCGTGCGTGTATGTGTGTGTGTGTGTGTGGGGGGTGATAGAGATAAATGGGGTTAGATCAGAGGGGGCCATTAGGACGACGGAGGGGAGCAAAGAGGGGGAAGAGAAGAGGAGCGCAGGGAGTCGGTGCTGGTCTGCCCGGCATCCCCTGAGCCGACACGGAGACGATGTTTAATCAGGCCTGTGAACCTACGAGACTGAGGTCACCCCGGCACGCTCATTAGACCTGATGGGAGCAGTGTACCACGACAGATGAGTGCAATCTTTACTCCGTTCATCCATCTCTCAAAACACACACATATAATCACCTCGCACCCCCCCGCGCACCCCTTGCCCCAAATGCCTCATCTCTTCGCCCTATTATTTGTGTGTGTGCATGTGCACAATATACACATACTTACACATCACACACCCACCACACACACACACACACACACACACACACACACACACACACACACACACACACACACACACACACACACACACACACACACACACTTTGGCTCAGCCTCCTCTTTGTGGCTTTGGCTGATACACTGTATAGAAGGAATAGTTGGGCGCGAGCCAGGGATCTCCAGGAAAGATGAGCCTCAAAATTGATAAAGTGGACAAAAGGAAATGACTTTGTAATGGATGGCAGAAGGCTTGTAGGAACAAATAAATACAAAGCTCCAAATACACCCTCGGATTAATAGCAGTCAGTCGTCCAAAAGCTTCATTTGCCACAGCTCTCCCTTAAATACATTTATAAAAACTAAACGCAGGGTTTAATCAATACGGTCCTGCCACCTGCAAATGACGATTACTCCTCCCGGACCAAACAGGTTGGAGTCGGGGGAGTTGATAAGGGTTAGACAGGGATGTTTGCCGAAGCTAAGCACACAGTCCTGTATGCTTCCCCCACCTACATTAAGGAGCCGAGATTTATTACCATGCAAATGACAACCCACAGCGCATGCCAAGGAGTTAATTACGTGCCAACCTATCAGAGGAGTTACATGACAAAATAGATTTGGCATTGGCAGATTAGGATGGAATCAGGCGGAGGAAGAGTAGGTGAGAGAAAAACAGAGAGAGGGAGAGAAAGGTGTTTGCATCGGCGCTGCGTCAATTAAGAATATTCCAGTTATGGTCACAAACATTTAGAGCTTGTCTGGACACACATACGCAGTCACATGAAAATAAACATCAGACAGGTTAGTCTGCAGTATTGTTATTGCAGCCAGTATTACAAAGACAGACAATAAGTATATTGTCTGTGTTTTATTGCCTCTGTTGCCTCTCCCTCACTTCACCAGCCCAGCAGTTGGAAATATCCAAACTGTTTATATTACAGCACTTCTTTTGCTGAATGTTGGTTATTGAGGATGAGAACTGTCAATATAATGAGACAATATTCACACCCTGTGCACTCAGTATACAATACAGAGAAAACAGCGTTGTGTAGACATCCCAGAGCAAACAAGAATTTCATTGCCATTGTGCAAAAGGAAAGTTACCTCTGCAAAGAAAAGAGGGAATAAAGCACACTTTATATTTCTCTTACGGGAAGAGCAGAGAATGTCCTATAAATCCTGATCGTGACAGCCGTGTAAATATTTATGCTCACAAGCCAGACTGAGACTAACAGCAGAGGACATTGTGACTGGGGAACTGGGAATGTAGCCCTACCCTGCTCAGCACGTTAACTCAATATTCATCTTCCTCCCTCGCTCTATTTCTCCCAGTATCTTCCCTGCTGCAGACCACACATGTATATTCATTACTGACCTCTGACTGTCTCAACCGTGGAAGCCGTGAGCCCCGAGGGCTGGTGTGACGGCACCGTGAAGCCCATCATAAGCGCACAACGGCGCCTCAATGAGAGGCTTTTGTGTGTCGCAAAAATGAGAGGTAATGAATGCAGATGCAAGTGTGAGCTGTCTGGGGCGGCCATTTGTATCTTTGTTTGCTTCACTGTAGCTTTGCCAGCTCTCTTTAGGGCAAGTGACTTGTGTTGTGGGTGGACGGAGGAGGGGGTGACAACATGGGAAAGGACATGACTCGGTAGGCTGCTGGGGATGCTGGGGGGAAATTTCCAGCGGATCATGTGGGGTGGCGGGTGGGTAGCGTCTCTTGGGCTAGAGAGAGAGAGAGAGGGTGGCATTTGGTCTGAAAGCTACTTTCTTCCTTGTCTTAGCTTCGGAGTGTACAGATTGGTTTCCTTGCGGCTAGAACAGAGGATATGTGAGGATTAAAACAGATCATTTATAAGCAGTTGTAATGTTGTTGATGTGAGTAGAGGAAGACATTTGGAGGGCTTGTGTGAATCAATGGATATTGTTTGAAATTTTATGATAATAGTGCCAATATGATACCTGAGTTTCAGTACAAATATCCATATTTTTGCGAGTCACACTGAATATAAAGATGTTTTTCTTCTACAACATCCCTTTTTAGCAATGCCAGCAGCATCGCTGGTCGGCCACTTTTGAGCAGAGGGGAATATCTCAACAACCATCAGATGGATTGCTGTGAAATTATGTAGTTAAATTATGTATTCGTGGTCCCAGAGGATGAATCCTACTGACTTAACTTGACTTGAGTAACTTTACCTCCAGCACCACCAGCAGGAAGACATGTCAGTAAAATGTCTAAACAACTATTGGATGAATTACCTTTGAATTTGGTGGACACATTCCTGCTCCCCTCAGGATGAACCCTACGCACTCTGGGGCTGCCTTTTCTTTGTTTCAAGCAGCATCATCAGCATCATTTGTCTGATTCTTCAGTTGGTGGCCAAAAACCTGCTTCAGCTGCATTTTGTTTGGTGGTATGTTAAGTGAATGTTAGCATGCTAACATGCCAATGTGAGATGGTGAACATCTCTCACAGTAACATTGTCATGTTGTGTGTGTGTTAGCATACCATCATTAGCATTTAGCTCAAAGCACAGCTGTGTCAGTCTGGGCTCACAGAGCTGCTAGCATTGCTATAGATTCTGTGTTCTTCAGAAAATGAGCTGAAATCTCAAATGCAGTGTATTGTATAAGAGCTTGTCTGAATAAAATACGGTCTAAAACTGGCAACATTTTAATTCAAATCAGGAAATATCTCACCAAACAAAAAGTAAACTATAACTATGACTGCAACTATGAAGAAGGAATGTCAACTGTTGGTGTGTGACGCTCTTTGACCCAAGAAAGTTTGACACCCAGCCCTTTAAACAACTTGTGTGTGTCTTTGTGTGAACATCATTTCTTCATTACCAAGCAGGAGTGTTTGTGCCTTGTGCATGTTTGTATGAGTGCATGTGTGTGTGTGTGTGTGTTTGTGTGTGTGTGTGTGTACGTCTATATGTGTGTGTGAGATGAGGGGACTGCTCCGGCCGCTGGGAGACAGGGGGTCTAACGAGGATGTATGGCTGTTTCAAAATCCATCTGCAGACATTTTTCTACCGTCATTCACTCCTTCTGTCTACCCACAACACACCTCATCCCACCTCTTCACACACACACACACACACACACACACACACACACACACACACACACACACACACACACACACACATACACACACACACGTTAACACACATTCCAACAACAACCCTCCGTGTGCCATTACGTCCACTATTACAGCATTCTCCCAGAGCTGACAAATCAGAGGCGTGCTTGGAATCCAGAGCTGCAGTGGCCCGAGCCTCGTCTTAGCCCCTGTAATGGAGGTAAAACCTTTATCAGTCTTCTAAGCTGCCCGGGTCCTATCTCTGTCTTACCTCGAGGTTATTTAGATCCACTTTGGCTTCAAATATTCAAGCATAGGGAAGGTCTTATTATCATCTCATTTCTCTTTGCTGCTGATTAATTAGCTGATAGTTTGATTTTCATTTAGGAAGGGGAAATGTATGTAATGTTTGAGCTCAGTCCTTAGGTACAGGTCAGTGCATGCACTAATAGTAAGTGGTATGAAGGTGACACACATACTGTCAAAAACGCTAAAATGGATCTTATTTGAGAGTTTTTAAACAAAATCTTGTGGACTGTTGTGAAAGAAGCACACATGCAGCCCTGCTCACTTTGTGCTTTGGTGTAGAACTGTATTTTGCCTCAAAGCAGGTCAGCTTTATTTTTGGAGTGTCTGGGTTTTACTATTTACATCTTTCAGTACAGCATTTAATTTGGTGTCGTGCAGTACTGAAGGTGTTGTGTTTTTCCATTGATGCGTTTCTTAAAAGGGGGAAAAAAACTGAATCAATGATTGACAGGATGTTTATGGTCAAATGATTCTAATCCCCATACACTGAATATATTACCTTCTGAGGTTGTGTGTATGAGCAAGAATGTACAGTCTGCATTTATGTTCAGTTTGCAGTTTTGTCAGATTAGCCCTGAATTGGAACAGCTGTGCCATAACACCCCCTCGACGGCAGCACAGTTTTGTTTTTTTTGTTTTTTTTACTACAAAACTGCCAAAATTATTTGGATTGAACAAAATCTTTAAACCATTTTCAAATCATCGTGCTGGTTTTAAAAAAAGAACTTTTTTTCTTTCCTTTCTTTTCTTCTTTTTTTTTTTTCACACAATCTACTTTTGTACCTAATGCCATTTTTAAGATAGGCAGAAACAACACTTGGCAGCAGAGCCTGTTCTCTCATTTCACCCACAGAGTTAAATAGGAAAATTAGAGCGGAGTGCAGACTGTTTAAGTCATTCATGTCAGTGTTTGAGCAGGTTCCTGGTGTTTTAAGGCAGGTTTGACAGCTCAGACACTTGTTGATTTACACTCATTTAGTCAACTGTTTAGTTGTTCCCGACACAGCATGGACTGATTTGGAAAAGTGAAACAAGAGCTTGCATAATGCACATTTACATGTAATTTATGTTTTTTGCAGTGGGAAAGTTAAGTAAAACTCATCTCCTGATCTAGTTTTTATTCATAGCATATGCTGTTTTTATGCACTTTCATATCTCCGTCCCAAAAACCTCTGCAAACATGAATTGACAGACTATTACCATGTAAATAGAAATTACACAGACTGCAACACTGACGGCAAATTGGATAACGTAATTACTTGACCCAGCTTCACAGCTACTGTTGCATACCCCAACTAAGTTTTGGCTGTTAAAAAAATTAAGCTCTGCCTGTTATTATTCATGCACTTAGATGTCAGATGATAATGTTTGTGGTAATACTTGTCTTTGTCTGCATAATTAGAATAAGCATGAAGTGCACGTTTGATTTGAAATGTAAAAATAAATGCAACAGATTCAGAGGCACACTTGAAAAATACAGTGTGGTGAAGATATTGGGATGAAGTTGACTGATCACATATTAGACTCATTTTAGTCTCCAGGTATCTCTAGGACTATTCCGCAGTACATACAGTAGCTAAAAAAACAATCTGGTTTCACAGAGTACAGTGCACTGATGTATATTACACACCAGAGAATACACAACATTGCACAAAAACAATGAATACTTTTTAAGGTATTTTAACACCCAAATTGCACTTGGAAATAGAGAGGATTATGTGAAAGGTCTGTAGCTGTTTACCTGTTCATTTGATACAGCGGAAAATATCATCAAATTAAATTTCACAGTCTGTGCTTAAACCTCAACTAATCCAAATATTGAGCTGAGGAGCACATTTTAATTAAAACACTGGGATCACAATACAGAAGGAGTCTGATTCAGGTGAAAGGTAAAAATCAGATCGTAAGACTGCAACATCCACATCAGATGGAGTCCTCTAAATCAATAAGCAGCAAGACAAGCTCATTTGCATCTGCTGTAAAAACACAATCCGTCTCTTTTACTGTATGGGTAGAGGACCGCTGCTCAGTAAGTTCTGCTCCTCTCATTACTCATAATAATGCAAGTTAGCATATTTTATCAGCCAAAACAATGCAATCCGATTAAAAACAAATTATGACAGCATTGTTTGTTTGGAGGACTAAGACATTAGGCCAACTTATTCAGCTCAATTACTGTGTGACTTGTCTGGCTTAATGAATGAAATTGTCAGAGACCAAAACTATCAATATTTGAGATGAATAACTCACATGGGATTAATTTGTCATTTTGAGTTTCTTTATGCAGTGATCTTCTTGTCTCACCAAAACCAAGCATGCAGAGTTACACTTTTGAAGAGTTTTTATCCCAAATAAATAAAATAAAAAATATGCACAATGCAGAGATGTTACAGTGGAAGATAATCTATGATCTGTCAAATGTTTTCATACTGCAGTAGTCATAGTGCATTTGCACCCATCAGCACCCCTTCGCCCTACACTGGGTGATGTCATTATCACCAATGGGCCCTGGGTATCTTAGTGTGACGGGTCAGCATGTTGCGTCAACCTCTTCCTGCTTCCACAACTCTGCCGTCTTTCCCTCTTTTCTCATCTCGTGTGAAGATGTATAATCCACCTTTCTTTGCATGTCAGCTTGTCTCAAAGTCCTTTGTTCCACTCTCCTCTCCTCTCCTCTCCTCTCCTCTCCTCTCCTCTCCTCTCCTCTCCTCTCCTCTCCTCTCCTCTCCTCTCCTCAAGCAACCTCCTTCTTTGATCCAAATAGTGTAGAAAGATAGACAGCACTTTTTCATCTTTGGGCTAATGTCAGCATGGAGGAGCAGCACGCCTTGCCTGATATTACAGTTTTCACCTGGCTTCCCTTCGCCTTTTATTTCCTCCCTTTCACCAGACAGTTTAGATTCATTTCTCTCTGATGGCTCCATCTGAAACCTGGTGGGGTAAGGGAGGGCAAAACAGAAACAATAGCAGAGGGCTTTCCTGAGGTCTTTCACAGATGCCAGGTTGAATCAAACAATATCAGCATGCAAGTGAAACACCCTGGACGATAATGTAATATTTGTCACACACAGTTCATGCACTCACACAGACATATCCCTGCATGCCACGCACACACACACACACACACGCACACACACACACACACACACACACACACACACACACACACACACACACACACACACACACACACACACACACACACACACACACACACACACACAGCCTCAGCCTCAGCCTCTCAAGCCCCTAAGCTTCTTGCGCCCCTGATGGGAGACAGTGCCTTGCTGGTAGTGGTGATAAAGCATTTCCAGGCTGTTCTGCCCAGCCCTAACCTCCTGCCTGTGTCTCTTCCTGCTCCACAAACCCAAGCCCCTGCTGGTTAAACCTATCGATCCCCACAGCCACACAGCTACACCCAAGACAAAGCCTCTCTCTTCCCTGCTCTCTCTCTCCCCGAGTCAGAGACAAAGCTGAATTTTCTGCCATGTTTATTCCCTCTGGTGTGTCAGCAGTGTGGATCTGAAGGATTTCTGTTCTCTTGTCAGCATGTGAGTGTGTGTGTCTTGTGTGGATCATCCGTACAGGTCTGACACATTTTTTCTCCTGAACACGCATGTTTACTCGGCTACATGTGCGTATGGAATGTGTGCGCTTATGACGAAAGGCCGGGGCCACGTCTATGCCCTGAAAGTCAGATTGCAATTAAAAGGCGAGGGGAATGACTGTGTTAAAATGGCACTTAAGGAGCCAGGAGCTCAGCTGGCTAGACCCATTTCTGTTAGAGTGGCCGCTGACGACTCCCAATTCTCTCAACCAATTATCTGAGCACTCATCTATGCACAGCGGGGCCACTCCCCTCCCTTGACCAATCAGAGACCTGAGTGCCTGAGGTTAGTCACTATGGCAAATCAGTTTAGCGTCTCAATACAAAGTCAAAGGCAGGCTGGCAGAGTAAAGAGGCTGAACTTTGTTGTAGCTAGAACTAGAGCTAGGACTAGAGCTGGAAATCTAACGACTACAAGAGTTAGAAATAGCTAGTATCAGAACCAGAACTAGAACTACAAGTACAATTACCTGGAACTCTAGAACAACTAGAATGACATCTAGTAATTTAAATAGAACAAAAACAAGAAGAAGGAGAAGAACAAGAGGTAGAGCTGGAACTCGAAATATAACTAGATCTAAACTCGAATTGGAAATACAGTTATTACAGTTAATACAGTTACAGTTAATACTATGAGAGCCAGAAACATTACTGTAACTAAATGCAGACCTAAAAATACAACTGGAACTACAATTAGAACTAGAACTAAATGGAAATATAATAATAATATAATAATATAATAATAATATAATAATAAGTACAACACAGGCCAGAAATATAACTAGAATCAATACTAGAATTGGAACTGGAACTAGAATAATAGGTAGAACCGAAAATATTATTACCACAAGGGTTAAAAAGTAAAACTATAGCTTGAACTTGAACTAGAATTAGAACTGGAATTCAAACTAGAATTCTAGAAACATTGCTACAACAGTTAGGACTAAATAAAAACATCTTAATAATATAGAATGTAGCTGCCTGACGATTGGGGCATTATTGATGTATTGGCTCATGTCCAGTCTTATACAGAGGTGGTACTGAAAATGTAAATTACCGTGAGTTGATAGACTCCAGCTATGAGGAAAAAACAGGTTGGAGTTCACAGCTGAGAGCCCATGGCTAGCTGACAGATCAATACTGAGCTTCCACATCATCTCCTACTCACTTATAGAATGTGAGAACACACCCACTCACATGCACAATGTATGTGTGTGGCGCTCACATGCACATTACACTGTCATGCAAATCCTGAAACACTGAGGGGTTATTTCCACATTATATCTGGGGCATCCATTTTATTGGGGGCCTGGAATTAAAACTTCATCCACTGGCAAAGAGGGTTCTGTGAGTGGCAATAATTGAGGGAATATTGCCTGTCTCGAAGAGCGAGCCACACTTTTACGTGAGGGCCCAGAAAGTCATTTCATTTTTCTGCCCATTACTTTTTCCTTCTTCGTCTTCTTTTTTTCTCGCTTTTTTTGAATCAAAGCGATGTTGAGCTGGTGCTTTGAGACTGGGGGATAGAGATAGAACATGTGTGGCGGAGGGGCAGAGGGAGGAATGGGGGGAGGAAAAGCACGGAGAGATGAGTAGGACTGATGTGACCGAGGGAATTACCTGAAAGAAAGATGGGGAAAAGAGAGAGGAGGGGGACACTGATGGGAGTGAGCGGGTGCCAGCATCAGAAGAAGATGGGGGGAGAGTGATATATATGTCAGAGTTGTGTGTGTGTGTGTGTGTGTGTGTGTGTGTGTGTGTGTGTGTGTGTGTGTGTGTGTGTGTGTGTGTGTGTGTGTGTGACACTCTCCCCATCTCATCCCACCCAACATGCCCCACCCTGCTCTCTCCACTCCTTTCCCATCCACTCTCACCCCCTTCTTCTTTCTCTCTCCCCTTGCCTCCCTCCCTCCCCCACTGTTTACGCTGACAGTAATTTGACAGGCCCGGGGTTGACAGACTTGAAGCCGGCAGGGTAAGCGATTGTCAGGCCTGGCGTTGTAGGGCAGCTGCTGACTGGCTGAGGAGCTGGCAGTCAGATCGGGAAGCTGCGACTGGCCAGGGGATTGATGGGGAGGCGAGAGAGAGCTGTCGCTACAGTGATGCGATGGAGTGGGATAGACGGCCCTTGAGAGGCCTGGAGGGGGGTTTTGGGGGAGGGCGGGGGTGTTTGCAGTGCAACCTCAACTCAGCCCAAGATGTGCCACCTCTTTGATTACTACTCTGCAATCTCATACAGACAGGACTGAGACACCTCTCATACCTCGGCCTTCACGCAAATACTTTTCCCATCAGTCATCAAACTGCACAGGCGCACGGACAGTTACACATATTTTCTTCTTTTTTTTTTTTTTTGTTTATTTTCTTGAGCAGTTTTGACCACATATTTGAGCCAGGCTAGATTCAGTAGATATGATCTAGCCAGGCGTAACAACGGACAACCTCACCATGAAAATACAAAATGAAAAAGTGAATTGTCTCAGCAGTGCAGTGGGCTTGTATCAGCTAAGCCCCGTTAGTCACCCCAGTTAAGACTATCCAGAGAACAAATAAATCAATTAAAATGAAGAACAAAATTAGACAGGTGAAGGAAGAGATAAATAAAGTCAGTGTTTTGACGGAGTTGAAAGGCAAAGCTTGGAGTGGGAGCAGTGTGCCAGCTGGACCCGGTGCTAGGGAGTCCCCTGAAGGGATCGCACATACTTATGTAACCCGTTGAGAGATAGCCAGGTGGGCACACACACATATACACAAACACACACACATACACATGCAGGACACAGTGGCTAATCTGTGGGGTCCAAGTGTTACTCATACACATTCATGCAGACTCGCACTATTAGCATACACAATACAGCAGATGCCAACCTGGCTTGACTTCACGAGTGGACAAACAATTTAAGTGCGCGCGCACACACACACACACACACACACACACACACACACACACACACACGCATATTGTATACACATACATACACAGACATACACACATACACAGACACGCACAAGCACTCTTGGCAACCTCAGCAACCCAGAGGAAATCAGCATTACTTAGGATTAAAACAAAGGACCCTAAAGCTTTGACGTGATGTGCATGTTTTCTCATCCATCCTAATCTCTTCTTCTTTCTCTGGCAGTCTGCAATCTTTACGGCTTCTTTCTCGCCCCTGTCGTTGCCTCATTCTCAACCACCACGATGCTGTTGTTGGATGAACGAGGGAGGGTCTAAACTTGCTTTCTTGTTGATGTCAATTTATTTGTCAACTTGTGCCATGAGGTTTAATCAGGGTTCCAAAGCCTATGGACTATGAAACTCACTCAAAACTTAACCATGTAAGCTTTCACTTCAAATGAGGAAAAGAAAAAATACCAAACATACAGTTACATGGTTTTTATCTGCCATCAGCAATAACCTAGTACTGCTGTACCTGTGGACACATCAGAGGGGTTTATGGGATCTTTATTCCTGATTGCACCCTTGTGAGCTGACAACGGCATAAATCTCAGCGGTGCTTTAAGCAGCAGCATATGCAGCTATGAAATGCTCAGGGAGGTTGTTACAGTGAAAAAGAGGCAGAGGAAAAATCTTCCTTACATCAGTTCGGCCTACGTGCTTCTCTAGAGAATCTCCTCCATCTTCTGCACAGCAGAAAATGTCTACACAAAATGTTACTGAATTGCATTTGATCATTAAATGTTGTCATTAAAATTAGTCTACCAATTGGATTGTAGGGTGACATAACTTTACGCTGCCAATACAATCACTTCAATAGGTTCAGGAATTTTATTCTGTTAAAAACTGATCATCGTTAGTTTGATCATTACATTTGACTTGTGTCAAACTTTCTTTCTGCTCTGGCAAAATGTTTCAAAAGTTCTGTAAAGTTACTTCATGTCTTCATAGACATAACAGTTTGAAGAATTTCTGTGCCTTTTGCTATTAGGACGACAATGCTCTGTTGATTGTGCTGTGATGAATCACTCGAGGACATTCGTCGCAGTATACAGACTGACGCTAGTCAACACCCTCATCACTTTGGCTTGTCCCAACCTGCACCTGCTGCTCCCTTACTAAACAGAGCTGAAACCTATTCCCATCCCTGTCTCTTAATCAACACTGAAACATCAAGTAAGGCTAACTCATTTTGGCAGAGGTGCCAGGGCCCCATGTTAACATCCTCACCTGTGCTCAATTGAGCAGAATTCCTCAGACCTCTCTCTCTTCCCTTACCTCACCACATCTTCTTGCTTTGCTAACCAAAAGCATTTTCTCATCTACATACGCCTGTCAGGAAGTACGGATGGAAAAGGTTGGCGAAATTTAGTCAGACAAAAGGTGGGAAGAGAATATGAATGTGGAAGAGTTTGCAACAACAATAATAAAAAAAGAAAACAGAATAATGAGCTTGGATTTAAGGTGGGCCTTCCACCCAGGTTGCTATATTATCAGTGAGGGAAATGAAGACACTATCACACTAAAAATGGTGGAACGATGAATTAATCATTTAATCAAATCTTCCCCTCTCCATTCCTGCTCATCTATCGGACAGTCTCTCCTCACAGTGGTGTTTCTTTAACGAGGACTTTTCTGTAATGGACCCTTAACGAGGAGTGTGCCTCCCTGCCTGGCCCAGCATCTGTGCTCTGCCTTGCTGGGTAGATTACGGCGTGCTCCAGCCAAAGTGCCCATCACCACTCCCTTGCAGCCTGTTACTCCATCCCTAATCCAGCCTGCCGAGATGCTGCACTTTCTCGACTCTCAGGCCATATGCTCACCCAAAGATCAACTGAGATGGGAGGGTGAAGAGGCACAGCTTGAGCCCACTGCTATCTGACTTAGGGTGCAAGCTTTTCCAAAGTGAATGAGCTCTTCTCTCCTTCCTTGTGAATCTCTCTCAGTGAGGGGAGTGAAGGAAGGCAATGGCAGTAATTCACGGTAGCAGATGGAGACGTCAACTCTTATTGTTCTCCTGTGCGAAGTCTGAACAGGACTGGTAAGCCACCGTTGCTAATCACAGCCCTGCACACGGTCCCAAGTTGATTTGGTTATTACTGGGGATATGGAAATGTCTGACATTATGGATCCCACATGCTGGGGGACCAGACTGGGCTTGGGGCATCAGGGAACCTACTGAGAAGCAAAACTGCTCTGGGGCCCCCATAACCAGGATGCAGAGCTTGATCTTATGGAGGGCAGCGGGAGAGGCTGCCATGGACCCACCAGTGAGCTATGACCTTTCCATAGCCAGTATCTGATCTGGTATACTGGTGAAGTGTACAGTCCATGGAGGAGGAACAGAGGAGGGGAGGGACAGGTACAATGGTAGAGATGCCAAAGGAGCTGAGGACTGAGGAAACCTGGCAAATCAAAACAACTGAGCAACCTAGAAGTAGTTGTAGTGTAAAGGAAAGAAACGCATGCGACTATAATAGCATGTGCAGAGAATAGCCTTTAGTTCCTGAAAATTTTTGATGTGTGGCTAAAATTTAGGAAAAAGGCTTTTCTACCCTATCTTTACCTCTCAGCACAGACAACACTTATTCCTACTGATATAAATCTGTAAAAAAAAAAAAAACAGGTCCCAAATATACACACACATTTAGAGAAAAGCTTAAGAATTTCCTAAAACAACTGGGTTATAATTGTTAAAAAAGTTACTCAAACATGAGTAAATAGTGTACTTGTTGGGAATTACTTTCAGCTGTGAATGAGTACACATTTCGTGCTCTTATTCGTATTTCTAGCAGCAGAATGGTGTGCAAGGGATCGACTCTAAATAAATTGAAGTGTCCCTGTTCATCGTAATGAGGGAACATGCCATCTATAGCAAGGCTGCTGCCCATGAAAGCATTTTCAAATGTTTTTGGACAGCAGTAGAAGCCTTTGGCTGAATCAACGTACAAATTTGTTAGTAGGATCAATCCATTGTTGGCTTTGGTGTCTTCTTGGGATTTGTTGATAACAAGAAACATACTGAGGCAAAATGCATAAAAGATTAAATGTCCTGTATGGGGCAATGTGAGGACTATGCAGCATATTCACAAATCTAAATACGGATTTTGAATGATCCACACTGAAATTTGCTTTTTAAAACTGAAACGTAGCTGTGTCTATTTTTCCACAGTCACTAGGAAACAAATGTCAGCTCTTGTGAGATCAGCGGCATTCAGCTTGTGTTCAGCATCCTTGCCTTACACTGGGGTGACTGAGTTTGAGTACCTAGCACAGCCTGTTAGCTCATTGTGGTTCACTATTTGTTTGTCTCTAAATAAACAGGACACTCTGACTGGGAGGTCAGAACTTGGAAAGCAGGCAGTGTCAGCTTCCATTATAGCTCTCCTCTCCTTTGCAGCACAACCACTCGGTTACCTGGTCCGTATCCTTTCTCAGGGAGAAATTCTCCCTTCTTTGTCTCCATCATTATATCTCTCTCCTATCTAGTCCCTCCCTTTACTCTTTGTGACGTTCTTTCTTCCTCCAGTTTTATCTGACTCTGTTCATCAAGCCATGTTGAGATGAAGAAATCCTCAGATGATTGCAGCACTTGCATTGGAGGAGAGCATTCAAAAGTATGTGTGTGGGGGGGTGGGGAGAGATATGTGGAACGTTTTAAAGATTGAAAGGTCAGGATGGTAAATTGCCTCTCTGTACATGAGTCTCACTAGTCCTTTGACTATAATGTGTAGGATTAATCCATTCTTTTGCCCTTTGTGCTCACAGTGAGCAAGAGACTGTGTAATATGTGAGGGGCTGATTTTTGGAACACTCTGTGAATGTTTTCCCCTCCCTCTTAAGTGCTCTTTGAAAGAGTAGGCTTTTGAAAGCTGAAGCAAAGACAGATACTGCTTTGAAGGGGGTTTTAGAGAAAAAAGGTGACACAAAAGTCTCGGTTTATGTCAGTGTTTGATTTTTGTGGAAAAAAAAATCAGTCTTGAAATATGGATGCATTTTTTTATTTGAATACCATATACATATAGGTACATATGGATGGCTCTATCCTTTGTGCAGATGCTCTTTCACATGTTTTTTTCCCTCTCTTCTCACTTTTCTGTGAACGGCCAGGGCTGATATCTGTGGTGGGCTTCATTTTCATATAATTGAATTGAGGCCCTTCCCACAGCGAGGCAGGATTTGGTTAAGCTGAAAGTCCTCCTTGACTGCTGTTACCTCTGTGCAGATTCGGTTACAGCTGTTACCACGGCAGCAGCCTGCCAGGGCCTGTCTCCGCGGATACCTCCCCTAATTACTGTGTTTATTGGAAATTAAAGATATACCAGCTAATGAAACGCAGCAAACATTACCGCCGATGCAATGTCATTAATTCTAGCCTGGCTCCCATCTCCCATGTGAGGCAGAGGCGGAAAGAGGTGCCCATATTAGCATAAATATGAATTTTAGTCAGCTGGAAACCACTTCAATGAAGAAAAAAAATAATGAAAAAGGTGCGTTTTCATTTCCATCTTTATTTTCAGGATCAGGATAAATAAATAGATCATGGTGAACTGGGCAAAGGAAAGGCAGAGGACACAGATAACATTGTGAGCTTCTCTATGCATATGGCCGCTGAGCTGTATGGCTGTCTGGCAGCCAGGCAGGAGGAGGACATGGAGGAGGGCAACGTGTTCTCATCCGAGGTTGTCAAAAATTGTTGCCGCTTTGTCACACTCCTCAGTGCGATGCACAAGTCTTTGTGGAACTTGCAAAGCCTCCCTGCCAGAAAGGCTTTCCAACACGTGGTTAACATGAAACGGTTTGGTTCGGTTTACAAACCAAACTGGTTGAGTAGGTTTAGAAAAAGATCGTTGACTTTTGGCTTGTGGTTTTAAATGGAAAACACCAACCCCGGTCTCTGGGGTGAAGGTCATGTATACTGTACCCTGACCTCCACCGTAAGGACTCGATCTTACTACTACATCAGCTGGAGCGGTTGCTCTGAGCATCTAATATCATTGCGGTTGGGTTTACATTGAAGTTAGTTGAAAGCCTGGTGTGGGAGATGCTAAAAGGTACCTGTGGGGTGTGTGAGATGCTGAGGGGTGTGACAAAATGTCAATATTTGACATTGCGGGTATGAAACCTGCCTGAGGAGGGGAGGAATTTGTGGGCTATACAGCATAGACCTCTTGTTCCCTGTTGTTTGCCGCCACCAATATACGCCCAACCCTTTTTTCACAGCTCCTTCTCCAAGGTATGGGAGGAACATATAGACTGCCTATATATCATAAACACCCTCAGGTCTCAGGAGATGGCACAGGCTGGCATAGAGCTGTTGCCTATTCAGATTTTGGTAATGAGCTAGCACTTTAATGCATCTATATTTATGCCTGTCAGCTTGCAGCATACTTAATTATTTTCCTTTTGTTGTTTGTGTTATTTTGCATGTGCGAATTCCTTTTATGTTCACTTTTGCCGTTGCCTGTCTCAACTGTCAACCATTTTGAACTTTAAATTCAACAAACTTAGTGATGGTTTAAAAAACCAAAAGCAGGTAATGAGTGTGGGTACCTGGTATTGCATGATATCTTTCGGTATTATTTTCACTGTCAGTTCTTTGTATTGTGTTTCCATGGCAGTACATGCAGTCTGGAAGTGTGAGTGAGTCTCCTCACTGGGTCTAAGCAACTGTGTCTTGTTCACTGTCATGCCCATTGCCTTCCTGTCCCTGTTTAATTCCTAGCCTGTATCCTTTACGATGCTGTTTTAGTGCTCTATCCAATTGATGGTGATGCTTCTATGACTTGGTCTGACTGGGCTATTGACCTCCCGAGCCAATGCACCGCATCTCCCCTGATTTGGAGTTGCTAAGTAGCTATCTGCATTAGAAAAGCCCTGTTTTTAGCTTTCAGAGGAGTAAATAGCACAACTTCAATTCCAAAAAAGTTGGGACGCTGTATTAAAGATAAATGAAACAGAAAGTGATAATTTGCTAATCTTTTTTAATATATATTTACTTGAAAGCAGTACCAAGACAATATATTTAATGTTTTATCTCATCAGCTTCATTTGTAAATGATTGCATTCTAATTTTATTTACATTTTTACACAGTCCTGACTTTTTTTGAATCAAGGTTGTACAATAATCAATGACAGAGACATGCAGAGAGGCGCGGGTAGATGAATGCTTTGGGTTTTGTTTTTGTTTGTTTTTTTTAAAGAAAAAGACAAAGAGTCCATCCATCCGTCCATCCATTTTCTACATCGACTATCCCTTTCGGGGTTGCGGGGGGGCTGGAGCCTATCCCAGCTGTCAACAGGCGAGAGGCGGGGTACACCCTGAACCGGTCGCCAGCCGATCGCAGGGCAACATATATAGACAAACAATCATTCACGCTCACACTCACACCTACGGGCAATTTCAGAGTCACCAGTTAACCTAATGAGCATGTTTTTGGTCTGTGGGAGGAAGCCGGAGTGCCCAGAGAGAACCCACGCATGCACGGGAAGAACATGCAAACTTCACACAGAAAGGCCCTGCCCGACCCGGGGATCGAACCGGCGACCTTGCTGTGAGGCTTGCGCACTACCTGCTGCTCATCGCGCCGCAAGACAGAGAGTTACAGTCTTAATTCTCTCCTTAATTATCTAATTTCTGTTTTGTTTTGTTTTTTTTTAATTATGTTTATAGACTACATTTTTTTGCAGTCAAGGGACACAACATAGTAACAATCAACAGTTGGGAGCTTTTAGCATTTCTAGCTAATTAGCCAGCAGGTACCCATCATGCCTCATGTCAATTTACTGCATGTCCTCTTGCCCACCGCCTTTACTCTCAGGGACTTTGAAATGACAGGCTTTTTCGTTTTAACCACTCCCGTCCATTTGTAGTAAAGCTGTTCATTCATAGGTCAGCATGGGTCACTAGATAGGTCCCGCTCATGCTCTCATATGTATGCAAGACTCACACACATTCACACTTTGGAGAATATTAGGTATCAGGGCAAGGTTGTACTGAAGGCAGCACATTAACAAGATGTTCCACTTGCCTCTCTCCGGCGTAGCTGTTTGTATGAAAACAGCCTCAGAGCTCCCCCGTTCACACTCAACCCTCTCTTTTACACCTTAGGCTGCCTCATTTTTCTCTGCTTCTCCTTGCATGTTTTCATTTTTGTGGTGCTACAAAGAGAAAGAGAAAACCCAGGTTTGTACCACAGGAGCATCAAAGATGAGAGAAGAGAAGAAAGCAGGAAAGTGTTTTTAGTTTTCTTGTGTTTTTCTCTCTCTCTCTTCCCTGTGTCTCGTGAACAGTGCCTCCCCAAAGAGCAGGGCTGCTGGAGTGTCATTCAGAGTGGACACAGGACCTCTGGGGACTCTCTCCTTACTTCCAGGGAAAACTTGTGAACTATTTTATCAGACTGGCACTGTGGAGAATCCTTCCTTCTCTGTTGTCTTTGTTTTTATTTTGAAAACATGTAGATGGTAGTGTAAAAAGAAGAGATCAGAGGACACCAGAGACAAAGATGTGGGATCTTTTTGTTCTGTAAAGACACCATCTCCTCACAGAACGTTCAAGGAGATGCATCAGAGCCAGTTTCATGTTGTGCTCTTTGTCGTCTATTTGACGCTTCGCAGCTAATTACACTCCCCATAGAAAGTTATAGTCTCTCCGTGTCTTTAAACAGTAAACACAACCATCCTGTCTGTGCAGCACTGTAAGCTAGCTTCCCTGTGGTGGCCTGGGGTGCTTCCTTGCCTATCAGTTTTGTCCTACACACATTTCCTTGTGTGCAAATGTCCTCTGCACACCTTGGAGCTGCACTGTAATATGATTAACGCAGAAGTTGTCCCAGCAGTGGCCCATGCTCCTGAGCACTGTGCCTGCCCTTTGGACTGTCTACAGCTGCAGTGATGAAACCAAACACATTTATCAGCAGCGCTGATATTAAACTGCACCAATTTCATCATCCTACTGCCAGGCACCACACCCTGAAAAAATAAAAATAATAACAGCGAAATCCAATTTGATAAACCAATAATTGGATTTACAAACATCAGAGGAGAGATGTGATCCCAGATTATTTATTTAATGAAGTCTTGTGATATTGGCCATATGTAAATTGTTAACCATGGGAAGTGTGTTTTAATAAATCCCCTGGCACATTTGCAGGGAAGTGGTGAAAGGAATACGTTATTAGGGTCTTGTATTGGTGAGGCCCTGCATGTGTGGACTGTCAGTGTCGTGGAGTGCTTGATAAAATCATCAACTGATTGATGGTTATGAAGGAAGGCCCGTTTAAAAAGGCAGCAAAGCCACGCCGAGGGGCAGAAACTTAGGTCTGTTCAAATGCTCCCAGTCAGTCAGCTCATGAATGAAAGCTCCCAATAAATAAGCAGGCCAGGCCAGCTATCATGACAGCTCTCTGAGGTAAAGATGGGGAGAGGCATGTAGAAACGTCCTCTCCTCTCCATCCATCTTCACCACTTCTTCACTGTTTAATCCCTCTATCTCATCTGGGAGGAGTTGAGATTGCACGGCTCCTTCATTCTTATAACTTAACTCCCAACGAAACTTGTCCCCAGTGACTGTTGGCTCCTCACAGGCTTTGATTAAAGCCATTCTGCCTTGGGACAGCTAGCGTCGATATGATGACGGCTCATTCTAGGCAGGCCTATAATGGCATGAAGACTGTGGACTGTATGGAGCCCTTAGTGCTGTATGCATTAATCGCCTAGATAGCAGAGAACATAGACATCCCTTGCAGTTTGTCTTGACCGAGTGGCCTTGAGAGACTTATTCTCACATGCCCTCGATGGCATGCTGTCTTAAAGCTCAAAGCACGTCAAAGAGCTCTAAAGTGAAATTTTAATGAGCTACAGTATGCATTACCCCCCAGTGTGACTCTTGCATGTGATTTTAAAAATGGATGCGTGTGGATGCTGTCATGAAAATTATCAACAGTGCAAAGAGCTCAAGTGTTCTTAACAGCACCTGACCTCTTTGGCAAGACAGGACAAGAGTTTCTTTGGTTTGCCGTATTCTTCCCTACAACTCTCCTCTAATCTCCCAGCAGGACGAAGATGATGGAATGACAGACAGACAGACACATCCGTCCATTTCCTATCCTTGCTGTGGTAACCTCCCTGCTATCCTCTCAGGCTGTATATATTGGCAGTGTGACCTATTTTTATCAACACGTCCATATTCCACCTCCAGGCCAGATGCGGCAAAGCTCTGAGGGACATGGAAGGAAGATCTGCTGTTTACCAAGCCTCTGTCCCCTCTATGTCTTTAGTAGAGGTCGCCACAGCATGGGCTCTAACTTCCCAACACACAAGGACACATTTATACCGCATACCGAAGTATGAAGACAGAGCTCCTCTACATGAATGAAGATGCAGACCTGAGGGTTAATTTGGTCGCTTCGAAATGTTAATTTCTTGGGATTTATTGAAGTTTGCCCTTCTTTTTACACTTCTGTTTTGTATGTACTCATATTCCAAAAAAAAGTATCGATTGTCACAATGACACTGGGATCTCTGAGTAAGCAATCAACCCATTTAGTAAATGTCCTCTCATCCCAAATGAAGGCGAGTGAAGAGATTACACTCCATGCTCAACTTATTTCTACATTCTCAACAGATCTTGTTAATTTGTGGTTACAATTTCCCAATTTGTAAAAGATTTGTAAGGCTAACTGAAGAAATTCCAGGAAATCTTGAAGAAAAAAATTCACATCTGAGAATCTGAAGCTTTGTGTCTCTCTTCATCCTCTTCCACCAAACAGAACCTGGTCCTGTGGTCCAGCGCCTCAGTGCTGAGACCGAAGCCGGCACAGAGACAGGCAGAGGGATGAGTCTCACTTTGTTAACAGTCCCTGGCTACAGCACAGCCCCTGTCGCCTGCTTTTGGAGGGTGATTTTTCAGCCTCCAGGTGTTTACCTGCAGGATACGCATCCCTCCTGAGAAACACATCAGTGTCACACACTAGCTGTGGGCAGGCACATCGCTCAGTGCTGAGTGAGCGAGTGAGTGAGACAGCGAGGGTGGGGCTGGCGGTGGCAAACAAACAGAGAATCGAGGGCAGCGCTGCTTTGTGTGCAGCCCTGCTGGAGCTCAGACTCATTAGGTATGAAGCCATCTCGGAGCAGGCATCTGTATCCTGTGAGAGATCCCACCAGAGACTGCACTGAGAGAGCCATCAGATCTTCTACGGCAGGCCCCTTTGAACACAAACTACCCCTCCACCCCCATCCCCCCACCCTTCCCTCATTCCAGCTCCCATCTAAACACAGAGACAGGATGGAAATTTAATGAGAATTCTGTGCTGCTTAAGCCCGCTGCAGCTGCTGCATGGAGCAGAGATAGGAATGTTTTGTTCACTTATTTTGCCCTCTGTGTGCAGGCTGTGGGGTGAAAGTTGCAAATGGAAGGGGGAATAATAGATGAGTATCTGCTTGCATCTGATGAAAGGTCTAAGTGATACAAATGTGTCCCATTTCAGTGATCCATCCAGCCCTGTGTCATCTCGGTGATTTGTGGGAAAGGTCGTGCAAGAAATGACTTTGGCTGAGGAGGCGAATCCCCTGTTTATGTTTGTTGTGCCTGGTGTGGCGGCCCGCAGAGCGATGGGCTGGGGAGATGGGCGTCTGGTGCAGGTGGTGTTTTTGGAGGATAGGGCTGATATATCATTTGCCAAGGTCGTACTCAATTAGGCTATTTGTTGAGCATAGCTGCATGAGGTTGGTTTAATCAACCGAGGAATGGAGACAACAACGACAAAAGAGGAAATAAATTAGGCATGGCCAGGCCACACTCTCAGGCACGCAGCAGCATGCTGGAGAAATGCTCCATTTAGCTGGCCATCTCCTTTCCCCGAGATCCCACCATCCTCACACCAACACAAACCCACACACAGACCACACATGCATGCACACCTTTCATTTCTTCTGTGACTTTCCAATACAATTGAAACAAGCTTTTTGAATCACGACAGGCAACACACAAAAGGTCAATTACACCAGATGGGCACATTTAGCGAATAAATTTAAAAAAGATTTGTGGAGAAAAGTGGGACTGACTATCGCTGTAATGTGTGGCATACATCAAACAAAGTGGCACTGCCATGACAAAGAAACAACATTTGTTTACCCTGATTAATCCAAGACCTTGAGGGGTGCTGAAGCACCTGTGTAAGTGGGTACAGCCCTGGAGGAGAGGAGTCAGACTGTGTTAATAGTGGAGCAATCAGCGGCCATTCAGGTTAATGGGCTTTCAGCTAGTCGGCCCTGGCTAATGTGTGATTTGGAGGGTCAGCCCATAGCTCAGCAGCAAACACCGGTCACATTCACCCTCGCCACACGCTGCCAATGCAGACTTTAGCTTTCCCACCACACCCTCAGGCTCCTCAGCTGCTTATGACAGTAAATATTTGATTAAATAAATGAAGGTTGATTAGCTCTCAAATGTCTGGCAATGAACTGTATGGGTGACTCAGGTGCGGGTGACTTGAGTTTCAGTTTCTTACTAAGGGACTGTCTCTAAATTACCCAGCGTCTATGCTGTCATCTGTTCAGGCTGTAAACTAAGTTAAGGGGTGAGTGGGAGGATTGGAGGGCAATGGCAGATGATTAATTTGATTGTACAGAAACTCCATAGATAATGTGACAGCCTTGCGACAAAGATAAGGAGTAATGCATCGACCCTGTCGCTGCATTTCCGCGCTCATACCTGTACCTTTTTCCTGCCTCTCTCTCTGCTCCTCTTGCTCACTTGCTTTCTGTGAGACCTCTTAAGCTGTGACATTTCCGTTTCCCTGGAGACAGAGCGTGCCAGGCGGTTGCCATAGCAACTCCCTGCTCTTTAAGGCCTGCACAGCATTAGCCCACCCCCCTACCCCAAACCAAAGATGGGGGGGGGGGCTCCAGAGAGAAAGCACACCTGCTGGCTCCCTGCTAATTGGCTATATCTCTTTCTCACTACTTCCCTGTTTCTGCTTTAACTTTTTACCCCCTCCCTGGATTGCCTCTCTTTTTTTTTTACCTCCCTATTGCTCCCCTTCCACTGTGGATATGGTTTCTCACTGTCTATTGTTCACTTTATTTAACTCCTTCTTACTCTTTCTTCTACATACACTCTGGGTTTCTTCTTCTTCTTCTTGTAGAGCCGGACCACAACTCTAGCCTCCAGCATCTAGCATTTATCTTCATCTGACCCTGTCAGTTCCTTCTTCCTTTGCCTCTTTATTTCATTGTCTAGCGCAACTCTAATATTGTCATCCTAGGGCCCTGTCGCTATGCTTCTGACCCCTGCATGTACTGTACTTATTACTGGTTGCTTGTCATGCTGGTGATATAACAATTTAAGCTTACTCTGATAGGTGGCCCTGGCTAACAGCATCAGGCAAATGTAAAAGGTTAAATGTAATCCTTTGTCCTTCCACCCAAGCATCCTCTTAACATCTAAAGACAAGGATAAATCTCCTTCTCATATGCATTGTTGTGCATTTCACCTTCATTCAGGCTCAGCCATGGCGTGGACGAGTGTAAATTACCAGTGGGGGTGTGTATTAGGGCTACGGTTAGTTGGTTAGGCCCATCTCCTACTGGTGACTGATCTTCTCATTCTTGAGAGACCTCCATAGATTAGAAATCATCATCTCTTTCGCTTTCACAGCCAGCCATGTCTCTGTCCTCTTCCCCATGGATCCTTGCAGCTCCTCTCCCTATGTACACCTCCATTTGGCAAACGGCACAGCTAGTATTTCTCATCTTTCTCTGTGCACCATGCTGCTCGAATGCCCCGTCTGATTGAATGACATGTTTGCAAAGTGATGTTTGTAGTGTGCAATGTATTGTTTGTCCTGCACTGCCCACTGGCACTTATTATTAGGTGTTGTTGTTCCTCTACAACATCTGACTATACACATTTGCAACTGTGCAGGTTGATAATGCTTCCTCAGTGCCATAAAGAAAGAAATATGTACTTTCATAGTCGGTGAATACAGAGATTCTGCTGATCATTTCCTTACAGAAGTCTGTATTTAATGCCAGGCTCAGGGTGTTCTCTTTGGTGGTACTTGTCACAGGGAGTCTTGGGTGGCCAGAGCAGCCTGTCACCCCATCGGCTGGTGACATTTGAGCGATATGAAAATGGCTGTGCGTTCATGACGCTGGGGCTGAGCTATTCCTATTCAATTAAGTCCATGAACAAACCTTCTGTGTGTTTTCCTGCTGATAAAGTCATAGCTATTGACTTGTGAGCAATGCGAGTGACGATTATGAAATCTGTTTGCCGCTACACAATGAATGTTGAGCAGTCTGTTTGTCTATTTGCCAGGAAGAAGCCCAATAGATGGTTATATCAGTGAAATGGGACTGGGGGAGATAAAACAATAATAGCAGAATCTAAAGGCTAAATCCCAGGCAATACGCCTATAAATGCCACATCCTGGCTAGAAGATATTGGCTGTCATATCATTTGTAAAGGTATATTTTCTCTGGTGTCAGTTTCTGTGCATCATATACGTTGCCTGGGGCACATGTGGCTCGATGGGATTCATTAGCACTGAGCTGTTCACTCCCATAATGGCAAATATTGGTGGGTAACAAATAGATTTAAAATGAAAAGCACAGAATATGGACACAAAATGCCCTGTGACCTTTTTTTTAGTTTACTTCTGCTTGGGCCCAGTCCACCTGGCCCATTTAGCTCCAGCACCTGGAGCTCACGATTACATTATTGATCCATTGACTTGCTGGGCTTCATCTGTCCAACCCATCCGCCTTTGAGCACTTCAATTATCAGAGCCATCACAGCCACACTGCTGCAAGTGGCAGCTTGTCCAACACTGTAATCTGTCAGGGAATGAGATCCCGACCGCAACGTCATAGCGCCAGACGTTCCTCCATAAGTCACCTTGATCATGAAGAGCCGTCAGGGGCTGACAGGGTTGTGAAAGGGCCCAACTAGCCTTAGAGATCACTGCAGCTCAGCTCAGCTTAGCTGCACAATCTACCCAACCCTAGGGGTTGAGATTTGAGCGCCTTAGATGCCATGTTGGCAACCTAAAAGGCCTCATAGACAGAAATGTACTTCATATGAGCTGAAATGTGGTTTGGTGGCTTGGTTTTGGGTCATTATTTTCTCTTACATTAGTTCTTTCCATACTTTTAAGATGATGCATCTCAATGTTTGAAATATTATCTTGTGGCATTATTGTTTAAGTTAAACATTTTTCTTACAGTGTCTTCAAATGTGATGTAAAAGAGTGCAATATGTGTTGCAAAGGCGCGTTGGTGGGGTCATCTTGAAAGTAGGCGAATTTCCAAACTACCCAAATGCTTTTGTGTAAGAGGACACTTTTCACCATGGTTTACAGGCCATGAGCTGCTGATCAGTTCAAACAATTAAAAAAATACCAGTATCTCCTTTGTTATAATATGTTATAATATATATAATTATTTATTATTCCTGTTATGTGAATTGTGTGCCTTTCCATAGTCAGAGCAGAAAATATTCTTCATACAGACACAGTGACTTGTCCACATACAGTGCAGGCTCCCTGTGAAAATATTATGGGCTATGCCTCAAGTATGCAAAGCAATTCTCATGCACAGCTGATGAATGTGTACTTTTCAAGTACTGGCTATTGTGGTTACCAAACCATTCGCACCTGCTTTGTTTGACAATGAGTAAGTCCTGGTTCTGCTCTGGATTTTTCTTAGTGGGATAACTCAGCCCTCGTAAAGATGTTATCCTTACATCTTTCTTTCATTGGCTTAGTCTGTGAAAAAGGTTTGCCAAGGACCCACAGCTAATCACCAATGTCATATTCAAGAGAAATTATTCAGTGCTGAGCTTATGATTAGCGAAACAACATGCAATCATTCCCCTGTAAGGTTTTCTTGTTTATGCTACAATGTAATGCATGGGGTAAAGAAAAACGGCGACAGTTTACCATGCAACACGGGAGCAGACAAGTTAATGCAATGTAAATAACCACCAGACTTTTTTGTCTTTTACGAGAGACGGCAGACGTGAAACCACAAGGACAGGTTTTCAGAAGCAGTCTGTCCGGTCTGAACTAGCTGGCCGGCGGGGGACAGGATATTGATCTGAGATCCAGTCTGAGCTGGGTGAAACAGCACGGCCATACCGCCGCCCACGCCAACACACAGCCGCTCTATAAAAAGATCAGATTCCTGGGGAAGTAAGGTTCTGTGTGTGAGAGAGAGGCAGAAAGAAAGAAAGAAAGAAAGAAAGAAAGAAAGAAAGAAAGAAAGAAAGAAAGAAAGAAAGAAAGAAAGAAAAGGAGAGAGCATGTGTGCATGTGTAATAGTGTGAGAAGTAAAGGTTCGTTTGAGTGTATGTGTGTGTGTGTGTCTGAAAGTACATGTATGCCTACTTGTCTGTGTGTTTGAACCCCCCCCACCACGGTGACTCTTGCTGACAGCCTCAGGGTGGAGGTTTGTGACTCAGAGCTGCAGTAATGGACAGAGCTAGGCTGGAAGCGAGGCCAAATGGACTGCATTCAAGGCAGAAATTAGTCACCACACGTCTCTCTTTGAACACACCACAATGGTGCTACTACTTTTTGCACAGAGAAATGAGTAATGCCAGCGGTAAATCTGCAAAGTACAGTTTATCCATTTGAGATTTCAACTACCTATTGACCCAAGAAGGATTTGTAAAAAAAAAAAAAAAAAGATGTTTGTTTGGATATTGGAGGAGAGCAGTGGAGAGATTAGATAAAGGTTGTTCCTGATAGGCGGAAGGACATTTCACCTATCATCACATAGCTGAGTGTTATTTTCACAATCTTTCTCCATCTGGGATGTCACAGATTTCCCTGGGAGGAAGTTCACAACACTTTTTAGTCGATTTGATTTTTATGTTGGTTTGGTTTGATTTGAATTCTGATCAAGCTGTACTCACTCTGCTAACATTACTAACTAGAAAACACAACCTTCTCCCAAGTGCATTGCTTGCTGAAACTTTGGCCCATTCATTTGTTTCATCTACATAACGTCACTGAGCTGTAATTATCATAACAAAGATTTGGGGTCCTCGGGTAACATTGCTGAGAGAACAAATTCGAACTCAATAGCTCTTAAATAACACCTAATATAAATGAGAGCTGGCTGGGATGTTGACAGCTTGATGATATGCAGCAGATAAGGTAGAAATACACTGGATTAGTGCTATAATCATAGCAAAGTGTCTGTTAAAGCACCAGAGAAACAAAGCAGTGACAGACTCATCTTCACCCAGTAATTCCAGTTAGCCTTGTCTTTCTTCAAAGGAAAGCCTTGAGACTCTGAGTTTTGGGTACTCACTCTTCCTCAGTAGACATTTGTTGCATTGAGTTAAAAGTTTTCTCTTTTACAGGTTCTCCGAAGTGGCTTGTTAGTGCTGTAGAACTTCAGTGGACATCCAATCAATAGGAGAGAAAGAATATAATAATTTTCACATATGCATAGGCTATGGATCTGGTCGTATGAATGCAAGTAATATAAAGTACACAAACCGACCATTTTTCTGACTGTGTCTACACTTATTTTTCTGTTAAACCCCTTAACAACCTGCCCAATTAAAATAGACACTTCAGATGAATTTAGACATAATGTTTTCATGGATTTATTACATTATTGGACAGCCATATAGCTTTGAAAGTAGGGAGGAGCCATGTTTTTATGGTTTCACTGCAGGAAATGCAACAACAACCACGAGTCAAAGTATGGGAGTGTAATTTACCGACACAAATATTACACATTCATAGTCTTTTATATAGGGAAATTTGTACATAGTGAAATAGTAATTTCTTTATTGTAAGTATCAAATGCTAACTGCCCGCTGCTGCGTATAGCACAAACATCCATAACCTTCATGTCAATGCTGTTTGTGAAAATATTCTACGGTAAAAACTCAATTTCACTGAAGGTTAAAAACATATGATAAATGCCAAGGAATGAAAAAATAACCAAGTCAATGTCAAGAGATCAAGTAATTCCTTTAAGTCGCAAAGCTGGAGTGACAAGGCTAAGAAAGGAATTATCAAGATGAGCCTGGCCCTACTTTGCCCCTGTCGTGCTTAAACAGGCACTTTGCTGTGAAAACTGCTCTAAGCCACTGTATTTTCTACCTTATCTCCCACGTATCATAAAACTGTCAACATTCTACCCATTTTCATTTATATTGGATTTTATTTGAGAGCTACTGAGTTTGAATTTTATTCTGTTAGGGTTCAAAGTCTTTGTTATGGTAAATTCATCTGAGTGAAATTACAAAGGAGGGCAGCACAGTGGCTCAGCAGTTGGCACTGACACCTCACAGTGAAAAGAAGGTGCCCTGCTCCTTTCTGTGTGGCACTTGTAAGTTGTCATTGTTTTTGCAGTGGCACCTCAGGGTGCTCTGGCATCTGAGTGGCTGAAGATGTGCAGCTGTAGGTACACAGAAGGCTGTGGGTTTTTTTTTTGTGGGGGGGGTGCTGTGCCTCTGAACTAAGACAACAGTATTACCTTTACTTTTTTTCCTATGTTCTTAACAATGCTGTTTTGTCCTGGATCTGACTGATGGCTGACAGTTCCTCGTCCTTGCTGTGCCAAGCCCTGTGCCCTCGCTCTGCCCGAGCTGTGCCCCGCTCAGGTGTTGCAACAGATTGTCCTCGCTGTGTCACAGGAGGAAGACTCCACCCTGCTCCTCTCTTACAAACTAACGCAGGGATTAGTATCTGTGCATCCTCTCCAGCCTTTTATCCAGAGCTAACACCTTTACCATGACACCAGCCACACAAAACAAACGCCGCCTGAGCCTTGTAGCACACACGCATGCAGCACGTTCCACAACATGGGCACTCTGACTGCGTCTGGGTGTCAACACTACCCAACTCAATTACTTTAGTCTGCAGCGCACCACTAATCCCCACCCCACCCCTCCTCTACCCTGCCACCATTATTCCTGTACATCAACAGATTTGCATGTACTTTCACGCCACTATTTAGTTTGCTGTTTATTTTTAGAAGCCCACGCCTAATTAGGGGGAGCTGGTGTAGAACACAAGCATAAACGGCAACATTAGTGCTGGAGCTAATGAGAGAAGATATTGTGGGTAAAGCTCAGTAATTTCATCCTGTACTCTATTATTATTCTTTCATTATCATCTCAGCGGATGGCTGACCCCTCTACCTCACTTGCTTTCTCTCCACCTCTTGCTCTTGGCAGTGTCGGGCTCCATCTTTTCCCTAATGTGTGGGTTTACAGGTATATATATCGTTATATATAGTTGTGCAAAAACATACACATGTGTTTGGTGATGTTGGCATGTTTGCGTGCATGCTTGTGCATGACAAGCCCCTCTGACAAAGTGCAAACAACAATGAGCCATGGGGAATGATGTGAGAAAACCACTGAGTCGTCCCCTGCACACCTATTTTTCACAGCAGCCATTATATACAAGCCCTCATCTCCAGTCCCCCTCCCCCATTGTTCACCTCATTGGGAAAAGAAGACACAGCAGAGAGAATCAAAAGTAATCAGTGTACGTCAGGGACGCTTCATAAACCCTATGCCTGTGTTGCAGAAAACGATTTCCCCAATCACTGGCTGATTTACGTCTCTCTGTTTTTATTTTTTACCGTGATAACACTCATCAGTTACCATAATGCACCTGGGCATGTTCCATGCAGACGCTGATGATTTTTGGTGCGGGCTGGTGCGATTAGATGGAGTGGTAGGGTGAGGTGGAATGGAGAGGTATTACGCAAATTATCCGTCACACTGGCAGTGTGTCCATGGAGGCAGAGCAGGGGATGCATTGCTCTGGGCAGTCAGCTGTGCTGGGCTCAATGTGAGCCAGCCTTGTCATGGGCTCATTATCTTTATCAATTTGCTCTTACCATAGGGACAGTGGTGAGTAGACGCTGTTTTAAAAGACAAATCAGTCGTAAGCAAAATGCACTGGCCTTGCTATTATAATGCAAATGTATGCATTAACTCTTAGATATTTCTTTCCTTATGCAATTTTGCCTCACACAGAGATGAGACAACCACAGATGCGTTTGTCCATTACTATTGTGGCCAGTCTGGCGCAGACTGTAAAACTTAATCCCATCAGTGAACTTTTAACTCAGGATGTTAAATGAACTGTTTTTTTCTTGATGACAGTGGTGGTACCCAAAAACCTGGGATAGAGGAAGAGTTTTCAGTGAATCGTCTTCTATGCAAAGGAAGATGGTCTGTGAGTTGTCATCGGTTACCTGGTCAGTGGTGGCAGGAAGCTGTAGGGCTGTGTGCCGTCACGCCTGTCTCCCCACCGGGCCTCTCGGGCTGGAGCCCCTCTGTGCTCCTCTGCCTAATCAGGCTGCTCAGTATGCAGAACAACCTCCCTGACGGCCCCAGTGCTCAGCCCCCAGTCGCTGACCTCCCCTGAAGCTATGGAGCCGAGCTGGGCTGAGCTGTGCCCAGTCAGCCGGTGCCAGATGTCAGAGGGGATGGATGGCAGAGATAGTTATGCAGAGGAGGAACGAGTAGGCCTGGATCAGGTAGAACTGGCAAAGACTTTTCTTACAGTTTGCCTACTGGGGAGCCAGATGGGTGTTACTTGTTTGCCACTTAAGACAACAAAATGAGTGTCAGAATGTTGAAATATCCACAGGAAATTATCTGAAAAACTGTTTTTTTTAGTTGATAAACACAGCACTTGAGTAAATGTAGTGATCGAAGTTCAAAACTTCATAAAAATAGAAATGTGTGCAGGGAAATTTTCTGTTTTCTTCTTTCCTACTGCATTAATCATTTCATGACCCCCAAAACCTGGTTCCCGACCTCGAAGGTAGCAACTAAACTACCAAACAGCTTCTGTGTTTAAAACGAGCACTGCTGCAGCTACAACAGAAAAATCACCATTTTTGGTTCAGTTTTAAGAATCGTCTAATCCACAGTTCCTCACAGGGAGCAATTTTTGTGGAATGAGTACTTTTATTAACTGTGTTTAGCTAATAATACTTCTGTGAATGTCGATGGAGCAGGATTGTGTTCTTATTTGGTTTGACATTGTCATGGAGGTGCACTCCATTTGTTCCGCCCTTGTGTTGTTACTCTTGTTTGTTATGTTTGTAGTGTCTTGTACGCCCATGTGGGCTGGGCACCTTTTGGTATGTGACACTCTGAAAAATATATTACTTTCTTACTTCTATCCTTTCACTGAAGAGTGATTTTGAATGCAGAACTTTTACTTGTAATGGAGGATTTTTAGATTGTTGTATCTTATCTTATCTTATCTTATCTTATCTTATCTTATCTTATCTTATCTTATCTTATCTTATCTTATCTTATCTTATCTTATCTTATCTTATACTTGAGTAAAAGATCTGAGAACTTCTTCAACTGCTGATCACCACACACTGTATCTACTTATTGAACCTAGGGTCCACTTTTTGCATGTTTGATTAAAATTAAATACACATAAAAGTCGGCTACTTTTAACTATTATTAAAAGACACATGAACAATGAAACATTGTGCATAATGTGTTCATGAAAGGCTGCATTTGCTGTTAGAAACACCCCGTCCCAGTTGGCACTTCAACAGTAAAAACCCTTCACCACCCAAAAGCTGATGTGTTGCACAGCTATGGAAGCGAGTGCCGTATTTGGAAAAAACAGAAGATGAGCTGCAAGGTGGTAATAGCAGCGTGAACAGACGAAGAATAATGCAGCAACTACAGAAAGATCAAACTAATATAAATTATAAAACAATACATAATCAGAGTCAGAAGCAAGCAGGCATGCTAAAGATAATACAGGCATCTCTGATCTAAACTTGGACAAACATCAGAATTATTCTTGACAGATAAACACAACGTCTATTCCAAGATAAAAGAAAATGGAGGCGTTGCCAGTGTTGCTGTTTGCTAGTATTATTGTGCGTCAGTGCAGTGCGGTCAGATTTGACTTTGTCTTTATTTCTGTCTAGTTGTAGAGCTGACCAAGCTGTTGCTATTTACTATCGTGGATTTGCAGCAATAACGTACCTCAACAGCCTTTCTGTCAATTTCGATGCTTGTTCGTAATGCACATAACACTGTCTCTGTAGACATGGTCGCTCTGTGGCGCTGGCTGAAATTCTGTTGCTGTTATTTGTAGTCGTTTCACCCCTCTCAGTAGGACAGCCTGTTCTTGTTTGTTTGGGGTTTGGGATCTGCTGTCAGTCCTGCAACATCAAAGTACTGCCAACAGTATTTTAATGTGATCATGGGGAAGTGAAGTCCAAAACACGAAAGCACTGACCAATTATCACAGAAGGTGGGGCCAAACTCAACAACACCAAAATAATCACACTTGAAGACAAAGGATTCAGCGGATGAACGTCCGGTAGGTGGCAGGGTGAGGCTGAGCAGTGTGGCGACAGTACTCAAGGCTCCTTTGAAAGACATGAACACAGTTTTAGAGTGTGTTTTAAAGAATTACACTAGATTGTTGAATATTGGCCTCTAGTAATGACACACAAGTCACTCTATCTGAGCACATATTGAACATGCACAGTCCCTCCCTTTCACACTCACTAATGAAGATAAGGCTGACGTAATCCAAAGCAACACAACACCCACAGCTACACACTGATGTTCACACACTTACTATATGTCAGGCAATTTCACCAGAAAATCACATTTAACAAAAAACAAAACAAAAACAAACAAACCAAAAAAAAAAAATTCTCTCCTCCCTGGGAATTCAGAAGTAGAATTCCATGTCTGCCTCTCAACATGTCACACTTTAAAGAGAGTCTGGCTATTGATCTCTGGGAAGAGAGTCTGTCAGACTTGCCGTGTGCCTGCCCCCGGCTCCCAGCTCAGCCAGAGCCCAGAGAGGATGTTATCCCCCGGGGCTGATTAGAGGCATTTCACTGGGAGACTCCCAGGTCACTCTTTAAGCTCCTTCCCCTTTCTGCAAGCCTGCCATGTCAGACACTGAGACTCAGGGAGATGACTCCCGAGGAAAATGACATTTTTATAGCTGTTACCTTCCAGTTACTCCTGTTTTTAGCCATTTTGCGTTGTGTGTGCGTTGCAGAAAGTTCTGAATTAATTCCCGCTGTTAGTCTCAGGTTTCCGCTATGTGTGTGCGCGCATGTGTGTGTAATCTTTCACCTGTCGGTCCTCATCGTCACCGCTGTGCTCTGATTGATCACATGGTCTGATTCTGTCAACACGGTACCAACCCCGCTCATTGCTGCGAGAGGGAAAGAAAGACAGTGAGAGAAGGAGAAGGAATAATCTATTTTCATTGATATCATAGAGGGCTTTTTGTAGTTTCACTGCATCATCAAATCTGTGTTATATAGATCAAATGTGCCTAATTTTAGTAGACTTTGCTATTTGTCAAAGCAGTTTTGGAAGTCTATTTTATGTTTCATAGGCTAAATGAAATCTATAGTAGTGAGAGAGAAATCCAATTGAGGGAATGTTGAAATAACGCGTGTGAGAAAGAGGGATGAGCTATAGGTGTGAGATGAATAAGGGAGGGGGTTGGGAAACAGAACAAGGAAGGTACAGAGCAGTCTCCTGGCATTTCTGAAGTTCTCAGAACAAGGTGTTCACTATTGTCTGCATCTTTCAACCCTGCGAACATTAACAGGCACAACTTTAGCAGCGACAAAAAAGAAAACCAAAGGCGCCTTTGCAAAATCTCTTTTTGCCGAACAGATTATTCAAGCAAGAGAAAACAAAGAAATTCCTGCAAAGGTTTGCCTAATCTTAGTAATACATATTGTGGGCCAATAAGAACTAAGCCACCTTCATTTTTCCTGTGCAGTTTCATCTAGAAGCCGCAGTACATCAAGTAATTTTAATGGAATAATAATCCTAATTTATTAGTCTATATTACAAAGTGGGGCTGAAACAGATAAGAACATCTGTGCTGCAATGAGTGTCAATGCCCAAATGAAATTTCTCTTTCAGTGAATAAGAGACTAATCTCCTAAAAACCAAACTCACCAACATCAGGTATTTGCTTTTGTCCCCTTTGACCCCTGGAATATAAACCTCTTCCATAAACTCACATCAGTGTGTTGTTGTACTGTACACACTACACTGACTCCATGTTACATGATAACTGGTATCAAATTTCATTTACCTGTTGCTGCCATTATGTACTGCATTTAAATTGTCTTGTGCAGCTTTAAAGCCAGGAGACAAAACAAAGCTTTGACGGTCTCAATACAGCCTCCATCAGAGGCCCTGAGGTTGTGGTGCCATGCCTTCTGTCTCTCAGCAGGTCAAAGCAGGGACAGGGCGTCTACCAGGGGGCAGACTGACCTTTACCTTATTGAGTTAAGCGTGATGAGATTACAGAACAAACTGAACTGCCAGGCCCATTACCACCCTGTTTTCCATTAGTGACCTCTGACTGAGACTAAATGTATACAGTACATGCATCCAAACTACACAAAGACACACATCCACACTCACAAAGGCAAGGTTACATGTAATGAACCACATGTGTGTACACACAAACACATGCATAACCAGGTGTGACCCCTGCACACACGCCACCGCGTATACGCACACACACACTTTGGTTTAATGCTTTAATATTTATCTACAGTACGTATGAAAGGTTGAAGTGCATACATACATGTATGTATTTATGTGTCCATGTAGGTACGCCTTTAACGTAGTATGAGTACAAGTCTGTATTTATTCTGTAGCAGAGCTGGCCCGCGGGGCGAGCACGCTCGCTCCTTCTTTCGCCTTGTCGCGTTTGTCTGTTCCTATCTGCCTCACAGCCTCCTCTGCCTCCCCCACACTCTGCCTGGGGAGTGATTAAATCAGTGTACGCCTGTCCACAATCCAAAGAGATTGGCATACACAAACACACACACACCACTAACACCCGTGCAGTCACCTAAACAGACATGCACTTGCACACAGGGACACAGTACAAACCCAAATATACAGACGCATATATTTACCTACATCCCCCAGACAAGCATTTGAACACAAAACCTCAAATATTTATTCAGTCTTAAGCATGGTCTGTCACAAGATCAGATTCTCTCAGCCTGTCACATTGAGACGGGTATGGCAGCTAACTTGCTGTACTTACCGCCATGTGCCGTGTGTGTGTGTGTGTGTGTGTGTGTGTGTGTGTGTGTGTGTGTGTGTGTGTGTGTGTGTGTGTGTGTGTGTGTGTGTGTGTGTGTGTGTGTGTGTGTGTGTGCGTGTGTGTGTGCGTGTGTGTGAACAGTGCCGTAATCAAGCATGCCCATATTAGGTCCTGTACGATCTGTCCACATACAATATATCTTCCTCGACTGCTCTGTACTGCAGGTTGGAAGGATCTCAAAGATGTTAGTGCCTGTATGCCTGACATCTATGTCTATATCTATGTTATGTGACCACACTGGAACACTTTCCCTCCTTTGTCTATGTCTGAGTGGAAGTGTCTCAATAACCGACAGTGTTTGTGTGTGCTGAGGCCTAATGTATGTGTGTTTCCATGTGTGCTTTTCTACATGAGGGTTCGTCTGTGTGTGTTTTGTGCGCGTGTGTGTGCCTCTGTGTGTGAGCATGTGCGTGTGTGTGGCAAAGCGTCCTTATGATAAGTGACTCCCAGGCTGATTAAAGAGAACTCTTTCTCTCCATAATGAACACAGGAGATCCATCAGCCATAGCCTTTGAGGAACGCCTGGCGCGTCAGCAGCTAAAGTGCCTGTGATCTCTCGGATTTCAACCAACGTTGATTAACTTGGCAGCATATTAAGTGGAAAGGTATTGAGCTGGCTGGAACAGCTAAAAAAACACATCACCGAGAGTTTGTCTTGTAGGTGCTGGTATGAAGTCATATTTGCATATCTAAGTTAAAGTGCTTATGTTTGGGAATCAGCGCAAATATGATTAGAGTTTTTCGGGTCAGCTGAGTGGGTCAGAGTATTATCAGGCTTATGTCTGTTAAGGTCTAATGAAGCAGAGGGAATGTGCACTTACATTTGCACCGAGTTGCATTGAGTTCGTCCATTTCACGTGTTCAACTGCACATTTGCACATGTCTCGCACTTCTTATTTTATAAGGTTAAAAAAGCTAAAGCGGAATTACAGGGTATAATGAAGGATGAAGGATACAACCATCTTTTTGAGCTGTGAGTAAATAACTTTCCTGCTGCATAAATGATGTGATATTAGCTTTGTAATTATCTGGAAAGAATAAACCACTTGAGAGAAAAATACAACAAACCTAACAGCATTTTTCCCAGTTTGTTGTTTGCGACATTACGAAATATTGATATATTACAGCCTCCTCTGTGATTGCAACTATTTCCAGGTGTTAGCTGTATCATAAAAACGATGCATGATTATTAGTTTACTGAAGTGACACTGAAATATCCTCTGATGAAAGGTAAATTAGAGATTGTATACATTCATTTTAGTTTTTTTTTCCTGTCACTGACAATCATTTTGATTAAAATGCTGCACTGTGGTGCTTTGTTGACACAGAGGGTTCAAAACAAACAAAAAAATGATTTCATTAAAATTCCTCCATCGCGTGGCTGCTCACACTCATCGGTGGACAAGTCAAGGGGGAATAAATAGCTCTGTATAATTAAACATTTTGCTCATCAATGCAAAATGAAAAAAAGTTCTTACATAGGCAAGAAGCTATGTCACTCATAGGAAAATTAGGCAATCTGCAGTAATTAAAGAGGGTCTGATTCCTTTAATCTTGGGTTAAGGGCCTGTGTAGCAGCACTTAAGGGGCTTCACCTCAAACTGCCCTCCAACTGAATGAACTGCGTCATCAATTTCCAATCTCTCTCTTCCCAAATATGCTTGTGTCTCTGGCTCAAACTCTGGCTTTTACTAAACATTTTATTGCTCATTCCGTGTCTAAAGAGATTCAGAAAACTGCAAGACCTGTTAAGAACTTAATCTTGTGCCTGAAAAACAAATGTCTTCAGGGAAATACGGTAGTTTTTCTATCAACAGCTTCTGGATTGTTGTAGTTGCGGCTCAGTTTCATCTCCTTTATCTTCACTGTGACAAAGGCCAGTCAGGTTGAACAGTGGCGGATGTGCCTGACGGTCCCCATCCTTCTGGATGGGAGATGGTATGGGTCAAAAAATGCAGGGAGGGCAAATTGGGATTTGGTGTAAATGTACAAAGGTAAACTTCAATAAGGCATCAGGACAGGTCCTGCTCTTTTATCATTTATTGGCCAGTGTTTTCAAAGCCATCTGGGAGTTGTCCCACTTATTTCGCCATACACGCCTTACCACATAGGTGAACCTCCTAAAATGGGATAGATCCCTGCCTCTCCTGCAGCCTGCTGCCTGATCTGATATCAGGCCAGTGGGATGGTTTGCTCACATTTTCACTCCAACTACATTTCCCAGAAGGTCTTACACTTGGCCATACTGAACCTGGGGGCACGTTGATGGAGAAAGGTCCAAATCTGATTTGAAACTAAGTGGAAAAACATGAGGAATGAATCAGCCTTTGTGCGAGCTCATATTTCATCTCCAAAGACGTCAACTGTAGCAAGCTGTCCTATTTTGAAGTTGAGTTGCGAGAGAATTTTTAAGAAGTAGAGGCATTCAAATGTCTCCAAGTCAATTTCATCCTCCTTTTCCTCTAGTCAGTCATGGATTGTCGCTCCCCTACCATCGTGGGTAATTTGTTTCCTCATGTTTACAACATCAGACATGGCTTTTGATTATGCATTTTGTGTTTGGAAATGAACTCATCATTTCAGCTGTAGATGGCATTGAACTGAGCCCTTAGCCTGGTGTAATGGACCTAGATGTTGAGCACTTTTGATCGTTCTACAAAGTGACTGACTGCGGCTGACCTCTGGAAGGAGGGGTGAATTCTGTCATGTTGTATAGCCCACATTCAAATCTCTTTTTCCTTTTTAGAGCCTTCATGATAGGCCTGAGTTTGCCTTTGTTGTGTGGTATTCCGCTGACACTCCCACCCTGGATTAAAATCTTAATTAACTTGAGTGTCAGTCTGCCTTCCTATAGTTGAAAAGGCAAAGAAGGGGAGGCAAAGGAGGAGAGAGGACTGTGTTACATGGGACCATAGGATGTTGGCCACTCTACTGTAGGGGGCACCATTATTGTGGCTGGCACGGCTGCCATGCTTCTGTCTGTGGTGTCCCTCCCCTTCCAGCTCGATCTGTCTCACAGTTTGTTTCTGACTGTCTCTGTGATGAGCCCTCATAAAGCAGAGGTTAGGGTATGGAAGAGGGGAAAATGAAGTAAAACAGGCTTTTGTAATACAGGAAAAAAAAGCAGATCTCTGTCAGGGTATGACCTCATGTTGTGAGGCTGACATGGCCACAAAATAAAAATTTCCTGCAGTTTCATTTGGGATGGTGGATAGAGAGAGAGAGAGAGTATGAATGGTAGCCATCATTCGTTGCCACGGCCACAGGCTCCGGCTAGACAACGTGGTCTGATCGTGTGGGTCACCTTCGTGACAGAAATGACACGCCTGATCAAAGGCTGGCCATTTGCCGCTGGGATGCTTCAGTCTTTGCGCCCAGCTGTGCCCGCCTGCTTGTCTGACCTTGGCCTCACATCGTGAGGGTTTGTGTGGCAAATAATGGCTAATCTGGCCCCAGCCAGTGCTCCTTTGGTGTCCTCTTCATCCCCCGTTTCATCTTGGCATTCTGTTTCACAAGGCTATATGAGCTCCCAGGCCTTCCAGGGAGCGCTGATGAAGCTGTGTAAGCACGGCTGATCGGAGGACGGACATTCATCTCAGAGGTGGCCAAGATGGGCGGTGGGTGGTGTTGGGGTAGGAGGCAGCATGGTTGAGAAATTATATCACTGTCAATCATTATGACAAAATGACAGCTTGACTCAGACTGGCCAACAGTTTCTCACTCTGTCTTTACTTCTGCAGAAGACGTGCATGAAGGACTCTGCCTAAAGGGGGCGCTTTGCTGGGCTCTCCTGCTGGGTTTGCCGTACAGCAGCCATCTGCCCGTGACGGCTGGACCTGCCGTAGACATTAGCAACATCACTGCCACTATGACAACTCTCACACCAGCTGCCTTTATCTCAGCAGCTTTGTTTCTTTGTCAGTGTGAAATACCATTTGAATTCCAAATGGAGCATAAACAACCCATAATCTGAGTACAGAGAATAGTGTTTTTTTCTGCCCTAGTATGACAGAGCTTTTATGTGCTGAGGCTATTCTATCAGCTTCCTGTGAAAGCCCCAGTGTCTTTTTTTTTTTTTTTTCTCCTAAGCCCCTCAGCAAGTGATCCAATGGGCCTCCCACTGCAAATGGCAAATGTCTCTTCCCATGTAAAGCGCTCATAGCTCTTTATTGAGGATCATTGCACTGGCAGTATCTTTCAGCCAAACATCAGTGTTACCATTCAAATGCTGAAATTAATTCTGCAGCCAGGGTAAAAAGGTGAACAGTCATAACAGTAAACTCTCTCTCGCTCTCCTCCCTCTCCCTATTTTCCCCTTTTATATAGCCAGAAGCAGTGGGTTTTTTTTCGTTCTTTTTCCTTTTTTTGCTGGGCGAGAACGTCTTTGCATCTGCAATGTGCATTAATGCACCGCTAAGGTCAACTCGGCTCATTTAAAAAACAAAGCATTCAGTGAGTTGTAGGTCCACGGGTCTGCTGGCACACAGGAAAGATTTATTGTCTGCCCTGTGCTTGTGCTGCTGCTCCTCGTTACCAGCCAACTCTGACCCTTTCCTGCAGACACCGCAGAGATGCTTAATCTCCATGGACAACTTCTATATGAATACATTTTAGTCAACGTGGAGCACCATGGTGCCCGGACGAGTGCCCTGGCATGAGTTGACACCACACACCGCCGAGAGGGTTGGGTAAGAGAGGGACGGAGGGAAAGGGAGAGACATCTGCTCTGTTCACCCACCCTGCTATGCCCTATTGTACCGGGACCCATAGCATGCCTGTGGTTTACTCCACTCTTTTCCTGTACGCATGAGTGTGTGTTGTTGGAGAAGACTGGAGATGGGAGACGGGATAGAAAGCACATAGGAGAAAGGGGATGCTTTGCCATATGGCCGATTCCCTGCTCGGGTTGTGAGAGAGGAGCAAAGAGAGTGTAGGCACTAGAGCCAAGCAGAGAAAGCACTGTGAAAAATATCTGCTTTTTTTTTCTTCTTACATTTCATTTAATCTTCCATTGGTGTAGAATCTAACTTTGCTTAAATCTGAGAGAAAAACTACCAATGTTTTGAGATGATCTGACTTCTGATTCCTTCACAATCCAACTTCTTTTCTCTGAATAAGCTGATACTATTCTGTCACACTTCGATATGTAACAATATGAGCTCCTGCAAGTTTTTGCAATGAAATCAAATGAATTGATTAACAATTGGTATTTTATTTAACACAGAAGCCCACTTAAATTGAATTGTCAATAGGATTATTTTTTGTAGTGTGGGCACGAGAGGCAAGCAGAGGGTGGGAGCCACAAAAAGACCTTTTATCTTGCCATCTCTCCCTTTCCTCATGAACGTGCCTGGAAGATGTAATGCCTACCAAAACCCTGCCTCTCTATGTAGGCCAACAGTAAAGCAATGGAGCTTTGAGAAAAAGGACTCTGTAGATTTGAACTTCTTAAATATATGAATGTTCCTTGTGTGATACTGGGCAGGAGTACAACCATCACACATGAGCTGATTTGTCACCAGATTTATTTTTACTACTACTACTTTTTACTAGTTTACCTAGCTGCTTTCTTTCAATAGAAAACCTCCAAATGGATGACGAATTGCTGCTGAAGTACCTGATTGACAGCACAAACTAACTAGCCTGGCATCACCAGACCAATCTGCAAAAACAAATTAGTCTGGAATCTCTAAGTTCATTTTTGATTTCCAAGCACCGTTATCAGCGGGCACAGACCATAATGCCTCTGGATGCAATTGGATAGACCTACAAACCGATCAGACAATGAAACGTGTGATGTATTGGTGAGCTATATGCGACAGCAGAACATGCACAGCTCAAAGCACGGGTGAAATGTAAACTCGCTAGCTCACACTGAATCACAGCTCAGAGAATCTTACTAGCAACTGCTAATGTAAATACTGGCAGGACAGTGTAGTGCCCCTGCCTCACTAAAGTTGGAACAAACTTTTAAATCAGGTCTTATAGATCTAATATGAGAGAAGATTCAGTAACTGGGTTGCTTGTTTCGCACCTAAATTTTGTTCAGAAACAGATTTTGGTGGAAGGCTTATACACCAGAAGCCCACTATTCATGCTCTAACCCCACTGGCACACAGAGTGTCATATCAAAGCATAGATTATATATTAAGTCAAAGTGTTATGATTGGAGAGTCACAAATCAGGACGGAGGGAAATCTGTCTAAAGGCTACCAGACACATATACCAGAGCAGAAGAAACATGAGGTTGCACATTGGTCTGCTTCTAAAACTACAAATTAACCATCCAGAGTTAAAATTTACAATCACTTACTTGGTGCCTGCTGGCTTTCCCACCCTGCCTAAGACATTTTAGTGGACCGTTTGATAAATGTCCTGAAATGCCATTCATCTTCTCCCAACCCTGTGACAGTTGAGGTGATGTTTTTAACTTACAGTAAGTGGGGAAGAAACAGGGAGCTGTAGAGGAGATAGAAATTAAACCGTGACGGTCACGTGGGGTAATAGTGTAGAGGCAGGACCGGTGGCCAAGGAAAGGTCTGTGAAGAAGGAATGACTGCCGAGTTAGCAAAAGTTTCAGGAGGACTCTACAGTCTACAGTATATTCCCCTGTCAGGACACGCAGCTGGTGAAATCATTTTCCAGAGGACTCTTTCATTTCTCAAGAAGAAAAGACTTGGAACGGAGTGAAATACTGGTAACAGACAGTGCTCCTACGATAGCGGGCAGCGTTCAAAAGACAATTGCAGTGGCAAATTATAAACTTCATTCGGTGGTGCTTGGTACTTGCAGCATCGCCTCTTCTACCAGTGACATGTCAGCAGAGATTTCTTCACCCACTTTGATATCAGGCTGTTTAGCTTAAAATGGTTTTGGCTTTCCATCGTTAATGCTGAGCACCAAAAGCAGAGCAAGACACCCACCAGAGCAGCCATTTGTATTGCTCATGCTGTATGATGTGGATGAAGTTAGTTCCATTGATTGACATATTTAATCATTTGAATCAACTTAAGAGAGGTTACAGGGCAGGCATTAAAGTATCTTGAAAAACTCATCACATTTCAAAATAGTGGTAATGGCCTTGTGGGAGGCGCTGAAAATCAACTGCTTTTTAATGTAAAACTTTCAGCATCCCCCTACGAGATGATGAGGCTGTTAACGGACCCGTTCTCTGTTGATGTTGGTGGGAATTTGCTGTGACAGCAAAGCAGCTGATTCCATCACTTGATGAGGCTCACAACCTTAAATAATTGACATTCAGTCATCAAATAACTTAAATCAGCCGCCACAGCTGCAGCAGGGTCTGAACACTTCTGGATTAATGAAATCAGCAAAGAGACACTTTCGTATACAGGAGGGGCTGCACTATTTATCTCAATGTTTGCCTGAACTTAAAAAAAACTCCTGAGTTGCTCCTGACTGATTAGGCTGCATCTCCATCAGTGTCTGCACATTTTGCTGACAGCTGACATTCTTGTGAAGTTCAACCCAAATGCATTCACTGGCTCATCTGATTTTTATCATTGGACGGCTGTGAAATGGTAATCAAAACTGTGCTCTGTGACTTTTGTTCCTTGAAATTGACAATCTAAAGTCCAGTTTAAAAATGATGCATCGTCTACAACAGGATCAATTCTAAAAGACACAATGCTTGAATCGGCTTTAACCAGCAACAGGAGCTCCAGGTCAAACTAGCAAACTACAGTAAGTGGTTGTATTAGTTGTTGTTTTATTTGTCCTTTTTGTACTCAATAAGACTGATAAAAGCAATGTGTAACAAAATGGTATTAATCTTAATATGAACAAAGCACCACCAACATAAAAATCCTGCTCATATGTACATACATGTACTGTATGTTTAATACGTGTCAGAGATCTCGTTTTAAGTTTCTAGCCAGATTGCTGATCCACTGACCTAGATTGACTTGCAACACGTGCAACAGCAGACTGAACTCACATTAGATCTCCAAAAATTCAACATCATGAAAAGTAACATTTGACGCCACTGTGTCCAGTTAATATTCCGACGGCAGAATGATCAGAGCGAAGGACAGACAAACAAGGGATGTTTTTCTTTTCTGAGAGCGGTAAGGTGAGAAAAAGAGACAAGGAGATTCAGTTGGGAGAAAGCTACAGAAAAGAGACAAGGAGAAAGACGGAGACATTCAAAGAGAGAGAAGCCAATGATGCTGCTCATGCATTGGGATCGCCACGCCCACTGAGCAGCCCGGGGCTCTGGAGTGAAGGAAGGATTTCATCTGTTTTATCTCCTCTGTCTTCTTTTTTTAGGTTACACAGAGCACGTCCCTTTTTTCCCTTTTCCCTGCTTCAGTGAGGCAAAGATCTTAATCGCCCCTGACCGTAATCTACCAGAGTGGAACGCTTTTCTTCAATAGACAAAAAAGGAGCTTATAGATGCTGCACCCTGCAAGGGTATAACATCACAGGGTTATCCTCTGGCAAAAGGGGAGGGATGTCTAGTGTGTGTTTGTGTGTGTGTGTTTTGTTCCTATCGCGGTGACTTGCACAGCAGACAGCGGACAGTGACAGGCATAGGGAAAGAGAGGAAAAAAGGGAAGGAATATGTCACAACTTCATGCGACTTGTTATTCTCTCGTCTTCATAGAGCAGCAAAGTAAAGAGAACCTGTTGATTTTTCTGTTCCCCGTGTTTGTGTGTGCGTACATCAGGAGGAATCAGTTAGTAGTGTGCACACCGAGGGTCATCAGCAATCACCATCCCCCTTTTGTAATGGTTATCTGGTGCTTAAAGACCAGCAGACTTGCGTTGTCTCAGCTACTCAGAGCAATGTCTCGATGTTGTGATACAAAGGGCAACTGCATTAGCAACCGAGGGCTGTGATTGGTTGACAATTTTGTCGACATCTCTTCAGGCAATGCTGATGGATGACAGTTGTGCAATGCGCATCCGTATCTCTACCTCTAAAAGCCAAATATTTGTTTTGTTTTAATCTCCTTGCAGTCTGATGGGTTGACATATGACAGTTTGGTGCATTTGAAAAGTCAACTTATTTCTTTACAGTTGACAATTCAGTATCTTTTTTTTCCTCTTCTGGCATCTGAATATTCCGTATGTGGAAAAAAACATCCATCTGGCGCTTGGAGCAGACTAAAACTGACACTATATGTTATTTGCAAAGCGAGCTGCAATCATAGAGAGACCGTTTTTGTTGCCACAGTCAATCCTCCTTAAAGTTTCTCTCTCTCTGTCTGGTACTGTGTGTCCTCCCATCTCTCATATTTTTCTCTCTTTTCCTCTATTATTTTACTTTTGACATCCCTCGTTTTTTTTATTCCTCTCTTTCTCTCTGTCGCCTCATTTTACTCTCATTGCCTTTGTCACTTTCTCCCTCTCTGTCTTGGTCTTTTCTTGTTCTTTTGTTTCGTTGTCACTTCCTCTCTCTACAGCGTTTTTTTTTTCATTACTTCTTTCTTAGTTCTTGTCTTTTTGCACACCGTACACACACACACACACACACACACACACACACACACACACACACACACACACACGCAAATACAGACATAAATAAATCCCCTTTCTCTGAAGTCCCTGAAGTCAGAGGGAATGTGATTTCCAAAATCCACAAAAAAGTCACTTGCACAGAATATTCACAGTGCATTATTTCACTTGAAAAATAACTCTCGCCCACCTAGCCTAGAGCTGAAAGCTGGCACATCAAACTTTCCAAGGATTCATCTGAGGTTTAGGCACAGTATTTAGGCAGAGGTGTACATATTATGTGGCTCCGGTGGCTCTGTGAAGGGGGGCTGTTACATGGCGAGGAGAGAATTTTATCCTGAGAGCTTTGTGTAATCCTTATCTCAGTATACATATTGTCTCTTTGCTGGGGCGCTTCAGTTTGCCGGCCTCTCCTGAATGCTGACGGTGACTAAGCAGCGGATAATTCAGCGTGTATGTTTTTGGTATAGCCACCAATATTAGAATTTGAAGGTTATTTAACTTATTATACGTGGCATATATGTATGAGATGTGTGTTTGTGCCCGCGTCGCTGTCTGTCTGTGCCCTGCCATTTGCCTTCAGAGAAACAAATGCTCATCATTCTTTTGTGTTTGTTACATAGCAACAAATTGTTTTCATATGCAGCCAATGCTGAATCAGAAACGGCACGCACCGACTGACAAGCCTCGGTGTGATACTTCCTTGTTAAGCGGTTGTGTTGTCCGTGTCTCTCTGAACAGTGTGGATTGGCAAATTGGATAGAATCTTATCAGGCGTAAATAATGGCAGCTATCTGTAAATAGCGTTGGAGCAGGGGAGCAACAGATGCTGCTCCTGGTGAAGGAGAAAAGCCTGCTCTCCTCCACTGAGCCTGCTCCCTGCATGCTGCCACTCACGTATTTGGCTTCCATTTACACTGATCTATATTAATTCCTTGGGAAAAAAAAAGGATGAATAAGGAAGTTGATTAAGGAAATGAAAATCTATTATGCTGAGCCGAAGCTGAATGTGTTCCAGTCTGTTTCACACTCTGGGATTTTTAAACCTTAATGGCTATCCAGTTAGTCACAGATCAGCGAAGCAAAGCTGGGATACAATGTTTATTTATCTGTCTACTTATTCTTTTTTAAACATTTAACCCCTCTTCCTTAAGATTGAAAACTTACTGTATTAGCTCCTTGTGACTGAAAGAGCACTGAAGTCAGATCCCAACTTTTGACAATAAACATTTCATGTAAATACAGTCTCTCTAAGCTAGCAGCCTATCTCAAATTCTGTATGAGTACACTTAACAAAAACTCAGAGAGCTACAGCAGTTTGATGAAATGTACCTGGCATTCATCAATAGCTGGAATGAAAGCTAACGCCTTCCCGTGTCCACCGAGGCTTGTATCCTCCCATTGATTTCTGGCCAGGCATTTGCTCACTCCAGCCAAGGTCCAAATGCAATTTAAGTGTTGTGTGGGGACGCATTTCTAGCATAGAACCTGACATGGTGTGGTCAATAGCCCCAGGCAGTGAATGAGCTCTGAAGTGGTATACAGCAACAGCGAGACGCATTTCCTCTTCCAGCTCACCTCACGCCTCCTTGTCTAATTAAACAATAGAGGCTGGAGGGCTTTCTGCAGGCCTTCAGCATGCTTTCACCCTTCCATCTCTAAGAGGACAAGGCAGGCCAACGACAAACACCGCTGCTCACACATGCAGGGGGAAAAAAAATCACTTCAATTATTCCATTTAAAATGGCATCAGCTCTCGACCCTCTACTTCAGGAAATTAAATTTCAAAATGGATCACAGTTATGGCAGCAAAACAAAGGCGCTTGATGATTAAGGGTGGATTTTAATAATGCCATATTTTCTACACAGGTCTGCAGAATATGAGAAATGAATGTAATGATTTCCAGGTCTTGAAAGGTTAGTGAACTGAACAAAAAGCCCGAAAAAGTATTGAACACAAACTTTTTCAATGATGATATCTTGTATATTTAATGGGGTTTTTGGTGTCACTGTCATGTTCTAATATCTTCTGATGTTTTGTTGTTGTGTATGACAAGATATTGTAGAGTGATATGACTCGTCCAACGACCAAATTGTCACGACAGCTTACAAGGGTTCTGGCCACTGATGTTAATACCAAACATATGCCAACATGAGCTGCTATTAACATACACTGGGTTGCAAAGTATCACAAAGCACATAGACGTGTAAAAAAGAATGACACATCCTTTGTTTAAGTGTGTAGACAGGCACGGAGGCCGTCACCAGCCTCAGCATCCAACCCCTCAGCTGGGAGAATAATTGCCCCGGGAAGCTGATGGACTGTCAGGAGTCACACGAGCTTGTTTCCTCTGTTCTCCTCTTTTCTTCCCCTCTCGCCTGGTGACACAGACAGACACTACGGAAGCACCTTGTGTTCGCCATGCACGGAGATAAACTGCATATTGCATTCTGTTTCAAGTGTTACAAATCTCTTGCAATAATATAATAAAAGATGTATTATTCATTGCTTCTACAGTGATGAGGGGAGGGATGAAATATGCATATGGCGCCTGCGCTATTTCAAAAAGCCAACGCTGGGTGACATGTGACGGGTGACGAGGGAACATCACATTGTGTCTCTGGTGTCATCAAAAGCTGGAGAGGGGAGATTAGTTGAGGGAGGACAACATGGGCAGATATAGGGCCACTTCATGGATGGTAAAATGACTGTAATATTTGGAGAAAGAGAGAGAGGGATGCTGGTGTAAATAAGCATAAATTTTCAATCTACTGTATGATGAGAATCCATTTGTGGTCCCCAGGTGTGACAAACAAAAGGTTTGGATGTGTTTGTTCCAGATCTGTCTAAATGGTTTTGCTTTATTTCCCATTGAGATATGGTGTGTGGGGAGTGTGGGATTGGGATGCTGGGGGTGCCAACCAAGTAATTTTGCTGCCGACACTCTGCAGAGGGTATAATTGCAGACCTTAAAAATACCCATTCTGCTTTGGCTCGTGTGAAAAGCTGGGGGCCAGGGTGGGGGCAGGAATCATCGGTCATGTGGGCACACGAACATGTGGTGCGTGTGTGCGTCTGTGGGACAAGCATGGTTGCACATTAGAATGAGATGTTCATAACACATATGCATGAGTACTACCATACATACATATTATTGCAGGGGAGAAGTGGGAAAAAAATGCCTCCATTGTTTCATTCCAAGAAACCTCATCATGACAGAGTATATTTATGAGGTAGCGTAAAATGCACTATATTTTTAGGCAACATATTCTATTTTATGTTGGTGATTTCCAAGTGTTTTCCTATTGGCCTGGGGGTCTGTGTGAATGAGTAATAGACAGAGTAATGGCTTCATCCTCGCCTGGCTAAATTTGTTTTTCTTCCTCCTGCCTTGCAAATACAAAAAAACTGCCAAAAAATGATAAATAACAGCCACCCAATTACTCTGGCATCACCGTATTCAGGAATTTATGTTTACATTATCAAGATGTACCACTGCTCGACATGACAACACCTTGCCACAGAAACAAATGGCATTTACATTTCCTCTGGGTGGTAGCTAGGTGCAGGTTCCTATTCATTTAGCCAGTTTGCCTCCTGAAGTAATGGGAGGCCCTGACCTAGAGCCTCTCTGTCAGCCTATTAGTGAGCGTAGAGAGGATTGCATCGGCGCCTCTGCTGTTCTGCCACTCACAAATACCCCCTAGAATCAACACAAACAAGCCCAGAACGCTGCCCCTCCTGCTCACACACACACACACACACACACACACACACACACACACACACACACACACACACACACACACACACACACACACACACACACACACACACACACACACACACAGTTGAAGCTGGGGCATTGATTTTATAATGATGCCCTGGCTGCTTCCAGCCATGGAGGAATTGAAGCTGGCTGAGCTGAGCTCTTGGTGTGTGGAGAGTTTTTTGGATGGGAGCCCTGCTGGTTGCTGGGACTAGTCCGGTGGAGAGGCTAGGCTACAGACGTGTGCAGTCGGTGGATCCAGAGCATGTAGAACATGGACAGGCAGCCGTGCCCAACTTTACAGAAGCACCCGGAGCCAAGCGTCCCTCCTCAGCACACACAGACCTGCAACTGCCAATCAAAGCAGCCTCGGGCGCTGCCACTGCCTTGTGCGCATAAATTAGCATGTATTTGCATAAGAATCCACTCGTTTAGCAGACCCACTTGGCTCTCCCCCCAAATGGCATTTTCTCGCTCCCCCCTCCCTCTATCTCTCACTTTTCCTCTCCTTATCCTTTTACAAGCACCGATAAGAGCTAGAAAATAGTGTGTTAACCCTTTTCATACCAAACCTCTCTTGACACAAATTACATGTGTGCATGCATGATTGAATGTGTGCATATGTTTGTCTGTTGTGGGTTTGCAAATGAGCAAAATGAGCCAACAAATGAATCAAAGAACAAACAAACAAACATAGGTACACTAACATATTTCAGTATTGTGCAAAGCGCCCTGCAGTTTCTTTGTGCAAATTGCTCAGCAACATTCTGTGTTTACTTTGAGAATCCTCAGTTGTTGGAAGAAAAGTTCTGCTTTGGCCACTATAAACATCTTTAAAATGTCTTGCACTTTAAAGTTGCACAGCACCTTGTGTCACATTGCATTCACCAACACAGCTACATTATTCAGCGACAACTTTAAAGCCTTGTTTCAAACGGTTCAGCCTCAATAGCCCACAGAGAGCAGCGATGCATGCATACCCTTCTAAATTACAGCTTAGAAGACAGGAAAATGCAGTTAGTGGTCAGCAATGGTTACAAGGAAGGTGAGCAAGACGGAGGAAGACAATGAGATAGCATGAATTTTTTACCATGAACAGTCAATCAGGACACCAACAGCAGGCCTGGCAGAGATTAATAAGTAAAGAACAGAGAGAGCTACCCATTGCCCTGAGCACAAGTTTTGAGATGCAGTAATTGGCTAGGATTGTGCCTTCAGAGTCAACTTGAAGCAGCGCACATGAGTCTAATGAAGGTTTCTCTGACTTTGTTGCACTTTTCTTGCTCATTCTGCTTACTTTTAACATGGTTCACAGATCTCATCTGGTAAATTATTGGTTAGGATTGTTAAGTTCTTTGCTCCCAGCTATACACCACAGGTGATTAGTTACCATGGGTGTATTTAACAATGAATGAGGTATTCAAACACGGCGCCTCATTCATTCTAATGAAAGCTGCTTGCCAAGCACATACAGTAACCTGAAAAAATTAATCATGTTTCCTTCGTCAGTGCCCATAATGCATGTGCAATGGTGTATTTCTTTGGCTCTGCGTGGACAACAGCTCGCCCACATGATTGCACAACAATGTCTTGATACAGCTGTCTGTGGTTTTTGTGTGATGGTCTAGAAAGCTACAGCTTTGACCGCAACGTCTAAATAGCCAAATTGCCACACAGAGCAGCACCTGCTCCTGGTATACAAGCTAGTTACAGACATAGACTGTATAAAACATGGACGTACTCTCCAGGACGTCACGCATAGATTTCTGAAAAGCCATTGTTAAGCTTGGTAACAGTGGCTTCATCTTGCCAGTTCCGGACGCTTTCTAATGCAATAATACAAGCTGGTGTGTTGAGGTTGAATGAAACCTGGTTGCTTATCTGGTTGGTTATGCTATGCTACTACAATTTCTGGAGTGTAATAATCTAAAAATGCCTGTATGACAATTTTAACGTTAACATTGCATAATGTTAGCTAACATGTTGGACCTTTATTTTCTAATATCACACTGATGCTTTATGTTCAAAGGTATGGTCACCCTGAATGATAACACTTACGTTATATGTACTATTATGTTTTCCTGTACCAATCTGTAAATATGTTTATTTCTGCTGTAAAGATGGGCATTTTAATATGGGGGTCTATGGGGATTGACTCGCTTTTGAAGCCAGCCTCTACTGGCCATTAGAGGAACTGCAGTTTTGGGAAGTTGTGAGAAGTCTTCATTTTTCAGCCCTGGAGATTGATGCTTAGTTACACTAAACAATGTAAACAAGTTGCTGCATACGTAACACACATACATTCGGGACTCTTGTCTGTCTTATGAGGCAGATGCTAAACATTAATCATGTACATCTGTGTGGGAGGAAGCCTTGATTACACACATATACACATTCATATGTTAGATAACATGAATAGATGTGTGTTCAGATGTGAATCAGTGTGAAAGGTGACATGATATGGTGGGTGTCTAGCACTAGTTACCACACAGTTGTGTGGAAGCATGCACGACTACTGCCTGATAACACGAAGACACGAAGTAACACTGTTTGAGGTACTCTGAGTCACAGACACAAACTTACAGTATTTGCGTGTGTATGTGTTGGTGTGTGATAATCACAAAATGATAACATACACTTTTAAGTTGGACATGTTTTTTCCTTGAGGACAACTGACAAATGTTAGCTCAGCCAGTGTATTTGTGTGTTTGTGTGTGTGTGTGTTTGTTTGTGTGTGTGTGTGTGTGTGTGTGTGTGTGTGTGTGTGTGTGTGTGTGTGTGTGTGTTTGTGTTTTTAATTTCATGTCCAAACAGCAGCTCAAACCCCAGGAGGTTGTGCAGTAGCTCAGGGGACCGTTCTCCCTTCCCATGCTCCCTGCTGGTCCAGGCAAACGGCTGAGCCCCCTGACACCATCTCCAACCTGTGTTTCCTTCCTTTCCTCATATCTAATATGAGTCACACACACTCAAAGAAAATACACACACCCAAAGGGCTTAGACTGCCCTGTCTCATCCCATTTCCTCAGAGCCTTTGATCCCCAGCCCTCCCAAAAATACATTGCCCCCCTTGCAGTGTTAACTTCCTGCCATGCTATTTAAGCTTCCTTGTCTGCCTGGAGCGATCACAGCTTTGGCGCTAGCTGCTGCTGTCTCCTAATGACAGTGGTGCAAGAAGAACAGGCTCCGGGGTGTCGGACAACAGGAGCAGGACAAAAGGCCCAGAGGTGCACAACAAGATAAGAATGGCTCATTACTGCTCAGGAAGGGTTAATGTTCACAAACGGCTCTGAAGGGCCCCTCCCCAAATGCTGCTGCTTGTTATGAGAGCTAATGATGTCAGCGGAGGGCCCTGCTTGTTGATTAGCCTAAATAGAGGACTAATATAAGTGCGTGAGCGTAATTAATGACTGAAGGGGAGCCTAACGAAGACAAGAACACACCACTGTGGTCGTTCCCAGATAACATGGCAGGGCACCTTATCAGCTGGCCACGCTATCCCCATGCCATCCCATGCCATGCCCTGCCATGCCATGCCACGACACCCACTCCAGCACCCAGACAGGCCAGCCTTTGTGGCCAGGCCTAATTAGCTGTCACAGCAGGTGGAGCGGGGACCAGGGATGCTCTGTGGTCTGCTCTCTGACAGCACAGGTCCCCTCAGAGCTCCCCCAGACAATGACCACACAGGAACAATGTGTGTATGTGTGTGTGTGTGTGTGTGGGGGTGCTCTGAGTGCATGTGCACATGCATACCTACATATCTGTCTGGTTTTGTGTGTGTGTGTGTGTGTGTGTGTGTGTGTGTGTGTGTGTATGTGTGTGTGTGTGTGTGTGTGTGTGTGTGTGTGTGTGCGCTTGAGTTTGACAAAGACAATGAGAGTTAAAAAAAAAAAAGGACAGAATGTGAATGTGATGGTGAAGGGTATATCAGAATGCAGTGTACACACACTCCCTCACAGGGCAGCAGAAAGAAGTACTTTTATTGCAAATGCAGGTGGAAAAAGGTAAAGTGTAGGCGTCTCTATAATTGCGTGCCTATGTTTGGAAAAATTCACCGTTTAAGTTTGGCCTGTCATTGCTTTAGACAGACATGGCTGGCTAACTCTGGCTCAACAGTTGTGTTGTGCAAGGCCCCTGTTAAGTTAACTTATAAACTAAACTAAAACCATAGCAACCCCAGACATGACACAAGAGCATAACAGAAAGAAATGAAAGAGGAGACAACACAACGAAATAGAATATTTCAATAATTAGCTCATTATGGAGCAGTATATGCAGTACAGAAGATAATACAGATAATAAGCCTGTTATATAGAAAAGAATACAGCAAATAAAGACTAAACTACATTGTGATCCTCACTGACAGATTTACAGCTTGAAGCAGATGTGTGTGTGTGATTTATAGTGTGAAAATGTGAATTGGGTGTGCTAGATGCCATAGATACCCCTGACACTGAATACAGGAAAGGTAAGTAACTAATTCTGGGCGCTCAGACGTTTTCTCTGGGCAGATCTGTGGCCATAAACAATCATTCAGTCTCCCTCTCCCTTAATAGCGGCCCATTTACACGCTTCCTCTGAATCGTCAGACCCCTGTCACCTCCTTCCCAGCACCATACATTACTTAGTGTGTTTCCCTCCAACCCCCTGCTGCGTTTGTCCCTCTTCAGTTGCTTTGTGCATGTGCATGCAGAGAAGATACAGTGTATTCTGATGCTCCCTTCTGTTTGCTAAGGCCTGTGTAAGCTGCAGTAATACGTCTTTACTGATAGCACCGCTCACATAGGCACAGTCACACACGCACACGCACGCACGCACACACACACACACACACACACACACACACACACACACACACACACACACACACACACACACACACACACACACACACACACTCAACACACAAAGCTCTACACACTCCCCTGGTTTAATCTATTACCATTTTTATGTGGCTCAAATATTCAGGCCGTGTTAACCAATGCATCATTATGAGGCGTATAACTGCAAAAGCCAAAGGATTTATAGGCTTAAATAAATTATGTGATACGATAGTGCAAGTTTTATGAGTTGCAACTTTGCAAATATTCTTTTAAATAATAATAATAAAAGAAAAATATCCTGTTGTTTGAAGATGTGAGAAAATGATTCCTTTCTCCCTACTGCTAAAAGCCTGCGCTAACTGCACATCTATCTCAGGCTATTCACACTATACCTATTCTTTACAATCATCATGCACACATTATATGAATTGATGGGTTCATTTGTGGCATTTAAGCATCATGTTTTTTTTCCTCCTCCCAGCGTTGCTACGGCTATCAGTTCTCACCATGTCGAACTTGTGTTCCCTTAATGTGTCTCAAATCATTTCTATTGGGCATACTCATACACAGTGATGGCAAATGTTACACCCAAGCACACACACAACAACATACACAATGATACATTGTGCATTTGCAATGTAATATGTTTTACACATGGTCACTATACATCACCTCTGATGTTGTGTGAGTAGGTCTATTTGATCCCATTTGGCAGATGGATCCAATTGTCCGGGCTGATATTGGGCTGTGACAGAAAGCAATCTAATGGCAGGCTCATTGATGATGATGAGTTCTGTTCCATTGCACTGAGATCCAGTCCAATTTCAAAAGCAAATTCAGCCATTCATCTTCCAAATAATTGTGGCACTTTATCAATTGCTCCCAGTCTTTTATCTATCACTTCGATTGATGTGATCATTTTCACAAACAGCCTTCTGTGCTAACGGCGTCTTGGAACACTCTTGCAGGGCTGTGTGTGTGTGTGTGTGTGTGTGTGTGTGTGTGTGTGTGTGTGTGTGTGTGTGTGTGTGTGTGTGTGTTTGTGTGCTAGTATGTGTCCAAAGGCATCTCTGCCAGCATGTGTGTGTGTGTTTGTCTGTGTGTGTGTATCTGTCTGTGGATGCATGCATTTGTTTGCAACTGAGCAAGTATGCATTAGTGTGTATGTCTCCATACGCTTGGTTATCCACATGCTTGCATTTTTGTGTGTAATAGCAGTCCTGTATTGCCCATTACAACAATACATCTTCTGTTTCATTATTATTATCTTATTTCTGTGTTGGTTCTGCTGTGTGTATTTATGAGACCATTTAACTATGATAGTGTCTGTTTGATGCACATCTTCATGCTCATGCCTTCCATTACGATCAGCAGCCAGTGAGTGTGTGTTTGTGGGCAGGTTTACGAATCCATTGTTCCTTTGTGCATGTTGTCTCATGCATGATGAGTGTGTAATACTGTACGTAGCTCATATCATGAGCAGCCTGTGTGTGTGTGGGTATGGCATGAGATTTTATCTTGAACCTAATAGAATCAATACCCAAATGTGAATAATATTAAACTGTGAATGTTTCAGGATTTTTTTTTTATTTATTTAATTTTTTTGACTCCCTGGAAAATTCTAAAACTAAAACCTAATTAGAGGTGGAAAAAAAAAAAAAAAACCCCTGCAAAGACAAAAATCTCTAAAACACCAAATCAAATTAAAGTGAAAATGAGTCTCAGACTTAAAACGCAGCAGAGCAGTGCACAAAACAACATTATTAACTCTACTGAAATTTTCATGTGTTAATTGTGCAACAAAGACAAGAGAAGACAGCTATCACAATAAAACAGGTGAAGAGATACATCTCATGATGTGTCTTACCATTACCAAAGGACTGAATAAAAAACAAGACTATTTTCACAGAGGTATGTGCATTGGAGATACGCTTCAGCTGGTGAGATCGGATTTTTTTTTTTTTTTTAGTTTTAATAACTTTTTATTTTGGCACCTGAGTAATACCACCTGGTTCTTCTATTTTAAGGTAATTTGCACATGCACCTGCAACAATGGAGAGAGCTGTCAATGTGGTGACATCCTCTCAAAGGTTAACACTTGAGCACATGAACATTATTAACCCTATGCTAGCTGCCACGCGTGTAATGCTTGTACATGTACTGGAGGTCAGTTCTTGCTGGGAATTTGGTTAAGATCGTAAACATTGAACTGATCTGAGGCACATGTTGTCTAACATGCTGGCAGGCAGCTTAATGTGTTAACATATGTGTTTATTTGTATGTGAATGTATGTACCATTCTGATGGTAAAAGCAAATGTGTGTATGTGTGATCACACTGTGACTTGCTGTTTGTGTGTTTGCTCTGTTGTTGGCTGTCAGGATCTTTCTGTGTATGTCTGTGTGTTGATGGTAATATGGCAGATGATCGTGATAGCTGGTAAATCCAGTTATTTCATTAACTACATTTCTTATATGTATTGCTACTCTTTAAAATTACAGTGTTGTTTTTTCATTAGTGTCTATTTATTACGGTGGCCGACAAGGGCAAATGCGCCGCAAATGGCAAAACGCTGCAAACACAGGAATGATGCAAAGCCAAAAACACACAAACACATAAAACAAATGCAACAGAAAAATGCTGCAATCACAGAAACGAAGCAGAAGCAAAAACTAACAAACACACAAAACAAATGCGAAAGAAAAATGCTGCAAATATCAAAACACACACAACCCCAAAACAACTGCAAGAGACAAACGCTGCAAATTCACTCCACAAAACGGAAGTGCGCCAGGCCACTAGGGGGACTCGACCTGAGGGATGGACCGGTCCTGTAGGACCAGACCATAGACTTATAAAGAGTAGATGCTGTATCGATCGCTACTGCCTATTGGCGCTGACGAGCCGTGGGGCCGCCGTCTTGGACCGGTTACCCGCTCCACTCAGTGCTGTTTGGCAGGCACAAAGAAGTGTCAGCGCATTTAATCCATCGTAACTCTCTGAATACTAAAGTGATTTTCACGCGTTTTCTTTGCTGCAAACGTCATACATGTAGCTATGATACAGGACAAATGGTTCAGTGTATTTTAATATTCATATGGGATTAGCAGCAGTCGCCTCACAAGAGCAGACCTCATAAAACTCCCTGTCACTGTGACTAATTTGTTAGTCTTGTCTCACTGTGTTGAGTGGAGCGGGTAACCGGTCCAAGACGGCGGCCCCACGGCTCGTCAGTGCTGATAGGCAGTAGCGGTCGATGCGGCGTCTATGTCTATGGTCTGGTCCTACAGGACCGGTCCATCCCTCAGGTCGAGTCCCCCTAGTGGCCTGGCGCACTTCCGTTTCGTGGAGTGAATTTGCAGCATTTGTCTCTTGCAGTTGTTTTGAGGTTGTGTGTGTTTTGATATTTGCAGCATTTTTCTTTCGCATTTGTTTTGTGTGTTTGTAAGTTTTTGCTTCTGCTTCGTTTCTGTGATTGCAGCATTTTTCTCTTGCAGTGTTCTTCTGTTACATTTGTTTTATGCGTTTGTGTGTTTTTGGCTTTGCATCATTCCTGTGTTTGCAGCGTTTTGCCGTTTGCGGCGCATTTGCCCTTGTCGGCCACCGTAATTTATTGGTGAAAATATCAAACAAATACATCTAAATTTAAACTTCAATTTGAAAACTTCAGAGTAACTTTACCCACCATGGCCAGATGAAGAAGTCTATTCTCAATATGGCTACAGCAAAAATAGCCACAAACATGTAAATCTGACCCAAGATAAACTTTGTATAGAGAATACGCTGTTGAAGGCTTGATCATCAGCCTTTGGACACTCATTAATGTCCAATTGGACATATTCATTAGAAAACAGATACACTTGTGTTTACACAACATCTCTCAGTGAAATCATGTTGATTGTGTGTGTCCTTCGTACTTCATAAAGCAATCTGAAATTTACATTGCTGTTGTGTTTTTCTCCGTGGTCCAATACTATCTTTTAAAGCACTTCAATAGAACAGACACGATCCTAGATGTGTGGCAGAACATACAGCGTGATGGAAAAAAAGTTATTTAACACTATACTGTATATATACCTTTGAATTGAATCCCCTCTGAGCCGTCCACAGTGACCTGGCCCTGGCTGCTGGTTTCCTGTAAACCCTGTGTGATTTTGTGAATTTTTGCAGGCCATTTTGATGCGTGTGCTACTGTGCGTGTGTGTGCTCTGGGCCTTTAGTGCCCAATTGTTGGATGTTGTCATTGCCCATAGCAGAGCGAGTCCAGCTCCATTCTCCCCTTCGCTCTGTGCTCTATGATTGCTCACCGCTGACTCCTCTCATCAGCATTGTGGTGTGTACGGGCTGGAGCGCCGACCAGGCCGCCAGGTATATGCGAGGAGCAGAGCAGGATGTACACTCATAAATCTGACAGATGCATGGTGTGTCATTACCCACCACTTATTATTATTCTCCCACTCCTCCTTATACTGTGAGCCACTTTAGCTGTTTTCCCAGCCCGGCTCGGAAACATTTGTACTGTGGCCTTGCGGAGTGATAGATGTTCCTGGGGAGGCACCAGGTTATTGTTGCCATCCCTGCTCTGGCTTTTTGTTTGTGTGCAGGACTCTAGTCTGGGCATTTAACCTTATTTGTTTAGGTGTATGCATAGGCAGCGGCGTGTGTGTATCCACTTGGATTGCCTTCACACAGATCACATATACCTGCACACAAATGTTCACTTTCACCAGAAATAGCTGGAATCCACAGAACCCCTCCATCGATAATACATTTCAACATACCTGTCATTATGAATGCTACTTCACTTGCCACTTAGCGCAATAAATATATAGATTCACATAGGACATCCAGGCACCTGTAAGTTGCAGCTTCTGCCTGTTAGCATGAAAAAGTGATAAACTTGTTTCATAAATACTTCTCCTCCCCCTTCAATATGTTAACGCTGACGACAAATGTTAAGAGTGGCTGTTACATCATGACACGCAAAATGAAAAGCAGAGCAAAGCTGAACGTTTGCCTTCTTGTTCCCTAATCCCTGAGCCTCTTTATTTCTCCCCTCTCTCTTTCTCTGCTGTGCATCCACTTCTCCTTCCTTATTCCACCACCTCTATTCTGCTTTTCAAATGCATGAATATATGTACCATACACACTGACAGAGGCGTGCCCGCACACACTCTCTCACACACACACACACACACACACACACACACACACACACACACACACACACACACACACACACACACACACACACACACACACACACACACACACACACACACACACACACACACACACACACACACTGCCCCGGCATGGTGTCCCTGCGGCCCAGAGAAAGAGAGAGAGAGAGCAGCAGTCGCCTCACAAGAGCAGACCTCATAAAACTCCCTGTCACTTTGACTAATTTGTTAGTCTTGTCTCACTGTGTTGAATCGTCACCCCCCTCTTCCCCCGATGCACCTCTACCCCGACTCCCCCTGTCCTTCTTTCCACCCTCCCACCCCCATATCCATGGGAAGAGGAGGGAGGGAGATAGGGAGGAAAAAGGGGGCAATAAATGTAATATAGTGCACTGGCCATTGGTTGCAGTGATCTACACAGCAATCCATCTACAGTCAGAGGAAGAACAGAGGCTTTATGGAGCAGAGGATAACATGATGGCTCGATTTCTCATCCACTTTCTGTCTCTGTCTGCCTCTGTCCCACCTCAAGAGGAGGCTTGCTGGGCACTGGCAGTGTAAAAATAAAAATAGGAAAGGAGAGTAGGGTCATTATGAATGCAGGCTGGACTACAGTCCCCAGGACTAGATTGGGTTGGACTGGCCCAAGCAGGGTGGGGAGGTATAGATTGGTTCAGATGTTCAGCTGAAGCTCTCAGAGGACCAAAGAGCCAATACCGGATTCATAGAGATAAATTAAAAGCCAAAATTCTGCTCCGGAGGGAATCAATTGCCAGGTAATTATGGAGAACGGGACAGAGATTACAGAGACAAAACAAAAACACAGAGATCCTCCCCATGACGCTGTAGCATCACACCAGGGAATACTGTGTTAGCTGGATACAAGCAACACATTTTAGCTGTTGCTGCGCCCCTCCCCTTCCCAAACCGACCCCCAGTACCTAGTCTTTAAATAGGAGCTCGGGCTCAGAGCTAAAAATAGGCCGCATTTCACCGCCAGCCACCCTCTGCTGAGCTGTCAGCGCCCCTTCTCCCTCTTCTTCACAGTGAAGCAGACACAGCTCTCCTTCATGTGTTTTCGAGGGAGACAGGCAGTGTGTGATCACTCCAACTCTAACCCATCTCCTCCAACACACGGCAGACACAACCTCTCCTGACTTGCTGGCCTCACAGGGAGGCTGCTGTGAACTCGCACACCAATTTGAGAGAAAGACTCATTCCTGCTGTGCTGGCCCTGTTTCTCTTCCACACAGAAATGAGGGGCAGGATGTCCTGACGTGTGAGCGATGGGTGATGGAAGCAGTAATTTGGGCGGGTACAGTACAGGCTGTGTGGGATCTGGGCGCTTGCTTGCCAGTGAGATAGGCCTACCTACAGTGAGATAATTGTTTTTTTTTTGTGTTTTTTTTTTTACCTCAAGTTAAAAAAAAGGATGACATTATCCGAATAAATCCTGAATGTAGAAAAGGATCCAATCTGGAAAGTGTTATTTTGTCAAATTATTTTTCTCTGTTTGTATTTATTATTTTCCTTTCATTTTCACGACACACACACACACACACACACACACACACACACACACACACACACACACAAAAACAGTTAAACCACTTACATACTTACGATGACCCTCTAAAGTGAGTATTGACAGAAATGCCAATTCCATTCAATGAAATAGAATACTCTTAATTCCCTACACCTCCAAAGGCACTGACAATAATGACCGGGGTCAGGGCACTTACCGTGGCTGCACAATGGCCAAAGGTCAGGGTTTTAGCATCCTTATATCTCCTTTCAGAATGATTTTTCTCAGTCTCAGCCATCGCCACTGGCTCTTTGTTGGCTCTTTAAGAAAAGTCAGTCTGCATTAAACATCTTTAATTGAGCTTAAAAGGCTGTAAATGGCATCGCCAGCTCCAGTGAGTTCACTGACGGTGAAACCACAGAATGATAATGAGAGGCATCAAACAATGGATGGCTTATCAAGAGAATGGTACCTGATGACTTGAAAACTAAACTGTATGTGATTTGTGAGATGAAATGAACAGAGGCGAAATGAGAGAAATTAATTAACAGTTATCATTACTATTGTGTTAGTATTATCATTGTTTTAAAATAAATGTGTCTGGTTCAGCTTTCATGAAAAAAAGTTACATCACAAAACGTCATGGCAGCCAGTTCTCACCAGAGCTTGATCTGTAACTGTGATATGATCATCACAATATGACGTGATGGAAAATAAAGTGTATATAAGTGTTTCAGTTAAATTTGACAGTGGTGAAGAGACAAGTTAATTGTTTTGGAGGGAAAAACAGCATTACAGTTCTCTGGGGAAGTCATGTAAACAGGATTATTTTGAGAATTGTGAGACAGAGTAATGCTCAATCACAGTTTTGGCAGTAGTGACTTTGTTGCATGTAGATTCAGCCAAAACTTAATGAGTCTAACTGTATTGTTTTCATAAGTGGAACAAAGTAAATTCAACGGGTGTGACAGTGTGACACTTTCTTTATTTTTTTACTTTATTCGTTCTTTTGCCACTCTACACCTCCCGGACAAGAATGCTCTTCTATGCAGACAAACTTGCCGACACACTTTCCTTCATCTGGTGGGCCATATTGGTCATGTGCCACTGTGATTGGCACAGCTGTTGAAAAGTTATGAGATGAGTAATGTGACTGACTGAGAAGGTAATGATTCATCACCACACCGTCCTATTAATATCCCACTTTACCCAACACACCTGTCCAGTGTGAATGCTCACTGAAGAGCAAAAATAGCGCCTTCATTGTGCATCATCTGCACGTGACACATGACTTGCACTGATGGTTGTAAGTGTGTAGTTAAAATAGGGCCTGATATGGCAAAGCTAATGGTCATTACAGCCTTGTTAAATCACCATTTGGAAATATCTTTCATTTTATATCGTATGCATTTTAGCTCGCTGTCTTTTTGTGAGTGACTTGGCAATTATTGCATGAGCAGCACAACTTTTGGGTTGAGGCCGCTGCTCACTTTAACATAAATCCACCCAGAAGACATCAGAACTATCTGTGTGTCTCCGATAGTTAGTACTGTGATGCATAAATTAAATTACAGCATATGTATGTAGTAAAAGTAAAATAAGTAAGTACAAACTGCACTAACTAATGATAATAACAACAATAATAAGACTTTTCCAGACTTTATTGTCTGAAATAAAGCATTTAAATTTACTTTACCTAAGTTTACCTTCATACTGAATAATTCTAGTCACCTAAATAGAAAAGAAGAAGTGTGAAGAAAATGAGGCAAAGAGACTCAACAGTGGACAAAGTACTCATACTTCTGTCATAGTTGCGAGAGAACATTTTTCTGTATTTAGAGTGTCTGGTAGATAGCATTTCTCCTTGCTTGCTTTGTGAGCAGTGGTATTCACAGAGCATGGTCAAACATGGTCAGAGGCCAGCAGTGTCCTTGTCTCTCTGTCTCTCCACTCCACTGTTATCAATCAGACAGACCAGCCAAAGATAGATGGACCGAAATACATGCACACACAGACACACACGGACATACACTCCTGAAACTAACACACAGTCCTCTCCTGGAAAATGTATAAGCAAGTTCCTCTCTTCCACACTGTTGGTTTTCCACCCCTCCGTGACTTCAGCTGACTTTTATTCATCATAACAGAATGAAAAATATAGATTTGCCTCTGGAGATTAGGACGAAGAAAAAATGAACGTATAGACATAAAGGAAATAGAGCATGAAGGAGGGGGAAATATGGAGAGGATAAAAAAAGTGAGTGAAAGAAGGAGAGAGACAGAAAAAGGGAGAGATGAGGAGAAAGAGAGATGGCCTCTGTAAGTGCAGCAGCACACAGGCACAGAGCTGTGAGTTCCCAGGCAAGACAGCATGAGCTGCCTATTTGTCAGCATTGATCAACCCATTAAGGGGCTGTGGTGGGAAGCATATTGGTTTTGGAGGCCAAAGGGGCAGAGAGAGACAAAGATAAAGTAAGACGGGGGGGTGTTGAACTCCTTTCAGCCTCGGCAGCCACACGTCTGCAGGATGAAAAAGCCTGTAGTCTTCCTCTCCAATGTCTATGCAGTTCATTTTGCAGGGCCCAATGGGAAGGTAGTAGATGTCATTTGTCTTACAGCATCTCTGGAGGCTCCTCTGTATGTGTTATCTTAGCTTTCTGCCACTGCAATGCTAATAAGAAACTAGCTAGCTTTTCAGACAGACAGAATGTCACTTGTCCTCTTCCTTAGAGAGAGTGTGTGTGTGTGTGTGTGTGTGTGTGTGTGTGTGTGTGTGTGTGTGTGTGTGTGTGTGTGTGTGTGTGTGTGTGTGTGTGTGTGTGTGTGTGTGTTGCGTGCAAAGGGTGGGTGGTGGGGTGGGGGTGGGTCCTGGCCCTAGGGGAGAGCAGGCTGCCTCTTCGCCCAGCCTCTGATGAATTCATATAATTAACTCTGCCTTGATCTGTTGGCTAATCCTGCACTCAGTAATAAGGGATTAAAATGTCACCTAAGCCACCTGCTGTTATTGAGCCCCTAGACTTTTTGTGCCTCTGTGTGTGTGTATGTGTGTGACAGTGAGAGAGGGGGGGAGCAAGAGAGATGGGATAAAAGTAAAGTGAAGTGAAAGATTTCTGTGCTAAAAACATTTGCACAAGAAAATATATGTAGAGGACAGTATATAGTAGCTCAAACAAGCAGACATCTTAACTACTGCCATATGCATGCGAGCGCTACTCACAACTCCATAGTTTGGCATCAACTGAACTCCATAATTTGGCAGGAAGCTGAAGCAGAAGTTGCAGCAGACTCGCTCTGAAAACTCATTGTCACACTCACTAAAAAGGGACATGAAAGTGGGACATGCTGGAAGGTGGGAGTTGAGAAATCTTTTTTTCCTCCCCTCTCACTATGACCTCCTTGGACGAAGTAAAGAAAAAATGAAGAAAGAAAGGAGTGCCAATTGGTTGGCTAACAGCCCGCAGACCAACGGCCAGCTTGCCTTGCCTGCCTGCCGGCCACCTCCACTCGGTTGCCTAGCAACCCCAAGTGTACTTTTGGGTTGTCTAATGACTCTTGTTGCTGCAGTGGCCCAGGGGCTACTAATGAAGCCTCCCGACCAATCGCTGCTGTTTAAGACCTGGAAGCTGACTGATCACTGGACAGGGATCTTGGGACTTCAGGCTACCCTAAACCTCTTATGTGAGACAAATTCTGCCCCCAACTCGAGCTGCTGTCAAGACACACTCACACTTCCAATATGCACGCAGAGCACACCTTAACTTCCTGCTTACAATGCTCCAACTGACCTTAATTCTCCCCACCACACACTCACATACATCAATGCCTCATCCTAGCTGAACTTCACCTCAGACTCACATGTGAGTATGGTCAGTCTAATATTGATGGCTGTTATCCAACCAGAAACAGCAGAATGAAACTGTCCCTTTCTGTTTAAGGCCATGCAAAGATGATAATAATGATGCTAAGTGCCCCATAGCCCTTGATCCACATTACAAACATAAATCAACAGGACTTTGTACTCCATTCTCCCAGAGCCTCAGTAAGCCAGCCCTGACACAGTAATGCCTGTAGCTCAAACATCTGGACTCTGATGAATTTGTCACCTCTACTTTATTTTCAGTGTAATCTAATCATTGGTACAGGACTCTGATAATACACAAGAATCTTGCTGGCATTTGGATGATGTTTACACAGAGTGACTAACAGTGAGTCAGCAGGTCAGCGTCTTTCTCAGTGATGCTTCAACTCATCAGACACCAACAGGTGCAGAAACTGAGCATGTCACCTTTGTATTTTCAGTTCAGGTCATTATCATACCCCCAAACACTACAATTTCAGAGAAAATGTGTGAGTAAGATGTGATTCTACAGTAAGCAGCAACTCAGAGCTCTGCTTTTGTTTGTTCGTGTCTGCAAAGTGAAACGCTCAGCATTGTGCATCTTAAAAACAACAACAGAGGACTTATGCAGTATTTGCCTCTTTGCCTCAGCTTCTGCATACAGTATTAGCCAAATAAGTTAGTGTTTATTCATTCGTTTGTTCATCTGTGTGGAAATAAGTGTGTGGCAAGGTTCATTTGTATGGGCATGACTGCGCCTGCGTCTGATTGTGTGTGTGTGTGTGTGTGTGTGTGTGTGTGTGTGTGTGTGTGTGTGTGTGTGTGTGTGTGTATGGTTTCACTTGCTTGTCTTTCTCATGCGTCCATCATCTCTCTAAGCTTTGTTCCAGTGTCACACCATATTGCGACGAGTACATTACATCCCCAGGGTGTCACTATGTATACGCTTGTCTATACATGTCCAGCAGTCTTCGGTCTATATTTGGCCGTGGTCAACTGCTGTCAAGTGCTGCGTTGCCTGAGGGCCCGACGCCCACTGTGCTGCCCTAGCTGACTGATCTGAGGGGGCAGTACCGTGTGCCATTCACTGGCACTCACATGTTGGACCTGTCCACATGGCCTAGTTAGAAAGATGGGTCCACTGCTGACTGAAGCCAGAAAAACACCATGCCAAATATAAAACAAAATGCCAAATATGACATGCGTGGGTAGCCTCAATAAGCAAGGGTGTTCGAGGGTGGCTCTTAACACGGACCCCTTTCACTGAGGGAAGAGGGGATGTTATTCCTGTTTCAGAGGAGGCACAAGATCGAGTATGTTTCTGTTTTTATATTCAAACTCCAGGGAGTGAGAAAAAAATGAAACCATAGACAGGGGAGCAAAAAGAACCAGGGGAGTTTTTATTCACGGCAGGCAGTTTTTAAAAGGGTTTTTTATGTTAGCTTGGCGACGTTCTGCTTTCACCTCACTCTAGAATGGATCTTCAAAGGTTGTTTATCGATTCCCCACTGTTAACCTTTCACAAGCTGCTTCACAGCTACACTGTTCGGTGGCTCTCAATAGCTTCCAGGAGGAGGAGGCTGCAACCGGGTGGGGTTGGCTGTCCAGACCAGTGGCATATTGGTTGTGAGTTGCAAAAAGGGCTTCTGGGCAGAGAGGTGAAAGAGAGGAGGAAGGGATGGAGGCCGAGAAAGAGGGATTGCTGGGGGTCAGGGATGAGCAGGATGTAGCTGGTGACTGGGAGTCTGGAGCCAGGAGGGGACAGGAAGAGCAAGGGCCAGCCAGAAAGGACCTCTCCCTGTGGGGCTGGGAGTGGCTGATGTAATGGCATTAATCTCCAAGTGCCATCTGACACCCAGTGTGGCTCCGTCATTGAAAAGTGCTAATTCTGCTGAACTGTGAGGGGAATTCAGGCATCTCTAGAGGCAGTGCCCTGGATTAATTAAACACGCTGGCATGAAGCACTGCACAGATTTATCTCTTTTATGGCATCGTCACTGTTTGATTTTTGTGTTTAGCTCAGAGAGCAGGACAAACTCAGGACATTAACGCCAGGAACACTGCCACATTTTACTTGTTCTCTTACCACTTCACATATTGTAGCAGTTGCTCGCATCGTTTTGTGCTAACCTGGGATTTCCCTTCTCTTCCTTCTCTCTCCTTTCCTACTTCTCTCTGACTCTCTCTCTCTCCAGATGAACCGGCCCATCCAGGTGAAGCCAGCCGACAGCGAAGGACGAGGAGGTAATTAACCTTCTCCTGGTCTCCGTTGCACACCCCCCTTAAAAAACACACACACACAAACACACAAATACATTGGAACAGCGCACACGCAATCCTTAATATTCTGCTCTCACTTGAGACACACTGGGAGTTGGTAGAGTAGCCCGTAATATAGGTCACTTGCTTCTATTGACTTCCCATCTGTGCCAGCAGAGGGGCTGTCTCAGGTTCACAGTCACTGGGAGTGGTTCAAAGACAAGACAGAGAGACATGGAGAGAAAGAGAGAGAAATAAAAGAGAGGAAAAGAACAGATAGGAATGAAGGGTGGAGGATCTCCATCTCTTGATCTCCACAGAGTGATAGTGAAGTCTGCTTTCAGATGGCAAGAGGCACTGGAATACATCCCAAATATACACAGACACAGAACCAGGCACAAACTCACTCCGGAGCTATTACTTTATTGTAATTTACAAGTTGCTGAATGAAGGGAAGAGACACTATAAGTGTCTAAAATGGGATGTATCATAATTTCAGGAGTTTAGAACCTCTTTGTGGTATACAGTGTCTGTTTTTATTTAGAAGTAAGGGCACGACGAATTGAGTGTTACACACAGTCCCTTGTTCGCTTCCCCAGATCAGCACACAAATGTAAAGTGTCCGTTACACTTACCTACCTACTTCTCTAACTGTCTGTCTACGTATCCATCTGTCTGCCTCATTACTGTCATATGATAACACTGGGATTATATAGTACAGATTGTTAAACCACCTAAAAGTTATCCGAGATTCAGTGAGGTTTAATGTGACTCAATGAGACTTCCAGTTGAACTCACACTGACATACTCTACATGCATCAGTGGGTGCAATTCTACAAGTTAAATTAGATCATTTGTATGAAAAGAATTTTTTTTTTTGTGAGTAAACCTGCCCGTTTAAAAGCATTCAAATGTGCAATTCTGTCTTGACATTGTACTGATTCTCTCGCACAGGCTCCCCCCTCCATCTTTAGTCTGACTGACATGGTGATTGACTAGATCATTCTGAAGCCATTTGTGACAAACATCACTGAGGTTAATGCAGATTAAGCCAGTTAAAGATTTACGTGGGTGGAATTGGATCTAATTGGACTGGTCTGTGCCTGCCCTGTGCTTGCATTTCAGAGTGGTGATTTAGACTGCCTAGGTCAGATTAGACTGAGCCACTTCGCTGATTTATGTGGTCAAGTGTGAATCAGATGGCCCATTTCTATTGCCACACACACCCCCATGTAGATCTTATTTTTGTCATGGCGGCACTTTAATTAACGGCCATCTAAAAACAGGCAAAGTCTGACCGACAAGGCCTGGGCGAGAGCCAATCGGCATTCTCACCAAGATAAATTGGATCTCTGGGCTTAAGAGGGGAGGATGGATGGGTCCCAATATCAATTACTACCCTTTTTCAGCAGAAAGAGAAGGGAGATGAACAGGCAGTGTGAATGAAATACAGAGGGCTCTTAGGCTGGCACAGCCCCTGCTAGTCTGTCAGATGAACTTTCTATATAGGAGGACAGGATAGGACACAGCACAGAGTGAAATAAGACCAAGCAGACAGGCCCCAACAGAGATATTGAGCGTTAATGGCAACAGGAAGTCAGCAGACAGGCCAGGGAAGTAAACCACAGTCGTGGCTGACAATGAAATGAGATTTACTATGAAGGCCTGTGGTTAAAGGAAAACAGACAGCCCGGCAAGGGCTGACTAAAGGAGAGAAAGTAGCGGGGGATTCATCTGTGAAAGGCTGAGGACCAGTCAGGTACACCAATCCCAGTGGGACCTCTGGATTGTCAAACCCAGGGCTGAACCAAGACATTTGCTCCTCTAGAATGGAGTCACATTTATCACTACCAAGACATCAGCAATTATTTGTCATGGGAACATGTGCAGGGGTCTCGATTACGTGCCTGTGCAGGCATTAGGGCCCATTACTCCATTTGGAGACTCTAGTAGCCCCTCTTTTGTTCACGGTGTCCCTGAGAGACGTCCTCTCTCTGGGGATATGGGAGTGTCAGGAGGAGAAGCTAAACCAGATCTCAGAGAATGGCTTGGGGGGCTCAGCACCGCACAATCCTGCCACTCGGCTGCCATTGTGGATCACAGAGCTGATTCTCTGGCTGTCTATTACAATGACTCATGTCTTTTTTTTTCATTTTTTCCTTGGATTATCAAGAAAGAATGGAGCATGGGAGGGAAGCTTCACAGCCTTTAAATCTATTTCTGTTCCTTGAGTCAGCCGACCTTTTCCCCGCAAAGTCCACATTTATCTGATGTGCTTAACACCACTTTTTTTCCTGCCCAATTCTTTCAAGCCATGATTTCAACTCAGAGATACTGAGACACAATCGAGGCATTGGTCTTCTGCTCACTCGCTCTGTGGTCAGTGCAGGAACAGGCACGCCACCATATCTCCACTTGAAACCCAAGCAATTTTCTTCAACTGAAAAGGGGCAGAAATGAGGAAAAGTAGACGTCTCTTGCTCTCGCTCTCTATTGCTTCCTTTCTTTCTCCTTCTACCTCTTTCTGTCTCATTGGAGCTGCAGTGCAAAAGGGAGAGATGAAGCGAGTGATAGAGAGAGAGAGAGAGAGAGAGAGAGAGAGAGAGAGAGAGAGAGAGAGAGAGAGGGGTGGGGATTCAGTACAAGGCCCACGGAGGAATGCGAGAGAGTGAGAGATGGAAGACAAAAAGAGCGAGAGGGGAAGAGACGACAGGATGAGAAAGTTAACGGAGGGTGATGGAGGCAGCTGAGTGAATCTCAGCAGTAAATCATCTCAGAGCCGCCCCATCCATATCTCCTCCTCGCCTCGCCAGGAATCTTTTTCCCCCTGACCTTGTCTGCCGCTGTGTCTGTGAAGAAAAGATGGGGCCAGATTATCTATGATTGGAGATGGCCATTATCTAAACACAATCTTGGAGCTAGGTCCCACTCCTCTAGCCACTGCTGTGAGACTGGAGACCACACTGATGAGAAGAGAGATGATGGGTCAGCCAGCAACACCCTCTCCTTTTATTAACTCTGATAAGATGGTTTCAACACTCTCCCGAAATGCCCAGCAACCTCCATCAACATCGACTTTTTCTCAAAGTGCCACTCACAGTGCATTTGTCGACACACAGTCTCTTTACCCTACTTGTTTATTAGCTCCCCATACTTTTGTTTTATGGGATACTTATACAGTGCCAGGAGCATTGCGATCTCTGCATTTGATACTCCGAGCCTTTTTAATATCTTGTCCATGCCTTTTGTCTGTCTGTCTGAGGGGTCTTTGTGAATGGTTCACGTTTGTCCTTGCCAACCTGCTGCTCTGCAGAAGGTTGACCCCCAGCGAGGCAGTGAAGAGATTGACAGGACCTTAAGATGTTGCGCACTGTGCTGTCATGCCCCACCCCAGCAGGTAGGGAAGAGTGAGGGCTGTTGGCTGGCTCAGTCTGGCAGGCCACAGGGGAGGGACTGTCTGGAGGCAACTCACGGCCACAGAAGAGCGCGCTCCACTTTACATGCAAATGAAGCCAAAAGATCCCTCTGCGCCTCTGGACACGATCGTGCAAAACTCTGAAAAGTCAAGAAGAATCCTGGCAGCAGTTGATATGTGTGCACTGAGAAATACGCAGAGAGACACGGGGACACATGGACAGACAAAAGCATTCAGGGATTTCCGATTTGACCATTGCAGGGTATTAATTAAAGGTTTTAAAGCACTGATTTGAATTACTTCTCTGCAGAGCTCCAAGTGTGGGCCTTGACATGAGAGAAGATATTTCTAATGTAGAAAGAGAAGGAGTGAAGATATTTGGACAGAAGCTCCAACAGACAATTTCTCACAAGTTTCCTTATGCTGTTTTTGAGGATGCATATCAGAAGGTTTAAAGCTCCCCTCCCACTCCCTTGGGTAAATAGATGTGACAGCTCTAGTGGTATAAGTAATGCATTTACAAACACAAAGCCTGTATCCTTTCATCATGCCTGATACACTGACAATTTGGATGTTTGTTCTCCTCTGATTATTCCATTTACCACCTCACTATACTGAATAATCCACTTGCATACATCAGATTGGGACCAGCAGAAGAAAGGTTTCGTGTGTGGTTGCACATCATTGTCACTGGGATGGGGTCTAATTACTTCTGTTAGCTGGGTAGGAACTAACATGAGTTAGAAGCAGTAGGGCTTATTAAGTAGTTGAAGGTGTTGTACAATGGCAAAGTGAATGCTTGTGAGGGTTTAGAAATGCACTACAACAGGAAAACTACTGTACAACTACTAAACTACAAACCTTGGAAAATAGTTGAGTGGACACATAAACATGAATACATATTCAGTATCCAACATAAATAATGTACTTAAATTTCCATCAAGCGATATTTGCTGTTATTAATCTTAAATGATTCTCCGTTGAGTTGAGTTGCTCATACTGCTGATCCTGGAGAAAATTTATATCCCACTCTGCAGTTATTTGCATTTGCGGGCGACTGGTCCCTGCACAAGCTCATGCATTACCTCCAAAGAAGTTGGCTTAAAAAGCTGACATTAATGCTAACATCTGTAACACAAGTACATCAGTAACTCCATGTTAGCAAACCCAGCTCACCAGGTAAACCAGGTCTGGCAACCTCCCTGATGCACCTGTGAACATCTCCATGTACAACACAAGGTGCAGAGATCCTGAGCTGCTTTCATGAATTCATCTATACTAACTTTGTTAAAATAGGCACAAATGATGTTAAGTTTAAACAATCCATAAAAGTCCAACATTGCTTTGAAATATTGTAGCATCTAAAATCATTGGCCAGACGTCCTGGCATTCTTTCTATGGACCAATTCCCATGTTACAGAAAGGTTGAAGGGGTATTAACAATGCTAACCGGTGATTGCACAATGTGAGATGCAAGTGTATTTTACATCGGAAACTTTTTATTTTAGTTGAAATGCTTCCATTTGTGTTTATGTTGTATTTCTCTGGTCCATTCGGAAAGTCAATTAGTCCTATTGTATTTAATGTAGATACCTTTCAGTCATCCTTTTCACTCATTGCCTTTAAATGGAGTAACTGTCTCTCATTTATGCACCATCATCATATTTGCCAAATACATCAACAACCCCTCTTTGCTACTTCTTTAAGCCCCAAAATTGTGCTTATCTTGTTAGATGACAGGAGACAAAAATCTTTATCTGAAAAGTTTTATGATCAAAAGTGTCATTCTGTGACTTTGTTCTGTGAAATACCTGATTTAGTACTAATGAATAAATAAAATGTAGCATGTGCTGCCATTTAAACATAAAAAGTCACTGATCCCTGAGGGGGAATTTCAATTAGTAGATGTGTAGTAATTTCTTCTGTTTTCTTAGCTACTGTATGTCTTTTTTGTACTATTCACTGCACTTAATTTTCTTCAGTTCATTTCACTTTAAGATTGCAGCTAAGTTTTTTTTTCATTAATAACTACCCTATTAATTATTTAGTTTTCTTAATGATTAAATATCATTGACTTTCAGTGATTGCTTGTCTAATGAATAATTAATCAATTGATCAGCTGTTTTTATTACTATTTCTTCCTCAAGAAAGATAATGGTAATCTATTAATGTATTTACAAAAAGTGGCACAGAGGTAAAGTTTCTGTGATTAAATGAGGCTTGTCTGGGGAAAGGACATTAAGTCTGTTGTGGCCAGAGTACCATTAACTCCGCATAACCCCAGATAAAACTCATAACATCGCCAGATAACAAAAGGAATGCTAAGAATTATCTTTTTTTTTTCTCTCCGTGCTGTGCTAATGTTTAATGCTCATTATCTACAAAAGCCTTTTTGAAATTATACGGAACCTTTTGATTCCTACCAGACTCCTGCCTTTACACAACTGCAACATACAGTAGATGATGAAAAACAAAGTCTAACACAATGCTAGGAAGCAGTTTTCAACATTTTGTACACCCGGTCTGTACGCCTACATGTGTGAGCGTGTCCGGTGGCGGGCCTCCCAGGCGGCAGCGCACCAGCATCAGGCTTTTCTAATGAGACCATAAGAAGCACAACTTCTCTGTTGTGCTGCCTGGAACATTACTCTGCATTTGAAATGAACCCAGCGGCCTAGCAGGCATCTTTTATCGTTGGATGCAGCTGTCCATGCTTTCTGAACACTTACTACCAAGCTTCCCTGACTACTGCCGACGGGCAATAAGTGATAGAATCATGAAAAAATATAGATTTACCATGACACAGGAGCAGGAGAGTAATTATTTAAAGAGAATATTCCCATTATTGGCAAACAAAAGCAGAAACTTTTGAAAAGTAGACTTCACAGCAACTGAGTCTTTGCCTGGAGAGAAACAGGAGGGTGAGGGATGACAATGAAGGGTAAAGAAAAAGATTCAGAGATAGCAACAGAGAGACAAAAGAAGAAGAAAGGGAAGGGAAAAGAACAATCTATATGCATATACTGCAGCCTACAACACAAGTAGCACTTTATTCCATGGAGAGCAGCATCAATCTTGACAGCATATGGCGTCTGTGCAAAATCCATTAATTTTTAATATACCGGGCACTGAAATGAAAAGGCTTCCTGAGACAAGCAATTGTCAGATGTCAGTAGTGTTTTGATAACTTTTTTTGATCTCCTTTTTTATTTGCATTCATGAAACGGGGCTGACCACATGCCATCAACGTTTGGACATGGCTGGAGACTGACATGGAACCATTTTCCACACAATTGCTTCCACCCCCGGTCAGGAGATGAGGCACTCGGGGGTGAGGGCAGACAACGATGACATGTGGATTACTTTTTGTGCGAGGGGGAAGTCCACAATCTGAATTGTGTTGACAAGCCAAATCAAACCATGTGTTACCTCATTTACCTCTACACACCCACACTCATTTTTTAAATAGCCTATGTATCCTTGAATCTGCTAATTACATTTTAAAGTACACTATAGAAATGCTGCAGAGATGCATGCATTAATTAACAGTGTTTGAGGATATAGTGATACAAAACAATCTAAATGCCAGACTTCATGCACGCATACACACACACACACACACACACACACACACACACACACACACACACACACACACACACACACACACACACACACACACACACACACACACACACAAACACATTATTCCAAAGTAGTAGCAAGGCTTGAAAGTGCAGATTACAAAGGTCTCTTCAGAGTAGAGCAGAGAGGTGCTGCAGAGCTCAAATGTTCTCCAGCTGGGTGGCTCAGCCCTGTTAGAGGGATAAGATGAGCCCCTCTCAATGAGAGATAAGTACAAAGAGGTCAAGCAGTCAGCTCAACGAGTTTTGTCATACTTGTATATCCTCAGACAGTTCCATAGGAAGGTCCTCACCCCTCTTAATGCAAATACATGACTGCACTTGAGAAGAGTATTCTTCTTTTTCTCTTCTCCCCACTTTTAATGAATAACTCTTTGGAGTCATGGAGTCATCTCCTTGTGCAGAGGGTGCATTACAAGATATTTATTCATATTCATAAAAAGCCAATTTAACACTTGTGAGTGGCCATAGGAGATGAGCGGGAACTTGGAAAATCCAATAAGAGCTGCTATGGAGACAGGTGCAAAGTGGACTAATTAATAGCAATCTATACTCTGGCCAGGGCATGCAGTGGGCCGACTGAGACACTCTTAGGTCAGGCAATGAAAAGATAGCAGCTCCAAATTCATTTTCTCACCGTGGCTCTCCCAAAGGAAGGCTCCCAAGTACACTCACACTTCCTTTAATGCCTTCACTGGGGTGTAATTTATTTTTGCGTTTGCCAGCACATTTGGAAAGTTCATTACTTCGCTCATGGCTTGTTAATTAGCCTTGTAAAGCCGCCATTAGATCTCCCCGGGCCAGGACCGAGATGAGACTTTTGTCCCAAAACATTAACACACTGCAGGAGGCCTGTAAAACTCTACTCTGCCTATTTAAATTGTGACAGTGACACCTCGGTGAAAATGTGAAAGATGGAGGGTAATGTCATGTGTGTTCTAGACAGGCTGTTGCCTCATTTCATGTTTCACCTTTTCTGCCACGGACAGGGGTCGGGCTCATTTCTCTCCAACACCTGTTCAGGGTTGACTTTACAGCTACGCAGCTCCTCCGCTGATGCCAAATATCCAGCTAGATGGCTGTCCTCCTGTCGCACTTTGCTAAATCTCAGTCGACAGTATAAGTGGCTGTCTCTGTGGTGATCTCCTCAGGGTTCTCGCTCACTTCCAACCCTGGAGCTCCAAGGGAGGAGTAGCAGTAATGAGCAGCAGTACCGGGCTCAGCTGGCGTGTTTGAGAATTCCTGCTGTGTGAGGCGTGACTACAGGAACATGGACTGACACCACAGCTACAACACCAGCAGTAGAGACCAGGCAGCATGGCCTTATTGATTATGCAGGTGCTCATTTGTGTGGCCAAGCGGGTAGCAGGCGCGTGTCTCATTTGAACTTTACAGGAATGGAACAGGATCCGATTTCCCCGCTGCAAAAAGGAAGCCCTGGTGCTTTATTTTTAGAACAGCTGCGTCTAATGGGGCCTGGCAGGTACAGGAGGCGTCACATCTGTCGAGGCCCAGGTGATGCTCTCGCCCTCCACTCTTCCCTGCTTCTCGCCCGTTCCCGACCAGTCAAATGACTCACACTGAAGATCAACAGTGTCATTTCCAATAAACTCTTCTTCCTCTTCCTGCCACTTTCCATCAGTTCTGGCGATAGGTTCTTGCTAGTAGCCATTTCTTTCCACAACACAGCGGAATAGGGGATGCATAATGTAAAAGATGTAAAGAAGATGAATGTTCTGTCTAATGCCAGGGTACCAGGAAGATTAATTAGAAAAATCCAGCTTTCTGACTGGCCAGAATTTAGTGGTATGGAGCCCATACGTCTGTGCCAGAGTGCCCCCCTCTGGAGCTAAGAAAGCAGCTATGGCCGGTAACAGCAGTGAAGATACTGGTGTAGGTGGAGTTGGCATTCAAACTTAATGAGGAGCAGCACTGCAAATTTGACTCCAGTTGAATATAGGTTGGTAAATATGGAAAAGACGGTGCTCAACGTCAGCCCAGACGTTCAATCACACCACTAGTCCTGATATTGCCGTGATTCTTACCTAGCATTGTAGATTTGATCCCCCTCCAAGCATCTAACCTCATCTGTTAGCTAGCTTTGTAGTGTTGACACACAAAATGAGGCAATCTATTCGGCTAATTAAACCACAGATTCAACAGTAATATTTAGTCCGGAGTTCATTTATCACAATAAAAACTACCAACTGTAATGCTCTGTCATTCTTTCATTTCAAAGCATGAAAGCATGAAAACTACATCTTGTAGCTTTCATAGATGAAATGTTTTGCAATACTTTCTACAAACAGTGTTCTCCATCACTGGGCTGTGAAAGAAATAGGTCGTGGTCATGGTTACTGTGGTTGAGTTGTGGAAAAAAAAGGAGAAAAAAGAAAGAAATATAAAAAAATCTTTTACCCTTTCACTTGTAAACAACTTCTATAGAGTTATGCAGTGTGTGCACAAAATAGTGGGAGGACAGTCTTTCTCTGAATTGCACTGTGAGAAGCTGAGCTCAATTTTTGTTCTTTATTTGTTGCAATTGTTAGACTTGAAAAATGGCAAATCTGCAGACCTTTGGCTGATAATTATGCAACAACTTAACGTGGAAAAGTTTCATTTCATTTGTGTTTCATTTCATTTATTTCTGAGCGGCCAACACTGGGAAATTTGCAGAAAGTTTTTTTTACTCTACTCTATTTCCAAAGTATTTGCTCCCTGACATAAAGTTTCCCATAGGCTTTTATACTGTAGAAGTATGAGTGCCTTCCTCTTTGTCTCCATGTAATATATTTTCTATCCAGCAGAAAGTGGAGCGGATGAGAAAGTATAGACTCTAATGAGAAACCAGTACACACTGGCTGAGATACTGTTTATCTTTGTGACTTTTCTTGAGTTTATCGCTGGATAGAATGTGCTGCAAGTTTACTCTTGCTTATTATAATTCCTCCTCCTTTAGTGATGAGAAAATGTACTACCATGTTCTTGTTCCATGTTCTCTTTCAACTCAGTGACTTAAGCATCCAGACGATCTAACAGTTCGTCTACCTGTGCAAAATATTCCCGCTCCCTTTCTACCGGTACCTGAAACCCACAGCGCTCCAAACATCATCTGTATCAAACATCACTGTGGCAGACTTGAATAGCTCACTGAAAACAGGAATACACCTCCCTCATACCAGGGCGAGGTGGCACACCACACAACAGTAAGATCAACAACAATAACAACAACAGCAGCGGCAACATAAGCTCAACACAGCAGACTGCTGATAAAAGGGGCTGTGGTGGGGGGGGTAGGGGGTTTGAGTTGCTCTCAGCTCAGCAGAACGATGCCATCAGCTGTAGCATTTGTCTGTGCTCTCCTCTCTTCCACCCTCCCTCCTTCCTCCCCCTTCCTCTCTTCCTATCCAGAAGACAGGAAGCTGTTTGTGGGAATGCTCGGCAAGCAGCAGAGCGAGGACGACGTCCGGCGGCTGTTCGAGACCTTCGGCCAGATCGAGGAGTGCACCGTCCTGCGAGGGCCTGATGGGGCCAGTAAGGGTCAGAGCCCACACACCTCCTGCTATTTTTTTTCCCGTTGTCTGTCCCTCTTAATCCCTGCATCTGTCTACCTGTACGTGTGCTGTCTCTCTTTCCCTTTCTCCGCTTTACATTTTTAGAAGCACACTTCACCCGCTGCACACTCATTGACACTCTGCTCTTCTGAATAACTCATCCTCCCCTTCAGCTACTGTTTTTTTCACCACCTCTTATGTGTCTCGCTCGCATTTCTTTCATAGCTCATTGTCACCGTGCTCCGACACCTTCTTCCTCCCACTTTCCTTTTCTCACTACTTTCTGTATTTCCCTTTTTTGTTCTCACTCTACCTCTCCTTCCTCTCTCCTTTTTTCTTTCCCTCCAGAACTTCTTCTCATGTTGTCTCTTCATCACGGCAGCTCCTCTCACCCTGGGCTTGTACTCAACAAATCCATCACACGACACCTCTTCTTTCTGCTCACCCCTCTCCGCCCCCTCCTCCTCCTCCCGTTATCTGAAAAGCAGAGGGGTGTAATCATGTTTGTTTCCCACTTTCCGTCATCCCTCCCCAGAGACACCATTGGACGATAATGTCCCACTGTAAATAAAGCGGCCAGGCTTTGGGTTTTGCTACTGTCACTCACTGTGAGGCACATTTGCCTGCATTCAGAAACAGCTTATGCATTCATGTCTGCGGCTTATGTGCTATTTAGTTAGTAGAGCGTGGTCAAATTAAAGATGGCTGTGAAATGTGCGATGCAGGTGGGATTGTTTTGAGAGTGCGGGAGTCTCCCCATCATCCTCTGATGGGTCTCTGTCTCACAGCCATATTTGGAGCGATAATGCCAATGATATTCCTCGGAAGCTCTGCCTTCCTTTCTCTCCGTTGACTGTGATTTATTCTCCTATATGATGTGTCTGAATGTGTGAAAAGGATGTGTGGGAAGGCAAGGGAGAGGGGCTGATAATGTGGGAGCCTTCTGAGTATATCAGAAGAGAAAGGCTGGCTATACTGAACCACACACCTATCTGTGTCAACATCTGTTCCTCTCACTGTTAATCCTGGGTCTATTGCTCTGCGTCGCCCCACCAGCCCACTACCTTTCTTTCTCCCTGGCCTGTTTCCTCTTTTGCTGTCTCTCCCTCCCTCTCCAACTCCCTCTCTTCCTGTCTGCTCAGATGCCTCAAGCTGATTGACAGCACATAAAATGAAATAAGGCCGGTGCTGTTGTGTCAGACAGGAGCTAGTTTTCTCCCTCATTCACGCTTTCACTCCTTCTCACCCTCCCTCACTCTGCAACTCATCTCTTTTTCTTTCTCCTCTCCTCACATGCCATATGTTTGCTGTGTTGGTATTTGTCTCTATTACCAGTGGCTTGATCATTACCTTTTCTTCAAGTTTTCACCGCCATGGAATGGAGGACTGTAGAGCAATGTTCACTATGAATGCTACCACCAGACAAAGGTCTCATATATAGGTATCTGGTCCTATCACTCACTGTGCAACAGTCCCACGCAATCATTACGGGATGTTACGGCAAATTATTTTGCCAGCCGCCTCGCTTGGGATGAGGTTCGCGTAATTTGAATGAGACAGACCTTGAAATTGACAGTGCTATCTGTTCCATGATGGAGGCTTTGTCCCCTGTTGATGTAAATTTATGCTACTCAGAGGCTTTTCAGCACCCCTCTTCACCCAATAAAAAGGCCGAGAAGTTTAACACCCATCTCTCTATGGCGCTGCTCCTCAAAGTACTTTCAAAGTGCAACACTTGCTGCCAGAGTTGAATAGAGCCCCGAATTGTCAGGAAAAATAGAGAGATGGCTTTTAGGTCTATAATTAAGTTGTGTTATAAATGTCACCCATCCAGCGGGATGGAATTCATGCATACATATTATTACCCCGGGAATTCAAAAGCCAGTGCAGATCCTCTTGCTTGAAAGCAATACAATCTCTCTTTTTCCTTTTTCCCCAACTCATTCTGAGCCATCAAATTCAAAAACTCAAATGTGCACTATAATTTATGAGGCTGTAGCACTTCCAATTCTTTTGAGATGTTGTGCTCTGTGTCCCTGAACTTTTTTTTTTTTTTTTTCTGGGTCAGGAAAAGCAAGGCTACAGCACTGATTTTAGGGAAGAAATTTGAGGACACTGTATGTTTGACATGACTTTGCCACAGACGGTGTATGCCAGACCCTGCCGTTTTGAGTGTCTTTCTTGTTGGGTTGAGCCGCTGAGGTCACTGGGATTCTGGCACAATATCTGATAGCCTTGTTAGGGAACCAACAGCAAGTTATGTTGCCTTACAAAACCAAAAGGCTTTTGCAAGAACAAAATGCCCCCTTATTATTTCAACTACAAAGGTTAAATGTGTTTGTTCCTTCAAAGACAGAGTTGCAGTCAAATGGCACACAGTAGGCCAATGCATTTCAGTTGGACAAATGAAGACCTTTCCTGCCTCTACCCGGAGGGGCGTTCAAGTGAAGTAAAAGGGTGCTAGAGTGCTGTGACAGAATCAAAGCTTTCTTTGACTTATCTGTTTGCCTCTGTAGATCTATACGGCTTTGAGGACATTTGACAGTACAGAAAACACATGGCCTTTACTACTCACCACATTTCTACACACAACAGTTTCAGCTGCTCACCATTTATTGTGTGGCTGGTCTGTGGATGGAAAGCCTCAGATGAAGGTGGAAATTGTCCTCCACTGATTGTGCACATACTGCATGTCCCTTAGTTCAGTCTTTTTGATTTTGGCAAGAACTTGTTCATTTGTTTGTCCGGGAAGCAAAGCTAACTGCTGAGATGTGGAAGTGAATGGGTCACTGCCAGACACGGATCATCTCCTGAGTCTACAAAACAGTCATTTCAATGAATCGTCACAGCTCCTTTGAGAATGTAGAGTGATACATATATGGACATATGTAAGCGTCTTAAATATGTATCAGCAGTCCTCAAGAAACCAGGATTTGAACTCAGGAAAATCCGGCCTGGTTCTAAGACACTGGTGCTGCTCGATTAATGAAAAGGGGGCAGAATTAATCCACGAGTTTGTTAATTAGGTATCTCTTGACTTAACACATGAGCTACCTGAAGGCAAGGATAAGAATAGGACATAACAGAATACCTAGTGCAGTCTATGACGACCATAAAGCTTAGAGAAATAGCTCCTGTTTAATTTAATGGCTTTTGGAAAATTACCACATTCAGTTCCACTGTATTTCAGTTCACTATAGCTTCCCTTTTATGTTTTAGTGGTTGAGTGTCTGTCCTTACCTATACAATGATGCACAATTTAATCATATGATTAGGATACGTAACCTTCCAAAAAACATATTGCAAATTATCATTATCTACTTAAATCATTTTTAACATAATTTGAAATGTTAATGCAATGAGGCTCCAGAACACTGCTGCCAACATCCATTCGCTTGTCTTCCAGCCAACTTTTTATGTTGACTTTTCCTTTTGTGCATTAACTACACAACAGATTTAAGATGATTTGAATGCCCCTTGAGCAAAGCCCCCCTCCATCTGAAATTATATGCGAGCAAAGATTCGGTTAGATAGGCAGATTATAATACCATGCCTTTGTCATCATAATCTCTTTTATGAGTGACTGCACACAAATCACAATGTGTAAATATTAAACAGATTAATAATCACAAACAAGTCAGGATAGTAAATGCCTTAGCTCTGTGCTCCAAAGTGGAGGGGGTGGAATTAGAAATGGGCGAGGGACAGGATGTTCCATGCAGCTAATGCCTTCACTACAATTAGACTGATTTATTCAGAGTTATGCGCTGAACACACAAATGGCAGAATATATTTACAAACCAGATAACATGAAAACAATGGTAATGAACGGTGTTTTTTCCCCCATACTCAAGGCCATTTTCCTGATGTTGTGCCCCTCCCTTCTATTTCTCTTGTTTTCTGTGTATACAGGCTGTGCCTTTGTCAAGTTCTCCAGCCACGCAGAAGCACAGGCTGCCATCAACAGCTTACATGGTGGACAGACTATGCCTGTAAGTACAGCCACACACTCTGAAACACACACACACACACACACACACACACACACACACACACACACACACACACACACACACACACACACACAAAAGAATTAACTGTAGGGTCAAGTTCACTTAAACACAATTACAAACAGCTGCCTTTACGCTCAATGTGGACAGTTTTAGAGATAATTTTGCAAGGGATGCAATGTCACTTCGGTGTCTGTTTATGCCAGCTGTTTTGTCTCCGTGGTCTTGAGTGTACAACATGTTTGGGGTAGACTGGGATAAAGTTTAGAACAAAGGTTGCTAGACTACTTGATTCTGTTTTATACCCTGCCAAGAGACGGACACTGATCCAGTCTTCCTTTAAAGTTTTCTATTTCACATGCACATGCCCACTGGAGGGTGTCTGCCTTTTTTTAAAATTCAATACTGAATTTCTTTGTCTTTTTTATGTGTTTTTGAAAAAATCTCATACATTTAACACCAAAACATACATGCAAAAGGTACCATAATCTCTGTTTATCTATGTATTCCCTTATCTCCATGTAGTATTTCTCTACAGTGTACCATATATATGTGTATGCAGTCAACACAGTTACTCTTTTCAAAGCACATCAACAGTCCAGTCTCACATACATTCTCAATGTGTGTTATTGCACACAAAAGATTCCCACAGTCAAAGTCAGCTACCTTACAGCACACAGCTGCATACTCTGTATCTGTCTTTTCACTCAATATCAATTTCCTCCTCTTGCTATTCAGACTACCTTTTCAGCAGACAGATAGAGAATGTTTACATCCACAGTCATTTAAAGATATGATTACTGCCTACTGCACATGAATCCTTGAATTTGTTCTTAGGAGATACTGTGAAACTGAAGTTGTGGAATGACGGACAAATAGAGAGCCATGTACAAATGGACACATACTGTATGTACTGTAATCATACTGTATGAATGAGTTTGTTCTTAAGTTCATTTCCATACTTATTCTCTATGCAATGATTAAACAGCATAGAATGCATTTCAAGATATTTTTTAATTGGAACAACTATCCAATGCCATTGGGGAACCTTTTCTGGCAACCTGTTGACTGGAAGTTCAATATTGACTGGCATTTTACTCCTGCTTTGGTCCACCAACTTCTGAAAAAATAAAAAATAAATAAATAAACTGAAATAAATAAAGAAAAAAATCAGAAAAGTAGGGTTAGATAATTAACCAAAAACAAGCTCACAACATTGTCTTGAAGGACTGATGAGTCAGTGATAATTAATTATTTAATGTGTGTATGTTTTCAGACAATTTTTCATAATCCAGCCAGAAGACCTCTGGATGCAACATTGATATTATGGGGTAAAAAGTCCTACACAAATGATAGACTGAGGAAAATTGTAAAAGTGCAAAAAACAGGATACGTCTGTGCAATTGGAGACAAAAGCAAGAGAGAATTTGTTGAGCTATGTTCAAATCCAGAGCAAACTAAAGCATGGATGACTTTTTTCTGATTACTTATGGATTAAAATGTTTCTCATTGCATGGGAAAATAGTCCTCTGTCAAAAGTTAATAGTTTGAACAGCTCTCTTAACCTGTTCCTGAAAACTGAAATTAGTGTGAAATTGGTGGCTTTACATTGGGAGGCAGTGTGTCATCTTCATGGTGAAGAACTTTAATTGAGGTAGCAGGCCATAAAGATTATTTCAGAAATGGTGTAATTAACTTTTGACACTTAATATGCTGTTTAGAAAATTTATGAGAATGGCTAGACAGGTAGTTCTACAATTTCGTACACCGAGATATAAATGTGTGTCATCGGCATAACAGTGAAACTTTTTTGTGTGCTTTTGATACATCCAAGTAGAATCATGCATGAATACTGTAAATGGCAAAATAAATAAATAAAAATAAAAATCAGTATCAGCTCTACTGAGGTTAAGAGAGATGGGTAGATATTGTAAATATTTTCTAAGGATGGACTCCATCTTTTTCTGAGACCAACTGCCTGTTTAAAAAATACATTAAGCGAGTGACCAGGGTGCTATAGATAATAGATAACATACAGGATGCTGAATATTTTGTCAGAAGGAGGGGGGGGGGGGGGGGGGGGGGGAGTAAAGGGCTTCATACAAATCACAGCATCTTCCAGCAACATGGGAGAATATGACTGAAAAACAGCTCATCACAGCCAAAATAGTAACAGTGACAGTTTGGCCCCTGTCAGGGGGCTACTTTTTGTTAAAGAATATTAAACATTTAAAACCCTTGAAAACACTTATCAAGGGAGACTTCATTAGAAGAGAGGTTAACAAGTAAGTCAATAATATTGAAAAGCACCCTAGAGTTGAGATGGATCTCCAAAATGAGGTCAGATTAATAAGACACTCTTGCTTCCTTAACTGCATCCTGATATTTCAGCATCGGGTCCTTCATAATATTGTGGGCCTCCCATTAACTTTTAGCTTTTTTACATTTATTCTTCATAGCCTGAGTATCATCTAGCCAAAACTGGGGTATTTATCTTTATGTGTTGTGGAACAATGTTAAACTGTAAATACTAATTTATACTGCTGCTCAACCCAATTGTATATCAGCTTGCATAAGAGTCACTTCATTCGTTTTACAGACATAGGACACACAAACAAGTGTTTGTTCTCATGGCTCCAGTGGCGACACACTGACCATAACACAGAATCATGCAGTGTGTTGACATATAACGAGAGGACAAAACTTTACATACAATGCAAGAGGATGGTGCAAGAATCACCCCTGGACTACACTGCACCACACAATAGATGTAGATTTAAATATATGTTTGAGTGGTGTGGAATATAATTTAGCTGTAAGTAGGAATTTGGGACAGTACTGTAGGTAATGGTGTGCTGGTCTAGGTTGATGTGGTGGTACGGTGGTTATGAGATGCATGAAATAGCATTAGTTGGTGTTGATTTGTTTAGTTGAAGAATGGGGCCACCAAACCTGTAACTCTCATCAAGCTACAGTTAATTACAAATTGGATATGCTTCTGTCAGGCTTGAACAAGGCCACCAAAAAGGCTTAAGTAAAAGAAATGGTGAATTACGCAGAATCTCCCTGCCAGTGCTGCATGTGTTGAGTGCCGCACAGCTGGACACACACATGAGCACACACTCCCTCTGGCAGACATCCGCACCTTCACACACTTCACTGATGTTCCGCAATAAATATTTACGGACGCTTCCTGGCAGCCAGATAGTGTCCTGGAAGCCAGATGCAATTTACACATCTTTTTGATGCTGCCTCATTTTGCATTACATTGAAGAAGTGAGGGAGGGAAATAAGTGGTAGTTGGTGTGTGGTTGTTGTGCTCAGTAGAGACCAAACTTTTTGGCACGTAGACCACGAGGGTCAAAATCTAATAAGCAGTGGGCCACGAGCCAAAGAATAATCATGTTGCTCACTGATCATGCACAATTATGACAGGCCTCTTACTGAAATTTGATTATAATCAAGATATTTACCTTCTACTCAAAATATCTTGTTGACTCAATCAACAGAATATGTTTACATCCACAAGATTTACATAATTGGACTCCTCCGGGGCTGTTTTTTGCTTCCTTGTACAGATCAAAATTTGGCTGCTTTTGCACATTTCCTGTATGTTTGTCTTGCTGTGGCAGTGGCGCAGTTGCATTAGGTTGGTCCACTGAGCTGCTCGAAGCCTGCTGCACATGAACTGTCCAAGGCAACATATGGAGCCCCAAACAGACCTGGGGCGGATCAAGAGCCATCCAAAAGTTCATTAATACTCTATATTATCCATATCTCTCTCCCTCTATCCCTGCACCTGTTATCCTCCTCTCCCCAAATCCAACTTCCTCTCAGATTAATAGGCAAGGTGGCCATTAGTATCCAACTAAGGCTTTGGTACCGATGGGGGATGCAGTTAATTTGGATAATATCACTGCCACATGTCGTCAACAACAGACTAACAGGAGGCAGGATTCAGGGAGTGGGCTGCTCTGCTCACTGCCTGCTGCCAGCTGTGAGGCCTGGATGAACCTTGAACAAAGAGTTGTCTCTCACTCCCTCTCTGTCTCTCTCTCCCTCTTAATGTTCTCTCTACAGCATCTGTGTTACCTGGCACACACATGAGTGCCATAAATAATACCTGCACCAAAATAAGCTGGCCCAAAATGAAAAGGCTTTAATGAAGCTTAAGGGCAAGGGATGCCACTGAAGGGCATGCGCTGATAGATCGGGTCATAGCTTTAATTGATGTTTATTGCAGATTGCAGGTGGTTCCAAAATTAACTTAAAAGGTGATTGGGCAGAGAACAGGTTCTCTCACTGGTTCAGTTGTTGAATTACAGTAGGGCTGCACAGGCACAGGTGGCAAAACTTCAAATGGCAGAGCTGGGGGCAGGCAGACAACACCCAGCAAATTGCAGACATTGTCATGTTCGGTGTCACAGCGTGGCTGACAGGGTCTGTGGAGCTCGCCGGTGTTGGCAGGGACACGAGCGTGCATGTGTGTGTGTGATGCTATACAGTAGTTCCGGATTAATGAGAGATAAGACCAAGCCAGAAAGCATTGCAACACACAATACCATCAAACGCCACATGAAACTACTGTAGAATGTCGGCAGGCTTGTAGCTGACATACTACATGGAGTTTTGTGTTTTTGCGTTCCTCACATATTGCAGTGAAACCTGATGTAGTATAGATACCAAGCATAAATACCGTTCTAAATGACAGTTTTCTTCTTCTGTGTCTTTTGGCTTGATGCAGTGTGCTCGGCAGCTGCAGCAGTATGTGGTGGACAGTGAGGCCAGACCAAGACAGCATCATCCAGTGCTAATGAGCGACAGTCCTCCCATGAGGCTAGCAGAGATGTAGCAAGGTTCAGAGAGTTGAATACGAAGCCCACAGGGGGTTCATCCAATTACCAAACAAACTTGTTATGGTGTATTCAATTAATTTCTTACAGATTCTCGATTAACACTTTCAGAGTCTGCAGAAACCTGAGACAAGTTTGGAAGTTTCACTCAAAAGTAGCTGTTACATATTTGCTGAATGGGGGAGAAGGAAGGCTCTTATCACATCAGTTGTTAATCATTAATATGCTTTTTGAAATGACAGTTTTCCCCTCAATGTGTGCGTTGTTAAATTATTTTGCTGTAAGCCTCTGTAGAGGATGGAAGATGAGTGTCTGTTTACCTGTTGGTACACACTCAGCACCAGTGTCTTTGTATCACAGTAATGCAGAGATAAAAGCATAATGCCATTTCACTGGTGTAGTTGAGTTCTAATCCCTCAATTACCGTTGTGTATTTTCCCATCTACACATTTTTAGGCCTATACAAAATCCAATATGGGAGATTTTCACAAGTCAAGTGTGTTGTTCAAGAAATTAGATTAGTTTTTGAACCCGTGACAAATTCCTTAGTTGTACCTGTCAAAAGTGAAGGCTCCCTGTTGGCCCTTATCAAATTCAGTGAATTCATTTTCTCTCCAGGTATAGGAGTCATGCCGGTGGAGGTTATTATTCTGTTTGTTTGTCAGCTTGTGATTTTCTGCTACCAGTGAGGAGTGGCTGCTTTGCATCCAGTGCCTGTTGTCTGCTGCCACCTGTTCCTTCATTACCTGGCCACATATTACTCTTTCTTTATGTGGAAAGTGGAAATAGAAACTCTTGATCCATGAGGGGGATCACAGTCTGAAATCAGCTTTTTCCACTTAGGCCTCAGATGTAGTCACAATACGTCTGCTTGAGATGTGAGGATATGAAATTCTCCTGTTCAGGAGTGAGGATAAGAGAAGATTCTGTTTTTTGTTTTTTATTATTTTTAGAGGGGATATTTTGGCTTTAATGCTATAAAAGTTAGAAATGTGGCATGGGTGGCAGTGCTGGCAACACCTGCAGAGGCTGCTGTAGTGTTTTAGTGCTGCTGCCAAGTCTGTTCAGTGTAGACATTGCAAACTGAGTCTCCTCCCATGCTGTCGTCTACAGCAGAGCACTGCTGGGAGAAACCAGACCAGGCCAGACTCTTGAGTCATGGTGCAGTGAGTACAGGCAGCCTCGGGCTTTCACAGTCCCGATGCTCACAATGCATTCTTCATGAAGTATTAAATGAATGTAAGAATACACAGATACACAAAGAAGAAAATGAATGTGATCTAAATGCCAGGCCCCTGTGCTGCAGGCAGGCTTGTGCAACAACGCTGGAGGAAGATGTTTGCTCAGTGCCAGCCTCATTAAATCCAACAGCCCAGTCCCTTCAACTGGCCCACAAAGTTGAGAAAGAACTGAAAAAGGTCAGGAGGTGGGACGAAATGAAATTAGAAAGGGAAAAACTGTGCCGTTAACGCCGCCACGTCGGAATATTGATTTAACTAATTGAAACGGCACCGAGGGAGAAACACCAGATGGGTCTCCTCTGGCCTGAGGTAGGGTGCTGGCTGCCTCTGATAGGATCCCATCTGAGACGCACTGTCCCTGGGGTCCATTCTGATGCCTTCCTTCATTCCCCAGCCTCTTTCTCACAGTTATCTACAGCCAACACACTCTTGGTTCTGTTAATAGAATGTTTGCAAGACACTTTTCACATGGGTTAGTCGAATAGCTTCCTCGCAAAGCCTCTGAACAGGAGCTTGTTTATTTTTTGCGTTTTAAAAAAGCATATTTGTTTTTTTTTTACAGAGAAGAAAATAGGCAAGAACAAAACAGTAGCTTAGGGAAGGGTAAGGCTCAAGAAAATTGTTACTGATGTCATGGTAATGTAGGAAGAAAACAATAAAACATGTCAGGTTCTGGCAGGATACCACATATTATGTAAGGTTTGTTGCAGCAGCCATGGCTAACCAAACCACAAAGTACAAGACCGTCCTGGCAAACTGCCCTCTCAATGGCACTATCGCTGAGCTGTTCCTGTTTAAAATTTCATGAAGCACTTACAAAAATAGGACACACTTTTTGTATGAATTACTATGAAATAGCACAAAGTGAGGCTGCACAACAGTGAGACTGAGACTGTTTGTTCAGTGTCTGATTTTACACTCTCTCACTGTGCAGATGCAATATTCAGCTTCACAGGGCATACGTTGTGTTTGTTTCTCTGATTTTCTGTTTGGATAGCTCTGCTTTAGCAATGTGCCACCTGTAAGTAGCACTCGAGCTTAAACTTGGACCTGTAGAGCAGCTTGGTCTGGCTTTGCCAATTTCAATTTCTGCTACAGAGAGTCATATAAACTCATGCACAGAAACAACAACAACAAAAAGTGTACGCAGCATTGCTCAGACCGGTTAAGTAGGTTTTTCTGTCACTATGTCCGATGCAGTTCACTCACATTTTCGATTTCTACACCCAAAGCAAATATGGAAATCTAAATCAAAGCCTGAATTTGTACTGACCCTGTCAGGATGAGACATTTTGTGAAAGATGAATCCAAGTTGTGATTATGGAGTCCTTTTCTCCCCACGTCTTTGCTTTTATGATCGTACTAATCATATCCTGACTGCCCCCTGGCTGCCTGTGTCCTTCTGTCCTGGTGGTGCTCCGTGCTCTTTCCCAGCATGCACTGCCTGTAATTAAATAGGAGCCTGGTCCTCTTGACAGTGTCTGTGACTGCTTTCTCTGCCTGGCAGCCTCCTGATCCTCTCTCTCTCTGCGTCTATCTCTCTGTCTCTCACTCACACACGGATATTCTCCCTCCCTCTCTCCTTGCCTGGATGTCACATGAGGAACTGACTCTGGACTCTGTCTCTCAAATGATTTAATTGGATGCAAACTCAGGAGCATGGACATCAATACGGAACTATATCTGCCATAAGGCAGAGCCATTAGTCAATACTTCGCCCTCCACATGCCGAAGGCTTTTGTCAGACCTAATTACCCAGTACAGTATTCAGTGGAGCTTCACCAGTGGGGGACTGGGACTCCTGTGGGATCTGGTTAGGATCACAGTTCACTCCCAGTGTATACAGTGGAGTTGGAAAGTTCAGAAAAGCAAATATCACTAGCTCTTCTCTTTCATTTAACGCTGACAGCTAAATGATTGCATTCATGAGAGGTGCACATTCACTACCACTGGCCTCCTCGGCTTAGAGACGGGAACATTTTGAACACGATCAAGTCAAGTTTATTTAGAGAGCACATTTAAAAAAACAACAACATTGACCAAAGTGCTTTGAAAAGTGATTAAAGACAACATAGGAAGACAGACCTAAATAAGAGGATTTGAGTAAATTAATAAAAGCATAGAATAGCTTGATAAAATCACACCAGAGTGTGATCAGGATGTCTTCATGAGGATAATTAAGAGGTTAAAGAAGAGAGATCTTAAGAAGTCTTAAGACACGTTTTTAAGGTATCAGGGGAGGGGGAAGATGTAATCGTTCAAAGCCAACTATTCCACATCAGATGACAGAAATGAACGACACGATCTCACTGTTTGTGGTGATGCAGAGATCTCACACTCGTTCGATACACTGATAAAGATCAGCTCTACATCTTCTTATTTTGGAGCCAACACTTTGTTGTAGGTCATTTCCTCAGGGAAACACACACTGGGAGGAGGCTATTTTCAACAGCACACTAAAAGATGCAAATGTAATGTATGCATTCAGCAACCTTGTTTCTACATGGCCTATATTCGGGTTATGGTCAGATTGATAGTGTTCAATATGTTCATATATGTGCACACGAGCGCATATTAACTAGTAGGGCATATGTAACAATGGCTACGTTTACATGGACACTGATAATGCGATTATAATACGTTTAAGGCCTTAATGCGAGTATGGTGGAGCCCATGTAAACACCATACTTCGATTATGTTAATGCCATTAAGCTCATAATCAGTTTAAGCTTAATCGCATTAAGATACCTGGAGTAGTGCACTTTCTTTTACTCGCATTATGAAGGCACGTATACACCTTAATCACATTTCCTTCCCTCTGATCACATTGCGCGTGTACAGGAAGTGACATCATAAAACCATCTATGAAAGATGGCAGCGGGACTGAAAAAACCGCATTTTTGTCATAACGGCAGCATTTTGCAGACGAAATCTGAGAGAGTACAGCACAGTAAACACACACAAAGCTAAATAACAGCAAGTGGCATGTAAACAGGATTTAAAAGAACTGCCAAGTCATGGAAACACCTCAATCTGAGTAATGCCTTAATCCCATTATTGACCATAAAGTGTCTATGTAAACGTAGCCAGTGTCAGTCAGTGACATCAGTATTGATGAGATCAGTACTGTCATTTTGGCTAAAGTTTGCAGTCAACTTTAGGAAATTCATGTGAGCTTTCCAAACTGCTGTAGTTACAGAATATGTGTTGTTGTTTCATTGTCTTCCTTTAGTTTTTCACAGTGAATAACTGCCGATTCAGTCTGGTTTAGCTGGTTGGCCAGCTGAAGTGGCAGGTGCAGTCTGCAACACGCTGCTGATTGAAAGTAATCATGGTAGTTGCAAAAGTTGGTATTATTTGTTTTTCTACTTTGAAAAATACTTAGAAGTTTCTTTTATGTTTATTTGTCTTTGGTAATCTCCAGCTGCACGGTGGTGCAGCAGGTAGTGCGCGTGCCTCACAGCAAGAAGGTTGCCGGTTCGATCCCCGGGTCAGGCGGGGCCTTTCTGTGTGAAGTTTGCATGTTCTTCCCGTGCATGCGTGGGTTCTCTCCGGGTACTCCGGCTTCCTCCCACAGACCAAAAACATGCTCATTAGGTTAATTGATGACTCTAAAATTGTCCGTAGGTGTGAGTGTGAGCGTGAATGTTTGTCTGTCTTTGCATGTGGCCCTGCAATCGGCTGGCGACCGGTTCAGGGTGTACCCTGCCTCTCGCCCATTGTAGCTGGGATAGGCTCCAGCCCCCCGCAACCCCGAAAGGGATAGGCGGTATAGATAATGGATGGATGGATGGATGGTAATCTCCAGGCAGCCATTGGAAAATATGATAATATACAAGTACACGCCAAGTGTCCATTAAACTATTTTTATGATGACACACATAAAAAAAAGAAATCGGATCTGGTAAACTTAGTATGAATATGCGTTTAGTTGCATATTTCACTAACCTGGTGTATATACATGTCCTAGGGTGCCTCATCCAGTCTGGTGGTCAAGTTTGCAGACACTGATAAGGAGAGGACGCTGCGCAGGATGCACCAGATGGCAGGCCAGCTCGGCATCTTCAGTCCCATGACCATCCAGTTTGGGGCCTATGGCGCCTACTCTCATGCTGTAAGTCTCAGCCCGGCGGGGGAGGAGACGGTGAGCTTTAAAAAAAGAAAACAAAAACTGTTGTGATTTGAGGTTTGAACTCACTATCTCTCCCACTAGGCATGTGACACTCCCAGCGCTCAACTTCTTAAGTGATTCACGCTATTAAATGGCTGTTAGAGTCCAAGTTTACAGAGGCTTTCCAGAAAACGCTGCACTGCTTTTTATACTGTGTCTTTTATCCCTTCATTTGTCCAGGGAAGCTGCTCATCATGTATGCTCAGCACTGCACTGTTTTACTTTCATACAGTTGTACACATCCATTTCAACTTCTCTTTCCGTTCTCACATTTCCTGACGTGGTCTGTGAATTTAAACTGCCAAACTCGAGCTTGCCTCTTTAACATTTCATCTACTTACACATAAGCCTTTAGACTCGAACAGAGCCGCACGTCATTACCAAGAACACACACCTCCTACCCCCCTACCCCTTTCCTGGCAGCCCCCGCCCCCACCTCACCCCATTTCATATTCACACATGAAAGTCACAACCTGGGTTAGGAGTGTGTGAGATTTTGCACTCACACAGTAGCTAACAACTCACCCTGACAGGTGAGAATCACCCACTCATGCACGATGTCTACACTGGCTCTGCCACAGAAGCCCCCTTTTTCTCTCACACATATGCATTTACTGTCCATATAGATACTATACATAGTCTCCAGCTTGCTAAACTCATCTCACCGCATGGCCTTTATAATGTGTCGGTATAATGAGCACAAGGCCAGAGTGGTGTTACAGTAGCTGGGAAGCAACGCTGCAGGGCAACACATACCACTCTGTTCAAGAACAAGGCATGGGCCAAGCAAACAGAGATGTGAGAGTAAACATGCTCTGGTCCTGCGGCTATTTCACCCTCCTTTCCTTTTCTGTCCTTCCCTCCATCCCTCCCGCCATTTGCCTCTCTCCCCACTGCTCTTTAATCCAACAGCAGATGATGCAACAGCAAGCAGCCCTGATGGCAGCAACACAAGGGTCCTACCTGAACCCCATGGCAGCCATCGCTGCCGCGCAAATGCAGCAAATGGCAGCTTTCAATGTCAACGGCCTGGTGGCTACTCCCATGACACCGTCCTCAGGTATACACTAATAGGCACACACAGGCATGCATGGACTGGCACGGGTGCAAGAGCAGACACACACACACACACACACACACACACACACACACACACACACACACACACACACACACACACACACACACACACACACACACACACACACACACACACACACACACACACACACACACACAGGGCTTCTCTCTCCATTTCTCATTGCTGCCCTGGAACATTTTCATCATTAGCAAGAATTATAGAAGCAGTAGTAATATATTCATTCAAGGCCTTTCTGCTTTTGCCCTTGTTACATTTTTTAAGATGCGGGCTCCATTTTCAGAAGAAGCAGACATTGCCAGTGTTGAATTAACAAAAGCAGAGTTTTATATTGAGTGAGGCATGAGCGGAGAAGATGGACAGCATTCCTTGACACTCATTGGCAGCCACATTATAGTCCCTCTCTCTCCTCCTCTCTGTCATTATCTCTCTCTCTTTCTCTCTCTCTGTCTGTTGCTCTCTCCCTCTGTGTGTCTGTGACAGTATGTGTTTTCTGGGAACACAGCCAATCCGATGACTTTGGATGCAGAGTCCTTGGCTTATACAATATAAGAGCAAAGATTTGTGTGAGATAATCCTGGACCCCAGTCTGAACTATCTTTTTGGCCCTTGTCATGAGGAGCTTTGATGGCTTGACACTAAGTAGGCAGGCCGCCTGAAGGCAGGGTCATTGCAAATGTATTAAATAAAGTGGCTTGACGCTGTACCTGGCATTTGTAATCCACAAGTCCTACATATACCAGGTAATGCCTATCAAACATAATCCTACATGACTTAAATGTCCTTCACCTGGATTAGAAAAAATAATAAAAATCCATCGGCACAAAAGGGCACTGACAAGGTGACAGAATTGGAAGATCACCACAAGGAGGAAAGGCAGTTGGAAGAGGAGGCTCAATCCCCTGCATCCACTATACTGCTCATTATGGTAGCTTTTCTTGTAACTCAGTTTTGTGCCACTACTTTTTCTACCTTGCAGTGATGTAGCCCAGGAAATAAAAATAAACCTTTTAGCAAACAATGAGGAAATATTCAGAAAATCAGACTGCTAACTTTATCATGTTCCATTACAGTGATGGATAAGTGCTTTCTCCCCAACTTACACCTTATCCATTGTGCTATGACTGATTTTAGCAACTTTACCTTTAGTTCAGACTGAATTGGCACCAATTTGTACCAAGCTGCACTTCATCGTGGGTCAAAGGATATGCATTTGTGCTCATGAGGACCATTACGTGCCTCTTCTACAGTAGTACATTTGAGAGAAAGGACCAAAATACACTTCTCTTCTACCTTTATTTTGAGAGTGTAGCATGTGAAGCATGGACCCTGATGTTTCTATAATGATTCCATATCTATTTGCAGGCACCAGCACACCCCCAGGCATCTCTGCTACAGCCGTGCCCAGCATAGCCGCCCCTATCGGGGTCAACGGATTCAGTGCCCTCCCGCCTCAAAGCAACGGGCAGCCCACCTCTGAGCCCATCTACACCAACGGTATTCACCCCTACCCAGGTGAGCCAATCAAGGTTTACATAAAAGAAACATGAGATATACCCATAACATCTACTGTCATGAGGCCATTACTCTGACCCTGACACTTACGATAAGTAGCTTGCACTCACGGTGAGCGATGAATGTTTGATTATTCGAGCGTTGCGCTTGATCTGAAAAAGAACATCACCTAATTGCCACAATGCAAGTTCAGCGTGTCAGCAGTGACACATTGAATTCCATCACATGCTACTGCTTAAAAGTTGACAAGAGTCCTTTTTACTCCATACTCCCATTACATCTTTTTCTGATTTGAACTGAAGCGTTTCAGGCTTGAGGGTCAATCAGCAGCGTCTTTGGCAGATTTCTGAGCAGCCAGCCCTAGTATCATGATGAATCCATCAGTTCATCCATCAGTCCATTATGGTTAATTTGATGTGTCTCAGCCCGTCCTCAGCCTCTTAATGTTGTCTGGGACTGATTCCTGAAGAGTTGACAGACACACACTCCCTGTTTCTGCATTATGCAAAGGCAGCTGCAATTGTAATGAACTACAAAGTGGTTTGTTTGGCATGTTGTTAATATTTGATGCAAACATCTGGGGCGAACAGGCATTTTGAAGAGCGGAGATATGACAACCCAAATTTCTCCCACTCCCTGTGTGATCTTACCCCCTGATGCTTCTCTACCGCTAAGCCAAATTCTGTCTTGCTCTTCAGCATTCGCTCTATAGCTCTCTTTGTCTGTCTTGACCATTCTCCATCCTCTCTTTGTCTGTTTTGCTTTCACTTTCCTCTTTGTCACCCCCCTCTCTCTGTCTCTCTTTTTCTTCTCTCTGCAGCACAGAGTCCAACAGTGACCGACCCTCTCCAACAGGCTTATGCTGGCGTCCAACACTACGCAGGTGATCCGTCTCTCCTATCTCCTCTACTCTCTCACTAGCTCCATCTGTCCCCTCCCCTCTCCCCTCTCCCTTTCTGTTTGTCACACCAGTAGACACTGTGACAGGTAGAGATAGCTGGACCAGCCAATTTCCTCCCGGATTAGGCTACTTTACATTAGGATGGCATAGGGATTTTCAGTTGACTTGATTATACACCCCCGCAAAAAAAAAATCTTTAATTCCAAAAGTACACCGAGAGCCGAGGATCTGAACCTGCCATAGCCTCCTACATGAGAGATGACATAGACCTCTCATAACCACTGCTTTCTGTCTGACATCAGCCCTCATTAACACAGTGTAAGTCTCCCTCTCTCTCTTTGTGTGTCTGCTTAGTTGAACCGCACTCCACTCCCCTTTTGCCACACTCTTTGTGTAGTGATCCACAGCCAAATGAGCCCAGGCTCCCTGTCGTAATGCAATTTATTTATGCAACGTCTAGAGGACAAAAATGAACAATGGAATACTGATTTGAGTTTTGTTGTGTCAAATATGAAAATGGAGATGTGAAAAATTCCACTCTGGTTCTCCCTTTGCAACAGCAGCCTACCCTGCCGCCTATGCGCCAATCAGCCAAGCGTTCCCCCAGCAACCAACCATCATTCCCCAGCAACAGAGGGAAGGTAAGAGCGAGCAAGCGCGCCCACCCAAGATAAAAGGTGATAATTGCCATGTTCCATTCTAATGTAGCTGTGCTGCTTTGAATTAGCGAGGGAGGGAAAAAGCTGGCTGGGGAAAATGTGAGAAAAAGGCTCCCCATTTAAAGAGAAGAACATTAGCAGTGAGATGGAAAGTTACTCTGTCATTATTCAAAAACTGCACTAATTCAAACTCGCAGCGTTGGACTGCTTAATCAGTCCATTACAATGTGTTTAAGTGGTTATAAATATTCATCAGATTAATTAGCTGCATGCATAATCATTTATTACCATTCCTAGTGTAGTGTTCGTTCTTATGCCACAGCATCAGATGTAATAAAGCATAGGATATACTGCGATGGTAAATCACTCTTTTTGACGCCATTCGTCAGTCTCAATTATTCATCTATATGATTGTACGAGACAGCGTAGAGTGGCATGAATATTCAATATAGGAACTCTGAAATTGAGTGTTTCCAACATTGCCTCGAGGAAAAGTTAGTTTATGTTTGCATTTTCTCAGGAGTGTGAGTGCACGCCAGGGTCACAGTGCAGAACTGCACGGATGAAGTACACATAGACAAACTTATCCTCACATGCCAGCAGCTTATTCGCTTTACATGCAGGCATAATTTCACACCACGGGAAAAACACACAGTCATAAAGGACATCCCATCGCTCACTGCTACCTTGGAACATTTTAATCATTAGCAAGAATTATAGAAGTCATGGTAATGCATACACACTCAGACACAGCCTCTCTCTCTCTCACATACACACAGACACACACGCACCGACACGCACAGAGACACACACACAGAGCTATTCTTGGTTGAGCCAGTGGCCTGTCTGAGTTCTGGCCTCCTCTGGGTTTTGGCTGCTTTCCCAGCCTGTCTCAGTCCACTGCCACAGTCTGCAGCCCTGCCATTTAACAAGAGACACCTAAACCTGAATAAACAGGCACAGTCAAGCCTCAGCTTCAACCTCCCTCTGAAAGCTAGCAATTTCAACAATATATTCTGTGTGTGTGTGTGTGTGTGTGTGTGTGTGTGTGTGTGTGTGTGTGTGTGTGTGTGTGTGTATGTGTGTGTGTGTGTGCGCGTATGTGTGAACAGAGAAAATCCCCCTAAATCCAAAAATATAATTTTACCCAGATAAATATTCACTGTACTCCTTGACAATGTGTCCTTTTCACTTCAGATGAGCATCTTAGCATAGCTACCGTATGTGTATCATGTCAATACTGTGTAGCAACCCGTGCTGACACAGAAAATATCAACACGTATTGTCCCTGAAGCAGTGCAGTGCTGTCAAATCCTTGTTGATAAACTAGAAATGGCTCAACTTTTAATCAGTGCTGATTAAAATAATTGAGTTAAATGGAACACTGCCAACTGCAGTTGTATAAGCTGAATCATTTCAGGGTGGTCCGAGATGTAGAGGGGATATTGACTTTTTTATTTCATGCATTCTTCTTCCTTGTCAAAACCTGGTGCCTGCATTACCTATAATGCAATTCTAACTAAGGTGCCTTATGCTAGTAGCAGCTAATGTAGCCACAAGTAGAGATGAGGAGTGGGCTACAGAGCTCTGGTAATCTCACTTCAGTTGTGCTCGCCAACACCTGCAAACAGACTTTGATGTGTAAAACAGGTGAAGCTCCCCTTTCAAAAGTAAATAATAATAAGTTCTGCATATGTGAATCATACCACATTACTCCTCATCCTAAAATGTGCATACAAGTCATGCAGCCAGCGGTTGTCTTCACTGCAACTTTTATTCTTTGACTACCTTAAAAAAAATACAACACAGCAACATTGTTGTTTTTTAAATTGCCAGTTACCAGATTTTAATAAATATAATTCAAATGTTCAATACTTTTTGGAGAAAACCCAGCATATGTAACAATATTCTTTGTTGGGTAAAAGTGCAAGCAGTGTGTAAGACACATGACTGTATGACTCTATTCTCATGCTTTTATCCAGTCACATGGTCACTGACATGCAGCAGCAGAGTCACCTCTCCCCCACACAGCCAAATGGACAGACCTGCACGTATGGAAGAGGCAGAAATGAATGCATAATGTTCATGCAATCACCAAAAACAAAAAAACAAAACAAAACAAAAGTTATGTTTGTGAGGAGTGAACTAAACATGCAGCAAACCCAACCGATCAACAGTCTTTACACACACCAGTTGGAGACTTTTATTTCCCTCAAACAAACCACTTCTTTTCAAAGCATGAATTCTGTGAGACACCTAAACCTAAACAGACAGAGCTGAAATTCAGCCTTAAACTGTAAAAAAAAAAAATCCTTGCTCTGTCAACCTGTGTGTGTGTGTGTGTGTGTGTGTGTGTGTGTGTGTGTGTGTGTGTGTGTGTGTCCTCTATCTCGCTGAGGCATAGCATCACTACAGCCAGCCACCACTGCAGCCCTCTTATCAGCCTTCTCACCAGCCCCAGTCTCATCTCGTCATGCTATCACCCTGAGCAATGAGACAGGAGAGAATGCTAGCCAGGCAGCCAGCTGCAAGCGTACTGTCCCTGAGTCCATCACATCTCTCTCTCCCTCTCTCTCTCTGTCTGTCCATGGTTTGCTCTCTCTCTCCAGTTCATTCCTCTCTTTATCCAGATTGGCCTGTACAATATGTGGCAGCTGGGTGGATGAGTGTGGAGGGATGGAGAGAGATTGGAAGACAGTCCTACTGTCACACAGTAATTGGGACAAAAACTTGGCTTATGCTCTGCCTCCTCCTCCCCTCTCTCCTCCTCTGTCTCAGAGTTTCTCTTTCTCAATATAACCCTCTTAATCTTTCTCTTTCAATCAACCTCTCTGTGCTTTTTCTTCCTCCTGTTGTCTCTGTTTTTATCAGGCTGTTTTTCTCTTTTACTCCTATTTCTGCTTCTGTGTGGCTGTTTGCACGTGAGCAGCTATTGCCAGCACAGTTTCAGAGACAACAGTCAAATTTAGCTCTATAATATCATATATTAAAGTGCCACCTAGCTATGCAGTTATTACCTGAAATGGGGTTCATGGGAGGATTCAAATAGAATCCACGACAGAGCTGACCTTATAATACTTGAAAAGGGAGATTAAGGTGTTCCCGGTCCACACATGCCACCATAACTAGGTTTAACACCAATAATATTAGTGCCACAGGTGATGCAATCAGAATTTGGTGTTTACATGGCTCCTGTGTTCCTTGGACTGCTTTATTGAGTCATTTTTCCATGTTATTATGGTCAGTCTTTCTCTCACCAGGCATCCCCTGTTTATGCTCCCATGTAACCCTCCTGTTGTCTTTCTCTCATCACCAGGGCCAGAAGGTTGCAACCTGTTTATTTATCACCTGCCCCAGGAGTTCGGAGACGCGGAGCTCATGCAAATGTTCCTGCCTTTTGGCAACGTCATCTCTGCCAAAGTCTTTGTGGACCGTGCGACCAATCAGAGCAAATGTTTTGGTGAGTCAAAAATCGAGAGTGAAGAGAATTTCACTGAAATGAACAGACTAATACACCCATGCTCCCTGGTTCCATCACGCAGGCATAGGTAAGATGGTGGGGTTCGGCAATGGAACGCGGGGAGGGTGGTGTGAGAGGGTGGATGCTTTAATCTCCTAAAATCACACAGGCCAACGCCACCACAAATCCCTCACTGGGCCAAACATCTTTCCACAATTGCCATTCATCACCTTCTCACACCATTCCCAATACAATCGGTATCCATCCCCTCTTCTCTGCCATTCCGAGCCTCCTTTACCCAAGAGAAAAGCATTTTCCTAGATCCCCCCCACCCGACAGTCCTCCAGTCAGGCAACCCAGCAGCATCCCGCCACCACTCCCCTCCTTTTCTCTCACCTCCCACCCACACAGCAAACCAGTTCATCAGGGTGGAGGCGGTGCAGGTGGAATCCATGGGCTTAAAGAGATAATAATAGACTGGTGTGGGCCTTGCTGTTGATTCAGTTGGACAGCAGCACCCAGGAGACAGGCAGGCAGAGAGAGAGAGAGAGAGAGAGAGAGAGAGAGAGAGAGAGAGAGAGAGAGAGAGAGAGAGACCCAGCATTGGCTTTCAGTTTCTCTTCAACATGTCATGTCTATGAGGCGTTCTCTTCCACTCTTCCCTCATTCTCTCATTTGTCTCACTCTGTCCATCTCCGGACCGTCTCTCTCTCTCGCCCCCTTTGTGTGTTCTCCTCTAAACATATGCCGCTCGCTATCACTATCCGTCAGTCAACAAGGGGGAAGGACAAAGGGGCGGTGACCTCATCAGTCTCACCGGCTTATTTTCCAAGGCTAGTAATTAAGATCTTGGCTGAAAAACAGCAATTTAACCCATGATTCTTTGGCGTTTTTTTTTTTTTTTTTCATTCATTTCTCCCTCCTTTTTATAGCCGAGGCCCCAGGGCTCCTTTGTAAGACGTTAACAAATTAGGCAGAAGATGCCGTGCATTAAGGGGGATAAGTTATTAGGCCTCCAAGAACTTGGATCACTTCATCTTAAAAATGTGTGAGTTTAGCCTTGATGATGTGGTTAATGGGCTCTGTAGACTCACGGGCATGTGTGGATACAGTATATTGCATATATACCTACAGTACACAGATGTAGGAAAGTGGATAGATGGATGGACTGATCCATTGTCCTTTTAAAATATACGAAGTTGGCCTTGCACATAATGGTGTGAAAAATAAGAAAAAAAACACTAAATTTTCCATCTACAAAGCGCTGCAATGATGAACACCAAACAGACAGCATTTTATACAAACTAAGTGAAAGCTGACGACCTCACTGTCAGTTGAAGAGATCATTTCAAAAGCACCGCAGTGTGTATTCAAATCGGACAAAATGAAAAACCAGGAAGGCAAGTTAATTATTCAGATCTGTAACATATGAACAAATCCAGGCTATATTTCAGCAATTAGTTAACCAAGATTTTAATTTTCCCACCGTGCACTGAACAGTACAACAGCAAAGTCTCATTTAGATACTCCACATTTTTCTTTCTTTTCCTAATTAAAATCTAAAAACCACTACCTTACATTTTCCATCTAAATACATCTTACAATCTGTAAAAAATGTCGGTGTAACTCATAAAGAGCAGCATATTACAGTATCGGAGTAGGTAAAGAATGTTTAACATTTACTTAATATAATTAATCATTTTAAATGAAGCACTTCTGGCAAACTGCTTGCACAGCAGAATGTTTCTCGTGAGTTTCAACGCTACCATCCAGGCGTGTATGGCCTGGCATCTCTGCGGCACAGGTGAACTGCATTTGGGGATTTTGAGAGGAGATAATCAGGCATCACTCTTTGAGATGGAGTGTTTACAGGAAAGCTTGAAAATTTGAATATGATGAAAAGGTCACTGGAGGAGCACTCGAAGCATGGTCTTATAAAGGCTGTGTTTCTGGAGTAGGGTTTGGAGTATACTCTCGAGGGATGCATCACTGCCAATTCAGACACACGTCTGTTGAGGTTAGCAAATTTATTTGCACTTTGATCAAATGGATATGAATACACGACATGGCATGATATTAAAGAGGTTTGCAGGTGAGATGAAGAAAAGTCTAAGGGATTATTCACCTCAAAGTAATTTAAAAAATTAAAGGTGACAAGAAAGCATGAGTGACACAGGTATGAACACAGTGTGTGTGTGTGTGTGTGTGTGTGTGTGTGTGTGTGTGTGTGTGTGTGTGTGTGTGTGTTTAGTTACTAATGCTTTAATGAGTCACTGAACATTCACAAGGCAAACGTGTAAACCACATAGACGTTCACTGCTGAGGAGCTATATGGTTGTGTTTAATTTAACCTGGGACTCTATGGATACATTAGTCTTAATCCTCTGCGTTTAGTCACTCAATATTGACTTTTAAAAGTGATCAAAGCTTACCTTGTTAAGTGGAATTAGCTGGATTTAGCTTGAAAATGAATTTCAAAAGGTCTTCTGAGAGTGGAGTGACGCACGCACGCACGCGCACGCACACGCGCACGCACACGCACACACACACACACACACACACACACACACACATAAAATATGAAGCTTGCTGCTTTTTAGATATGACAGAAAAAATATACACCAAGAGATGCGATTTACCTGGAGGGCTTCTGAAAACACCATATATCTTTTTTTTCCCTTTTATTTGTTTTGCCATTTTGTTCTTTACCACTTTCAAGCTGGGGGAAAGTTGCCTGTGCATGTTTGTTTTAGCAGCACATTCATATATTTACGACGCAGAGATTCACCATCTTCAGTTAATTTAACACTTTTATCCAGCCACCATAAAGCTCTATCTTTTCTATAAAAAGAACAAGCAAACCTCTAGTCAACACCTGCAAATGTGAAATAATCATCACAATAAATAAATGAATAACAATTTATTGAAGCTGTAAATTTTGTGGTGGAGCTTCCTGTGAACATTTCTGACTACTAAGCACCTTCAGTGGATAACCTGGAGCTTGACTTACTTGTTGAAAGGGAGTTCAAGGGTAGTTAAAGCAGCGCAGGGGACGTTGCTTTTCCCAGCTTATGAGGGTATTTGAACCAGGATCTCACCTCTAGACTACGGCGTAGTGCAGAAAAGGCTTTACCAAACAGCATTAGTGCACAGCATGACTACACAGTACCTCTTTTCTTTGGGCAATGTGAGACTTATGTACTGCAGCACACTCAGCCGCTCAACCTGGCCCTCCACTTGTATTTTCCCTGCTGTCACCCAGTAACGTTTGCAACTTTGTGCGTTTTTATTAAAAATGCATAACATTACAATGTGTACACACATTCTGCTGATATGGATGGCTGCGGTGAGAGCCATACCTCAAACACTAGTAGTGTTTGGGGTATTGAGTTGCACAGCTCCACACACTCAGTGCTGCATAAAAGATATGAAATGTCAGCCAGTTACTTTGTCTTGAGAAAACAGCTAAAACTGAGAAACAATTTCAAATATCTTTATCTGCTTTTTGATTATTTTAATGTGCGTGGATTCAAGCGTGCAGTGTTTGCGCTGCACTCTGTGTCCTCCTCTTCTGTACTTTGACCCCTAGCATCCTATCACCTTGTTGGCATGTGGATGTAAATGTGAAGTATGGAGATTCGTTAAAGGCAGGCAGAGTGTGTGTGTCTGTGTGTGTGATTGGGAGGGGGATCACTGCCAACTGACAGGCCCTTCCCTGCTCAGTTTGTTTAAAGGGTTTGTAAAAGCAGCAGCCTTATCTCACCCGCACTGACAAAAGCCTGCCCTCTCCCCCCAAATTAAATTGGACCCATAGCGGTGTGATCAAATCAGCTGGCAGGCGGAAAATTCGGGCCGTCAATCACAGAGGTGTCTGATAAGAGCAGGCAAGGAGTCCCGGTGTGGAAAGCTGTGGGCTCATTCCGCCTCGACACCCAGGTGATAACTCAGAGCAGCAGGCACCTCCGTCCTGCACACCTTGCTCCTAGCTTCTCGTCACGACCCCCATGCCCTTTACTCTTTACTCAGATACATGCTCAGGCACACACATACATCACACACACACACACACACACACACACACACACACACACACACACACACACACACACACACACACACACACACACACACACACACACACACACACACACACACACACACACACACAGGGCACTGCCACTCTTGCATGGCTCAAACACTCAGGTAACATTTACACACGCCGCTTTGCTCTGAAAATCCACACACAACATAAGACTCCCCTTTTTCTCTCTAATCATTGAGCACCTTTTCATGTTTTTTTTTGGTTCTCTGTTCAAGTTAAACTCACGGTTTCTAATAGCTCTTCTTCGTTTGATTTTTAATATCTGTGTTATTAGCCTCTGTGGTATTTTATGTAATCTTTTTAATTCAAAGATTTTCAATTAATCTGCTGAAAAGAGAAAACAAAGACCTATTGTTGTGTCATTGTTGCGAGTTAAAAAGGGTCTTCTTCTCCCCTTTTTTCTTTCATCTCGCCTGTCTTTTCTCCCTCTCCCTTTCTCCCCGTCCTGTTTCACTCTCATCTCTCCCCATTCTTCTCCCCTCATGTGTTGTTCCTTTATTCCATTTTCCCATTTTTCTCTGCCCCATCTCTCCGTTCTGTGCTCTTGTCTCAGGCTTTGTGAGTTTTGATAACCCGTCCAGTGCTCAAGCCGCTATCCAGGCCATGAACGGCTTTCAGATAGGCATGAAGAGGCTGAAGGTGCAGCTAAAGCGGCCAAAGGATGCCAACCGACCTTATTGACTCCTCTGCTGTCCATACCCAGGTATAGTAACACCCATGCCATAACACACAGTGCCATGCCATGCCAGTTCTCAAACTAAACTGTCCACTTCACTTGGATTATTTAGTTCTAGTTGCTGTTGTAATGTCTGAGAGTGCACTGCCTCGAATGTCAATTTAACCTCTATGCAAAAAGACTATTCTTCAAAATTTAAATCTATGTAAGATGGATTTTTCCTTTGAGATTTTATGTCCTTTTAAAACTGTAGATTTGCAATTTGGCAAATAGACTGAACCTGAATGAATAAAACCATTAATGACTGCAAATTTTTCATCCCAAATTTGTTTTAAAAGAGGTCACTTTTTTCTAGTGTGGACTTCTATTTCCAAACAGTAGAAAACCTGCACTTTGCATAAGAAATACTCTCTGAAATTTGCATACTTATCAATATGACAGACTAATAAAACTACAAAATGCATGAATTACCTACTTTACTATTAAATGTGGTCAATGAGGGGAAGAGTTAAAATTGTAATACTGCAGTAACTATGACTTTGTCCCCATGAGCCCTGAAATTACATGAAATTTGTATTCTCCCAGGTCAGCGTGTCCTTTTTTTCTTTTCTTTTTTTAACATATTAGCTGGGAAAGTGTCAGGGAGCCAGTTTCTAGATTTCGCAGGCCCTCCTCACAGAATCAGCCTCTTGAGATTTTTGTCAGGTTGCTCTGCTCCACTGAATTGTTTTTGTTTCTTCAGGGGTTTGAAATCTAATTTGTACCTGCAGGATGCTCCAGTGCAAACTGATGACATCATCAATACCCAGCTGTGCATAATTATCCGTCTACTGAGGATGCCGTTGAGAATCGATGCGAGTTGTTAAGCTACAAATTCATAAAACCAGATAGCTGTAATTTCTCTCCTAAAATAACTCAGCATTCGATTTCTGTCAGCTGCTTAGCAGAATCTAGAGGTCCTTTCAGTTGAACATTAACTTGTAGGAAAATTCGCTGAGGGGATGCACAACAATACAGTAGATTCATAGTATAACAACTTTTACAAGACTAGTGATGAGCATGATGAGTAAATGCATGATGTTTGACAGAAAAGTTTGTGCGCACAAAAATACGCCAAAAGATGCTTAATGGAAAAGCACTCACTCACCCTACAAACAGCAGCGGCTCATATAATGGTGGAGAACAGCACCAATCCCAGTAAGCACCATTTGGTTAGTTCAAGTGATGCTTCACAATCTGTTCTCAGCCAAAACAGTCATACTCCATTTTCATATTCTGTCATTCTTTGTTTGCAAAATAGCAAAAACAGACTTTAGGGTTGTGTTAGGACTGTAATTTCGCCTTTTTTATTCTGTTCTGGACATTTTTCTCATGAGGACATTTGTTCTACATTGAGTGCATGCTTTCATGTCTCATTTAAATGAACCATAACTGGCACTGAATGTGGTTTATGGTTTTATTGTGTATAAAAGTAAATACATTGAAATGAACAACATTTCCAATGTTAATAAATAGCATTATGGGCACCTAATAAAATGCCAATGCAAAATTGACATTCATGTTGTACATTTGTTGTGTTCTTCTGGGGAATGTGTTCAGAACTATATAGAAGCATCACTTTTAAACTACACCAGAGTTTACGCATCAAAGCAAAAGAGTTCATTTAATGCTGAACATTTAAGTTACTGTATAACATACTGAAATCCAGTTTATACTTTGCGGAATCGATGTGAACTATGCCCACAATTATCTGTCGTTAGGGTTAGGGTCATTAAAATGTTTTAATGATACTGTTTTTTATGAAGTATGCACTCACAGAGCGGAGCAAACGAGATCTTGCAAACGTATGGTTACCTACTTGTGCTGATAGCATACTGTATCTGCCAGCACATATCTTCAATAACTAACACTTCCTTGTTTTGGCCCTTAAAAAGGCAGAGCTTCCATACAAACTAATAAAAAGATGCTTCACTTAAAGTGGCACCATCCTTCAATAACGACTAATTTCACAGTGTCAGGCTTCATTCAAAGAATCATCGCCCATCTGTTACAAAGTGCAGCTGCCAGTGCAAAGTAATATAGATGCATGCTCTCTTCGCCCAATTGGCGAAGCAACTTTTCATTACAATAACATAAGCCTGGATTATATTCCTCCATAAATAAAAGCATGGTAATACCATTTGTTTGTTTTAGATTTGACTCTTTAAAAGCCACAGGATGGCATTAATGGAAGGTGGTATGCAATACAAATGATAGATGCTCCCTTTATCCGTTGCCTGATAGCCTTTGGATAGAGCTGTGTGCTGCTAATTGAAGAGAGGCTTTCAAAGCAGACACCCTGCGAAAGGGTGGGGAGGAGGTGGTGGTGGTGGTGGTGGTGGTGGGTGGGGTTGATTTAGCACATCAATGAGGGACAAATGGAAAATATCAACAACAGCACTGAATGACAGGAGAGTCATTGAGATGTTCTCCAAGTACAGACATTTCCCACAACAACATTCTGTCACTTTAGCAGGAGGTGTGCGTGTGTGTGTGTGTGTGTGTGTGTGTGTGTGTGTGTGTGTGTGTGTGTGTGTGTGTGTGTGTGTGTGTTCATGTCCTCCTTCGTCTCTGGTCTGGTTCAATCCATCTCTGTGTTTTTCTTCTGTTATTACACCACTTCTGTTGTTAAGGAAACCCAATAGACCAAAACCAAGAGCAATCCCATGAAAACGGGAAAGAAAAAATACGCCAGTGGAGCTTCTGAAGGCAGCTCCTGGTTTATAGATTCTTAAAAATCATGAGGGCTCTTATATAAAAAAAAGGTATTTGAGAAATTGGACCAATCGACTTCTAATTTCTTTCTTTTCATTTGTTGCCTTGCATTGCGACAGACAGTGCATCGAGTTTTTGAGGAAAAGACTGAAAGAAGTAAAGTTCACCTGTAACTGTTTAATTTTCTCTAAATTCAACTGTAACGATGAAAAACTTCGATGAAACTTGAATGATGAATTCTCGCGCTTTCCTTGGGTGAAAACTTCAATATGTAGATAACTTCAGAGCCCACCCCCCTTTTTTTCTATAACACTGACGATTTCGCTTTGAAGTTGAATTAAAAACGCGATCAGACAGCATTCTCTTCTGCTGGTCTCAGGAGCCCTGCTACTCTCAAATTGCGTTCTGTGTCTTAAAGATAAACTTAATGCAAAAAAAAAGCTGAAGCACTCACTGTACGGCCACCCTCATAGCAAACAATGCAAGGCAAATCCAATTACTGTAGACAGGACAAGTTTCTGAAATATGCATTTCTGCCTAAGGGTTATCTTTGTGAATATAAAAACATCAATTCAACCTTTTAACCTGCAAATGTTGTCAGCCTGAGAATATTTCACCACCACACTGAGGCACAAGAGCAGGCCTTTTTTGTGCTGTGTTGAAGATTATTTGTTCTGTTATTTCTGTTTTACTTGTCAATTCTTTCTTTTTTTTTTTTTTTCCAGTTTTTATGGTAATGACCATAATAACCTCATTTGATTTGTCAGGCAGAATAAGTGAGAGAGTGTGGAACAAATATGGAAAGAGTGCTTTGAATTCTGACTTAAGGAAAAGAAAATCCCACTGTTTCTTTCCTTCTTTTGCACCCCCACCAACCTGGCAACCTGACATGGCCAATCACAGTGTGAGGTGGCCTTTCTCCGCTATAGCCACCCCCCAACCCCACACCTGTCATGGGGCCAAGTTCCCACAGCTGTAAGTTGAACCCATGGTGTCATTTTCTTTTGGATGACGTCATGTGGTGGGACTGTGACTGCGTTGCATGACGTGGCGTTGATTGATATCTCTAAACTTTATCTTTATATTCTGCCCTCCTTTTATATATACGTATATATATATATTTACTGTATTTTGTATATTGGCAGCTTGTGGAGTGCAGTAAAACAATGCCTTTCTTGGCTGGTACCTGTTGTACATAATGTAACTGACGTGCTGACTGGTTGGTTGATTATAACTGGAAGTGGCCTTTAACCCTTTGTGCTATTGTACCATGTGCCCTTGTGATGTTTTACTTTCTCTTGTGGGGTTCATGTGTATGGATGTACTGTATTTTCTTTTTCTCTATTTCTTCACATTCACATCAGTGTTTTTTTTTTCTTTTCAGCAAAATATAATTTTTTATGAAAGTCTAAATCTTTGCAAAAAGGACCTTTTTCTCCCACCCGATCGACAGCTGTTTAGTGGAGAGATGGCCAAGACGACCCTATGTTTGTGCAGCCAATTAAATCTCCACCGTTCACGCAGAGAGCACAGGCAAATGTTGACACTCCACTTCTCCCTTGATTCCATCTGCACAGGGAGTACTTTTGCAAGATTGTTTTGTTTGCCTAACATGAGAATCACTTCCCATTTATTTATTTATGAGGGTGCAAACCAATTACACCGTGATAACGGAGCTGCAGGCAGCGCTGCAGACCCACACGGCCAAAATTTGTCCACCATACAGCCATACTGTAGATATAGCAGGAGGGTGCGGAAATACAAAATAGAAATATCAGGGATGAGTTTTTGCTGCTGCCTGTTGTTCTAGTAGTAGGATTATGGCAGCAGATAAATTATGTCTTGTGTTTTTGCTGCTTGTATGGGAGATAATTGTTACTTGATCTGTAAAAAGAAAAGGCAGCAAACAGATTCACAGTGGAAAAAGGTCCTTTCTTTGCAAGTGAGTTTGTTTCTATCCCTCGAGGCCAAACCCTGATAAGAGTTAGTCGTTTTCATTGAACTCGTTCTGCCCTATTCTTTCAGAAGCCCTGCAGGCGATTCGCCCTCCCGTAGTCGATCCAATGAACTCAGGGGGGTGTCTAGCCAGGCAAGCCGGGAGGGATAAGGTCTTTCTGGCATCAACTATGCCTCTTAACTGCCAGGTGTCTTTTATGGAGCCATCGAAGTAGGTGGCGATGTGGGGGGTGGGGGGCTGGGGGGGTGGGGCAAAACAGCTTGGGAAAAAAGAAAATAAATTCTTCATCATCTGACAAAGTTGGAGGGTGAAATAGCTGTGATGTTTTGAAAGAAGCTGTTTACTTGCAAAAAAAGAGATCTATTTTAAAGCCACAGTGTGTTTCTTCTGCTCTATGGTAGATGTACGTATAGCGAGAATCACTAGCGGCTTATGAAAGAAGGCATCTGTAATCGGGACTGTTAGTGCTTCATGCTGCTAATGGCTGAGCTCGCTTTGGCACGCATAAGAAATAAGTTAGAATCTCCGCTGCCACATCTAAAAAGCAGATCTATTATGAAATGGTAACAAGCTCATTTACAGGAATGGAAAGGTAGAACAAAGAGCGTCTGGGCGCGTGTTCCCGTCCCAAAGTCAGACCCTTTCATGCTCACTCCCAGAGAGTGATTTGCTGTGATTTCACAGCCTTTCTTCTCCCACATCACAGCTCACAACATATTAGGGATGATAGGCTGTAAAGTAGATCTCTTATATCCAAAGCTGGCCAGTACGGACACATTTAGTGACAATGCAGCATTTTAAAGCAACACAAAAGCAGGGGAGAAGCCAGGGCTTTCTTTGTGTTTATTTTTTAAATGGGATTTTTCAGGTTATTTCTCGAGTATGTGCTTTTTTTCCTTCATATTGGACAACCATCAGTTTTTTCTGTCATAATCATTCGCACACAACCTTGTCTTGTTTTCTTTATGTTTCCTCCTTGGTCTTTTTGGTAGTTTGTTCATAATGAATTAACAATAAGATGAATGACAGCAGCATCTCACGCAACATTCAGCTGTATTTTTTTTCTCTGTGCAGGGAGATGTAGTCAGTTTAAATTAGGCCTTCCTTGGATTAGTGCTGTCACAGTGTAGATGTCTGTTCCATATGGTTAAAACACAAATCTCCCACCCCACCTCTAGCCCACTTATATCTGGTTTTGATTGACACACTCCTCTTTTTTTTTTCTCCTCCCGTCTGTTTCTCATGCTGTTGGCTGTGCCTGTCAGTCTGTGTGATAACCAGGAGCCAGCAACCCTGAGCATGTTTGCTGCAGCCTCACTGAATCCACTCTCCTTATTCTCCCCTCTCTTTCTCCCCCCTCCCCTCTCTCTGTCACAGGATGAAGGGCCACAACACCTTATTTCCACAAGTGCAGTAAAAGTACAAAGACTTCTTGCTCTGCTACATATCATGAAGGAAGGGTGGTCCCTTGATCCTGCTGGAAACCCGCTGAAAGATTGGGTGACTGAGTGAGGGATCCCAGAGTTTTTTTTTTTCTTTCTTTCTTTCTTTCTTTCTTTCTTCGCAAATGCCTCTTTTTTCCCTGTTTTGCTTTGGCGTCTGTGGAAGAAGATTTTTTGCAGAGACCAACTTTTTGCTGCTCTTTTTTAGACATGATGGGGAAAAAAAACCTTTATAGACTCATTATGCTCAAAGCATGCATACTGACACAGGATATAGATAAATACACATACACACAGGTAACAAACCAAACATACACATTTAAGGATGCTACACTTAAAAAAAAAAAAAAAAAAAAAAATCTACTTTGTACATGTATAAATACGTGCAAATGCCAACTCAAGTACTGAAGCAAACATGCGTGTGTGTACACACACATACACACAAACACACACACCAGCCTGCTGCCATTTTGGTTTTTGTGCCTACACAGGTGTTGTGCTCTGTGACAGGGCAAGCTCTGGATCAAAGAAGAAAACGAGAAGAAGACGAGGAGAGAAGAGGAGAATCCAGGATAATTTACATGCATCATTCCTTAGGAAATAGGGACCAAAGGACTAAACGCTTTTTAAAAGAATATAAATATATAAATATATAAATATATATTTAAAAACTCATACCTTGTAGCTGCAAGTATTACAATTTACTCGTAGTCAAAAAATCATTAAATCAATATCCAGTGGCCTACTGTAAGTACGAATAAAAGAAAATGGAATAATGTATAAAAAAAAGACATGGAATTGTAGTATAGGGGCTGATCTTTTGCTCTGGATGCTGATTTAGCACCAGGTTGTAGAATAGTAAAGTAGATTAGAAAAAAAAAATGTAGATTTGCTAATTTTTGCTGTTGTTCGAAAAAAATACTTGAAGTCGTAATGAAAAGTGGGGGAAATGAAAACATTCATCTGCCCCTGTACGCAACAAGTCTCTTCCTCTTGGATGTTAAGGTATCAGCCACTGGATATCTCGCTCATCATGACGTAAAAGTCACCGCGCTCTCTGACAGCTATGAACAGACCGTTCTGGAAGAAAAAAAAAAAAGAACGATGAGAGAAAAAAAAGACTGAACTTACTAATGTCTGTGCTGGACGGAGTGCAGACGTTTAAGGCTTCTCACTAGCCTTTGTGTTCAAGCGACAATCCACTGTAAAGACCAAGCAAAATGGACATGGTGTGTCTTTTGTTTTTTGTTTTTTTTTTCTTTTCTTCTCTTGACCTTTTATATTGCAACACGGAGTGTGAATTATGAAGCCACAAATTGTTTAAAGGAGATGGTTCCACTAAGAGAGATGGACAAATGGATGGTCACGAGGGGAACAGAGCAGGAGGAGGAGTGAGGTGACAGCTAATGAAACTGCCAGCAGAATGAACTCAGCATACAAATGAATTGGCCCTTGTGGCATCAGAATTCTGTCACAAAACAAAGTATGCCCGTTGTAAACAACCAGGACTTATATGAGCGACATGCCAAGGAAATGTGTGTCCACTGGAGCTGCTGCAATACTCCAGATTGAGAAAAATTGCCTCTTGTCCCTTGGCAGATACAAACATAAATTTCTCTGAAGACAAACTCAATTTACTGTATTGATGGCAAAGGAGTGCAGGCTTTTAGAGCTCATTTAGCTCTGTCAAATGTAATGTAAATTCCATTATTAACATGTTCCCTGACCTGCTTTCTTCATATATTATACATAGAGCCTATGGGGAAAAAGCTACTGCTTAAACAGACTATATCTAAATGAGATTTGAACAGTCACTCTTAACCATCGTTCAGCTCGCTTGCAGCCTCTCTGACGCTGACGCCAGGCAGAACACAGGAAAGCACTCCAGTACTGTCATGTCTTGATATAGAGTCCTGTAGCCTTTATTTTGACTGTTTTCGAGCTCTCCATGCGGGCTCTTCTCTAAAAGCAGATCAATATGTTTGGAATGAGTCTAGAGGGAGGAGCGATGCTGTTTCAATCAGTCTGAACACTTCCCAATTTTCTCTGTCGCACACCAGCTCACATCCGTACACCGGCCCTTTGAGCTGACAGCTGGCAGTAAGAGGCATGGTTAGGCAAGAAGGAGAGAGGGAGGTGATGAGAGGAAGTCAACAACCAAACATCAAGATCCCTGAAACCGATACTTCTAGGATGATGCCCAGTGACTTGATCCAAAAAATCAGAAGCTGTAAACAAGCTCCTGGTGACACACACTAGATATTTGCGCTATATGCTTTCAAAGAACAGGATTAAAGGGTTCAACTAGAACTGGAGTCTGGTACCTTAGGCTCCAGTCCAACCAGTTATTTTTTGCTACTGAGACTCTTCTCCTTGCCGTTACCTCTCTCTTTTTCTGGATTTCTTTAGAGAGAAAAAGGGACTAATAAAATGTGTCATCAGATTCAGCGTACCACCATTCTTCATTTAAGTAAGTAGAGGGTCTTGATTCGAGTCCTTGATATCAGCGCGCCACACGACCCCTCTCTTTCCCATGTCCACAGAGCAGCCATGCCTCTCCTGTTCAGCCGCTCTCCCCTTGGAACAGCATTTTCGAACCTGGCTAATGTCTGTGCTCGCTACCCTTCAATTATCTCCCACACCGTATTAGACATGCTATTTCACCTTTCCCTCTAATCACACTGTAATCACCAGCCTCTATACATTAGCAGCAACCAAGTGAAAAATCACCGGGATAATCACTTGGACCAAATGACGGGAGAGATGGTCCCCTGCATGCACATGGATGACAGAAGGAAGATTAGAGAGAATTATGTTTGTGCCTACTCCCTGGCAAGGCTGCCGACAGCTGACCTGGCACCAATAATACTGCCAAATTTTCCCGGAGTGGCAATGGAGGATGTGGGATAAAACCTTCCGTATCATAGCAAGGTGTTAATATTGCAAAGTAGATTGGTGTTACCAAAAATGACAAGAGAAAGACGGACAATAAAATTTCTGAAACCCTTTTTTTTTTTTTTTCTTTTCAGCACAAACGTTACAACAATAGTTGCTTAAAAGTGGGTCGAAACTAACAACTTTGCTGGAAATCCTCAATTCTGTAGAAGCAGCTGCTGTGGCAACTGTGTTATTGTGCTTCTTCTTTCAGCATGTAATTGTGTCTCAACGATCTCTACAGAGGCTGCAGTTTTTTACAAAATAACTTGCTCTGTACTTCTTTCCTTTTCTTGCTTGTCTCCCTGCTGGGACACCTGCAAAGCACAGTATTGTTCAAAGCTGAAAGAATATTTGTGAAGCACAGTAGTTCTTCAGACTCAAAATGATGCCCATCAAAATGACATTTGAAAAAAAAAAAAGAAAAAGAAAAAGAAATTGCTTTCAAATACATGCAGGGTAAAGCCGAGCCCTCCTTCCTCAGCCCCTGATCGGGCATTAGCAGGAGAAGCAGGAAGCTACATGAATTGTAGTGATGTGAAGTAGGTCAAAACAAAGCCATGTTCTGAAAACGTTTGTGCTCATTATTCATGTGAAGCTGAACTAATCGATGGGAAGTCTAATGTACCATGAGCAATGAAATTTCCTGTGCTTGTCTTGGCCATCTTTAGAATACCTTCTGCAAGTGATGCTCTGTCAGGCTGAACATGAACCTAGCATGCCTGCTCCACTGATCTTCTCTGTCTTGTACCAGATGCTGTACTAGTTCCTACTGCTAATGGCAGGTTGAGTCCCCAGTGAGCCAAAACCCAGCCTAGCCTAGTATCCTGCTGTCTGCTTGGCTAACAGTGCAGTGTTCATGTAGCATCTCTGCTATGCCAGGGCTAAATTAGGCAATGTGAAATCAACACTTAACAAGGGTGCTTTTAGTACTTTTACACCCGGGGAGGATGCGACTGAAGTGACGCGCATTAAAAACAGAAATAGCTATGAAACATGTTCCGGAACTACCAAAACAAGAAGAGATTGTTTTTTGTTCTTTCCATTGCCCATTTATTGACAAGAGTCTCCTCTTGCCCTGCTCCCAGCCTCAGTCTGCTCTGGTTTTTACTTTAGTGCAGGCCGTGTTTCACCTCTAAGAGCAATGACAAATGTCAACCCAGCAGGCACTGGCCAAGCTGTTGCCAAAATGCTATCTGATATTTGTCCTCTAATTTACAAAGAGAAAATGTAACTTGGCATTTTAGCCAAAAGGAATTAGTTTGAATCTAATTAATTATGAGAATATAATATTTGGCATGCCAGGCAAAAACCTACAAGGACATGTCAAAATGATGTCCATATCGCCACAAGCATAAAGCTTCTCTTCTCTGTGGCCATGCTGTCTTTATTTAGCATCTCAGAATCAGTGGTTTAACACAAGTACAGCCAGTTGTATGACAGTGAGAATTTAAGCAACTTGCTTTGCTGCCACCAATGGAAGTACCCACTTTGACTTGTATCAATACATGAAACACTGAGGGGTATATAGTGTACATAGCATACTCAAACACCATGCTTACCACTACACCACTGCTCACAAAGTCAGGCCTCTAGAGGAACATGTATCTTTCAAGGCCCAAACCAATGGCAGGGCCAAGCAGAGGAGTGCTAGAGCATGTCTACGAGTCTCCAACCCCCTGGGTGCATAACACTCACCCTAAAATAGCAGTGATTGTCAAGGAAAGGAAGTGAAATGTAATTGACTGAAAGTGGAGAGATAATTAAAGGAACCTGTTGGACAGGAGGGAAGAAATTAATGCCTCTCATTTAATAGCTGCTTTGGGAGAGAGCTTTTCCGTCATCTCTCTTTTGCGCAGAAAGGGTTTTGCCGTGGAAATGGGATTTTTGTATGGAAAAAGGTGGAGGTGGAAATAGGCACTGGGTGGTGGGGGTGCTGTGTGCTAAACTGAAACTCCACAAAATCACTCCCAATACTCAGGGCATCAGGCGCTATGATGTCATGATTAGTGGAGAGGTTCAGAGCCTTGCCTTACCCCTGATCCTGAGGGTTGGTCGAGCAGAATCACAAACATGAGGTCAGATCGCATCCCATCGCGGGGGAGTGCTGTGCCAGCACAAGGGCTGATGAAGCACCTAAATTGTGCTTTGGATTTATACTATCATCATCCAGTTCCAAGAGTAACAAACAGACAAAAAAAAAAGATGCCATCGTCCACCTAACAACGCACAGTGAATTGCTGGAGGTGTGCAATTATGTTTAACAAGACGGCTGACAGTAATGAAGACAAAGACTTTTTTTTATTCCTTAATGTAAATAGCCTATGAAATACAAAAACAAAAGAAGGTTGTATAGCAGCTCGTGTTAAGAAGCCCAACTCTGTGGGACAATGATGTCACTATAAAATGTATCCACAGCAGTGCAGGGATCGAGAAGAGTTTTAGTCCTTTTAAGCCCCTTAAGTTTGGGCTCTGAACATGCATCCTACAACCCTAAGCATTGGACCAAGGCTTAGAGAGTATTTGACTTAGTGTCAAACCTAAGCCACGGCCCCGAAGTGATCCGTTAATTAAGATTCTGTGTACACCGACATGTCATGATTTTTCTGACAGAAGAAAGATCGCCTGTGCGGTAATTGGATTAGTCCAATTGGGGCTGATGAACAGATATGACAGTGACAGTGGAGTTCATCCATCTGCATGCTTACCGCCTGACAGTGCGACAAAAAAAAAGAAAAAAGAAAAAAAGAAAGAAAAAAAAGAAAAAAAAAAGCATTTGCCACCATGACGCTTTCAAATTCTTGGAAGTAAAAGTTTGGCCGTCACAACATTTAAGGACGTTCGTTTTGCAAAATGAAACTCCAGGTAACAGTTTATTTAACATGTACATAAATCATCCTTTAACATACACAGTCCAACCCACATTTGAGATTGGAGGATGTGGACAAACATGAGAGCAATTATTGTAGAACCCAGCAGAACCCCCTGCCTGCTTGACCCAATCTGCCGATGCTCTCCTGACCACACAGCTGCGTTACTCCTGTACATACAATATAGCTTATTTTTCAATTCTGTTGAACCTTCTTTATAGGCCGTATGATAGATCATGCTCAAACGTTTAAAAAAATTAAAAGAATAGTTAATATATTTCAGTGAAACTAAGAGAAGGAACCTATGAAATAATTTATCAAAAACAGAAGATAAAATGATGTTATTTCTTGTATAGTGAAGCACTGATGTTCACAAATGGGATTTTCTACTCATGTTAGTAAATGGTCCTTTATTTTCTCTCTTTTGTTTAGTTATTATCTGCTGAAGCTGGGATAGACCCATTGTCATGAGGTTTATTCGTATATGCTTTGATCATTTTTCCTTATTTTTTTGGCTGCACAATCCCTGTATGAAATCCCTGGTGGATTGGCGAGTTCAAAGAGATTTTGCTCACTGAAAGCTCTTAAATCAATACAAGAATTAACAAACTGCACTGTAAAAGGATGATTGATGGTACTGGTCATTGCACAACTGAGTTAAAATGAATCAGCATTGCATGTTCAAAAAGAATCTCATTTGAGGCCTTTTGTTGTTTTGAGAAAAAAAAAGGAAAAAAAAAAATCAAGCTTTTCAGTCAGATTGGTTTTGATACGTATGCTGTCATATCTCATTGTCTCCAAGCCATGAATGGTTTCCTGTAATGTTCTTGTCTCTCTCTATCACAGTGTATTTCTTTTTTGTTTTTTTAGTTTTGTTGTTTTGCTCTTTGTGTTGTTGTAATCATTGACATATCTCTGATTTTCATCTTCTCTGCTCTTAACGATGGGAAGTTTCTTCCACAGTTTGTTATCTAATGTGACTCCATCCACTGACGACTTGTACCAACAGCAGAGAGTGTCACATTGCTTTCCTCCCGTCAGGTTTGTTAATGTGAGGAGGGAGTTCTGCCTTAAACCCAGCCTGTTCTCTCTGACAGTACTACCTGTGAACAGTGGTCAGACACACTACACTCTGGGGATGCCAAATGTTCTATCTTCAAAGGTCAAAAATCTGTTGTAAAGACAAACACTTTGCCAGAGTCAGTTTTGCCTCAAGCCCATTCTGACACAAATATGGATGTGGTCATCCACCTCCATTTCCATTGGTTACATGGACCAAAATGTAAACAAACTCAGCTAACTGAGCCGTTTGCTCCAATCAAGCATTCAGTGAGAGCCTTTAAAGAATTCACATTTAGTCACAGGTAATTTTGCACCATGGATCTTCGTATCATGAATCATTACATTCCCAGCTTCACTATCTAATTTCATCCTCTTCACTTTTACTCATGCAAAATTCATTTATCATAATATATTTGGGTATTTCTAATCACAACAAATGGAATAATCATTTCTTTTGTTATTGGACTTGAACAAACTGATTTACTGTTTTCTTTTTGTTCGAAACAGAGATGTAATTTGAATAAGCGTTGGCTCGGGTCCGTTTCCCTGATTCGAGGTGATATCTCCCATAGTGCTCCTGAACTCTGTAGTTCTCTAGTTCATTATATTCTGCTTAGACTAAAATAAAGCACAGTCCTGTAGAAGATTGAGGCTGCTTTGTCCTTTTTATCTATTCACAGAGCTTGATTAAATAATTCCTGAAGGTTTGGATCTATCATGGTGCGCAAGCATGACCCCGTTTGCAAAGATGTGAAGTGTTCGGTGTCCTCTTGTCACTTGGATTGTGGAGAGAATGCATTTAGGACATGTCATTGTATTAATTGAGCTAACAGCGCTAACCATATCCGAATACCAAATTAGATGAGACGGTTAGTAGAAAATCGTTTAAAAAGGGCGAATAATGCATAATAAATGGAAGGGAGATTGGAAGAGGGAGGGGAATAAATTGTGAATTGATTAAAGGGAAATGGATATTCAGCTCTTGTCTCGTGGAGGTGTTACAGTGGAAACAAAATCAGGTGCAGTGGCTGCTGCTGGTTACCGTCTGTGAATAAGAAGCAGGAGGTCAATCGATTAATCAGAGGTTTTCCTCATGCTGCATTTTATCGACAGAGACGTTAAGGTAAGGAGGGTCAGGTCACATTGAAGCCTATAGTCAGTGTCCTTTTTATGGCCCTGAGACTCGTCCTCCCTCATTAACCCTCAGTGTCAGTCAGAAGTCACCAGATGCCTCAAAGTCTATTACAGTAGGAGGAAAAGCCCATATAACATTGTGTCCCACAATTAACCTGAACCCCCTGTGCACAACCGGTGAGATAATTCAACCTGTTTCTTCAACTTCATTTCAACATGGTTCAACAATTTCCAGCAGCCACAACTGTCCATCACGACGGAGGGAAAACATCAAAATCTTCTGACAGCAACTGTTCCCAGAATAGAGCATGACACCCCAGGGAACATCAATGACCAAACCATCCCAAGACACCAAACATCACTCCTTGTTTATGGGCCTCTCTGCTGCGTCCGTGTAGCAGCATTGGTGTGGAAACAGATTTATGGTTGCTAAATTTGTAGGTGATAAAAAGGCAAACAGTGGCCAGTTGGGGCACTAACTCTTGGCTATTCACATGTTGACTCCCGTCCAGAGTCTCAGGGGACCCTTTCTCATTGTGCGGCAGACACTCCATGATTCCACATGACAAACTGGATTGTTCCTCGAGTGAGTCCTGCTGAATTATTTTGGTCCTTTCGATTGCATCTCCTACCCCTGAGATTTTCCTCTACTGTTGCCTTTGAGCCATAAGCCTCGACAGCCACTGTTGTCGATACTCAATCTGTTCTGTAACCCCTAAAGCTAATGAAATGTGCTAACAGGGGTTTGTTTGTTTGTCTCCAGGAGGGGGGCCAAGGGAAAGAAAATGGAACAACCAGACTCTTTTGACAGTTCCATTTTTTCCAATGTTTTGGAGTGAGGGATAATCATGAAGTATGGATTGGATAGGGGAAAGTTATTACATTTTGTTGTCTTTATCCTTGTTTGAGTTGTAAGAAAAAAAAGGTCAGATTGTTCCAAACATGGTTCTTTGCAGTTCCCGGGTTTATCCTCAATTCCGCCTACCCTACTCAGTGTAGGAAAGGAAAAATCGTTTTTCTCACTTCTCTCAACCTTGTATCTCTCTAAATCTTCAGTGTAAATTTGACAAACACACAACCTCCTGTCTGGCTGGAGTGTTTCTTGTGTGTATTTACTTTTTTGGTGATGTTGATTGGGATGGGGTGGTCTTATGAAGCTCAAATATGGCAGCTGACAACATAGACACACATGAGAAAGAAAAAAAAGTGTTTAAAAGATCTGTTTCAATCCTTCTAGTGTCCTCAAGCAAGTGTCTTCAGGATTTTAGAATTACATCACTCACATCAACAAAGAGCAGCATGTGAATTGGCTGCATCAAAAAGCACAGTGTTTTCCACGAGTGCATACAGTGTCCAGCTGGGTGAAAATACTAGCCAGCTTCAGACCTGGCACCACTTCACAATATGGAGGACATTCCAGTAAATATAATCTCACAAGCGAGAGCACATATCTGAGTTTGACAGGTGAAAGAAAAATACATGGGCCTTACCCAATTTGGAGGCTTCAACATACAATTTGTAATTTTAGGGGTTGGCAGGGGTCTCTCGAAAGACAGAGTTTGATGATGTCGAGATGTAGCGTGGGATCATGAGAGAACTACCATTGCTGTTTTCTCAAAGGCAAGAATTCATGTTCATTGTTCGGGAGGTTTTGACTGGGAGCCAAATAATCCACAGAGGTCTCCTCCTCCTCCAGACAGGCCCAACAGTCAAACAGGTAAAAACTGTGAATAAAGCAGTTGTCACATTAAAAATCAGTGTCTCTCTTGTGCTCTTCAGCAGACGCGGGACATCAGGATGGGCTGCGAACTGAGCTGCCGCTAATGCTAGCTCAGCTTGTTTCTCTGATAACTTAGGATCCAGATGCCCAATGACTAAAATCCGTCACCCGGTTAAAAGATACATGTCAAAAACCACCAAAGCCAACCCAAGGAAGCCCAGTGTTGAGTGTGACGTTTGGATGAGAGGTTCTCGAGACAAGTGCAAGAGGCCAAGCAGTCGGCATGTTCTGAACAGGCAGGTGTTGGACAGGTGCCGCATTGTCAATAGATAACAATATTTACTCTGTCTCCTCACATGGAACGTTTGATGAAATAGCTTTATGATAAAGCAAACCAATTTCATAATGTCTTCATGATTCTTTTGCAGCTGACACTAATATATAATTAACAGAAATTCACTTTACGCCATTACTCTCATACGCTTTTAAATTCATGCCATGTGCCTCATTATACCAAGGAATGGCTTGTCTCTAGGTAATCGTGAATAATGGCCTTTCAACTTCTTAACTATGTCCTGCACAAATATTTACCACATTGACTTATCACTTGTCACTTACCATGCATTTAGCATTTGACTTTTATCGTCCATTAATCTATCAATGCATCCATTAGGGACACTCAAGCATTCGGGAGTCTCGGCACACTCCAACAGGCCTATTAGCATGTTCTTAAATGGGAAACATGTTGCAAACACCAAGCATAAGCTCCACCACCCAGAAACCCGAATGTGCGATCAACATTGTCTTTAAAGTGCAGATTTGCACAGTAGAGTCTTTGTGCCTCCACTTCACTTCTTTTTTTAAACGATTATATGAAATAAAAAAAGGTTTGGTCCCTGAAGGAGGCTCTGAATGGCTATGACAAAGGGTGGCAGATTTCGATTCCATCCCTCTTAACATGCATATTCCTAAATAACAAAAGACTATAACTAAATGAAAGAGTGAAGAAGACCTGGGTAAGCAAAGCTGCACAATCCCTTTGATCCTATTATGTATTACAAAAGCTTAATCAATATCTAATCAAGGGGAATACAGCATGCCATGTCTTACAGAGCTCTTTGCTGTCAGAGGTGAGGTTGCCATGGTGACTGGACAGGTGTGGGGAGCTTAGGCTGCAGTGGTATTGATGGAAATTAAGAAGCATTGATGAGACTTGAAGATGCTGGGATTGAAAAGGGAGATAATTAAAGAGAGGGATGCAGTGGGAGATGTGGGGGAGGGACGAGGGACAAAAGAGATTTAGGCTGGAGATACAGGAGGTGAAGCAGACAGGTGTAACTTGGACTCGTGTAGCCATCTCTGCTTTCCACTGGAACAGCAGGAAGTGCATTTGCTAAGATTTCCACCCACTACCACCTGAACAAGAGAAAAACTATTGGAGCAGAAACAATGTCTTACAAGAGACACTTAAGTTACACGTGAAATTAAAGTTGTGAAAAAGAAAGAAACCCTAACCCTGCAATTACAAGGATTTCTTTCTGTACTTTAACACTGCAACTCAATTTGTTTTTCAAAGGCAACCTGACAAAGAAAACCACACAGCAACAATTACATTTGCAGATAAATATTACCAAATCACGTTCAAGTTCTCATATAGCAAGCAAAGCACCAACAAAGGAAAGACAGGTTCCTTGCTGAATCGGTCTCAAAATGCCTCTTTTCCTTGATGAAGCCAGTTTAGAGAAATTTATGAAATTCGAGATACGATGGGCCTCATACAGTGTAAATGCATTATACACATTTGGAAATAATTTCATTCCAAACTACAATCGAAAGCTCAATTTAATGTAGCAGCTCTCATGTAATATTCGACAAGGCTAACACGATTGCGTATATTCTCCAAATACAAAATGAAATGAGAACACATGGAGAGCACGAACGGGCCTCCTTTTTTATATATATCAATTCCTTTCTCTCTCATTTAGAATTAATTCACAGGGTGGTAAAACTGTAACAAGGGAAGATAAAGTGAGTGAGAATGAGCGCGTTAAAAAAAGGCAGCAAAACATCTGAGTCATAGGCGACCTGGGCAAACTGAAGATGATGTCACCGCGTTGCACAGACTGTGCTCCAGAGGGAAACTTGCCGAGCTGTGCGTCTGTACTCTGTGTGCCGCACAACCCTTGACTCATCCAAGCGGCAGGAGTCCAGCAAGCTCTGTCCATTCTGGCCCTCAGCCCTGCCCAGTCCCGCAGAGAGCTGTCTGTCAACACCTGATTAACACTTGAGATAATAGGTCATTAAAGTTCCCCTTCAATCAATGAGACCAATCGAGTAATCAAGGCCGAGATTGAATGAACCCAAACCAGCGTGCAGCCCCCAGGGAGCGGAGAGCCTTTAATCAGTATTGGAGAGAGTGGCGCTTTCATCTGTAGATGTACGCTGAATAAAACTGTTGTGGTTAAAAACACTGCAACTGCAAATTTGCGATTCTTTATATTCACGAGCATGACGGCTGAGCTTCATGACCCTCGTGCTGTCAAAATCTCCCGAAAACCCAGGGCATCATTTTAATAAACAGAGAGCATCAAGAGCATTTCCTTCTCTCACGAAACACTTGTTTTTTTTTGTGAGTACTTCTTTTTCAACCTTCAGAAGTAGTGTAACCTCAGCATCCCTTCTTGGATGGACTCCTCATGCTGTCCAAGGCTTGGCGACACACACATCCCCACCCCCCAACCCCCGTGTTTCACTGATGAATTAGCTCTGGCCTTTGTTTAAATCTCTCTTGGCATTTGGCGGGTCAGTCTTGTTTAACCTGTCACCTTTCAGCCGTGAAATTTCATCCATTCTCATAAATCACACTGAAGTGTCATTAGTTTCTGATTACTGTCTTAATCACACAAATACACAATTAATGCTGCCTATAAGCATCCAAATTACCACACATGGATAGCTTCTCATTTCTGAAATGCGATACACACAAATGGATATTTCATCAGACTGTCGTATCATATGTTTCACCACAGTTTGTAATTGCATACGAGAAAGCACACAATCCCGCAACCTCGGATAATGTGCGAGTGTCAGGGTGGGCGTGCGTGAGGTTGGACGTGTGCGCGAGCGCTTGAGTGAGTAGCCGTTGCTGGCTGACAGCTGAGCTGAGCTGAAGTGAAAGCATGAGGCCCAGTGACAGAGAGAACAGAGGGATCAAGCATTATCATCAAAAACGACTCCAGTGCTCCCTACTGCGGCCTCACAGCTTCCTCCAGTCAAGCTGTTGGTGTGTTTGTTCGTTTGTTGTGTCAATGTGCATCGTCCGTCTTTTTAAATCAATGCACTTTTCAGCTCCTATTATTTGAAGGGGAAGGAGACAAGGAGCAGAAAACAAGAAAAAAAAAAGTTCAGATGAGAACAGAGAGGTGATGACGCCACCTGTTTCTCATCTCTTCAAATCAGCGTTCAGATCATCAGTCCACATCTTCATTTATCTGAATGTCTGAGAAATCCATTGAGCCAGAATTACACTGAAAAGGAAAATATACATAAAGCTGCTGCTTTGAGATTACGTCACCTCACAGGGAACAGAGGTATCCAGACATGCATTTCTCCCAGGAATTAAACTGTGGCTTGCACCTGTAGGAACTGGCACACATGACGCCAGTGTGCTTCATAAAAAGACATATCACTGCGGGGAAGTGTGCCTAATTCTGCTCTGAGAGTAGCTCTCGTAAAGAGACATTGTGGCTAGCCTACTAATAGAGCTGTGAGGGGAGAATGATGCAACTCGGAGGCAATGCTTTAATTTGCCCTTGGTTTCGCACACGCGTCTAGGAACAGCCACTCTGTTCCAAAGCTGATTGGCCCGTTTACCTTTAGACATGGGCCAACCACTAGCCTCCTAGGTGTGAGGTAGCTGGATTTAGCAAGCGTTCAATTTTGTTTTGCTGTGCTCCTGTTCGGCCTGGGTAGGTCAAACGTGGTAGATGCAATCACTGTGGTTGTAGGTGTAACGCTGCTGCTGCTGCTGCTGCTGCTTTTTCTTTTTTTTCCCCTCTACACCTCTCAGTGCATATAGGGCTCTTTTCCTTCCACATTACTTTTAAATGTTTAAAGTTCATTGCTATCAAAAGATGTTTGCGGTTCAGTCCACTGGGTCCAGAATGCTATTTGTATCTTAGCAACCCGTGCAGCAACAGAGGAAGATCAGAGAAGCTACTTATTAACCTGTTGCTATGACTACGGCGGTAGGCAATAACTCAGAAGATGTTTTAACCCTTTCCCTCTCGACCGCCACCCCCGATCAACAGACAGACGGATAACGTTCACAACATTTGGTGGAGGGAAGAATCAAAGCCATCGTAGTTCCTCTCTGTCTCTCTGATTTAATTTCTTTTTTCTCCAACTGTATTCAGCCGTGTGTGTGTGTGTGTGTGTGTGTGTGTGTGTGTGTGTGTGTTGCATTCCCAGCAGAACATGTTCTATAAATCAAAGGAAGTCATGACCTGTGCACCATCAGAGTGAAAACAAAGGATAAACACGTTTCTTCTTTTGTTTCCCTCCTCCAGGTGTTGGGAATACTTTATTACACATGCAAAGATAAGATGTGGCGCATTTGACACAAAGTCTCCCAAGTTCAGTCAGTTTGACATACCCGTGTGAAAGGGCGCAGATGTTTCTATTTTTTCTGTACACCTCCATACGGGGACACTGAGCAGTGACGAATGCTCTCCGCACGCAGGCTGACGCGTGAGCGTGAACTGATTTGAATTGATGTTATTCCAGGAGAAATCAATGCATTTTTTTAACAGCTGCAATTACGCCCCTCACGTCAATTCATCAAGAGATTTGCATGAGGTAATTGTTGGCACCACGTCTACTGATGCATTTTTATTACGTTTCAATTAGGAATTGAATCCAATTAGGGAAGTCATTCCAATCGAGCAACAGGGGTCTCCTCAAAGCAGAGTCTACAGGATGGAGATGCTGCTGAGCTGAAGGACAGATACTGATCCAGAGGTCCAGCTCATGTTTCATCTAAAGACGTCTGAATTGCCTCACAATGTGTTTTTACACAGTCATAGAAAGCAGTTTACCAAAAAGCAGTGAAGCAGTCTCTTGCCACCCTTGTACTTTTTTTTCCGAATTTGATTCTTTTTTTTCAGTGAAGACGTGCAAATCACAAACTAATAAGTACTTAATTAATTTCTCCTTTTTTATTTCTTCCCTTTTGTTTGGATTTTGTTTGGGTAGCCACATTAAGGCATCAAAGCAATCATGCAAGGCAGCCAACAATTGAGATTTCAAATTCATTAACTTTTAATAATAACAGACCTAACAAATTAGAGAACATTTTAAGCACTTCTTACCAGTCGTGTGATTCTTGAATTACTTTGGTCAATGAAGGAAAGCAGAGAATCGAGGGTACAAACATGAAATCCAAGCACCTCAGACAAAATTAGGTGTTTATGAGCTGCAAATATATTTCAACTGCTGTCAGTCAGTGACTGATGTCGGTGGTTTTTCAACTGAGTGTAAAGCATTGCTCATGATCATCTATAAAGCCTCTCAGTTGCAGTCTCAAAAGAGATCAAAAGCCCAAACTCTAACTATCCCTGATACTTGCTCCCTCACCAGATGACACAATATCAGTGAAATACACACACAATAACCCAACCTGAAAGCAAAATTCGCATGGGGTGTGTCATACTGTTTATTTGCTTGTGAGAATTATCTTCCTAATAACATTGTCAGAAGCGATGGGCATGGCGTAGCTGCACTTCCTGTTCAAAGAAGAGCCTTGCTTTCGAGGTCGGCTTCTCATTCTATGACATTATATTAATATCCTTTTTTTAAAATATAAAACTACTGAAAACTTGTCCTGAGGTAGACAGAAGAGAGGACGATGGTGGCTGTTTTGGCTTGCAGAAGCTCTGTGTCTTTGATCTCAGGGCAGAGCAGTGTGCCGAGTGGCCGTGCGCACGGTGCTACTGCCCCCTGGGGGAGACGCTGGGGATAATCGGCGCTGGGAGCGGCAGATGGCTCCTGCAGCTTCACCACCAAAGAACGCTCTTTCTATCTACCAACAAGGAAAGTCTTGAGAAGTAAGAACTCCCATGGGTTTCTATCATCACCATACTAACCGGATCAGCCTCAGAAAAAAAATGACAGCTTGTGCTACTCAGGTGCTTTTATGGCCATGAGCACCAATAAACAAAGAGCTGTTACTGCCTCTGTATGCAACATCTGTCAGAACAGAACAGGTCCAACATGTCCAGAATCATCACCACGGCTTCAAAATGATAAAACATGTATTTGTTTCCATTTTAATCAAATCCTAACTCCTGTTTATGCCCAAGAGGAGCCACCTGGAGCTTGAAAATGCTGGCCGTACTCAAAGTTTCCTTCCTTTCATTTTTTGCTTACTTTTTTTTCCCCACTCCCCAGGACAAAAAAGAAAAAAAAGCAGCCCTCTCAAGATTCAGTGATTGAAGTCATCAGCGCAGCCTTTTTTTTTTTTATCTTTCTTTCTTTTAGTATAATAGCAGGTTTTTCAAGGAGTCAAAGTAGATTCCCCATCTTGCTCTCCTTTCTGCTGTCATTCCGTCTTTCACAAACACACACACAGAAACAGACGCACACAAACACGCACAGAGACAGACGCACTAAAACGTAGCCGCAGCAAATGGAGGTGTGCAGATTGCCCACTTAGACTGTTACATTATCCTCTTTGTGTTTACTTTTCATGCTCTGTGCTCGTTTTCAGCCTTTCTTCTGCGCTGTCTTTGTGCCTCTGCTCACGCAGCCTCTGTCAGGTGAGCGCGTCCATTTCCTCTCCTCATTGTCCTGTCTCTTGTCATCCTTTCACCCGTCCCTCATCTCTCTGCCATCATCGAGGACCTGGCGGCCTCCTACGAAGCGCCAGCGGAGACAAGGGTCTGTATCTCGGCAACGCACCTAGCAACCGCTCCTCGTAACTATGGATTATAACTTGTTGCCAAGGGAGACAGAGATGGAGGATTGATTTTTTTTTTTCTTTTTCTTTTTTTTTTTTTTTTTAGGGATGAAATTGAAAGTGAAGTAGATGCATGAATAAACAATGCATCAAGACAGGGCGCACTAACATTTCTGAATGGTGACTTCATTCATTTACAGTCTTAAACCTGATCCTGACACAGATTATCAAAAAGATTAGCACTGAGCCTGTTTTTATGATCAGAAGGGTTTTCTGAGGGTAAACCGTCATGGACTGATATCATTATGATTACACCTTTATAAAGACTTGAAGACAAATGAAGTACTAAATACATTTAAAGGGAATTGTATTTGTGTTTTAGTCTTCAAATAATGTGATTTGAATTAATCTCCGTGTCAGTCATAGTATTATATTATGGATACAACAGTTGCTTTGGATTTAGATTAATCTGTGAATTGATGTACAATATTAAGGTACGATATCACATTTTGTCATGATTGTTGAGTCGAGCATCAGCCCTTCTATTTTTTCTTATGTCGGTCTTTTGTTCTGAATTTCCAATAATTAGCCGATTCATTTTATCAAAAGAAAGGATGGACTTAAGATTCAGACTTCGCCCCTGACATCTCACTGATCTATTTTCTTTTAAATAAACTCTAAAGCCACTGAAAATTGGTATGTAAGTTGGCACGCTATTAGAAAAAGAAAACAGAGCCGTAATAAGAAAAGAGGAGACACACACACACATTGACACACACTGACACAGTCCCTTCTCTCTCTTCGTTTTGGTGCTTCTCACCCATTCTCTCTATCGCCCACTCTCTGATGAGTGCTTTTACATGGCCACACAAACTTGTCATTAAACTAACCTACTATTTTCCATCACCTCTGAGCTAAATTGCCACACTCTGCCTGGCATCCTGTGGACCAGCTTGTGGATATGAAAGCCCACAATTCCCCTGCTATCACCTCTCTGGGCTCTTGCAAGCGCACTAATGATAGCCTGCCACTGGAGAGCTGGTGGAATGGAGCCGTAATGTCCTTGGAAAGTGCAGGCTGGTGCGCATGCTGTGGGAGAGCGACCTGCTCTGTGTCAGGCTCGCTCTCTCTCTCTCCTGGTGTGGATAGCCTGTATCCTCCAGCCTCCGTGTTAATGGGCAGATCCTAGCTTGAACTCTGATGGCTGGATGCTTGTGATGGGGGCCTGAATCTGACAGAGGTCCGTACCATTAGTACACCAGTGTTCAACAGAGTACTGACGCCCACATGAGAATACATATACCTACACACACACACACACACACACACACACACACACACACACACACACACACACACACACACACACACACACACCATTGTCTTGACTCCACACCAAACTGTGGTTTTGTGTTAGATGTAGTCATTACTGAACCTCCTAAGAGGAAACGCAACATATGACGCTTGTACCGTGTACAAACATATAATACACATCTGCCTCCATTCACACACACACACACACACACACACACACACACACACACACACACACACACACACACACAGAGAGTAAATAATACATGCTGCAACATTACTTTTAAAGTTTTAAAGTAAGTGAATGAATTTCTATTCAGTGTTATATGTGTATTATCTCAAACAAATGTTTTATTTTACATGCAATTTGTTTTTAATGTATTTAAATGATCTGTGTTACTGATTGTTCTTCACTCTTACTTCATTTTACATTAAAGTTCCAGCATAATCATTCATTTTCACATAATTATGTAATAATTATACTGAGTCTAATATAGCACTGATTGTTTGCTGATTGAATGCTAAAGTGTGCACGTGCACATGGTGAAATTGCTTCGTCATTAATCATTTATGGATTGATATTTTTCATGAACTACACAAACACTATCACGATTAAAAGAAAAGATTTGTCTGGCACTCAAACATCTCATTATGTTAGTTTTTACTTATCATGTATTCTCTATGAACCACAATGTCTTGACATAAAGATTTTGTCAGCCCTAAATATATTACTATATAATATGTGATCCTTCACGCTATACATATCAAGCTATTCCATTCAACCAGTATATCATTCTATATGTAGTAGTGTACCATCACCCCCCTCACACTAACATGGCCACAGAGATCATCAGTGACTTTCATCTGTATTCTGGAGACTGACAGGGAGGTTCGGTCAGAGGGCCCTGAGCAGGTTGGGGCTCAGTGTTTTGCTCAAGGACTTGGACAGGACCGGAAACATGACCTTACACTAACATGACTCTGACCACAACCCCTCTGCTCCTGCTGCACCCATACTGAGCTGTAGCCTGCGCTCCAGAAGGAACAAACTCATCTTACTGTTTCAAATTCTGGCCTAAGAGGTTTTTCTTTTAGACTGTTGCTGCTGTTAGTTTACATATAAACATGCCTCATAGTTTGTCACAGGGACACGTTCACTTTGTACAAAAGTAGACTGTTCTGTAAGGACTGAGGATGAGTTTCTCTGAATTTCTAACAGTGAAAACAACCACAGGAAACATTTTGCTTTATTGACTTAAAATAATTTCAATTCCAATAAGGACTGGTCGAAGGCTTCTGTAAAGAGTCTGTGCAGAAACAAATGCTATTTGATGTGTTTATATTGCATTTTTTATTATTTCTATTGAACTAGTGGAGAGGATAAAGGACAAGTTCAAACTGTGGCAGCATTCAAAGGAGGATGCAACACTGCCAAAATATTTTATGCTGGTTTAAAGAAATAGAAACAGCATTCTTTGTTGTTTTCAATGAAAAAAAAATAAATAAATAAATACCCATTGCGGGCCGAGGTTTCCGAAGCCACACAAGAAGAACACCAAAGAACACCAAATCAATCTCAGTGATTTACCACCACCTTGTGGTTGCTGGAGGGTAGAAGAGTAGTTATAATAGTAATAATCTTGTTTGATTTAAAGACAAAAAAAGTACTGTACTCTTCTGTACATATATAAAAACAAATACATAAAAAACAAAAGTTAAATAATTTGTCAGTAAACATTCCTTCAGATAAACATACATAGAAGGCAAATTAAAGAATCCCTAAGTGCATTATCAGCACACAACTTAATATGATGATCTATGTCTATAAATACGCTACACTATTTGCAGGTTGTCATTGTACGATATGCAGTGTGATGTCATTTTGTGTAATTTAGTCTGCAACAAGTGTTGATTCCCGAAGCCAATTTTTTAGGAATTCCTTTTTTTCCTTTAAGAAACACTTGGAATGCATCAATACGGCCTTCATTATTGGGAGACAGTAAATTCTATGCTTGCTTACTTATTTGAATCAACATCAACAAATACAGTATCCTGAGCACCCGTTACCTTCACCAGGCTGTAACACGCCTTTCAACCACTGGAGGGCAGTAGGAGTCTGCAGCTGACAGAGTGGACACACTACAGCCTAAGCCCTCCTGGGAACAAAGGATTAGTTGGTGGTCCAGCACAATCAAAAGACTGTTGTATGTAAATTGTGCAAATCCACTGAGGGAGAGGAGGGTTATGCCAGTATGATTCCATGCCCGGTCACCCCTCTGGAAGAGGACCTCAGGCCAGCAGACCCATGGCTGAATAGTCGTGGAGAAAAAAGGGTATTGTGAAAAGTCAGGCACCGACACAAAATCACTTTCCTCTGTAAATGTTTTGTTCCCGCAGTTTTCATCTGGGGATATATTTTGGCTTTGTTTTCAAGTCTGCCCACATGCAGGACTCACTTTTAATTCTATTTCAGCTCTGTGCTGAAGCTGTGACTGTTGCTTAAATATTGTACAGCATACAGCAGTTGATCGGTCAAAGTTGCCACCTGTATAGTTACTAAAAAGAGTCTACGAGACTGTGTAGGTTGATGCTGTAGTATTACTGGTTAGACCTCCTCAGCTTCATCGTTTTCCAGTTGAAAAAAAAAAAAAAAAAGTTAAAATTATGATGCAGACAGCACATTGCCATTCCAGTCAGACTATCAGTCACCTGGGGACAATGGGAGCTTTGCAGTGTGGGTGAGTGAGTAGGTAAATAATTTGGGAGAGGAGATAGGGACACAATTAAACTGACACATGTAAATGTTGGCTAAATGGGACGTGTGGAGGAGAGAGGGAGCCTTCTCAAGCAGCTAATTGATCAATTAAGTAAACAGAGGCCGCTCCTGAAGGGGTGTCGTGGTGGGGCTGGAGAATAAGGCAAGGTGCTTGTGACTCATCTGTAGCTAAAATATGAGCCTGGAGATGATAATATTTTGTAAAGGAAAATGCCAAAAGTCAGTATTATAGGAGAGTGCATGTGCGTATGTTTGCAAAGTCATTTTGTTGTGTGCATTCACTTTCACACTCTAAGCAATATTTTAGGTGTATACAGATACAATAAGCTTATGTCTTATCATTTTACAGTCCTGTTTTCATATTTCACGTTTCCTTGTTTTGCTTTCAAAGGCACAATGTAGTATTCGTGCTACTTTAGCTGCCAGTGCACTTGCTGCAGAAACATAATTCAGCTCATTCACAGGAACAAAGGGACATGTTTGTGGAGATACAGATGCTTCAGCCTTCGCACAGCCTTGCTGGCTGAACTAGGAGAGTTCTTCACACACCAGATCCTGGTGCATGAAAGTCCGTAATTGGTCTAAAATACCACAATTTGCTTTTGCTGCTTTGTGGAAAAGCATTTCCAATTCTGCTTCCTGCATCTCTGCTGCCATGGAGTTTTAAGTAAACCAACAAAACAAAGCCTCAGTGAGTAAGTACAGGGGAGTAGGCACAATAACGGGAGCGCCTTACAATATATGGTAATCCAGCAAGGCCACAAACTACAGCCTGACATATTACCATAGAATTGCCACAGCAAGAAGATATTAGCTTCACAAAGGTAAGATGCATTGCAAGGCTACTATATTGGATTGGTTAAAACAATATAAGCGTTCCAGTATTGTGCGCTTGTATTTGTACACAGTGCAGCTTTAGTTTGATTTCAGGCGAGTCTGGCCTCTTTATAAGTACGCTTCCACTTTATATGGAACCTCAGTGTCATACTGTAAGCTCTGTATGTCATTCTGTGCTGAGCGTTCTTTGTGTTAATGTGAAGGCCCGTCTACTTATGCCCTTTGCTGCTGTGTGAAGTACTTTGTCAGACCTTTTTTGCTGAATGTGCTGCGCAAATAAAATTGACTTGATCTGACTCAAACATAAAAGTGCATAACAGCTTTTCTGTTCCAATTTAAAGATTAAAAGTCTCTGACTTTGGCTTACTTCGATCATATCTTGCCTCATAATGGGGCTCTGTAAAAGTACATTATCACCACGCTTCAGAGGAGGGTAATACATTGACAAGAGACGCGCTCTGATGTTCCAAATATGTGGAGTAAGTGGCGCTGAACGAGACGGGCTCCAGTGCTGACAACCAGGTGGACAGGTCCCCACCCTCATTCCCTCCGTCTTTCATTTGAATAATGCATGCTAATTACCTACTTGCTGAGAGCAGAACTGTCACCCCACAGGCCCCAACAGACATTTTCATGCACATACAAGCACCCGCACTGACACACACACCGGCATTCACACTTGCTGGCACACACACGCAGACATACAATGGCTGTCACCGCAGCAGTTCTACTCACCTCCTAAACACTGGCAGATTTACAAAAGAAACTTCAGAGGACCAAGTTGATAAACTTGAGGGAATTCCTTTGACAAAAGCGCCTGTCAAGACAGTTTGTAGGCTAATGATAGACTACATCCACCACTCTGCTGGTAGAGCTGAGCATGGCACATCTTATGCTACACTATTGAACAGCCATTTTCACTGAAAGAGACTGACAGCAAGGACGATAAGACACTATACTGAAGTAAAAGTACTGTTACTCTGAGTGATATTACTCATGTTAACAGTCACTTTACAATGTAAAACTCTACTTAAATGCAAAAAGTAGCTAATTTCCAATCTGTATGTGCATAATTTCAAATTTTCCTGTCTTTGGCAATTCCTGTCAAACTATCAAAAAGGTACCACTACTCAGAGTGCCAAGATCCTTGCACTGCAGACTCATTCTGAAATGGATTCACAAAAAACATCCCACTGAAAAGAAGCCAAAAAAAAAAAAGACGAACAAAAAGAAAAAATAACACTATTACTGTAACAAGAGGGACAGCAAAGAATTAAATGCTTATCTTTATTCAGAGGTATATGTGTACGCATACACCATGCACATGTAAATAAGCATGCACTACATCCAGAATCCCATTCACACATGTCAACACACCCAGAAATGAGTATGCACCAACATACGCAGATGCATACTCTGCCTCACTCCCACATGTGCACTTGAATACACACACTTCTCCGTAATATAGCCCCAGCACGTTCCATGCAAATGCTCGTCCCTTTGCTGAGTCGCACATCACTTACAGTATATCGTGGGAGCTCAGAGGTTTTTTATGCCATTCATTTGAGGCTTGGTTACATGGAAAAATCCTCGGTTGGCTAAACCTGTAATTCCACTGATGAGCTTATTGGCTGCATACCCAATACGGAGGTAAATCTGGCAAAGCGTGCGTGGGTGCTTTTCTATGAATTTATTGTGGGTATGTGTGCCTGAGTGTTAGTACGTGCGACTCGACAAATCGCCAAACAAAGCTGCCAGCGCTCGCTTCTCCAACTTCCATACCCACAACAAGAACTGTGGCAACCTGGGGCTAATTTGACCCTCCTGTCTGTGTGCCTGTGACAGGCCCGCCATTGGTATGCAAGGCGTGGTGTGTCCTCAACAATAATTCGGGGATAAAATCAATGATGCTGCCAGTGAACGGCCCGTGGTTTTTATGGGCTCCATCAGTGACTTTTGGGAGGGTGTGTGTGGCTCTCTGACACGGAGGTTTGACAGATCTTCAACAGCTGTGTTGGTGGAGGGCCATGTGCGGGTGGGGATGAGGATGTTGACAAGGCTGTCCATTAAAGCTGCGAGTGACACATGGGCAGCAGTAAAGCTGGTCTGTCCCATCCCCATCATCACTGTCACCAGTTTGCCGCTGCGGAGGGTTCAGCCTTGCATTAATGGATTCCTACTCAACGGATTCCACTTGATCACATCTCAGTTGAATCTCCATTAAGATGTCAACGCAGTGGTTAATGTATTTGAGATTTTCCCCCTCGTCCTGCTAAACCGTTATTTATGACACTTATTAGGAAGCGTAACCCGGCCATCAATTAATGTCCTGCAGGCATGCTAAGCAATTGGGCCCATTGGCGTCAGACCAAATGTACTGGAACGTCCATTAATACTGCAATCCACACACAAGTGCTCACATTCAAATGAGCACATTCAGACACACACTACTTTAGGCAAAGCTCCGCATACATGCACATTTGCAATTTTCTCAAGTTGCATTTTGAGAAAAGGCCTAATGTATCATGAAAAGCAGACATTTTCCTTGTGCTTACACTGCATCTTGATGGTGAGATACAATTTGAATGTTTTTTCTTACATACGTAAATATTTGTGACTCATTACTTGTAGAGAAGATGTTAACACACTGTGTAGTTTAATGAAGCATTATCTTGCAACAATTAGCATGTAATTTAAAATACTGTTTACCACTGCATCCATTAAAAAAGCAATGTCCAGAGTACTTACAAGTACTGGTTTCCTGTATTATGCATTATGACTGTAATGATGGAAAGGAAAACATTTAGAATCTGTATGTATATCTGAACCACTGACTGGACTCACATACTGTGAGAAGAGTGAAAGGTTCCCGGGGTAAAGGTCAGCTGATGAGATTGCATGCAGTGAAATGTCAAAAAGCAGTGAAATGTACTAGCATGTTGTGCAGTTTGACACTTACTGCAAGAGAGGTTAATACACTGATAATAAATGCCTGGTGGCACCAAAGTACAATGACATTTTAAGAGCATTTAATACTGTTAACTTTTGGACTTAACCATTCAATCGTTCTCTCCAGCGTCTGCAGTACCAAATTAAGATTGGAATTTACTTTAAAAAATGTATTAATGTATTTTATATTTATTTGAAGGCGTCTGGGAGTGTCCTTATCACCTCATTCACTTTTCAAAGCACACGACGCAGCTATTAATTGTCTTCATCATGCCAGGAAGCAATAATAACAGTTTGCATTCAGACTATTTCAGGCCCACTGTGTTGGCTTACAAACAAACCACGAGCTGTAAACAACATGGACTGACAATTAAAATACAATCAAAGGATTTTGTGGGTTATATGGACCCATGGGGGCAAATCAAAACACAATTTATTACGCTGCACTTAAGTGAATTGACAGGGCTTCTGAACCTCATCAGGTAAGTTGTACAACTGCAACTTCATCATACATATCAAAAAAGGGCCACCTGAAACAGAAGAACGAAATGGTGGAAATTGTTGTTATGTTCAAATGATGAATCTGGAAATGGCAAAATTCCACACAAAATGAGGTTTGGCTGTGTAACACATGAATTACAGGCAATTTCCAAATATCCCTGTTTCCTTTTGTAGAAGACTCTTTTCCTGTGCTGTAATCAAGTTGTTTTTGCTTAGAAACCAACCAAAAAAAAAAACTATGTGGTTACAACAGGACGTGGAAGGTTTTGACAAATGATTCGCTCTAAATCTACTTAAGTCTTACTGTAACTGGAGTGACTTCAGAGCATACGTTCTAGAGATCCCGGCACATGTTGTTAACCATTGTTTCTCAAGAACAAGTTACAAGGTAATACTGCTATTGCTCATGCAGGATGACCCGTTACTCATTTGATGTGTACTTGTGTTATTAGCAAAATTCCACCACCTGTATGATGAAGGACAGGAGTAAACACATGCTGTGTATTGAGCAAATTATGTTTGGTGCCTGTGTGTAGGACAGAGAGATAGGCTGAGTCCATGTACGTGTTCACCACCAAAGGTTTTTACTATCAAACATTTTGGCTAAACCTAATCTAGAATTTGAGCCTCAACCTCTAAATATGTGAAAGGAGTGAAGAATAAGAAAGGTTTGAAGTCTAATGGATAACAACATGGCCTTGATTACTCAAAGTATGAACCTGTACCAGGCTGTGTATTCATTAATGCTAGCCACATCTATGTTTAAAACAGAGCTCCAGTGGAGGTTTTGTCATTTTCTGGGAGTCTTTTGATGGTGTAGGCCACAGAGCTCAAAGACATTAAAGGTTTTTGACAGTTTTTCTCTGTAAGACAATCTTTCATTCCTCACAGTAATAACAGCTTGTCTTTTCCCTGTTGTGAGATGACATTTGCCTCCCATGATGACTGCTGAGTGTCTTCAACCGCTTTCACACATAAACTCCAATGTTTGGTGCACAATAACGAACACGTTCAACCTGCTGTCGTGGGTTGATCCTTGGTCACTGCCATTCATATGTGACTTTGGTTCAGTTACTGCAATTCAACAAACATCACTCTGGCAAGAAACAGGACCATATCACACACACGCACGCACGCACGCACGCACGCACGCACGCACGCACGCACGCACGCACGCACGCACGCACGCACGCACGCACGCACGCACACTATTTACTGAACATGGAGGTACAGGCAAACTGACTTTGTGGGATCTGTATTGTTCATTTAATCCCATCATGAAATAACCTACCCCAACATTGACGGGTCTATAGGGCCACATCTTTTAATGGTTCCATTGTATACTGTCCTGTATATTGTCCTGTGGTTTAGATTTGATGACATTTATATTAGACAACACAGGTTTGCCCATTCAGATGAATGTTCTATGGCCACTATGGTGGTCTGGTGTGCTGATCAATAGGTGTGAGACGTTTTGTCATCATTCTTCGATATGCAGAGTCATGTTTAGATTCAAAATAAGTTCTCAATTCCAAACTCGATTCTCGATTGAATAAATAGAAATGGGTGCAACGTTGTCAGGCTCTTACTCCACTGAAATGCAATGTGAAACATTAACTAGCACACAGGCTAACTGCTCTTGATGAAGGTCACTTTTTGACTGAACAGGAAAGTACATAGAAGATAAGTGTGTGAGTACGCACTGTTTTTAAATTAAAAAAAGGTATTTGCATTCATTTGGAAGCATGTAGCAGTCTGTGAGTAATGAAATGAAAGTGCAATTTACTGATCAACATCAGGTGCTTGGTTGCTTTTTTTTTTTTTTTTTGCTGCGTAAACAGAAGTTGACGTGTTCTGGGGAAGAAAGCCAAGCGTTCCACTGTGTTGTTGTTAAAGTGATATCTCCAGTGGAGAACAGCCTCTCTGCTTCAACATTTGTAATGGGGAAAACCATTGTTAACTACAACGCTGTATGGGAGCAGGTCTTTTGGAATGAAACTCACTGTGGATGGAGTCATTTTCTCACCCGACCACACTTAGCTGGAGTTTTGTGTTGCAGCGGGTGTTGGTCAGCCAGTCTCGTTTGTTTGTGCTGGAGTTCCACTAACATTAGTCTCTGGGTGATGGAGCAGAGAGAATCCAGAAATATTTTTTCGTCTTGCAAAACTCATTATTAACTTTTTAAATTCAAAATGTGCCCAGTGTGCACTCTTATAGCTGATTCCCACCTTTTTTTCAAACAAAAGTTGTTTCCACCTGTTTCCAGTCTTTGAGCTAAGCTAAGCTAACCGATTGCTTAATTAATGTACAGACATGAGTGACATCAATCTTCTAATCCAACCCAAGAGTGAAAAAGCACATTTCTCAAAATACTGAAGTATTCCTTCAAGTCACAAACCTTTCTGTATACCTGCCCGTTAGTTATCATAGTCTTCCATACTTACAATGCAGTAATTAATGCACAGATGCCGCCACACCTTGAAAAATGTTTTATTGACAGTGTGCAACAGCCTAAGTGTGTTTATGCGCAGGTCTCTGGCCTGTTGGCAGTTTTATAGTTGGATGGTACTGCTGATGTCTCCTCATTCTACCTCTCTAGTCTGTGCATGTCTGTTACAGCGTAAAGGTGTGTGTGTGATTGTGTGTATGTGTGGACCAATGGCCTGTGGGGCAGAGGGTTCTGTCAGGCCCACGACTGAGTGATGAATGTGTGTGCAGAGAGGGGAACCAGGTGCCAACTGCAGTGACTCCTCTTCTCCACTGACTGTGTGCACATCTGTGTGTGTGTGTGTGTGTGTGTGTGTGTGTGTGTGTGTGTGTGTGTGTGTGTGTGTGTGTGTGTGTGTGTGTGTGTGTGTGTGTGTGTGTGTGTGCAGGAGACAGAAATAGATACTAAGTGTGAACATTATGTGCATATGTGTTCATTTTAAGTGTGGCCATGTGGGCATAACCACGCACAAGTCAATGTAATTGCATGTGTACGTATCTGTACATATAAATGAGTGCTTGTGCCCATGCATGTGCAGGATTCTGAAAGCACGGCAAGATAATACTTCTCTCTTTCTCATCTCCCTCATCCTCGCTCATCCTGACAACCCCCATGCCCTCTCCGTCACACTACTGCCTCTCATCACAAACCTAATCGTCTCACCCCCTCGGCAAGTACGTGCTGTGCGAATTAAAGCGCCCCTGCCCTCTTTTTCTCTTTCTTATTCCTCTTTGTCTTCCTCCTCCTCCTCCTCCACTCCTTTCTCTTACCTCCTCCTCCTTCTCCTCCTAATAATTTTCGACTTTTGTATGGAATGGGTGTCCGACTTTAAGTGGCCACAGCATTTCAATAATGTGTTTACTTATCTCCATTTAGCTATTGAGCTTCTGACATTTTCAATTTATGTTTACAAATTGCAAACATTAACATGTAAATGTGGAGGATGCCTCACAGGGCTTCCGTATTTGTTGAAAAGGGGTCATGAAATAGGACAACAAACCAGTAATGGCACAGCTTGTTCCAAAGCACTATTCTGCTGCTAATGGGTCCAGATATGCAAACAGAAAATTGCACTAGCAGTGGGTACAAAGGTCACAGTTTATGTTTCAACTTGTTGATTAGGAATATCTGAGGTGTTTTTACACACACACACACACACACACACACACACACACACACACACACACACACACACACACACACACACACCCATATATAGTGTAAAGTTATCATAAACTGTCTATTGTATATTTTGGCTAACATTAGGGGTCACTTTGCAGTAGCAGCCAGTCTTACATTGTTGGAACACAATTCTTCAAGAGTGCCAGAGCAAAATGAGGAAGACTTTTCATGCTTGTGTTAAATCACATTTACCAGGTTCTTGGTATCTCAAACACTGTAACAGACACATTGCTGCAACACTGACAGCTTTTCTCTGCTGGCTGCTGTGTTTTTGTTTTTTTTTTGTTTGTTTTGTTTTGTTTAGCATGCGTTGAAACTAACACTCTAAAAAACAAAATGAGCTGAATATACAAGCTCCATCCAGCTGAGCAGGGACACAATGCAGTGCAGGGAGAAAGAGTGTATCATGAACCAGTTACCAGCTCCTAACAGAAGGCTTTCAATCAAGCAAGAAGGCCCAATTCATTTTCTCCTCCAAGCCACAGTTGGGTGCAGTTGAAACCACAATTACATGGACAGACAGAGTGACTTAATGCTCATGAAAGGGAAATAAAAAGGCAAACTCTATATTCAGGAGTTCAAACTGCGTTTGGTGCAAGCGTGGCTCTGTAGACTGTAACAGAGACTGCCTGTGGCTGGGGAGAGGAGTAAGGCAGGAGTAATCTATAACTGAGAGGCTAGTAATGAGAAAGATGTGCCAGCCGTCTGCTCGCTGTGATAAGATGAGGAAGTTCCCTCAGGGCCTAAAGCATCTCTGACCCAAACAACAACAAAGACAACAAACGGGTTACTGCCCAAACCATTCCTTTTTTTCATTTCCTTCCATCCTTTCCATTCCTTTCTGCCTCTGCCTTTCCTACCGTCTCCTCTCTTCCTCCTCTTTCTATCACTCTCAACCCCTTTGTCTACAGCTTTTTCCTGTTGCTACTCCCCTACTGTCTCTCTCTCCTTTTATCGCTCTTTTTCAATGTCCCTCTCTTTCTCCATTCTTCTCTCACTCTCCATTCGTGCCTAAATCCAACTCCATACAAAGCCCTGCTGCCATGTAATCGGTTTCATCAGCGTTTTTTATTAGCTAAAGAAGAATACATGGTAATTAAGGGGAGTGCGGCCAAGCGTGACGGGGAGAGGCTTCACCGAGCTGCTGATGTGGAACAAGAAGGAAAGAAAGAAAAAAAAGGAGATGGAGGGGAGAGGATGGGGTGTGCGGGGGCAAGGACGGGGGAAAAAAAAAAAGAACGACGGCAGAGACAGGGCAAGGAGGAAAATGGGAGAACAGAGAGAGGGAAAGATAAGGAAGGTTTGAATGGCGACAGGAAATGAAAGGCTGGAGCGTGAGGGTCACAATGATTTTAGTCGCTCTCCAGTGTTGTGTGCAAGTGCACGCCATCGGAATGGAAATGAGACTAATGTCCTGTTAATGTGGTCCGAGTCACACTGCACCAATATGAGGACCTCGACTGCCATCATCTGCCTAATCCCCTGTGTCCACTTAAATGGCCCATTCAGGACAAGTGCACCATGAGGGTTCTATCGGAACGAGGACTCTGGCGTTGTTTCATGCAAGGTCGATTTTTATGTTCTTCACACTGGCTGAATGATACATGTGTTAATGAAGTAGACGAGATGCTCCTCGTTGTGGAGCAACTTGATATCATTGAGGAGCACTGGGACTGATCAAATCCTGCTCAGACTCTCGTTGTTTTCCTCTTTGAAGAACTCTTGACATCTTTAATTGTATGCAACATTTTGGCATCATAAGACAAGGCATAAAAAGGTATTTCTACAGCTTCATAAACAGTGAGCCTCCCTTAGCAGATCTAGATCTTTAAACTGTGTGTGTGTGTGTGTGTGTGTGTGTGTGTGTGCGCGCGCGCGCGCCCAAGAACATGCATTTTCGTGAGACAGGATGTTCATTTCACACATAGAGAGTTGCAGCAGAAGCCAGTGGACCAGAGAGACCCAACTCAAAGTATATTTCCTGAAACATGCCGAGCGTTCTGCCGCCAAGCTGTGCTAACATTAATTTTCTGCTGAAACAGCCACTGGCCTGCGAGAGCAAGTTTGCCCAGGGCTGAAATATCAATTATACTGTTCTCCCTGGCAGAGAGTGCAAAGCTTTAATCTTCACACAACCAATCAAAATGTCGTCTGGACTGGACTGAAAGAGGGAATTGTTGGCCATGCTTAAAAAGGGCAGCAGTTTCAACTCATCTAGTTAATATTGACACAAAGGAGGTCTGTTGGTGGACCGCTTTGTCGCATGTTCTGCTTTTCCGTGTTTCATTCCGTCTATTCCTCACATGCCTCACATGCACTCCCACTCACCAATATACAAAATCACTCATCCATATATTTTACATACCCACCGGAGAAAATCCCAGCATGCCCTGGGCAAAAGGCAGAATACACCGAGGACGGTTTGCCGGTCTGTTTCTGGGCTCACATGCACGCATTAGCACTCAAATTCACACCTCTGACCAAATTACTTTCAAAATCACCGAACCTGCACGTCTCTGGACTGTGGGAGGAAACTGGAGCACACCAACGCCATTTACACAAATATGGAATGCACACACACGCATACGCTGTCAACACTCATGTCATTTCTTAATTGTTAAGAGAAACCCAAGCCTGATAATTAACTTATAAACTGAATCCTGATTCAAACTTAAAGCCTGAAAACTAGCTCCTTCAAGAAGAGAGACCAAGATGCTCAGCTCAAACTGGTTCAAAGACACCCACACACACACCACCCCTCTGCCTCCACATAGGCATTATACACCAAAATGTCCTCCCAATTCCTCTGTCTTCTTCACACAGCACTGGCCCCCACCGAGCAGCAGCAGCCTCCCTGGCTGGCATGTGAGGACTGTAATTTTCCGCCACACTTCCCCTGCTGTTTGCTGGCTCTTTCCTTGGTGCCGTGGAGATAGCGAGCGAGCGAGCGGTGAACAAGGTGCGGGCCTCGCCAGCTCTCCTGCCTCTCTGCGATTATTAATGCAGCAGCAGCCAGCGTGGCCGCCAGGTTAAAGCAGCAATCAGCGCACACTAAATAAGATCACTCACAGCCTCTTTAAAGGCAGACAGACAGAGCTGCAGTGAGACACACACACAAACACACACACAGGCATGCACACGGATGAAGGAGGTACAGGTGAATGAAATAAGGTACAGTGCGCACACATACATAGTGTGGAGTGGACAATTGAAGGATATGAATGTACGTAAAACGATGCAGACAATGACATCATGTATCGGTATCGGTAATGTACAATGTACAGTAGGACTGAACAATTGATTGTGATATGATAAATAATTGTAATAATTGTCATATGAAAATTACAATTTGAAATAATGCAATTTTCAAATCCCATGAGCCATGACTTAACCATAATCATTTTCTCAGCTGTCGTTAATTGATTTTTATTTGGTGAGTTGGCTAAACAATAAAAAGGACACTCTTTGCTGTTACCTGGTTCAGTGTCTGCACTATTTAGGCTCAGCCAAAAGTGGTTTTATACAAGAAGATACCTGCTTGGTATAGTTTTGATACTTGACAAAGCAAGTTGTAAGCAGCAGTCTCTTTTTGCTGTTGCAGTCTTTTTCCACATAAATGATCTAAATCACCTCGTGTAAATTTCAGACAGCTGACAGACAGCTTGTGAACACAGTTTATGGGATCTCTCATCTTTTTTTTTTTTTTAATTGTGTAACATCATCACATTAAAAGCTGTAAATTGCAGCCTCCAGTAGCTCAGGCTGTCTTGTCAGTCTGTGCAGCTAATGTTTGCTCAAGTAGCTACGATGCAGAACTGTCAGCGGGATCAAACGTCAGCCAGATATCAAAACATCGGCAGATGTGATTTCTCAGTAGTTTGTCATCATTACCATAAGTGGGCATTATGCTGCTGCTATAACTAACGAGAAAGTATGATGCCACTTTAATGTCTTCATCATCAGGACGCCATGCACTAAGGTTGTGTCCTTACCCCAGTGGCCCAGGTTCAATTCCGACTTGTGGTCCTTTGCTGCGTGTCGTCCTCCCTCTCTCTCCCCTTTCCACTCTGTCACTCCCCCCTCTGTAAATTAAGGCAAAAGTAGTAATCTTTCAAAACAGAATGGCGTGACTGTATTTGCAAATTATTGAATAATAAATAAAGAAATGTTACTGACAAAGTAAGATAATCAAGTTTACTTAGAAATTGACTTTTTTTTTTCGACTGACTGAACATAGCATATTTTGATATTTTTCTCAAATTATTCAGCCTTAAGATAAGAACTATTAATTCATAAAACACATACACTCATGCACAGGCACACTGTACATCACTGCTGCCCACTCTGAACCTCCATTTGCTGGCCATCTGAGTTTTGACCTTTCTTCATAGAGGCTATATATCAAAACTCATCCAAGAAACATACACACAGGCAAACGCTGTACACACACACACACACACACACACACACACACACACACACACACACACACACAATCATGTCACAGAGACCCACATTCAGACAAGCCTAGTCTCTTTCAGACGGTGTTAAATACCAACGTTTTGTCACACACCTTGAGGTCTCATACAAATGCACAAGGTGGCTACCCTTTAGCATCTGAATGAGACGCACCAGGAATTCAAACAAATTCCACCTTAAAGCCACACACAACTTTCACCCAGGAGACCAGGGTTCGTGTCCCACGAGAAAACAAAGGTGAAACCGAAAGTGAACGATCTTTTCTCATAACTAACCAAATAGCTTTGCCTAAATCACATTTGAAAGGCCTCTGGCAGGAATGCTCTGTGCGTCGCCGGCCTCTGGGCAAGTAATACTGCTGTGGATGGGTTTACAATGGACTTAGCTGAATGTGTGGTGCATCATACAGACACTTAAGTGAACCCTGCATGAGATGCCCAGGGGGGTGACAAAGCGTTGGTATTTGACGCTCTGGGAATGAGAACGGGTTGCATACACAGACGTAAACATGATGTATGTACATTCATAAATGAGTGAACAAAATTCAATAGACGGTTAGATCAATATGTCCTGCACATAATCAAGAACTGATGGCTTATCAATAAGTATTTTACAATATATTGATAATTGCTCACCACCAGCAAACACATAAACATACAGCAGTATGAAACACGTACGTATATAACACAGTATAAAACAAAGCAGACCTTCGTAACAGATTTAGTCTCGCTGTTTCATTTGAAATGTCTGTGCTCTCACCAAAACTAGCTGTAGTCCTTTGGGGGAGGTGGTGCTTGTCAGTGCATGGTAAGAATGGAAATCAATGGAAAGGGGTTGAAGTGTAAACATATTATTAACACTGTGTTCTGTGCCCATTTCACTGTATTACATACTTCTATGATTCCCAATAGATGACCTGAAGCACGATAGATTTTCAGGCGTAGGCTCTGCAGAAATCCATTGGTAATTTCAGTCTGATCAATTATCCACTCAAGCTCATCACATCCTCAGTTTAGCTTGCTTTGATGTGCTGCTGTGTGCAACAATGACAAACTAGTTATTGTAGTTGAGTAGATTTTCAGAGAGGCTGCACTGTATTTTTAAAAGTCTTCTCTATGAAGCTGTTTAAAGACAGCACATGATTCTTTCATTTTAAGAAACCGAGTTCACTTTTAAACATTCATACAGGGCTTCGCCAGTCATAACGGATGGTGAAATTGAATGGACACGAGCCTCTAAGAGATTACTGACTGACGTTTTTTGGTTGATAATGATCCATTAAATCTTTTCACCCACAACAATTTGGCCTATTAATGTAATATATCAAGGGTAATACTGACTAGTAATTTTGCGGACATCCAGTCTTTACTACCCGTCCATGAAAACTGTAACAGTTGAGGTTGTGAGGTAATGATCAACAAAATTCCTAATTGAGGCTGGTGTCACAGTTCAACTTCCATTCTTAGCAGCAAAAACAGGGAAAACCGCTAGAAGTGTGGGCTCAAATTCAGAGCTGCATGTTGGAATAGAGCAGGGATTATAAAAAGTTTGACACCGTGGGGCACCCTGCAACAAAATCGAGAAAAAATATTCACATTTGCACACAAAAAAAGCACACAATCATATTATTCTCAACCTTCCCTTTATTTGGAGGGATGTGCACACTAATTTTTGGAACTACAGATTCAACAATGATTTGGAAAATATAAACAGGAAGCATAATGCTGCAAAGGATTCAGTTAGCTACACTGTGGGCGACAACTTTAGCCTATATTTGCTGATGCATTTGTCAATTTGGCACTATTAGGTCAAATTAGCTATCAGATGTTCCTGTTTGAATGAATCCACGGATACACAGACAAGGATCACTGGATGACTTTCTTGATAAATGAAAACTTGTATCCTTAAATGCACACTGCATGATTTCTGCTGCTACTCTCTGATCTCAATCAAAACAGGATCATGGGAGTTGTTGTAGTCATTACTAAACAACCAACACTGCTGATGAAAATCTATCTGACATGACTCGGCAGAAATTTTCACGGACAGGGTAATGCATTATTTTGTTCACATTACATTTAGTGAGGTATATTCAGTGGCTGGCTAGTTCTGCGACTCCCTTGCTCACTCCCTGACGTATCATCTAGTGCTTCTCGTGTTGTTGAAGCTATAGCTACTAGGGAGGGGTATGACGCTATCAATTTCTCTGATTTTGAACATTGTTGGAAACATTTGGGATCATTTTAAGCACACAGCTCAACAAAATATTACACAAGGACCCAACATTTTTACACATTTTTGATATGGAAACATTACATATTGTGCCTTTAAATAAACTTACAGGCAAATTCTATTAGTCTACTTTTCTGCGATTTCTAAACAGCTTTACTTTCCTGGGAAAGCGTTAGTCAGACTGAATCATGAGTGTATCATGTCTGTGTGTGCAGATTTGACTGAGTTATGACTCAGAGGATAAGTGCTATTTTTGACACAAATCACAGCAATCTGGTGCTAAGGGTTTTTACCATAATTGCCTCAATGTGCTGAGTGTCACAGCCTTTGCTGTTGACTGTGTTGGCGAACAGGCAAAATTAGAAGGTGAAATTACAATAACTAACTGTCCATTGTTTTCAGCACACCAGCACGTGTGTGTCCCTTTCACCTCATGCAGTATCTTAGCCTCGTGTCTCTCTCCCCATACCACCCTTCAACCCTGCTGCGGCCCCCTGGGGCGGCTCGCCTCACAGTTGGAAAACCTCTGGAACAGACCATTCTGTTAAGTGGACATCTAAGCACTGTTCACTGGTCATGGCATAAAGATTGAAAAACATGCAACCCACCACCCATTTTTCACCCATATAATAGATGGTAACTGCAATTTCTGCCACTAAATGCTATCCACTAACCATGACTGTGGTTGCAATACTGCAATGCTAACCACAAAAAAAACCACAAAGCAAACTTTTTGACTTCCCTCTCACACAGTGTGAGCACATCTGCCTGTTCCATAAGTGTACCTTCTTTTGCTTTGGCCTCTTCATTCTTATTATGACAGCGACACAGTCACTCTTCAGACTCTGAACTTTCTTGGGGCTCAGCTATTTCAGTCTTCAGAAGACACAAAGGGCACCCATCTTCTCATCTGTGATCCATGGATTACTGGTTTATTTTATGTCTGTGTCTGACCAAGCATTCATGGTATCAATGTGGACTATTTTTAAATGTAGACTATTTTTGATTCTTGGCACACAGAAATCATCATGCACCTACAGAATGTTAAGTTAAACAGATACTAAAACTTACCTTCATAATACTGTTAATCAACCTATTTATATTTATATGCTGAGTGCTAGTTACTAACTGACTCCATACTGGTGCAAGGTGAACATATGCAGCAAACTGGAGGCACTGTTAACATTGACATATTAATTCCCATGTTGTGGTACACTCTGGAAATGTGTATGCTGCATTGTCTATATTTGTCAGAGAATTTTTGTAGCTTGTGTGATAAGTGTTTTCTGGAGTGTTTTCCTAAGTATCTGAGTTTCTGCGAAGAGGCGAATTCTCCGCAGTATGCCACATAATGTTTTCTGTCCCTCCCAATTCCATAGAGATACAAGCAGCAGTCTGGTACTGCTGTGGCATAAAGGTGTGAAGTGACAGTGAGGTGTATGCCTGATTTCATCAAAGATTCTGAAGACAGCCATCACTGACATGTTTTCGACGTTTTTCGCTTGATCTAACAGCAAAGTATTGAGATGGGATGAGAGTGATAGACAGGAGGAACAAAAAGGAGAGACACAAGAACAACTACAGAGATGAAAAATAAGCCATAGTTTGTTTGTTTTTTCTAAATCTGATGTGCATTATAAACATTAAACTTGTCTATTTGTGGACAGGCCATATATTTATTTCACACTGCAGCTGCTAGCATTTCATTCTTAACTGTCTCACCATACAAAGTTTAAGAATGCTGGAGCTTGCTAATACTGACTTAAGTGTTCTTTACTTAAAAACTAAATAATTAATCAGTTAAAGTATTATTAGAGGAAAACGTAGCAAATACATCCAGGTAGAAAAAGACTGTATCATATCTACTGAGCACTGAGTCTGTACAGAATGTACTCCAATCCAAATTTTAGGGTCGAACATCCTCACAATGTTGTTCTGTATCTCACGGATGTTCAGTATGGAGTAAGTATCGTCAGAAACATATGAAAAGACGGTCCAATATCGTGTACAGACAGAAAGTCCTGGATCAAAGGGTTCCTGCTTCCCCACAAGCTTTAGCTGTTTTCCAGATAAACTTTCAAAGCCTTTATGAGTACAAACTCAAAAACCTTTCTTACAAACCCTGTAAGTTACCAGGCATGGTGTGGCATTTACACCCAACCCCGATGTTAAGTGAACAGATAGAAATAGCGTGTGCAGAGGAGGTGAAGTGTGGTAATTTTTCAGTACTCTGCACTTGTATGAAAGTGATGGGATTGTGCGATGGGAGGAAAAAAAGAACAGCATTTAGACAAAGAGCGATGTTGAGTGAAGAGATGGTTTTGAGCAGGATAGGTGGTGCAAAAAAAAGGGCTGGTGATTGTGTTGAGCCATCCATGGTGTGAGAGCGAGTTTTTTTTCCTGCTCTAAGGGGGGGGAGAATCGTCGCTGGGCAGATAGATGGGAGGAAAAAACGCTGCTGTGGCACTGATAAAGTGACTGAGGACCACTACTGCCACACTTGGACAATTCCAGACACAATCTTCTCCCGTCCTTTCTTTTCTTTCCTCTGCTGCCAACCCCTGTTCTTGCAGGCATAATAATGGCTGTTTTTGTCCCCTGCCCCTCTCTCTCCCTCTCTCTGTCTCTCTATCTCTCTCTCTCTCTCTCACACACACAGACACACACACACACACACACACACACACACACACACACACACACACACACACACACACACACACACACACACACACACACACACTCTACGTTCCAGTGTCTGTCAAAGATGCAGAGAAAATTAGGCGGGGAGCCACTTTGGGATACAGTGAAGCCTTGACAACCTTTCATTAAACAGTCCAAATTAGAGGTTTGTAAACCCCCTCATACCACAGCCACCCGAGCTCATCCACCTCCACCTTATCCTTTGTGGCCCCAGCCTGCTGAATCTGTACCTCCGGTGATATCTCTTGAAGCTTGTGAGCTAGAAACTGCTTCTGATCTGCACTTGCATGTTATCACTGGGATGTAAAACTGCCTTCAGTCTGTACACCACAGGCTCAGCTAAAGGGGGAGAAAAAAGACATTAGCACAAAGGTTCACAGTTGACGGCATGCAGATTTGCTGACGCCTGTAATAAAATAAGGCCAGCCGGGTGTGCAAGAGTTGACATTGCATATAGGTGTACAGCCGGGCATCTGCATAAAGAGCCTCTGCTTCTGCCAGCAGCCATCATGGCCTCGACAGATTAGAAATTGTGTGTGTAAAGGATTCACCGCAAATAATGAGAAATGAGTTTTAAATTGTAGCTCAGGCAGAGTGAAAAAATGGGCCCTGTCAATATGTGGTGCATGTGATGCAGAGAGGGGGGAAAGAGTGAGAGAGCGCGTTAGAGGATTTAGGGGCGAGAGAGATAGGGAGAGACGGAGACAGAGGGAGAGGGAGAATGAGGGATCAGGGGATGACTTTGTTTTGGTTTACTGCTTATTACCATCATAATCCTTTGTCCTGTTTTCCACTCTGCAGTCCGGGCACACCTCTCGCCTCGTCTCTGCGTTAGACACTGTGATTGCCTTGTATTTAAGAAGCCTTCTGTGAGCCTCTGTTCCGACAAATGCTTTTCCAATACCAATCACAGCTGAGTGCACCTCATTTGAATCTGTGAAAGGGGTTTTGATTCCATCAGCAGAATGCTCCTCCAAGCGCGGCACAGACCATTCAATACTGTGGCAACGTGTGAAAGCTTCAGAATATTCTCACCTAGTATATGCATACACTGTAAAGGGTTTGGGCGAGGGCTGTCTAGCCTCTTCAAACCGTGTTGTTCATTAATCCCCCCTTTATTCTCTACATAGGGCCTCATTAGCTGTTCTCCTTTATGGCATTTGCAAATTGTAAGCTGTGCTCCATGTGACTTTCAAATGTGTGATGAAACAGAGGCACTTTACTGGTCGTAAACTTTGATGAGGAGTGAAAAAGGCTAATTATACACTCAGTTTTAGTGTTTGATAGTGTTTATACCACCTGGTCAACCTCTAACGTGTACGTATACATTTCATGTGCCTGTATTTTACTGCATCTGACTGCGTGTGGTACACACCAGCTGCTGATATCTCCACTGCAGCAGCTTGTTGACCTTCAAACTTATCAGTGCATATCTTTTGTCAGAGCAATTGCCTGCCTTTTGGTCTGTGAGGAGTTTGGATAATGCATCCAAATTAAAATCTTTTGTAAATCCCATTGCTTGATTGCTTGAGAGCCACTGAGAGTTGTTCAACATTAATGGTGAAGGACTTCCTGATTCCCAAAGTCATTTTCTCCTCATTATCCAGGCGTGTATTAGCACCTCTTGTTTTCCACACAGAGATAACACCCTCCAACTAAACTGCCTTATACAACACAGTTAGCCGAGGTGACAAACAGGTCATGTGCATCCTCTTATCTGTGTCCCCAATGTTGCATTCATCTCAGTTGGGCCCTTTACGTGTGTAGATCAATTTTAATGCAGCTTCCTAGCCATTATCACATCTTTCTTATACCATAACCACAGATGTTGTTTTTCTATAAATGCCTTGTCAACAGTATATGTCCTACTGTTTCTTAGGAAGCCTTGAGGGTATGGCAGCACCAGTTCAATACACCGTATCAGTGATAATAACCAAATATACTGGATTAGATGTCAGACAAAATAAAAGTTCCAATACAACACAAACTATTACCATTCAGATGCCATGTAGTTGCTAAAGTTTTAGCCACCTGCTGTGCAAATAAGTGGTGACAATGTCAACTTATATCTACAATAATAACACCAGCTGCATGCCATCATAAAATGAGCTGTATGAGGATATTATAAGCTCAAGAAAGAAAATAGAAAAAGAATGCAAAGTGTGCAACAGAAGATATGAACATGATGCCGCTGTATGCGTAGCTACCAGGGTCACTCTCCCCTGTGGGTGGCGAACACAGCAGTCAGCATCTGCTATCATGAATTCACACGAGGAAAACTGCTAAAATGGTTGAAAAAAAAAAAAAAAAAAAAGCCATTTTGCAGTGGACTGCACAAAGAGATTCTGAACAAATTCAGGCAGAGGTTTTTACAAACTGCTGAAGGCTAAAGAGAAGAGAAGCCATGTGAAGTGATACTGGGTAACAAGAACCAACCCTGAATGGTGTTCAAAATTAGTTTTTAGAAAATTGTCCACAGCAACTCGAGCTTTGCTTGGACTTCTTGTGTTTTTGAATAGGCTGACAAATTTTGTGTTAGAACTGGAGAAGCATCAACACTCAGGCACACTGAGCTAATGCAGTTTCACAGTTCAGCAAGCCTAACGATTCACATGACGGCCAGGTGGGTCAACGACTCACATGTGACCTCAACGACTCCCAAGGTGTGAACGACCCTACGTGAGGATAAATGCCTGGGACTCCTCACCAGTCACTTAGAGCTGAAGAACTGCCTTTGTAAAGCACTTAGAAGCAATCCAACATAACTTCCAGCAAAAAAAATCCAACATTCATGAAGGTTATAATGTTCAGGTTTTTGTTAAAACCATTTTAGACGTGTAGATTCAACTGCATGCTCATTTTGGAGGCTGTTGAACTGTATTGCATTGTACAGGGAGGTGCTTTGAATACTTAGCCTTCCCTCATTGATATGAACGGAGTGGAAACTGTTGTATTAGACTGCATTAGTTTCAGATAAGTATACCTAATAAACTGGCAATTGAGTGTATATGCCTTCAACAAGACTTCTGGTCAGGATTGTTTAGAATAAAAGCATACTCATATATACTCATTAATCCTTACACAAACAAATAAACTTGATTTCAGACGACAGAATTGCACAGTGGACAATTTCAAAGTGCAACCACTGTAAAGTGAATGGCTAAGGGATTTTTACTTTTCGACCTATAAAAAAAATTGAATGATCTGTTCAAAAGGCCAGGGGGAATACGAGTCCCCTAATTTCTGGCAGACCACTGTAAAGTACATTACATATCCTTCCTTGTATTGCACTCTATCCAGTCAGAGCAGCCGCAGCAAGTTCGCTCTCCAACTTGTGAGGTCAGTACTCCCTATATCAGGGTATTGATAAATATGACAAAACTGTGGAAAACAAGTGTGAAAAGAAGAATGTCCCAGAGCAACAAACATTGTTTGAAGTCATAAAGAGATGTGAGACACCACTCCAGACAGCAAGCTAATGACATTATCAGCTGATAAGAGACAATAATAAACATTATTGTGATGCATGACCAAATCTTTTCCCCAAGTGTCTTTTTAGGTTTGGAGGCAATCTGCAATTTGATGCTCCACTAAAACATCTGAAGCCTTACTACACATTTGCACTCCTCACAACCAAGTTAACGAATTCTAATCCAAACATTTGAAAAATGTGGCGGGATGACTTTTCATACACGTGACTCATGTTTTCACTAAGTCTGACAAAAGGGAGCAGCAGGATTACAAAAGTAACCATGTTGTCAACTATGTATTTAAACTTTAAGGGATTTAAGTATTTGACAATTTACAGATCATGATTTTAGATACGTAAGCAAAACCCATGACTGATGAGCACCTTACTAAAGAGGTAAAATGAGTACTGAATTACAATCACAATGTTTCTACTATCATAGAGTGTGGTGGGTTAGAGCGTGGGTTAATCTGGGTATTCAGAGAAATGGTGTTATTTGTGAGCATGTAAATGTGCTTAAGTTAAAACTTGCTTGTTTGTAGAATGCCATATTTAAGGGGCTAGCCAAAAACATATTTCATCTAGTTTTAAGAAAGATTAGAGTAAAAAATGTGTTTCATTTAAATAAAGACAGAGTAGCACACATTTCTTATGCAGATCTTGAGTTTTATTTCATCCAAGTTACAATGACTTACAGGAGATAAGTCTGCCTGTAATCTTTCCTTGTCAGTGCTCGTATGCTAAAACTACCAGATACACTTTCAAAAACAGGAACTTGAACTTAGGAGTCAAAACAATGAAAATCTAGTGAAACAAAATGAAATGCTGCAGCGGTACAAATACAATATCTGTCGACTGCATTAATTTTTCTGTTATATCAAACACAATTTCATGGTTGACATGGTGGAAGAGGATTAACACCCAATTTATATACCTTTAAAGGAAACACAGACTGCTAATACTGTAGCTTCTAATCCTCCCAGCACTCCGGGCATGGATGTGTTCAGTCTGCTAGCTTCACTCGGAGTGTGCTGGCTGGCCTGGATAGCTGATGACTTAAGTAGTGACTGAGGGAGTGCAGAGGCTACAGGGAAATCAAGAGTTGTTGTACCCAGCAGCCAAGAGAGGGACTTGACAGTGTCAAAGGATTATGTACTGTGGGGCTAACAATACTAATGGCACTTCTTTTGCATTATGATAATTGCCAAGACAAAATTGCCACCTAATTTCTCCCTGTTTCTAATTATTGGGCTCTTCAATGCAAGCAGGCAGTGGGAGCAGAGCATTGGCAGGCAATTAAACTCCTGCAATTATGGCTCTATTGTAAAGCTCAGCTTTACCAAGGATTTGTAGGGCAGAGAGTGATTGCTCTCCGATGCAATTAAATACAGGATAAATCTGGTGTGGACCTGTGAATGGATATTTTAAAGTTTTGCTGCTGTGTTTTCTAACAACCAGTCACCAGCCAAGAAACCTGAACCAAGTCTGTTAAGGAGGTCACTTGCCAAAACAGCCACACCTACAGAGGCAGAGCCACACATCTGTTACAGCACCCCCACTGGATACACATGCTTGCAACAAAACCACTCGCACAGTGGACCCCCCCCCCCTCCCCCTAAAAAAAAAAAAAACTCAACAAAAACAAAAACAAACAAAAAAATACCACAAGCATTTGCATAGAGAGCATTTCCAGGGAGGCATGCTGGGTAGGATTAGTGCTCCTCTTCCTCTAGCGTGTCGGAGGGAGCAGTGACCCGATGCAAATGTGTGCGCTCGGAAGTTTAGAGCTATGAACTGTGGGATACAGAGGAGCGTGGCCATCTGGAAACATCAGTGACAGGAAAGTGTTTATGAGAGACTGGGGGAACAAAGAGCCACAGCCTACTTTGTCTCATTTTGTTGTACAGAAACCACTGATCCAGTGCACTGTTGCTAAAAGGCTGGCTTGGGACCCAAAGGAGGAAGATATAAATTGGTCAATAAATTGGTTGGAGAAAAAGTAATATCCAAAGCTGCAAACAGTATGATCTCAAAGCTTAAATGGGAGACTAAAAAACAATATATATAAGTAGGTGAATACTCAAAAATCTAGGAAGGAACATCTTGCAAGATTAGGCTGGAGAGTCAGTTTATCAGTTTATGTCACAGAGTAGAATGAATACTGTGTGTTCAAAACCTGTATTGTAACAAAAATATGACCTGAAAACCTCTGGGAAATATATCTATCCATCTATCTATCTAGCCAATGTGGACAAAGTATCAAAACACATCAACAGTAATAGGTACATTCATTATTACAACATTAAGACTGATGTAACGATGATGTGCGTTTTAACAGGTGCCAGAGTTTGATTTGAAATGGCACATACCAGCTGTCTATGTTAGAGAAACAACAGAAGAAGAGCGACTTGGGTATCTGTTTCTAGCAGAGCGGTGACTGAGAGGCTTCATCGCGTCACATTGTTTTAATAAAGAAAACAGTACGTCGGGGATACCCATGCCGAGTCTGCCATGAGCACCTGTGATTAGATCTCATCCGGTACGTACAGTGGGAATGGTTTTGCATGCACTTGACAGAATGTAAACAGCTCTGTTTAACCTCATGGCGTGTTGGAGATGTGCTGGTTTGCACAAACTTCAGTAAAAGCCTGTCGCTGCAGCTCCTCCTCCAACAGTTTACAGTGGCTGCTTTCTCTTGTACCATCCCTTCTTGGCAATACTGAAAACCCTTCTGTTGACAAAAAAATCCCAAAATGTCCATGTATTGTGGTGCTGAACAACTTTGAGTGAACAAAAGCGCCACTAACAAAAAGGCATTCACCTTGGTGACAAATATATTGCATCTCCTGCTGCTGCTTCAGGAGCTCGTCAACTGCTGTATTGGCAGTGACAAATACATCTCAGATACAGCTACACGAGAGTGATCATTAAACAGGGAGGCTTCTGTCAGTGAGATAAAATTAGAAACAATTAAAGAGTTACACTGGAGTGAAAGAAATCTTAATACCACAGGAAAATCTGTCTGAAAAAATGAAAACTATATATATAAGTTCAAAGGCAGAGAAGGCAGACAAAGCAATAGCTTCCTGGAAGGTCAGACAAATATATCCAAAAATGTTAAAAAAAAAAAAAAGTAGAAGTCACTTCAAGTAAATGGGCTAATACATGCAAAATCACTATTAAGGAGCTTGGCATCTACCAGATTTCACATTCAATGTGGTGTAAGAACATCCTGTGTGAGAGCATCAATCACATGTCATTACCTTTAATATCAGCTCTGTCTACCTGTTGTCTTGGTTGCTGATGTTGGTTTGTCTATGTAAAGTAAGTAGCCTTATGTTCCCATAGTGACAGCTGCAGAATTAGTGAATACTTGCTGTGAGACATCCATTTACTTTTTGCATTTGTTTCAACATGGCAAATTAATTCTTGATAATAATTGATCACAATTTTTCTATGAAGTCCATTAACTTTTAGCCTGAGGCCAGACAAAACTGAGGCACCAAATGCAAATGTGATTATCAACCGCTGCTGCCAATTTAAATTAGAGACAGTGCCGTTAATCAAAGTGCGTGCAATAATCCACCTAAAAGCATAGATCAGCAGGGCTCAGCTCCGCCCAATTCGATTTAATGTAAAACCGAAAAATGCAACCCTTTTTTATCACTGTGGGGCTTTAGAAACATCCAAACATTTGTTAGGTTTTGTGATAGCTTTGTGAAGCTGTTTAGTTGATGAAGCTAAAGACATCACTTCCGTTGACAGGCCTCATAAATCAAAAGTTGCCATGTCTGTTTTTTTGTTTTTTTTTTAGTCTACCATATGCTTTCACTTTCTCACTTCGTAATGCTCGCTGTTCCCAAACGCAGAAACTTTCCTTCTATATCACTTGTGGTAGCATTGCATATATTCCGACCACTTCTGTCCCCTTCCAGCTTTGGCTCCATCTTTTTCATGTCCTACTCTCCACTCTCTCATGTTCCACTTTCACAAGCATCTTCAATGAAAGTTTCCTGCCGCTGTGTGAGACACATCTGCATTGCAGTGCCGAGAGGAAAGCAGCGGCTGGAGGAGAAGAGATGTGTATGAATAGCGTAAGACGGTGATGCACAAAGAGAGAATGAGAATAAGGAAGTCTGACCTGTCATTTAGCAAAAAAAATGGATGCATGAGTGACAGGAAAACATCACTTCGCATCATTTGGTATATCATACCAGCAGAGTTTTATTTATTTATTTATTTTTGCCTTTGATGGAAAAACACTCCCATCTAAACTAATACAAACACAACCATTTGTACCTCAAAGTGCTGTCACAGGGAAATCACAGAGAGGGTCATCCACCCCCACCTCCCTCCGAGCCTCTGAGCCTCCCTGTTATTAATGGCGTCATCATTTTTTCTCTGCTCACTCTATTTCCCTTCTGATAGTGGGGCCTGCTTCATCGTGTTCTGCCATGTTTCTGTAATTGCTCCAACAGCCTGCCTTATGCTGAGCATATAGTTTTTGTGTGTGTGTGTGTGTGTGTGTGCCCATCCAGTGGGCGTGTGAGTGTCTATAAGTGTGTGCATATGCGTGTGTGTTGCTCTGTCCCCCCACCAGGGCCGGCTGTGAGTTTGTGGGGCAGAACCAAGCCGCGGGCGAACTCCACACAGAGTGAAATGACAGCCTCCAGGCCACCATTGGTTGATGACCGTGAAAACACTTGCGGTTAACGTAAAGTGAGCGACCGGCTGTCACAGTGAGGCACCGCGCTTATGTGCAGCCCTGACAACAGCACAACAAACCCCTCTACACCTAGAGTCTGCAGTGCTGCAACAAACAACAAAGGGACGGCCCAACAATTTATAACAGCAACCACTTCAGACATCTGAAGTACATAGCAAACAGGGACGGGAGCAAGACACAAGCACTACTATTTGTCACAGCGTTTGGGAATAAATGGTTTTTCTTTACTTAAATTCTGGTGGGCAGGAGTGAAAGCCGAGGGTGGTTGTTGAGCGAAGACAGGGAAGTGAGCGCGCGGGAGAGAATGCCTAGACCGTCACAGATGCCAACCAAGGTCAGATAAAGTGTGGAGTAAGTGCTTAGAGAGCTACAGGAGCAGAGGCCAGCTCTGTGGAGGAGGTGGGAAGGAGTGAGTGACCAAGCGTGAGCGCCGCCGCCTCTACCCATCATTAAATGAAGCCACTTAAAGGAAAAAAGCGCTCTGCTCAAAAAGGTCAATACACGGCACTTTTGCAAAGCCCTGATGGTATTATTTAGCCACCTAGAGAACAGTTTTGTCTCTGATGGAAACAGAAAAAGTTGTGAATATGTGTCTGAAGACACTTTCCTCAGAGCCGTGCATTTTTTCTCACAAGCTGAATTGCTCAATCTATCACATTCCCGACAGCAAACAGGTTCCTAAAGTTAAACTGAGGAGCAATAAATTATGTGCCAACATCATGTAGTAAGGAGGGATGATTACAGAGCTGCTTTTATCATCAATTTTAACCTCTGTGGTTAAATCAGACTTCTTTTACCCCCTGCCCTCTTGCGGTGCTTTCTTGCCTCCTCTAACTCTAACTCTGAACACACACACACACGCACACACACAAACACGCGTGCACACACAAACACAGTTTATTATGCAGTAACATTACCAGATTCCCTTAGGCAACTGTGCATCCCTGTATGACTGATGAGGGTAATTTCTCCCAAACAACAGAATGATCACTTTGGTGGTGAGCGCCACAGACCCTCCCTTCTCCCCCTGTCTTCCCCGCTCTCCCATTTTCTTTTTAGCTTACAAAAAAAGGCAAGAAAAAGACAGATATTTGTTACTACGTCTCCTGCAGCGTCTGGAATGGTTCCAGCGGAGATAAATAGCTCTCCTCTCCATACACCCCCACAAAAAAAAATAACTTAATCACTCCATGAATCCAATCAATCTATTGATTCCTCACAGATGATTCCCATTCAAACTCCGCCAATAAAAGACATTCACAAAGACATCCACTTTGCCAGTTGGAGCTGGATGTGTGGGGGATTTTCCTTATTTTTTCCTTGATTACTATAGGGATCCAATATAATACACATGCCACTGTGAATTAGCTTCACAGTAAGGACTGGACTGAGCCACAGTGAGTTTATAATGTCTGTGTGCTACTGTGCACCATGGAATATACTGAGCAGAGAGTAGTTAGGACTTGTCTGCCTCTGTCTGTTGGCCTCATAGGTTCAGCCTCAGCGGGCTGTCTTTACCTATTCTCCCATCTGTCAGTCACACACAAAAACAAATCCACCTGTCGACCAGGAGACTGGGCTGAACAGGACGATGTCACAGCTGTCTGGGCCTGACTCTGTGCAGAAGGGAGCAAGCCAGCGCCCCCCACTGGTGATGGAAAGCCCATTAAGATGCTTATTACCCCACCTGTCAGCCCCATCTCCTCACCTGTACAGATACACCAGACTAATGAAGACAGTCACAATTAATATAGCACCTTGAACATGAAAGTCATGCCTCTATGCTTTTTGTGGTTCTTGTGTCCTTGATCACAAGGGCTCTCCAGTCTTGGAACAATATAACAATCCAAGCGTTAAGAGACAGGCGTTCTTACTGCGCCACTTGATTGCCTCAACAATGAAGCTATTAATGCTGCATTATGTAAATTGTAATGGTCACAAACATCTAATAGGATAAAGGCTAAGTACAGTGCAATTTAATGCTGCTGACTTTCAGTGGCTCTTTGAAGGATGTTTTCAATTTTAACAGAGCTAATTTAATTCATTGTTTCGTAGCTGAAAATGCATTTTTAAAGCTTGACTGAGTCTCTATTTCAGAACTCAGGTTTAATCAGTCATGTACATTGAACACTGGAACGTCCTCTAAAGAGATTGACAAAGTTGCCGGGGCTCTGCGTTCTAGGTTTTAAAGGGACACAGTAGCCCTGCCCTTCTCTTTTTCCTCAGATGGCAGGCTTCAGTTGTGGAGGGGAGGGTGTTCATCTAAAAGATGAAAAGACCTGCGCCTTTAAGAGGGCTGTCTCCCCTTTCCCTCATGCTCCCCCTCAACCACACAGACACTCCTCCTGTGAGCATTTGTGAGGCAGCTCCTGTCCCTTATGTCTCTTTGTGGGGAACAGAATAGACTTCCCAGAGCATCACTGGAGACAAGACAGAGCTCAAGGGAGGACACCCCAGATGCAGACCTCCATGCAACCCTGGCCTCAACTACAGTGGATGCCCAGATGAGCACAAGGAGGGGAGACGCGGACCCACTCAAGCTGGAGTAAATCAGCCAGAGGTCCAACACAGGACGTGGAACAGCTGGACAATCCAGGAGGTCAATTTTGAGTTGAAGTCGACATGATCAGCAGATCAAAATGAACAACGCTGGACTGGATCGCTAAGAAAAAGGTGGAGTCTTAATACGAGCTTTAGTTTCTCTTTAGAAAAGTTTTGTTAAAGAAGAATCAAAGTACTCCATATCTTTTGCAGCTATTAAGGATAAAAGAACCATATGAAAAACATATAAACGAAGGACAGAGGATAATTTAGTTTCGTTTTCTATTATTTTTTTATCCATCTCCAGAGCACTTTCCAAATAGCCATTTGTGGTAGGAAATTGAGATGCTCTTTAAAGAACATCTTGAATGGTCCCGACAGTGCTCTTAATTCACCAGCCAGGCGTTTATCTTATTTCTCCAGCTCCTTCGGAGAGGGAGCATTAAAGACTTCATTGATAGTGCTCTTGGGGAGCGGGTAATATTTCTTATATGAAGTCTTGAAACTTTACAGCTGTTGACTGGAGGGAGAGAAAAGTGCCACATGCATAAGAAAATAATGTGCTGTTTTCCATGTTGGGGAAGAGTGTGTCTGGACTAACATTGTGGTGGAGCATTGAGGACAGAAGAAATGTTCACAGGGTGCAGAGTGGTCAGTGGCCAGAACCAGTACATTACCAGAGATGCCGTCAGGCCCCACCCTGGACTGGAGGTGAACACACCGATCCAAATGGAGAATGGGGTAACCCCAGGGACCTGCTCTGTCTACCAGGATCAAACGTACAGTAATTTTGGCCAGCCAGCAGTGGTGAACAATGTTTCCAGCCCGCTGACACCACCACCAGCCCCCCCGCCTGCACTCAAACTTGGGCAGGAAGGCTTCAAGAAAGTCTGCCGAACTGAAGAGGATAGCCCCTGTCCCTTTCCAGGACTGGCCTCTGGGGTGCTGGAGATGCGCGTGAAGGAGGGAAGTAAGATCCGTAACTTAATGGGATTTGCCATGGCGAGGATGCAGGGAGAGAAGGGTGTAAATGGGGGAGCTGTGAGTGGTGGTGGGCTGAGGCAGGTGGTCTTCACTGGGTCAGGCCGTGCAGTCACAAAGACCATCACCTGTGCTGAAATCATGAAACGAAAAGTGGGCTCTCTGCACCAGCTGACCAAACTGCAGTACAAGGTGGTGAAAGAGGTGTGGGAGAGTACTGAAGGGGGGACGTCTGAGATGACGGTGCACAGGACTGTGCCCTCCATCAGCATTCTTCTTTCCAAAGACCCACTGGATCCCCAGGAACCAGGCTATCAGCCTCCAGAGACTCTCAGTGCATTGTGGGAGGAGAAAGAAAGTGTTGAATCTTCCTCGCAGACAGCATGCAAGAGACCTCTTGGACCTTTGCCATACAGCGATTTCCCTCAATGTAAGAGAGTGTGTTTGGGGGAAGGAGTCTCAGTCCACCCTCCTCACTGACTGGCTGAACTGGTGTCAAACAGTGGAGAGGATTGAATCAGAGGAGTTCATTTGGCGCTGCCCTCCACTCAAGCACAATGCTGAGACAATCAGAACACTCACTCAGACAGAACAGTGCTTTCTCAGAAGAACTGAGTACCAATTCCAGCCTCCAGAGGTCAGTTTGACTGGGACCTAAAAGCTTGCCTCTATACATACAGCATTTAAGGGATGTGTTTCTCGGCACGTCCAATGTGGTCTCTCACATCCACAAACTTGTGATGATGTGTGCTGCCGTGCTATAAAATCTTTAACAGATTCACATCCCATTTCACACTGACAAAGAAAAGCCATGAAAAGCACAGGTTCCAGATTCCTGCTTGCAGTAAACTATCCACAGCCTGTGGACAAAATCATTTATGAGCATCATGATACAATCATCTCTATTCTTCCATGTTCTTAAGTGTAGCCTTTAAAACACACAAGGACATGAAATAAAAACAGCTTAAAGCCATTGATGGTATGACAAATGCAAAACATACCAATTCTATTTGTCTGATTATAAAATCTCATGAAAACAAAATTAAATAAATTGTTTTTTTCCCCAATGGAAATTTTGTTCTGTATTTCATCTTTTTTACTCACACATCATTGAATTTGCAAAGCTCTGATTGAACAGAAAATCACAGTGTGCTGATGTTTTGATAAGAATAACTGCAGTGAAATTTGTCTGTAGAAAAAGCTGATTTAATGACAAAGCTGTTGATAAGGCACAGCTCCTAAACCAACCCAGTCTGACAGATATGCCTAGGGCAGAAATACAGGCACAGATTATCATTAAGATAACAGCATAACATCACACAACACAGTGGAGAAAAGGATTAAAACTGGGCTTGACAGAGCGTCACACTACACTGTTCCTGCAAAATATGAACCCACGGAAACACGCTTTACTCCTTCCCTTTCAGCCAAAAGGCCTCCTCAACCAACATAGTTATTGTCTTACACTCTTACACTTTATTCTACCACTTCTCAGCAAAATAATGTGCTGAATGACATGGTCTGAAAAAAGACAACTTTTCACAGAAATACTGCACACTTGTAGTTTACTGACATAATAAATGAAACGGCTGCAGACTTTCTCTTCTCCAGTTGACGTTTTTTATGCATTGCCTCTCTGCATTTTCACACCATTTAAATACTATTTTAGTTGCAAAAAAGGTACCTCTGAGTAATTGCTGGGGCTTAACTGGCTGCTACAGACATCTATGGCAATTGGATCAAAATTCAACTCCGAGCAGAATGCACAACGTTAGGCAAAAAAAAAGAAAAAAAAAAAAAAAAGCAGCTGGAAGCGTATGTGTTGAATTTTATGGATTAAAGATTTCAACATAAATTTCAACATAAAGTTGTGGCAAACAAGACAAACAAAATAAACCTTCCTGAGAATTATTTTGTCTGAATACTGAAGAACTTTTTCCACTTAATCAGCCATGTCTTCTGGGGATAATAACTTAGACAAGTGTAACCTTGTCTGAAGCTTTTACTGTTGATCTTAATGAAAATCTGCAAACGCAGATGTCGGCCTCCTAAAGTAAATTAATCAAAGTGACTCCTACCTGGGGAGACAATTCTGCTACAGCTTAAAATTGAGGAAAAAAAAGGAGAGTTCAGCCCTATGGCATTAGCGTTCAAATTCACAGTTCAAAGGAATACAAATCACAATATTTCATATTGTGGTCAGCTAGACCTTTAGCAGTCTATAGCGGACATAGTGATTAACCTCCCTGTCGATCCCATTAAATGAATCAGAGCAAAGCAGAGCACCCAAGGTTGAATAAGAAATGCTGTGCCTGCAATACAGCACATATGTAGCAAACTGTGTGTCCTCAAGACTGCTGGAAGGTTATCACTTCGTGTCGTTGTTATCACGGAGTTAACAGCTTTCACCCAAGAGCCTATGGGACAGTGAGTCTGCGATGCAGGTCAAAAAGATAATGCTGCTATAAGTAAATTTCAAATTGACCTGCATCTGTTATCAAGCATTAAGAATTTTTGGCCAAGTACAAAATGCAGTGGGGGTAATTAGGGATAACGGCACAGCGTACCTGAGTGAGAGAACAGATAAAACATACTGACAAAAGCATTATGCCAGAGCTAAATCCAATGTGGCTGGCACGAAATAGCACGGTGGAGGAGTCAAAAAACTGCATTACAAGAACGTGGACAAGGTTATTCACAAGCCGAGCGTCCATTTTGCCAATAATGTTTGTTTTCAAAGATGCACTCAAGGTGGATTTGAAAGAGGTACGGGCCTTTGGTTTACCTTGTGCTATATGGTATATTTGAAATGAGTGCGAGGAATCACAAAAGCATCTACTCTTTCTATGAAACAGACCAGTTAACAGAAAGCGGTAAAAAGGTAAAATCTTGATCACCGATCAATTCACCCATACCTGCATAGCAGACAAAATGGGTTAGACATGGATTTTTCTAAAGTGGGTGAAACTCTGTTAGAGACTAGTGATGCCCTTTTCCCCCCACTGTGTATGTATGTTACAGTGGAATGGATGACGCTGTTAAAGAACAAACCGGATCATTTTTGAATGATTACTTCAAAATGGTGATGCAGAGAATGAGTATATTTACTTATTGAATTCAATAATATCTTACGAAATAGTTAAATATATATATATACACACACAAACACCCACAAAGACACATGCATATGGTACTTCCGTTTTTAAAACGCTATTAAAGAACATAATGTTGAGGTGTAAGACTGACCGATCAAAGTTAGCGGTTATGGCGGACACAACAATAACCTTCTGTTTACCAAAGCCAATAACTACATGCGCTGAATGTGAATAAATTCACTTTGAAGTTAACATAATGAAAGTGTTGGCACTCTATTTTTCCCGTCTCTGCCGCTGCAGCAGATGAGAGTGAGGTCTCTGGGATGGTGTGGGAGTTCGCTATCTCCCAGCCTCCAGATGGCTCCGTCTTCTCTTATCTAGAAGAATGGGTGCTGCCTCAATTTTTCAACTCGCCTTATCTGGGAATCCTTTAAATTGAATATTTACTGGGCCTATGTTTTCTGCCTGTGTTAGCTCTCTGAAGTCGACATTCCTCTTGCTTGTCGAGACAGGCCAAAGGTTTTTCTCACTCATACACTCTCTTTGTCTGCCTTGTCAAGTAATGGGACAGTGATTGATTATGTGATTGTCAGGAGAGAATGGAAGGTTAAGCAGTTAAGCAGAGAGCAGAAGAGACATATTAACGAATGGCCAGAGAGGGAATATGTTCAACAATAGAAAATCATACACTACCCAAACATGACATCAGACAGACCTCCATTTTATGTGGGGAGTAAAATTGACGAAATTAATCACTTTCCGAACAGTCTATTGTTTCCTGCACAGTGTACACTAGAGGTTAAGAGAACACTTAAGCAGCCATTGAAAACATCTTATTGCAATATGACTGGCTGTGGTCTATCTGCATAAACAAGCCGTGCCACAGCTACTCCCTGCTAAGTGTCTGGAAATGTCTTTTCAAAACCATTTTGTGAAATGCCTCCATGTTGGATTAATCAGTGCAGCTGAGGATGTAATTGCTGTGCTGAAGTCAAAGCTGTAAGAGCAGATAATGAACACTGACTACAGGGCTGCCAGAATCCAGGGCGAAAGAAATAAGAAGTTCGGAAACCAAAATGTCTTCAGCATTCTTTCAAAAGCCCTCATACAAAATGAGGGTACACTGTATTTACACTAAATAAAGGTACAAAAAAAACATCACCTATGATTTAGTGGTTACTAACGCAGCGATATTGTGACAGCTGCCTTATGCTGTTAGAATTTAAAAGCAAACCGAGACATGATTATATTTTCTTTTTGTAAGACTTTATCAGACTCTTTACATCATTTTTGCACATTTTTATGTATTAAGTAACGTGCATGCATCTGTGAGTTCTGGGTATTATATAGGTATTTGATTGATTTTCTTTAATGAGGGATGGGCTGAAAGAAAACCATCAGGAGTTTGTTCTGACTGTTGCTGCCCCCTGGTGGACAAATAAGTTCAAAGTCAAATGCAGGAAAATATACATCTGTTTGCTCAGAGGCATGATTATTGGAATATATTTGAAAGGCATCTCTGGTCGTGTTCTCTAGAAGGTCTGCACAACAGAGCAAAATGGCCACAGAAATGATTAATATCTGCAATCATGTTTTTATATCACAGCATTTACAACAAGCAAATGGGAGCTGTTGGCAGTGCTATTTTTTTACTGTTTAATGGCAATCTCAATGCTAGCCTATTGAAATGTTGCTTGTTATCTTACTTCAATTTCAACAAGTGTAAAGACTACATTCTACCATTTTATCGTCATTCCCGCTCGCTTGCAATAATGAGAGGACTTCAGACTCAATTAGCTTAAAGAAGTTGAGGAATATAATGAAAAGCACTCATAATATACACTGTAGAGTCTCCTCTACAAGGCAATGAGAAACAGGAGAGGCCACACTTACAGACTCATATTTGTGAAATACAGAACGGAAAAATCCCCCACGCCCACACACATTGCTGAAGCTTATGTCTGCACCAGCAAAGATTAGCTTTGTTCTATTTCAGTAATGCCTAGTAAAAGGTGGAGGTGGGACAGTTCAGATGCGGGGGAAAAGCAAAATAAACACTTTAATGGCGAAGTGGAAATGAGGAGCCCCTCTGGCTTGTCTGACCTTTGCCCTCTGATCCTAAAGGTAAAAATGTGTACATGTGGGGAAAATGTATTGTAATTCTACTGTGACTAAAATGGTGGCTATACTGCTCTAAAATACTGGCTGTCTTCAGATGAAAAAAAGGCGGGTATAATGTGTAGTGCCCTTGGGTTGTATATTAACATTCTTCAGTCTTCTTCTCAGTACTGATAGAGTGATGAACAGCTGCTGCTTCTCAGTGTTATCGGTGTAATTGGATGCCCGATTCCAGTGCGATCAATATGATCACTGAAAAGAAGGCACCGTGGTTTTCTTAAGCATCTTACCCTTGGAACAGCAAGGGACTAAACATTTCCCCACAGACAGTCCTACTTTGAAGAATATGCAGCAGTTTTTTTTGCTTCATACTAGAATTTTTGGGGGTCAATTTTCATTGTTTTATTATATTTTTAAATTGTATTTTACTTATTATATGATGACTAAAATAAAATTATATACTCATTTGCTTTGGGGATTTATGTGAAGTAGCTGCTGTCATAAGGGATTTCCCTTTGGAATAAATAAAGCTACCCATCGAGCTAGCTAGAGAGGCAGATATCCAGATAGGCAACTGCAGCCTACCAAGACAGACTGGAAGAAAGACAACATTTGGGATCACAGATTCCCTATCGCAGATGAAGAACTGGTGTTCTGTCTGAAGTTCAGCAGTGTCCAAGTTGACCACAAATATAGACACCCAACAACATGGCAAGTGGAGTATTTTACGCTGCAATAATACATTCGACAGAGCACAATTATCATTTTCAATGCAATGTTACATACTGTATTTAACATCGTATTTAAATGAAAACCTTATGTTAACGTCTGCTATGCCTTTCAGAATCTGATTTCAAGGCTGTCATGTAAAATGCACTTTTTAGAAACTATTCTTGACAGTATTACAATTAATTATATCACTATTTATGTCACTGGTATTCATGGTTTAGAATAAAAAAAACTCAGGCCAGTGGCATTTTCTAATTGAGTCCTATTTTTCCTCATGGTCATTCCAAGTGCTTCTCTGTAAAGCTATCTCAATTTCATTCGAGGTTTTAAAGAAAAACATCATTATTTAGAAAATCGATTTTCTCGAGTGATTCACCTGATATTGACCAAAGTCCTTTCCACCACATTATTTAAGGCAAAAAACAGCAACCAGCAACACTAATGGCAAGGATTTGGCTTAAATTTCCTCAGCAATCTATCAAAACTCTGTTTTGAACATGAGGGATTTTTATCTTGTATATTGCCAGTCACATTCCACACCAAGGTCGACAATATGACTAAATGATTTGGTTAATTTGAATTCAAACAGTGTCAGCTGGGGATCCACTCTGCACAGTAGGAGGATTGGTAGACTAATATCAACACAGTTGTGATTACTCCATTGAAGCAGTAGGGTGCTCCAATCAGAGCCGAATCACTCTCCTCATTACAGACTACAAGGCCAAATCTCAGTGGGTGGACTACAGAATCAGGCTTCCTATCTTCCCACTGAAATTAATTGAAATTCATTTGTGGCACCCTGATGCTCCCCATCAGCACCAGACTCATTCACATTTTGTGCAATCTGGCCCGGATTCATTAAGCACAAACACATTTCAAGTTTGAAAGCATGTAAAAGCACAGGTAATATTCAATGGCCTGAACCTTGGTATTCAGGCTACATTGTAAATTGCAGTTCACAGTATCAGATGCATCTTTCCAGGAACGATTCTTGTTAAGGCAAAGCAAAATAATCTGACCAGGTGCTGCTCCAGTGGAGTGGTGCTTGAATGTATTTACTCTTGCACGGACACCAAAGGACTTAGGATCTCAAGCAGCAATAAGTGTATGCTACAAGTGCTACAGCAACAGATGTGATGACTACCATGCCTTTATCCATACGTGGGGAACTACTATACCACATGCCACATGGTTGCCACCCTTGTTTCACATCACAAGCGGTCCTAAAAGTCCACATATTAAGTCTGTTACAATGCATTCATAGAACACACACTATTTACACACCACATGTAAAAACTTTCCTCTCTCTAAAGTAAACCAAAGTACCACTCAACCAAAAAATAAATAAATAAATCAATTATCGCAAACACATTAACAGCTAATGCATTCACTATTCCCATCACTACTCCTAGAAACTATTAGGACCTCTTCTATGCAACTATGAAATCTTGGTTAGCATTGGTAGATCTGTAGTGGTTTATCACAGTCTGATTGGGCAATTCATAAACATTTCATGGTATAGATAGCATTCCAGGAACATCAAAATAATCTATATTTCATAGTTATTAAAGATAAATGCATCCTTCCATCCAAAATCTTGTTCCCGGCCTGAAGTTCAAGCATAAAGGCCAATAAACTCCATAATGCTATGAGCACCCTTAGCTGTCGTGCTTAGGGCACAATGCAACGTTTACAAGTCCTACAAAAAGCCTCAAAACCCTTGGTCATACCCAGCTAATAACAACGACTTCAACCCGATCTGAATGTCCTTTTAGCACCTTGATATCCATGATATGTATGCATGTGAGTAAGGAACTCTCTGTGTTCAGCTATCTTTTGATATTCCTCCAACCCAACAAGGCTTCACACCACTCAGCCAGTATGTTTGAAAACATGACATTACCAAATCTACCCACTGAGGACTTGTCAACACAGCCATGTAAAAGGAAGGAAAGGTAGATGTGAAAGCATGCTGGGTGCCAGTGTGACTTCGATGGAACATTGCGGGTTACCTAAAAAAAAAAACATGAAACAGAATCTGCATTCAGGCTACGAGGATACATAATCTGAAAGTCAAATTGAGCAAGTTCAGACACCGATCACAGCAACAAGCTTTGCAGTGTTCACGTGACTCAATGGATTATTATCACTGAACACTGAATTTGCTAGCAATCGGATCATCTCTGAATTTTGCTCCACTTTCAGGTACCATAGTTGTCAACCCCACCAGCCCGTTCACACAACAAAACCTGCTCTTCCTGTCCCTGAAATGCTCGAACACAACAGAAGCAGTATCAGAGGACACAACATCCGCAGTATGTTAGGAGCCAAGCTGGGTTTGAGGCTCAAGGCTCACATCTACACAACCTACATTCAACACCACTACCAAAAAACACAACTAGAATTAACAGCATCACCCCCATTTCACACAATCTTGCGACCTGCTAGTTCTGACCACCCATGATGTCACCATATTGCTTCTGCCCAATAACTTTTCTTCTTTATTTATTTATTTTATTTTATTATTTTATTTTATTTTATTTTTTTTGCTCTCTGCATTGCACTAAGTCACACACATTCTCTGCAATTTGATGGTGTAAAGCAACATATTACTCTGCATGATGTCACAATGACTGATGTCAATTAATCAACAGCCCTAAGTACATGCAAATACTCATGAATGAATTCTGCTTCTCACTGCTTCACATCAATAAACAGTTTTTTTTAACCTAATTAATTGAGAATTTTCAGAATGCGCATAACATCTCTTTTCTCTGTCGAAAACCAATATTTTACCTCATGTCTGGTTTTCCCACCCAAATGACCAGACATGTACAAATAATAATTAAATAAAATGAAATTATTATTATTATTATTAATTTTTAATACATATATTACCCACGAGCCAGAGAGAGAAAAATAATTCAAGACTCACTGGCAACAAACAAAACAAAATCATACAACTATTCCTCAAAAAGGAGATAAACTTAAAATCCACCAGTTAAACTGCAGATCCCTGGTCAGATGTCCACAACCAGCCCACCCTCATAAGTGCCCAATGAGCTCTACAACACACATACAGACATGCAACATAAAATTTACACAATACAAGATACATAAGGAAACCATTTAAATGTAAACATGCATTCCTGAGAATCCAGTTGCCTCTGCAACACCAAAACACAGCATGGGCCCACATACTGCTCAAATCCATTTACTCTCATTACTTTGCTTAACAAGACTTACCTTTTCTGATGTGTTTCACATTCTTCAAACTTTCCTTAGTTCAGCTGTTACAAAAATTTTCGGCATGCTGAATGAAAAAAAAAAAAAGTGTTGAAAACTTTGAACTGGTTTCCAAACATGCAAGCTCCATCCAAACAATGACAGTGACTTATGTGAACACACAGCGAGCTAGTTTGTGGACATGAGCAAAATTGTTTTTAGTACATTTATTTATATCAATCTTTGATCCCTTAAATATTTTCAGATTTGGGTGCTTATCATTTTCTTTCGACTTACTTTTGTCACTTTCCAGAGCTACGCGTCCATTAGATGTCACTTCCGCCCACCATTTTTTGCCGTTAATATTTTCCCTTACATAAACGGAAGCGGTCAGGAAATCGTGACATTATCTGTAAAGAAGGGCTTTTGAAGGACACCGGTGTTCAACCTCTATCAACGAATAATTAATCTTACAAGGCATAAAACTGGTTGCTCTGTGATAAGAATGATAATCGTCAGTACAAACGTGTACAATGTAAAACCGCTGATTGCTTGGCGGTAGGTCTAGACCTCTTGCCTGGGTCTTTTATGGTTACGTGATTTGGCCAACAGACGGCAGCATCAAATCCACAGGTCTCAACGCTGCATTCAAACGCTCCTCGGAAGTTTCTAAATCCCAGAGACGCAACGCGGTTAAATAACAGTAAGTCGTAAATAAGTAAACATGTAGATAAATAAACATGTGAAACTGAATTCGATCGTTTTTCCTATTGTCATTGTTCACTTGAACCTTTGTAACCATAGATAGTTACACTCACTGCAATACTAACAAATTTCTTGCGTTTTGAAAGTGAAGAAGGGACGATAAGGACGCATGGCAGAAGTTGTCCAGAAGTCCATCTAGCGCTGAAACCTGTAACATTATTGATATTGCTTCAGCATCATGTCATCCTTATTCGTTGGCTAAACGCGATGGAATTCTTATTCCATATGTTAAGTAAATTCTCCGACAGGTCTTGAATGCAGCACCCAGCGCATCTACCGGTTTTGTTTAGGTTTGCTCTGCATTTGACTGCACAGAGAGCTGGAAAGTTCGTAAGCCTTCGGCTTGTGTGCGGTTGTTCAACAAGGTGGTCAACAAGTTGCCTGATAACGACCTGGCAGGTAAGTCTATTGTTGTTTAATTAAAAGTGGTTCTCGCAATTGCATAGATGAAATCTGTCATTGGAAACGAAGAGTTTTGGTGTCCAGTGGGCTCTTTTTTTTTTTTTTCTTTTTTTTTTTTTTCCATAAGTTCAAATAAACTAACACGTCAAAATATTTGTAATAGTCTGTTCGAAAACACGGTCCCATCATATCCCGGGCCGTTTTAAGTTCATCATAGTTACAGTGTTTTCAAAGTAAATGTAAGAGATGCTACACTAAGCAGTGAGTGCAGTGAGTTTCTGATACTGGCATGTTTGTTTGTTTGTGTGTTTGTTTTTCTAGCTGTCACTGTAATATTTCAATATTTTTTTTCTGTAATACTCCAAAAGAGACTTATCTGTCCTATCATATTTGTTTACTTCCAAAATTTATTAAAAATCTAAAATAGTCAGTGTTATCAATATGGCTTATAGTGTGTGTGTGTGTGTGTGTGTGTGTGTGTGTGTGTGTGTGTGTGTGTGTGTGTGTGTGTGTGTTGACCATGCAGTTGCAATTCTTTTGCTATCAGATAATTGCAAAGCACTGTTGTATTTTCTCTCTTCAGAATATGCCCTTAAGGAAAACTGTAATAAGTGTGTCAAGCAGCTTCTGGATGAAGTCCCTCAGGCATCTGGTGGTACTGTCCTCTCTGTGTAGTTTAATATGCGGATACTCTCAAAGAGATAGAGTACATGACTTGATGTCCAGATATCCTCTTATTGATGGGTAAGGGATGTTTCTTGTCTTGCCTACACACAAGTTACACTCATGCAAATAAATGAATGGAATCCAATTAGAATGCCTCTTCATCCGTTCTGTTGTTCCTTACACTCTCTCTCTCTCTCTCTCTCTCTCTCCATCTGTCAGTCATAACGACCTCGCTCTCCAGCTGAGGAGACTTCACAACAATCGGCTGAGCCAAATTGACCTCCATAATGTGAGCAAAGTGGCTACGGACATCACCCGCCTCCAAGCAGGCCATGTGCAGACTCAGGTATTGTTATTTGATCAGTCTTTCTCTCCTGACACTGGTCTGTTTTAGTGTGGATTGCTCATGAGAGCAGCCCAGTGGAAACACACATTGACTTCATTTGAACTGTCAAGCATTGACATTTTGTACCTGAAGGACAATGTATTGGAAAGCTCAAACCTGGAATGACAGTCATGTCAGTAACTTAAATGCGTCTCCTGTTCTCTTGTGTCATACCCCCGTCCCTTTGTCAGATGTTTGCAGTCTATGTGATGTGTGGGGCCCAGGAGAAGGACGCTGTGAGGCTGACTCTGGAACAAATAGATGTAGTCAGACGCATGTGCACTGAGTACCAGGACTTTGAGCTGGTCACATCTGCCCAGGGTAAAGTACAACTCAAGATGGGATTGCAGACAATTTATTGACAAAACCACTCTGGAGATGAATGACGAGTAAATATAACATTATAAAAATAATTGATTTGTTGTGTGTGTTTTCAGTGCTCCCCATGAGGCAGGATTATTCAGTGTGTTAGCTGTTTTCTGAATGATGATACAACTCAGCTGTTGACTTGGATGGAGGCATTCACTTTGGATAATGTGCATAGTGTGTGTGTCATGCATGTGTGTCTGTCAATGCAGAGCTGAAGACTTCTGAGATGAGGCATAAGATAGCCTGTCTAATAAGTATTGAGGGAGGCCACTCCATTGACAGCAGCCTGCCGGCCCTGCGGATGTTTTACCAGCTTGGGGTCCGCTCCATGGCGCTCACACATACCTGCAACACACCCTGGTAATTCAGACTTTTATTCTAAATGCGTTGATTGACATATATTATGAATGATTGATATATTCCAGAAACGTTGTTTATTTGCTCAGACCTGAATAGAACTATGCCTTTACCATTAGCTTCTGTTGCTATTTTAAAAACTGATTAAACTTTAGTTTAAGGGTTTATTTATAGGGTTGACTGACTGGAAATGTCAAAGGTGTTTTTTCCTTCTATGCAAATGAACCTGTATTTTGTGCTGTCTTTGGAAGTCCATTTCAGATCTCGTACGTGAAGCGCTATTTGGATACAGTTTACATTTTCCTGGTAGTGACTTGCACACACTTGCACGATTTGTGGCGTTGATCGTATTCTTTTTCAATGCAGGGCTGAATCATCCTCAAAACTTTATAATGTTTTTCAAAGACAGAACGACAGCCTGACACACTTTGGAAAGGTAAGGTTAATCCTCAGCGGTATCAACTGCACTACAGGATTGTTTCATTTTTCACATTCCAGAGAAAGCAGTTTGCCAGCATGTCCGCTGATTTTGACTGCTCCTTATTGGGAAGTTATTTGAAAATAACACTTGCTGTGTATTTAAGATGAAGAATTGTGTGTAAAATAAACCCATCATTTGATAAATATGACTTTGAATTACTATTTTTAAACTGACTGTGAGCCCTATAATCTGTGTGTTATATACTGATGAACAAACATGTTGCCTTTTATCACTCTTAATCTTTATTAGTGGTGGTAGTGGCAGCAGTAGTAGTAGTAATAGTAGTAGCTTTGGTTGTCATAGTGGAAATACTCGTATTCCAGATACTGATTATATCAGCTTTGAGACACTTTCTTATTAAAGCTGCTTAATGCTATGCATGCCATGTGTTCTCTTGACAGAGGCTCTTTACAGAGAAGCTGCTGTAGCCTAAAATGGACTTGCAAGTCCTTCAACATGTATTTGTTTTTACAGCAAAGCTGTTGTACTATCTAAACAACTTTTATGACTTTTTTTATCATGCTTTTCCTATTCAGCTGGCCCTCTTAGGAGCAGCAATATAGGACTTCCTCAATGGCTGTCTGCACGAGGGAGTTAAAATGTGCCAATGTGTAATCTCCTGTTGTCAGCTGGATTGGCTTCCTTCCTTCCCATGATACTGTAAATGGCCAATTAAACGCTTTTTGAATGTGTTTTTCAGGCTGTGGTGGAGGAGATGAACAGACTGGGGATGATAGTGGACCTCTCCCACACTTCTTGGGACACAGCCTGGGCTGTGCTGAAGCATTCCAAGGCTCCTGTTATTTTTAGCCATTCATCTTCCTACTCCATCTGTGACCACGGCCGCAATGTACCTGACTGGCTGCTGCACGAGCTGGTGAGAAAACCAATTCACAGAGTGATTAATTGCTTGCGTAGTTGCTTGATTAAATGAATAGCTTATCAGTCAAGTCACTGATTCATTTATTTTCATTATAAGTTTTATTTAAACCTCTGACAAAGACCATCTAATTTGTTTTCATTGTTAGCTTTTTTTTGTTTGTCACCAGGATGGAAAATTTCTGAGCAGATTTCCACCAGTAAAGAACGCTTCTATTTCAGTCCATTAACAGTCACTATAATCGATTCTAAATCCTTCGGGTGTATTTGCAGGTTCGAGAAATCGAGTTAATGCCTGACTTGTTATTGTTCCATATCCTCCATAATTTCTGTAACTATGTCTGCTTCCCACCAATCTCCTCTCTCGTCTGGCTATGCGTGCATACACATGAATGCACAAACATCAGTACCTGATGATGACATACTGGATGAAATTGAAAATCTACAGTAGATCAGCTGCACGTGGTGTATTTCTGCTGTCGTTGGCAGTCATTTGACGGTGTGGTACATGGTTTCCATCTTAAAATGAATGACTGATTCACATTCTGGGGGGGGACACTAAGTGGTAGAAGCCTCTAATCATGAGTGTTTTTCCTCCAGCCTAATGTAAGCACTTAGAATGAGACATTACAAGATTTTTATGAGCCAAAGCTCATAGCAAAGTGTGTGTGCCACCATTCCTTTGTCGACTTTTGAAACTGTGCTGTGGGTGAGACTTACAGTAAACTGCTTTATCTTGGTCGTTACAAGGTTGCAAATCAAAGGATCAAACCTGTGTTAACAAAGTAACCTAACTACAAACATAATGCCATTAATGTGTCCTTATTCTGCTTTACTTAACGCTATCTCATTAATGCCTTGTTCATTTTTCCAGCTTGGGTCCAGCTTGCTTCCAATATAATGTCGACCTCCTTCACCACTCGTGCTTTATATCATTTGTCCAGCATTACAAGAAATCTGTCAATTTCTCTCTGTTTCTGCTGAACACAACCAGCAGTATGGATGTTAAAAGATATAATTCCATCTCATCTTACTTTGTAAATGGTCGTAGCATATTGTTTTCAGCATTTCTTGCTGATGGAAACTGCTAAGGTCAGTGTACTGCACATCATTGTCAGTGTTTAAATGAGTAGCATCCATTGGGTGAGTGGAAGTACAGTTTTTTTTTAAACCCTCCTAGCAATATTCTTTCTCTGGTTGACATTAAACAGCATGTTGACTGATGTTTTCACATATACTCATGAAATGTACTTGCTGCAGCACAGGGTTCCATAGTGTTTGAAATAAGATAAACATAAACCGGAAACCGGATGTTTACCACATCCACCTAGACAGCCAATGGCTAAAATGAGACAAACATAAAGGCTGTTTGTGTGTTATACATATCTTATTTTCACTCTCAATGCTTGTCTACATATTTCTTCTTATTCGCTTGACTTGGCAGTGACACCTGTGTATTGTGTTTCAGAAAAAGAACCGGGGGTTGATCATGGTGAATCTCCACAGCAATTTCATTTCCTGCAGGGATGAAGCCAACATATCTCATGTGGCTGGTGAGGCATCAGTGTTGAGTGTTTTTGTTAGTCATGAAGTGAGCCTTTAGTTCTTATTTCTTGTTACTCAGATGATTTATTATTCCACCTGGGTTTTACAGACCATTTTGATCACATTAAGAGGGTGATTGGAGCTGAATCAGTTGGAATTGGAGGGGACTTTGACGGTGCTGTGAGGTAAGAAATATTCCCTTACAAACACTATATGGAGATAAGTAGAAGCACGAAAAAACAAGCCATTCACAACTGGTATTTTAAATGCATTATTCTCTTGAATAATGCATCTTTAGCACTTTCTTGCCTCGGTGTACCTGTGTAATCAGTAATCAGAGGTTTCTTTTTCAACCTCAAGATTGCTCACTCTCTAAATTTGAACAACAACCTATATTTTATGTTGATTAAAAACAAATATCTATGTGCTGTGTACGATCGCCAGTGCATTGTACGTACTGGCTGCATTAACGCCGACCTAAGATCTGAACACAATGCGAGCCAGAATACCACCACCTGTGGTCAGTCAGATCTGATCATGTTCCAATCACGACGCATTTATATCTTGCATCAACATGTGTTTTTCCTTATCCAGATACAGATCACATTTTAGTGCCAGGTGTAAATGGGTTCAAATGGACATACTGTTTGCAAATACTAAATCCTACAGGATAAGTGGTTTTCTTCAGACAAACTTGCATTATACACACAAAAAGTAAAATAAAACAAAGCTTTAGAAGGGTGTACACTTGTCTCCGAGCAATATTTCAGAGGTTGTTGTTGAACCAGATCAATTTTGTGCTTTTGTTAGGCTGTCATGATATCAACAATTGGGCTGCCTCAGCTGTCAACAGGCTGAAAAATGGAAAAAATCAATAAATTTGTACTTCAAACAGGCATAAAGAGAGGGCGGCTGCAGTAGATTTACTGTTGATTGGTGGGCATTGAATCTCTATGTTCCCTGCAGATGCATTTTAGTCCAAACAGGAATGTCACCAAACAAGTCATATTGAAGGACTGAATTTCCAAGTGTTTATTATTACTATTGCTATTTGTGATGATAAGTAATGTATTCATTAACACCAGAGCTGTCAGAATGAGTGTTTTCTTTCAGAAATTAAATGTCTGTGAATTGAAACGTGTTTTGCATTCACAGCTTTCCTCAGGGGTTGGAGGATGTGTCAAAGTATCCCGCTCTCATCCAGGAACTCCTGCAGAGGAACTGGACTGAGAATGAGTTGGCCGATGTCCTTCGAAGGAACTTCTTGCGAGTGTTCCAGGAGGTTGAGGGGGTGAGCTAGAAGATCGATATATATTATATCGACGAACAGCCTCCTCTGTTAAATGAAGGGAGGGAAGGTTATTGTAAGGCATATTTTCACTCCATGTCTTGGTCAAAGGAGTGATTAGAAAATGCCCTCAGTGTGTATTATTTCATTAGTACGCATCATATATTTCACTCTACATATTTAATTTTTCCAAATACAAAAGGAATTTCCTGTCCTGACACAAATGGACGTGAACCATCTTATTTCATGATGAGTTTTCAAGAATGAATGCCCTTTTTATTTTAACTTTTTTTGTCCAAAGTGCATTTTAGGCTCATCAATAGTTTGAATGACATACTATTATACATAGAATGGTTTCTTTGCACTACAAATTTGAATATATTCTCAAATAAAATCGTAGCACAGATTACTTCAGTAGCTGAAGTCTTATATACATCACCTCTTTCTCTTGTCTCCCTGCATATCCCCCAGGTCCGCGATCAGTTGAGTGTGAACCAACCCAGTGAGGCCCAGATCCCTGTGGCGGAGGTGCAGAACCCCTGCAGGCTGGTCCTCAGACCTCCGGACCTGAGAAGGCTGACCTATGACCAGAATCCTTCGTCCACAGCCCATCATGGCCCAAAAGGTCTGCTAATCCTTGCCATAGTTATGCTGCTTTCCAGCCCATTTCTGATTGAATGATTATTTAGAAAGTCAATTCAGCTGCACCTTCTTCTTTTTTTAAAGTGGATCATTTTTAAAGTAAATAAGAAGATCTTAATGAGATGTAGCCATTCACGGATCATCCCAGCACTTCACAGGTCAGTGAAGATAAGGGGAGATTAATCACTTTCTTACCACCAAGACAAAAAAGGATTCAATGTGTAGCTCAATTTGGGAGGTAATTTAAAAGGCAGTATCTGTATATGCAGTAAGATAATGCACATACAAAAGAAATAAAGAAGACCAGTCCCCTGAAAGGCACTTTCACATTCAGTTTGGAATGTATTTAATTTATCAGATATTTACTTTGTTGATTAATTTCTTGTAGCTGTGCTGACACCATCTCTGTGAACAATTATGACATGAAAGAGAATAATGACACTGACAAATAAAACTGCAGAGATGGCACCTTTAGTTGTTTGAAATCTGTATTTTCATTTTTTGTTTGTGAAAGACTTTATAATCTTCTGTTAACCAAAGAGCAGGATGTGACATCACAAGGGCTAGGATTAGCTAAGGTAAACAGTTCACTTACAGTGCAATTAAATGTACAATTGTGCATCATCATATTAATATCACACTAATTCTTTATTGCTGTAATATTATTGTAGGTATTTTATGAGGCATTTCATCAGAGGAGGACGGGGGGAGCAGTTTATAAACTGATTTCTTTTTTATTTTATTTTTTAATTTTACAGCATAATAAAATATGATGCCCTGCAATCGGCTGGCGACCGGTTCAGGGTGTACCCCGCCTCTCGCCCATTGTAGCTGGGATAGGCTCCAGCCCCCCACAACCCCGAAAGGGATAGGCGGTATAGATAATGGATGGATGGATGGATAAAATATGACGGGACTGTACAAAAGAGTCCATATTTCAGCTTAACTGCCCTTTGGCCAAACAGAAAGCTGCCTTTTTCTCATCTCAATATTTGTGCATAGATATTAATGACACTAAATCTTAGAACAGCAGTTAGTCAAAGCAACAGTGTGAAGACCTGCTGCAGTTATCAGTGCAAATTACTAATTGCAAAGTGCTATTAGCAAAAATGCATATTTGGATTGCTGGTAAGTGACATAATCCACTCCAAGCTATGTTTTTCTGAAAAAGCAAGGGGAAAAATGCTTTTATCAAAATTCAAGTGAAGGGAAGATCAGGAACATTCTTAGCATTGTGTGATTAGTTTTTAATAACTGCACACCTTATCATGGTTTATCCTTTATAAAACACTGTTGGCTTGTATACAACATTTATTCTACATAGAAAAAAGCAGTGTTTAATAGCCTGAAATACTGATCACACTTAGAAAAAGACCTGAAAAGACACAAACAGGGTCTGAAAGTCATAATTGTATTCCTTAAGAGTTCAGTCAGGTTACCGTGGTAACATCAAGTGCAGTTTAATACTACAGTAAACACATCGAGCAGCTTCTTCATCAGAAAGAAGAACTGGTGTATCTGTTTACCATACAACCAGACAATCTCACGCTGTAGGTATGTGTTGTTAGGCAGTTCTAATCCAGGGCGGGAATGATGCACTCTGCCACTAACAATGAAAACTAGGATACAGAAAGGTATTTTAAGCATGTAAATACAATGAATAGCTATTGCAGGAATAAAAAAAAAAAAAACCTCTTACTTTAAATTAAGCCCCCTTTTTGTGTGTAGATAAGCTTTTCAGGTCTGTAGCAAAAACAGTTCAAAAGTCATTCATATGCATTTTTTTCTCATCAACAACACAAAATCTGTCAAAAAAATCATAAATTATAACTCTTTTTAAAAACTTGCTTTATGATCTCTGGAATCCACATTTACAAACTTGAGTCTGTGCCACCTACTGTGTACAGCACAACCAACGGCAAGCACTGTATTCATTATCTACAGTAACATTTTCTTAACCTCAGTGGGGAAATGTTGAAAAAATAAATAAATAAATAGAGCTGTGCTTCCAAAGTACAGAGTTGTAAAGAGAATAAAAATCTGGCACACTGTTAAAACATTTCATGTGTGTACTACTAGGATTGTTCGGTCTGCCAAATTGTCAAATATAGGTTCTTTAGCACATATGAGGAGGTATCTGTCACCTAGAAATAAGGAAATGTTCGTCTCAACTTTGTGTTTGGCAGCACTAACTTCTGAGGGAGAAAAGTAACAGCTTTCATTTGTAAAGAATGGCAACATACAGGTGGATATGTACAGTAATATGTCCCAATATTCTACAAGAATAGAATCAACCTCTTTTGTACTCAAAAGTCCAGACTTCATAGTAAAAATGGCAAATTCATGCGTCTACCCAGAACTGTCTGGCAGCAGAGCACAGCTGCCTGGTGTCCAGAGGCGGAATGTATTCTGTTGAGGCCGATGCTCCTGTGTAGCAGCTAGTAACAGGTCATGAGTAGATGGTGATAACCTCCCGACCTCCACCTCGAACCAGCAGCACTCTTTCCAGACCTTCAGTCAACACCTCCAGAAACTCCATATCTGACGCACAGGTTAAAGAAAGCAACCGAACAATAGCCTGCACACTCTGTATGTACCGTAGCCCAAATGACCCCTTTTGTTTGATCATATTGGCAAAGGATACAGTTCTCATCTCCATCTGTGTTTCGAGGTGGCCCTGGCATGTTGAGCAGCACTAATCGGGCATCGTGGGACCTGTTGACTATTACCTCGTTTAGCTTCACAGCCGTGTGCATTCGCCGCACATTAGACTGATCCCTGGAGTGCAGCAAGGGGGAGAGAGACACAGAGTTATTTGGACTATTTCAAAGCAAGCTCTCACTGTGCCAAACCGAGAAAGATACACAATGAGAAGAGAAAAATGAGTTGAAAGGTTTCACATTAAATGTTACAGACATCACTGGCTGAATGAGAGGCAGCAAAGAAGAATGCAAACTGAATGCGACTCACGGTTTGAGGCTCATGAGTTCTCTGAAGTTCTCAGGTGCATTGTTCCTGTTCCTTCTCTCAGCCTCACACTTCTCTCTCGTCCATGTCATCTGAACCTTCTCTGGAGGAGCCTCCACCACCTCCTCTTCCTCATCTGAGTACAGACTTCCCATACGCACCAGAGAGTGTCTGTCCTTAACCAGCTGGGCCTGTTGAGTGCCATGGGAATATCATAAGGGTCCATACTGTATGTCAATATGCTGCATGTAAGAAACACTGTTACTCAGCATTTGACAGAGTTGACAGAGACTGAGCAGGTTACATTAAGAATAGACATAAGACAAAAACATACCTCTCTTTGTCTTTCTGCACTGGACAGCCTCATTTGTCTCAACATCTGGGACCTCTGCTCCATCATTAACGTCCTCTCGTAGGTGTATGCTGAGATGTCACTGTCATGCTAACGTGCAAACATCATATTTGTTTCTGTTAGATTTACAAGAGTGACCATGAAAGTGAATTGATTCATGTTCAAGGTAAGCGGTGTGTGTTTTTTAGCACTCAAATTTTCTTTGAAACAAACATTTTTATGGCATCTTGAGGTAAACAACAAACTTGTGCTTCATTTTATCGTTATCAACATCTGGTTTCAGTGGAAATTTTTATGACTGAGTTGCATTTATTATGAGCTGTTCGCACCATAAAAGGCCCTATTTAAGTCTTCACTTTTGCTCAGTAGTCGTGGAAGAGGAATTCTCACCATCTCCACCACCTCCACCTCAGCCTCTATTCTCAGCTGGTAAAGGAACGTGGCCAGATCTTTCTTCATCTGGATGCTGTTGTCATCCATCTGGGCTACAGTAAAGATGCGCATCCTGCATTTCCTCCAAACCTAAAATGCAAATGTAAACACATAAAATTACGAACAGCAAACACACTTCAAAATAAAAGTAACATTCTTCAAAAGGAAAGCCCCAAATAACATAAAACTAAAACTAACAAATACTGTTCAAGGAGAGCATGCGAGTTTGGAATGATCCCATTTCACAGTTTGTATAGTTTTTATTCTCATTAAAATGAATTTATCATCATATTCACAATTTTGAACACACCTTTAAGAATTTCTTTAGTGTGTTATTGTAGGTGAAACTCATTCTGAACACGTCCATTCTACAGGCAGTAAAACTACATTATTTTTTTACAAATTCTAAAGTAGCTCATTGGAATAAAACTCCAAGACATCTGTCATCTCACTTTATGCTGTTTGAGTAGGAAAGGCAGCAGCATTAGCATCCCTCCATCGTGCACAATCCACCACACATCAATGTTGCCGTCTGTGAAGCGTTCATGGTTGCTTGGGTAGAAGGACACATTTTTGGGCACCATCAGGGCCAGGTGGGCAGCTGTGGTGCAGCGGACTGTGTCTGATTGAGATGGAAGCATGCAGGGGTGGATATTAACTGTACTGTATAAATGAATACTTCATAAGTGAATATGTTTATGCCTTACATTCTGTAAACGATAGCTGAAAACTAACACAGAAAGTATTTGAACATCGAGAGAGTAGCTTCTGTTCACAAGTATTCAAGTGTAACAACTATATGCTTATGCGTGTTAACAGGTATGTATCATAGTTCAGTTGGGGTGGTACTCATTTAATAGGGAGGCGGATTGGACCTTTTAAGTGTAATGTTGTACGAACAGTACTTCAGTGAGACTCTTACTGATAAAAGTTTTCCAGGCACGAGGGTCCTCACTCTGTCTCCAGCCATACGGCCAGCCCATCACCACTGTGTTGTGCTTCATGCCACCCAGACCACAGGACTGGATCAGATGGACAACACCCTCACGCACTTTAGATGCCACCACGACCTGGCAGAAGCCCTTGACTCGCTCAATCTCCATCATGTTCTTAATGGCCTGGAAGGCAAAATGTGGGCAAAGAGAACTGTAGTCTATGATGTTAACACTTATAAACCTGAACTATCGAAAAGTTTGTATGTCTGAACGGATTATAGTGCATGTGTCACATTTATACCATAAAGATTCATACAGCATAGAACTGAATAACAGTTGAATTTAAATAAATACAAGTCCTACTTTCACTACTTCCATCTATAGCACAAGCTCTAATGATAACACCTGATATTGAACATAATGCATGAGTAGCTTAGCACTAAGTCAATGAAGGAGGAGTGATTAAAATTCTCCAGTTACTGTCACATAAACAAGAGCAAACGTTGCTTCATTTGTTTAATCATTTGCCAAACACATCACATTATGAAAAATGGCCCTGCACCAGTTCCCTATTTTATCTGAAATGGCTCACTGGCACCATATTGTAGAGATAACAGCAAGGTGTTTCCACCAATGCCCTTTGATTAAAGTGGCAAACGCAAACAAATGAAAAAAGTCTGTGAGGAAGAAATGTAACAAAAGTCTAAAATTCACAAAATGCAGATTGTTTATGCTTCAGTGGGCTTTTCAATTTACAAAAGGTGTTCATTTGTAACAATTAACGGACACCGTCAGCAACACATTACAATAGAGAATTGTATAGAGCATACATATCCCTTTCTAGTGTTTACCTGTTCAGCTGCCTGCATTTCTCCATAGCTGTCCAGGAAGTTGCCGTGGATGACAGAGCCCACAATGGTCAGACCCTTTCCTGCCTTCAGCTGCGAGGCAAATGTGAGCAGTCGGGGATATTTTACATGGAAGTCCTCATCGAGCTTCAACAGCACCAGCAGCTGAGGTCTGTAGTGCACAAGTTAAAGATGGTCATTATGAAACAAGGGCCTGGGTCAAAGGTGAGTCTTTGCACCCCTGTCGAAGGACTGATTCTTCTCAATACTTTGGTGACAAAGTAAGATTAATTTAATGGTCACTGTCACTGGATGAAGACTGGTAAATATTGCTAACTGGACTTTGATCAAACTGGACAATAAGTCATTTTGTGATTTGTGGGTTGAAACACATCAAGATGTCTAGATGACACGGATAAATTTGGAGGAAATGTGAAAGTTATTTAGACATTTAGGGTACATACTGTAAATGTTGCATCTATAGTACTAAAGGCCTCCATTCCGTTCTTCATTCCACAATCAAAACAATGAAGGCATGCTGTTTCCTATAGTACAGTGTATGGATTCTTCTGAATACAGATGTAAAAACAACTTTTATATCCCAACATGCAATGTGGCTCATCAGAGATGCAAATTTCATGGAGATAATCAGAGCATCTCCTTTAGGTGTAGGTGTACCTCCAATTCTTGGTGTGCGGCGGCCCAACCTCCAGTCTTAACAGGGCATATCGTGCAGCGCTAAGGGACAGGCCTCTTATACCATCTCCCCACTCCTTCTCAGCTCTGTTATGTAAGCGGGCAAGACAAGGCACAAACATAAGACATAGCAGACAATTTAAGTGACCAGCTGTCCTCTAGCACATATGCAGAGCTCAGACACAAACACAACCAGAGACAACCATGATCACCCCATACCATACAGGAACGTACCATTAGAGGTGAAAGAAATGAAAGTGCAAATGCTAACCAGACTGCAGACATACCCCTGGTACTCAATGTACTTGTAGATCATCCCAGCAATGCCCATGGCCACAATAGCATAGTACCAGGAGGAGATGAACATTAGAGCCAGACACATACTCATGCCAAGGAAAGACAGAGCCCTGTGGGTGTGACACGTAAAGCCTGAAGTTGCATTTTTTTGTTTGTTTGTTTGTTTTTTTGTTTGTTTTTTTGCATACCAAGAACAGTAGACATTATTTAGTGAACATAATACATTGGTCATTGATGAAAGCAACTGTAGCATAAATCTTACAGAGGTTGTCTTGTACTGGAAAAGCCGGTAAGAAGAATGGGGGAGACTAGCTTGTACTCACCAGTGGTAATATTTAAACCTTGGCCTCCAGTTGGGTGTGCGTAAAAGAGTCTGAACTGCACAGGCTAAGTTTACAAAGAGATAGCACATCAAGAAGAACCTGTTAAATAAAGACAAAAAGAATTTGATGTAGATAATGTCATGTCATCGATGGCGTTGCAAGGGTCTCTTGGGGCTCCAAGCAAGTAATCCCTGGGGCCCCCACCCCACCTGTGCACGCCACAATAGTTTGGTTTTTGCACACATGAATGCACAATTTCCGGAACATTTGAGATGAATACTGAAAAATAGATTAGTGGTTCTCAAAGTGAGGTCCAGTGACCAACAGAGGTCCCTGAAAGCCCAGGCCTATCAATAATCGTTGTAAATAAGTGGCCGGGCCCCCCCCCTAGTGGCTGGGGGCTCCAAGCAACTGCCTGGCTTGCCTGTCCGCAAGCCCCGCTCCTGCATGTCATCAGTGGTGTAATTTGCCTTGACCAGACAGGGAAATTAACAAATTCATGTACACAACCAAGAGAAATGAATGTGTGGGGTATGTTCAGTAAATACTTGGCATATGTCGTATTCTTGACATGTGTGCTTACATGGAAAGGATGGGAGCCACCATATCCAGTGACGCAATAAGGATGCCCAGCTCAGCTATGAGACCAGTCAGTAGAAGCGCCCATGTAGGCTCTCCATTAGTCTTTCCGTGGCCAAACACCTGAAAGAGGAAATTCAAAACCTTCAATGCAGCAATGCAAATCAGTTCTTCGGTACTGTATCATATTCAAATAAGCTTGCAAGTCAAACCAAATGCAAACATTCCCACCACAATATACTCAGCGTTATCATGTGTTTTGGAAATAATAAGAAACAAATTATGGGGTAGCTGTTGTGTCTAACTGAATGACTCTCAATTTTCTAGGAGTCATTTCTGTCTTGTAATGAGTTATTACGAAATGACATTCAGAGAATGTGAAGTGGTTACGCAAGTGTATCATCAGTGGTGTTTTCTGTCCCACCCTGAGGAAAGGAATGATGTTATCCTTGGCAATAGCCTGTAGAAGTCGGGGGGCCCCAGTGAGGGACTGCAGGCCTGCCCCAACTGTGGAGAAGAAGGAGCCAATGACAATGACCCACGGAGATGGCCAGGAGAGCGTTCCCACCACCAAGTTTTTTCGAACGGCATCCCCAAACCTGCAAGTCAAAGTTGATTGAATGAGAGTTTTTTGATGAAGTTATCTGTTTTTCTTTTAATACGTTTTGCTTTACAAAAAGTGTTTTGATAACAGCACTGACTTCCAGTAGGACTCAAATGAACTTACTTGTCCCTCAGGACTACCCCTTCAATGCAAGAGCCAAACAGGACCACAGAACTTAAATCTGAACACAAGAGATCAAGGAGCTTAGGTGACACAAAGATGTATATCAAATCGGCCTTCATATCCTGTTTGAAGGAGCAAGATTGCCAGATTCATTGTGCGTCTTCTCCAGAGCAAGGATACAAACAAGTGATGTGGTAGTAATAGCTAAGATAGTTCCCACAGGGATGGACTTCTGAGCATCGCGGAGATCACCAGATCTGTTGGAGCCTGCCATGATACCTGTAAGAACAAACAGACAGCAGGTTACAAACAATCTACAAATGGTTTAACTACCCCCCTGCAGGCTGGATTAGAGGGAGGTGTAAAAGCTTCTCAACTTCACCGGGAATACAACACAGGAGTATATTTTCACTGTGTGCGACAAGCTTCTATAGAAAATACAATGGAGTAGATAGCTGTTACAATTTATTTAATGACTTGATATTGCATCAAAAATCCTTGGAAACAATTATCTTACAGTTTGCTGCAGACTGTGGCACTTTAAGCTTTGTGACGTTGTTATACCTGTGGCAGATGGGAAGAAGATCCCAACCAGGAGAGTGAATGATGTAGCGATATCTGCTGACACATACATGCCAAAGTTCTCCATGCCACCATGGGCATCCACTGAGCGAAGCCCCGGTTTCTCTAAGATCTCCCCTTTCTGCAGGTAGTTGCCCCACATGTTTTCTAACAACAGAAGAGAATGACATTATATGAGGCTTGTGTGTCATTCATAAAACACTACTACTGTAATTCAAAATATAATAGTATAATTTTTATGATGGAAAAAAAAGCATTTTGGGGTTGCCACATGATGATTATTGATGATTATTGTATTCTACCCCTTAATCACATGTCTAGCATAATGATATATAGAGGAATACATGAACTCCTTTGCTATGTATTTAAATCCCAAATCAATTAATGACAAATTTACCTCTAATAATCCCACTGCCCAGTCCAGGGATGCCTTGTATCTCCGTCACATTGTTCTGGATGAAGTAGTCATCACACTGCGGGCTGCTCATGTTCCCCGGCAGACAGAACCTGTCCCACAGCTGACTGGGCATTGTTGTGTTTCCCATTACCACAGTCTTAGCACACACATCAAAGCGATCTCTAACCAAAGTCCTGTTCCCCAGCATGCAGATCCTACAGCAATAACAGGGACAAAAATGAAATGATGACTATGTTAGTCATCATTATTTCCACCACTAATGTCATCCTCATCATATACCTCTCCTTTCTCATCATGACCAAAAGTTAATTCAGTGTTATTTCCGGAAACTGATGGTGATAGGATGGACTGTAGATTTCAAACGAAAATTTCTATTTGAATGAAAAATCACACAGAGTGTAATTGGTGGCAGATGGGAAATAGAATCATAACATAAATTGTCATAGAGCAACTTGTATTATTTCTCCATGTAGAATGAACACTCCCTCGCCCCATAAAAAACAAAAATCCTCCATAAGACTTACGGGAATTCTGGTGGATGAGTCATGGATTTGATTGCCCCGGCATAGATGGAGACAATTGAGATAATGACACAGGCGAGGAAAAGAGAGGCCAGCTTGTTGACATATTTCACTCCTACAAAAACCACCACAGCCATTAGGCTGAGGCACACAGAGCCATAGATCCGCATATTGTTCAGCATGGCACTGTCACTCCCAGGGGGGTCTGTGGCATGAAAGATGGCCGCCTGGGGGACAAGATATTTCTGAAGAGAAACAAAATTACAACAGGATAGTTAATGAATACAGAGTAAATATAAAACTCATGGCTTGTATATTTTAATACAGAAGGGATCATATCTTAGCATACAGATGTGAACTGGAATAAAACCACAGAATAACATTTACTGTAAGCAAACTGACCAGGAAGATTTCAATGGCCCCCAGTATGTACATGGCAGAAGCAAAGGTGGTGCCCAAGTAGAAGCAGAGGCCCACAGCTCCTCCAAACTCAGGACCAAGGGAGCGTGAGATCATGAAGTATGCCCCTCCAGCTATAAAAGTTAAACAAACTGTTACACAATGCACATACACAAGGCCACTGGGAAGCCCTTAATGTGTACTCTATGCAGTGGACATAACAGTAAATTTATGCTGCCCCCAAGTGGAAGAATAGCCTATGTTATTTTTACTTCTAAATCTTTTCAGAGCAGTGTGGAGATGGCAAGGTCCAGCAGTTTATGAAACAACCATGCCAATTCATTACTGAACTACTTACACAACAAAAGAAATAGGCTACCAAAGGATTTAAGGTACAGATGAAGGATATTCAGTGAATACACCTGAGAGGCAAGGTTGAAAAGTGTTACCTGGAACAACACCATTAGTAGCAATGGCACTCATTGATATGGCTGTGAGCATTGTCTGCAGAGGAATGGGGAAATATGATGAATATGGGAAAGGGCAGACACAGATATCATCAGTGTGACACTAACATCCTGTAATCAATCTGACAGCTGAAAGCAAGCACAGCTTCCATCTGAGAGAGCATATTTCTAGGGATTTAGCATATATAGCCTGGAAGTTCATAAGTCCACAGTATGTGTTGTGTAATGGAAGCATAATGAGTAAAAAATACAAGTCAATTTGACATTCTTTGCCTTAAATAATGCTGCTGCTTATGCAACCATGTTGATTCAATTGACTGTAGAGGGTGTGTGTCTTAGTGCAGTACAGTATGTATGTGTGTCTGTGTGTGTGCGCGCATACTGACACATGAACAGCACATAAGGACAATCAAGAGGGACTGCATGATGCCGGCCATCCCAACAATCCATGTCAGACGCAGGAAAAGAATGACACCAAAGATGTTCTGGAGACACGGCAAGTAGACTCCCATCAGAGTGCCCATGTTGGGAGACTGATAAGAGAGAAAGAGGGAGAGGAGGAGGGGGGCAAAGAGAGAGAGAGAGGAGAATATTGACCATGACATTTCAGGAAACAAGTGTATCGATCATTAGCATTGACTGATGTACTTTTTAAAGGTCATTCAATCATGCTATCAGCTCTTTCCATGTATCCAGGTCTTGCACAGCCACAGTCTGACTGCAGAGTGTGCAGAGGCATAAGCAATCAATCAGCAGGTCTTAATACAAAACTAGAACTTGAAATAGCAAGGCAGGGAGAGAGCCAGAAGTGTAGATAATGCTTCTAAGCCACGAATGACTGAGTGTGCATGTGATAAACAGTGAGGCATAGTGTCCCTCCGCTGTGCCCCAGACTCCTGACCTTGGGGGTCTTCCTACGTGAGCCCTGAGCGCTCTCCTCCTCCTCATGCTCCTTGGCTCCCTGGGTGATGTTGGTGTAGCTGACCAAGCGGCTGAGCAGGGAGGAAACCTTCGGCCGGATGTCCAGCTCCTCCTGGAGGGAGAAAGGTGGAAGAGATTAAATGAAAGAGTTTGGTTTAAGTCTATCATCTGACAGAAATATTACAACGTAAAAACAGCGAACCTCAAACAAAGCCAAGTTCTTGTCATAGAAGTCATTCTTCTTGCTCGCAGCATCAGCACTGCTGAGAAATGGACTGTCTTCTTTATGATTTCCGTGTCCTATTAGAGAGGAGAAATGACTTGAGGTTAACAATAAAAATGTTATAGGGCCAAAGAGATATATATATATTTGCCTGCAAATAAACCTGGCCACCATTGTTCTTAAAGATATATTGCAGGCATCCTGGTAACACATACACTGTTATTGCAACATCAAGGCAATGGGCTCACAGATATGAAAAAGCCGTGATTTCTAGCAAAGTTTTTAAAACCTGCAATAATATCAGCACTGCCCTGATTTAAGAAAATCCTTATTTAGTGCAACAAGCAGACTTTCATAGACATAAAATATCCGACAGTGTCAGTGTGGATTCAGAGGCGTCTTTAATGTAATGAGACATTTAGGTGAAAACAATCCTCACTTAAAATCTTGAAACTGTAAGAAATTCAGTCAGTCATTTTAGTCATTGAAAATGTGATTCTGGTTCACATTTAAGATGAGTTGAATTATTCTAAACTACCATGGAACTCCGATTATGTGCCTAAAAGGGTCACAATTGCAGCCACATTTTTATTTATTTTTTCAATCAATTTGCATTCAAAATAGAGTAAGATCACTCCCTGGAAACAAGCTGTTTGCATCTATTCTGGATTGGGAACAAGAGGAAAACATTTATTTTGATAAAAGTAAAAATATCACGTATCAATGTGGCATTATTAAGACAAAATCTCCAAAGGATAAATAGCAGCCCAGTACCAATGCCTGTACAGCAATTACTGAAACAAAGTAGATGAGAAATTACAATTTTCTATACCAGTTCGAGTTTTTCCATGGCAATTAATGTTCAGTCAGCTTTTAACTGTCACTATTAATCAGAATTGAAGCATCAGCATCTTAATAATCCCCAACAATTCATGCAGCGAAGCACCAGTGAAGGCCAAAAGCAGCACAGACCAACAAAGTCCAGGTGATAAACAAGCATGTAATTAGATTTTACTCTCATTAATTTCTGCTTTTGAAGAGAGGAATCAAGCAGAGATGAGCACAGTGCCTGGGGCAATTAAACTTTATCGCAAACACATTCACACTCATAGGCATCCACATACCTCATTACCTAGAAATTACCTAACCTTGAGTTATTAGAGCATGTAAACGTTAACAGCGCCATCTCAGAACCCAAATTAATCCTCCAACAAAAAGTCTGCCAACTTAGCCCAAGTCTGCATGAAATAGAAAAATACTCTCGACTATCCTGAAAATAGACCAGCTTTGTTGCAAGTGAGTTGGTTGAGCTTCACCGGTGGTCCTCGCTCACCTGTGTTCTGTGTCCCACTGCTGCTAGGATCACTGTGGGTAAGCATAGTTATGCACAGTCTGCAGACTGCAACAGAGTACACTGTGCTCTAGCTTGGGGAATTGTCGATAACTATCCAGGACACCCGGTCACCCAGGGTGAATACTCATTCGGGGGCCTGGTGGTGCACGGTGAGGGGGGTGAGAGGTGGGGAGTGGAGGATACGGTGGTAACTCAGTAACACACACAACAGCACACACACACACACACACACACACACACACACACACACACACACACACACACACACACACACACATCTGCTCATGGGTATGTAAAAGCTTTGGGTTGAGGATATCTCAAAGATGTGCAGTATTACAGTATCTGTACTACGTTGTACTCGTGATCAATCTGGATAAATCTGGATGTATCATCAGTCGCAGTTTCTCTCATGACCATATTTCTCTGATAACGAGACATGACATGATGTTTCATTTCTCAATTACGGGATTGTTTCAAAATGTTTAGTGGATGCAAGAAGCTGAAAAAGTTGAAAGCATGAAGGCCAGGTTCCTATTGGTCTGTCTTTCCAAACTGTGTGACAACTACACAGCTGGACTGTAGTGACGCCTGGGAAGAGATAAGAGTAAAAACCATGCCAACACTGTCCTCTAGTGTCATCTTGCTGTCACTGGCATGGGATAAAACAGACAGTATGTGTGTTTGAAGCAACAATGAAAGGAGACTACTGCAGATGCCATGGAGGCACTGTTGGGAGCAATGCAGATGGTTGTTACTCCATAATTAGCCACAAAGTGAGACATGTTCAGATGTTTCCTGGCAGGAACTGTTACTCAGTCAGTGCTGCTCCAAACACTGTGTTCCACATGACTGTCCTAATGCTAAAACCCAAAATAGTTCAGACTCATTCCATTTGTTGGACCAGCACAATAAAAGCCATTTTAACAACGGGGCCGGGGAGACAGTGGGGGTCTCTTGTTAATAACCTGACATTAAATGTCTAATGAAAAAGATTAAAGATTAACTGGCTTGTTATGAAGGCACACAAGAGTCCTGCTGTGTGCACAGAACAGCACAAAGGCTTTACGGCAACGTGTACCAACATGTCACCTCTGCCCCCACCAAAACTCCCAACCTCAGCCGGAAGATCAAAGACCGTCTGTGTCATGGGACTGACACATTTACAGAAGGAAATATCTAGATAGAGAACTTAAACAGTGGCGAGCATGACTTTTCCTTTCTGCTGACTGTCTGCAGACAAGCATTCAAGATATTGCATCTGTTCACTCTTCTTTTTATTGACAGCATTTGTTTTGTCTAGGTTTTTCAGTGAAGAGGTGTGAAGTGTTGGTGCTGTGCAGCGCTGCACACTGTGCTTACAGACATGTAAGAAATTAATCAAAGACAAATATTTAAAGAACACAGACTGTGTACCATCGTTTAATTGTAGCTCCAGTCCAACGCAAATGTTTTGACAGACTGCCTATGGGGTGTCTGGGTATAATTTGCTGTGTATTTACAAGTACATCAATTCCCAGAGAAGATGCTACGTTGTCAAGTCTTTTCAAAGTGCAAAGTACATGACTTCTGAACAAAAGTAAACAAACTCAGGGCAGATATACAAAGACAAGCTCAGCGTGATTTATGATTTGCTCCAGGTCCAACAAACAGCGTCCAGAAAACGCCTCCTGCAAAATGACTTTTCACCAAACAGGTCATTACTTAACTTTATCGAGACTGTGCAGTGTACTTGGATGGAATATGCGGAGTATTCAAGAGTTTCTTTAGTCATCTTTCAGACGGACATTTTCAAAACCACTAATGTTCAAGAGAGAGAGAAACTCTCTCACAGTAATGTGGCTGCACTTTTTTAAAGCCGATTAGACATGGAAAACAATATCGCTGCCCATTAGCGTCTTAGGGGTTGAAAAAAGCCTCTTTGCTAAACTTCCTCTTTAATAAACATTTAAGACTTAGCACCAAGAGGCAGAGAAGTCGTTCAGCTTAGCCCACTCTGTGCAGTTAGTTGGCAAGAATGATTTGCCGATTATGTGTTTAGAGGTGGTGTGTGTGTGTGTGTGTGTGTGTGTGTGTGTGTGTGTGTGTGTGTGTGTGTGTGTGTGTATGTGTCTGATATTAAGGGTTGGGGTAAGGTGCAAGGAAATGCATTATTTCAATGAGGGTACTCACAAGGATACAAGTACAAGTGTGTGTTTGTGTAAGCATGCATACAGTAAATGAGAGAGCGAGAGAGTAAAAGAAGATAAATTACAACAGTGTGCACTCTAGTAGCTTTGCATGGCGAGGTAATGAATGAGCAACCAATCCTACAATTGAAAAACTTTGGCTTGACCAATTTGGAGTGCTGCAATGTGGAAACTAGTTCAGCTCAATCAACATGATCTCAAACCACATTTCCATTAATCATGAGCAGGAGTGCGAAATCTGTCAAAATGTGTTTGCATTCATACAGACTGCGGCAGCTAACATTCTGTTAGTTATGGTACGGTGCGTCCCTGTGGAGGGACGATAACATTGTTATTATATAAGTAGATATAACTGAGCCATGATGAGACATGCACCTTTCCTCCTACTTTGATGCAAGCCGAGGACAAGCCAATGAAATATCAGATCTGAATGAATGTCTCAAACCAAGTCCGAGTTTAATAATGAACTGCCCGGGGACAGACACAATTCCTTTACTGTGGTAATCCGAATATCATTTCAGTGCATGGATTGACAGCACCGACTTTCCATAATGCATTGCAAAATCCAATAAGCAACTTTGACACTGATACTTTTGTAGTAAATCCAAATCTGGACAATGCCGCTCACAAGTTCAGTTATAGGCCGACACAGTACATTTCAGCATATACTGTTATCCTGTTGGTCGTGAAAGATCAACATGGTGGGACGGCAGATTTTCTAAATGAATATTGCATCCCATTATTCTCCTTTTAAAAAATTTCTACAAGTTTTATATAAAGTTGTTTGGTTTCATTGTACTTTTTTCTCTTCTTTAGCCTGTGGCATGAAATATAATGTAATTCCACTGTAGCCAGTGTTGGTAATGGCTATGTTTCCTGCAGAGCTGCATCTGAACAGAGCAGAGGAATGCTTACCTGCTGAGCTGTACAGCAAAACATATTAGCTTTGATGTGTGCTAATGATGAGAAAAGGATGGCAGCTCAGCCATATTACCTCAGGGGGTAAAGGTGGGCGGGATGAGGTGAGTCGTACAACAGGCTTTCAAAAAGACACAAATTAACTAAATGTGTTTATCAATGGGTGTAGAACTAATGACTAAACGTGTGTGGTCTGTACAGGAGACTTGTCTATCTTCAGCGTGTTCCTCATGAAATGGCTTTGTGCATTTAATGAGGTTTAAACTGTACATCGGCAGCACACACTACTCATAAATGTTTGCTTTGTGTGAATGCTACATGCACAGCTGGTAGACTGCACAGTCTATGGTGCGGATGAACAGTCACTGCCTTGTTTATCTTCACGTGATGTACTGTAACATCACAGGCAGCACACAGCCATGGCGGTAAAGAACGAGACTGTTTATTCATCAGTAACTTCAATACTAGACCAACAACTACACTAAAGTGCTATTTGTACCGTCATGTACACAGAACAGGTAGGAAAAGTGATGAATTTACTCCCCCTAATCTGACCTATTGCAACATGACTGACAACACCTCCCTTTAAAATGAACAAGAAGATCCCCTACAACAATGGCTTAAGTAGTACGAATGTATACACAGGTATTATCCCAGTTCAGAAATCATAATCCATAATCAAATATTTCTGTAATGGCATTATCAGTGATTTTGCCCTGCCTTGCTGTGTCTTGCCCCGTTTTCTACATGGTTGCCCACATACATGATACATTTGTACATGGCTGTTGTATGTAGCACCATGTTCCTGGAGGAACGTTGTTTCATTTTCACTGTGTAGTAGCTGTACATGGTTGGAATGGCAATGAACCTCTCTCATGTATTACATTCTGAAAACATTACAGCAGTGATCATTTCCAAGTTTCACATGTTTCTCATTCCTCATACACTCAAGAAAACCCACAATAGAATTCCTTTGTGCACGGGCACTAAACTATTCATGTGTTCATGTGTAGTACTGTATGTTTTGTACTGATCTCTGCTTAGAGTCAAAGTGAAGCAGTGAATATCCCAGTAGACCCAGGACATAGCGAATACATGAGATTACTAGGAGACCCTCAGAGTTGGTACACATTGGAAAACCATCTGAGCCGCTCTGCTTGCCTTGTTGTCACTTTGATGGCAATGAACAGATAGAACAAAGATGGCACATGATTGGATGGCAAGACAGTTGTATCATAGGAAACAATGTGTGACAAATAATCTTATTAAAACATGATCTTTATCATCTACAACGCATGATGATCTTCAAAGAGTATTACAAAGACTAAAACTTAGAGCTGTTAAGGGTTATGTGTAAGTGTGTGTGTATGTGGGTATTTGTTCTAACTCTGTCATCAGCTGCACATTTTTGCTCTGCCACAGTGTGTTTATCTCTCATGGGCTATCTGAGTGGCAGCATGCCGGACAGGAATGGTCACCCTGTTCTCCTGAATTAGAGCAGGAACAGACAGCAGCTTTCTCCAAGTCATTCACTCACTACATCATTTCTCAGGACCTTTTAGTTTGCAAAGACAAACAAAAGACATATTTGCACTACATGGTCACACATTGTTTTTCTTTCCAATAACAATAAAATGAAAAAAAAGAGCTTGCACCCATCAAAAGCTCTAACGAGCGTTTTAGCATCTTTCAGCTCATATTTTTGGTTGCATGACCTGAAGCTATTTCAGTTCAGTGTTAGTGCTACTTATCAACATTTCCAGCTACGGCACACAGTGGTTTGTAGCTTAAAAGCTCTGATAAACCCTACGCTACCTGAGCAATGCAAAAGAGCAGACAGAGTAGCTTGTGAGAGTAGTGGAGCATTCAAGCTAACAGCAACAGAGCCAGGTGACCTAGTGAGCAAATATTGGACTTACAGTCAGGCCAAAAGTCTGCTACCATGTTCACTATAACAACTTAATCTTGCAGAAAAGTCACTGTTACATTCAATGCAAAAACTGGAAGGACTTATCACAACTGGAGATGTTATTTTTATTAAAACAGAAACTTTATACAGACTTAGACGATTAAAACTTTAATTCCCGTCTGACATTTACAAACATGAAAATGAAGGAAACAAGATTTTATCTCAGGTATTGATGACATGGCTGAACAATGTCCACTGAGAAAAAAACAAACACGTATGCTCTCATTTTCACATTTCATGCAGCAGCAAGAAGCCAAGAAGAGCAAGACTCTGCAACAAACTTTAACTTCTGGATACGTGAAAGCATTTCAGGGCAGTTGCTCTCACTCAGGAGTGCAGCACTGTTACAATGACCGCAGTGTTACTCCTATCCTGTGCTGCACAGAGCTAAGTTCATAGCCTGAAACAGATTTGGCACTGTGTCACTTCCTCTGTGCTGCAGTTGATGATACATACATACATACAGCATGCACCATATCCAAGCCCACCACTCCCATGATGAAATCACTGTATTTTACCACAGCGAATATTTTCCCACCCATTTCTTTTCTGCTTGCACTGCACTGCATGCAAAATAAAGTTGGAGAAATATGGAATGTGTGCATGACAAAGTATGTCCGTTCTGCAGTTGTTACGCTATACTCTTGAACAAAACATTTACATTTTTGCCCAAAACTAAAATTTAAGAACACTGTAGAGGTGTGTTCAAAATGCAGTTAATTACATTAACATGAGCAGTTGTTACTTAATGGTAACATGCTGTGTGCCCTTTGCTTCATCTCTTCATTCATCATACTTCCATTTCTCCTCCTCACTCTGTTCACCCCAGCTTACATTCATCCTTGCAGCTATCCACACTAAATTTAATGGTTGTTGCTGTGCTTGGGTGAGTTAGACAGCATTATGACAGCAGGAAGACAAGGGTAACGGCCACAAGCGTATGTGAGACTCACCCATAAAACTGTGAGGGTTATTCCAGGACATGAGCTTTTCCTTCTGCTCTGTCATCAAAACCTTTTGTAGGAGCACAGTGCAAAGTTCTTAGCTTTGACAACCTTCAAGCCACTACTTTTTAAACACTTATTAGATACTGTTATGTGCAGTATTTTAAGTGCAATAACTTATGTTTCTGCTGTTCAAGAATGCCATTTGGCTTTAAAGGGTGACTTCCATGCATTCCACAAATGTACAAGCTGACAGCTACGACAACATGTGCTGAGATTCCATCCTGTTCAAATATCAGTCCACTTGAGCTCTGTGGCTCACTGAAGCATGGATTATCTCATCTGCATGGCACTGTTTGATACACACTCACACATTTATGCACAAACACACAGAAATGCACAGGCATCCCATCCTTATATGGAGGCTCATGACCATGTCATTGAGTTAGATGAGTGTTCAGCCTTGCACACTGCTCCTTTCTGATGTTATTCAGCTGTAAGGAGCTCACAGTCAGCATGACATTCACAGCTAGACAGTACTGTGATATAAATGGATGGCCTGTCAGTGTGTGGTTTTTGTGCCCAGCCTGGCCCTCTGGGCCCTTGGTAAAGCGTGGGTGCTTCATTTGAAGGCCACACCCATGTGTGTGTTTTATTAAAAAACCTTCAGCTGGTTCACTCCCTCAGCCAACAAAAATCAGCCGTGCTCTCACATAATCCCAAATGCTTCTCTCCTTGTCCTCCTTTTCTCTTCTGTCGGGGACTGCCCCCCTTCTCTCCATGCTGATACAGTGGAGAAACAAGTGAGTGACAGTGAGAGACAAGCTGAGACAGAGAAGCGAGGACGGAGAAATCTGCTCCTGTGTTACTGAACAGCCAATCTTTGTGAAAGGAAATCCTCCCCTGGCACAAAGAGAGCTCCATCTTTTGTGCAAGGAAGCACTTGAGGCCTTTTCTTGTTGCGGCAGTACCGGCCCCCCTTACACAGTCCCACCCCCGTTGTGCCTTTCCCCACGGTTCTCACCCCTTTCATTGTTTTCCCTTTGTTACTCATATGTCCCTGAATTTATTTTAAAAGGCTTCCATATGTGGCAAAAATACTCCAAAATGATAAGAGAAGTGTTTCAACAACTTTCTCCAGAGTGAGCTGTCAGAAACAGACCTGCCTGCTATAGGAAAACCGCTCTCGGCCCTGGAGAATTGCCATGGTAACCATACAGCCAGCTGTTCAGAGGGCTCTGGGGACAAAGCACAGCTTTCTTATGCTGTGCTGGGTCCAACTCATGTCGTATCACTCTCAGGGCAGATTTTACAACTTCAAAACTTCAAATGAGTCCCATTGTTTCCAAGCTGAGATAAAGAGCTTAGTAAAAGTTGTGAGACTTACCATCAGAGCTGACAGTGTCTTGATGATCAGGGCAGTCCTGTCCAGTGTCCCTGTAATCCACCCAGTTAATCCCCTCTAGACTGTCGTAGCTGGACTGAGCTTGATCCTTCACCGGTACCACGGTGAAGTGAGGCATGTTTTCATCACTCTCCTCTGCGTCTCCAGCTCAGACTCAACATAGCAGGCTAACTGTTAGCCAGCCCCAGTTCAACTCCCACTAATGGCAACTACATTCCACTACACTGCGCTCACTTCCTCTGGAGGGTATTATCATACTCCCCGCCCACAGGCCAGCCCCTCCTGGGCTTTTTGTGTGAATAGAGAGGGTATGGAGGTCTCAGGGACGCATTTAGAAAGACGCTCACATCCCCCTGAAGGGGATAGAGTGACCTGTGGGCCATAGCTCTGATTGAAGGGACAGGGTTGTCATCCCTGAGTCTTGCAGAGTGAGAGAGTGAGAGAGTGAGAGGGTGCAGGGTAACCCCTCTCTGCTCTCTGTGTCATAATGACAGCTAACAGAGTGAACCTTGTCTGTTCAAGGTTCAGACAGACAGTCCTCTGTGTATGCAAGCCTTTCCCAAAACACACACACACACAGCAACGTGGCAGCTTGGAAATTTATCAGACTACATTAGTGCAGGGAAGTACAGAGTGGAAAAGAGAGGGAAGGTGAGATAGAAAAGAGACAGCTTGTTAAAAAGAGAGGAAACAATCAAAGATCCTCATTCCAACTGTTCAAACAGCAGAACAACCTTTGACCGTGAGGGTCAATCCAAATTTGAAATGCAACCTCTTTTTTTTTTTTGGCAAATGTAGCAAAATCTTTTTTTAAATGACAAGAAATGAATGTTGAGTACAATAAATCTGAATTGAGATGGTCAGCAGCTGTGGAAGCTACGAGGAAAAGCTCAGCAGGAATGTCAGAAAGAGTTTACCCTTCTCTTTTCAAGCACTGCAGCTCGAACCATAAAAGCAGCAGATTAAAGACTCTCTAGTAAGGCTGTTATTAGAGGTCCTGTTTGAGGCAGTTTTAGAGCTTGCTGCTGCTCTGTTTGGATTGCAGAGTCTTTGTAATCTATTAGTGTGTCTACAGTGATTTTTCACTTTGTGTTAGAAAAAACTTTTTTCCATTTGAAGTAAACAAAAACAATTGGAAAATAACACAAAAGTGCTTAATGTAATTCACTTACTAAGCTGAGGTGCTGCAGGGACAATCACAATGCACTTATATACAAAAAACCTTCGGTGTATACAGCATTTAGACCCAGTGAGTAACATGTCTGTATCATACTGCAGACTTTACAGTCAAGGTATATTTAATTTTCTAGGATGTCTGACCTACAAAAATGGCGGGTAAATACACTAAAATTAAACTGAAATACAGCCTTGAATATCTGTTGGATGATCACATATTACATGACTGTACATGTTTTATGCAAAGTTGTCCAATATGAAGAGGATTATTGTTTGGGCACATGCTGGTTTGCTTTAAATAGGAATCATCACAATAACACATAACGTCATTATCTCATGGGAAATTGTCGTAACCTAAAGACCCTCATAGGCAAAAAAAAATTTAAAAAATGTGTACGTAAAATATTTGTCCTGACATAAAACTTCTTTATTAGAAAAATTCTGAAAAAAAAAATAAATTTTTAGACCATAAAACAATTGCTGTATGTTTTCTCACCATTTTTTTTTTTTTTTTTTGTTTACTTTTGCAAGAATCAAGACTCTTTAGTAATTGGTACTCTTACAGCTCTGCTCCACAATAAAATGTTACAATGTTGTAATACAAATTGTCTTCTCTCTCCTCTCTCCAGACAGTCTGAGGCTTTGGCATAATAGAAGTCATTTCTTTTCCTGGCTGACAAATGGGATAGCATCAACCATATAAGGTTATTTCCTGGACTGACTAACTCATGCAGTGCTGTACAAGTGAGGGTCAGTGAGCAGCTAGCAGGAGGGCAGGGCCTGACACACTCCTTTCTTCCACCACGATTACTCAGTGTTGTGGAAAGACATGTAAGCAGTAAGGGCAGGTCCCAGGAAACATGAGGCCCTAGAGGGTCAGCTTGTTTACAGAACAGGAAGAGACTTGAGGATATGTTGGTGAAGGTAGAGAGGGGAGAAAGTACTTCATGGGAGCTTCTCAGATTTGTTCTGGGCTGGCACTGCATCACTTCTGAGCCCACCTGCTGTGGTCTAAGGCTCAAATTTAGGTCAGGTCCTGTCTCTAACGACATGGACTAAATGTCACATTTTTGTGCTTTGCCTGCCAGAGTTAATTAGTCAAAACGACTGACTGCCTGATCATATGTACTTCATTGTAATGTGTCATTATGGCACACCTGAAGCCACAAACAGACAAACAGAGAGGATTCTCTTACCTGAAGGCTCTCAATCTTTTAACCTTCTTTTCTTCCTTAGTGTTCTTTATTGATTCTTTCTCTGAATGCTCATTAGCTTCCACAAAGTCTTCCTGAGGGCCATGCAAAAGCAAAAACAATAAAAAAAAAAAAATCCACAACCCAAAATCACAGTATCAATAAGACAACATAATCATATACAAACACCAGAAAATATATGAAATGACCAAACAATAAATAGCATTAACATATAATGAAAAGAATTGAAATGTCACAAACAGCACAAAGGAATAAATAAAGAGGAACAAAACGGTCTAAATTTCAGCATCTATTCAAGGTTCACCAGTTTATCTTTTCACAACTTTTGAAAGAAAATCTGTTTGTGTTCTGTTGAGGCTTCACTTGACGTTATCAGCTACAGTTCAGACTTCTCTGACTTGTGATTGTGGCAATTGTCCACTAGATGGAAACCTTGTACCTCAGAAATTCATTCTGCAAATGGATTTGGTCTTTTCAGCTTCTTGATAAGAAGTAGGTGAGTTCCTCCACAGTGTCAATTTTAATACCTAATAAATATAGCAGAGTTACATTCAGTTTGAGATAACCTCTTAATATTTGATTTGGCAAGCATTTGATAATAACCAGTCTCAAAGCAGATGAAAGGAAGAGGACGTAATCCGAAGAACGCCTTTTCTCTTCAAGCACTATATTCGCAGAAATTAGTTGAAATACAAAATGAACATTTTATGATACAACTGATCTGAAAATACAAGCCTGCTATACTGCTGCATTAGGGAAATGAGTGATATAAATAAACCTTTATCAGTATCAGATATTGCTAACTGACATTTTCTGGTCTTAGTCTGTGATTTCCACACACACACGCACGCACGCACGCACGCACGCACGCACGCACGCACGCACACACACACACACACACACACACACACACGCTGACAACGGTGTCATGGAGTAATATCCTTCATGCAATCATGTGTTGACAAAGTGGTGAACCTCTCTCCATCCTCGCTTGTGAACGACCAATGAACCTGTTGACATGAACATTAGAAAGAATTATCAACTTATCACATTCTGTTATATTAATGTGTAACACAGTGTCCACACTTTTTTTGGAATCAGGCTGTTTATCTGCAGTAATTAAGACTCAAAGACTCTAAGGTTCAAAGTTTGTGTTTGGAAATGTGATGTTGGACATTTTGTTTACATTTCTAGAGAGGATTTTGTCAAATTGTAGTTCAGACTAACATGCTGAAAAGCATGGTGAATGTCCTCTGCTTGTTTAGCTGTGTTTGTTTTGTAGAGAAAAAATTGTCTGGCTAATTTTCTGAATGAATAGGCCTATTTATATCTTTCTAAACTAATCTACTAATCAGTTGTGTCATCATCAAAGATTGTGGAAACCTGTGATGTGAAATAATCACCGTATAATACATTTCTCACATTTAATTACAACCATCTTTTCCCACAGTCATTGGGTCTACCTTTGAAGAACAACTTTAAAGACTATTGTCTGAAAGAGGGGATTTCTCTGCATTTTGAGTGAATGGTACTTAGCTTCATTGCTAAATCTAATTGGTTGTGAAAGTTAAGCACCCCTTGTCTCTCTACCAGTGACATTGATTAGGATTTTCTAATACTGTGCCTGAAGGGACTTAAGTCGATCCAATTACCTTTGGCTGCCATTATTACATTGACATGGCCCTAGGGGCCCTTTCACTTTGTCTCTAGCACTGAAGATCTGCCTCTGTGGACAATGAAAGCCATGCGGCCTGACTGCTCTGGTGACAGAAAGGTTCCCATGGTATTAGATTGTCTCCAAAGCAGCTTTTCCAGTCCATGTGGCTACACTAAGAGCAACTATTGGTGATTTCAGTCTGTGTCATTATGCTGCGACAAGTTTTCTGTTTTTGTCTTACATAAGGACATATTTTAGTTTGGAAATGGGGTATATTTTGCCTCTCAAATGGTATCCTAATGAATTGCCTTTTAGACTTGTGTTATACATGACATTTTAACATTGAGTTGCACTTATTTTTGGTCAGCACTGCATTCCTTCATTCCTTTATTTGCTGCACATATCCTCTTTGTATTGGGCTGCACGGTGGCGCAGCAGGTAGTGCGCGTGCCTCACAGCAAGAAGGTTGCCAGTTCGATCCCCAGGTCAGACGGGGCCTTTCTGTGTGAAGTTTGCATGTTCTTCCCGTGCATGCGTGGGTTCTCTCCGGGTGCTCCGGCTTCCTCCCACAGACCAAAAACATGCTCATTAGGTTAATTGGTGACTCTAAATTGTCCGTAGGTGTGAGTGTGAATGTTTGTCTGTCTTTGCATGTGGCCCTGCAATCGGCTGGCGACCGGTTCAGGGTGTACCCCGCCTCTCGCCCATTGTAGCTGGGATAGGCTCCAGTCCCCCGCAACCCCGAAAGGGATAGGCGGTATAGATAATGGATGGATCCTCTTTGTATTACTGGCTCTAAGTGCTGCATACGACAGCGCTGCCTAAAAGATACTAATAAAGTGGGTTTGAGTAAGTGGTTTGAACTCTCTGGCACTGTGCTAGTATCTTTAAAGATACTAATAAAGTGGGTTTGAGTAAGTGGTTTGAACTCTCTGGCACTGTGCTAAACTGATTCAAGTCATTTTTCTCTATCTGGACAAACAAAAATCACACGTGGAGTGTCTCAAGGGTCTATTCTTGGGCCTTGTCTATTCAACATCTAAAGTGGTGGAAAAAAGTTTTCGGACACTCTTAAAATTTTACACAATCTCAAATATTATTATGAAATATTTGTGGAAAAATCTTTTTTGTGTTTTTGTATTTCAAAAGGTGTGGCTGAATTAGACAGAAACGAACAAATAAAAATGAAATTTTTTTTGTTTATTGTTTACAAGAAAAACTAACAAAACTAAATTCTTGACAGTTTCAATATGTCAGTTCTCAACATTGTCGGTATCAAAGTCAACAAATAACAGAGAATGTGTTCAAAACAGAACGAAAAAATAAATAAACCATCACATTGTCAAATTAATATTTAGTAGTCTTGCCATTAGCAGTCGAGCTCTAATCCTGGCTGGCATGTTCCCCACGAGCCTTTCACACTGTTCAGGGGTAATCTTGTCCCATTCTTCTTGAATTACTGCTTTTAATTCTTCTTAATTCATTGGTTTACGCTTTGAAACAGACCTTTTGATAATCCACCACAGATTTTCAATGGGGCTCATGTCCGGGGATTGAGCTGGCCACTCTAAGACCTGGACACTGTGCTCCTGCAGCCAAGTTCAACTGGCCCTGGATGTGTGACAAGGGGCATTATCTTGTTGAAACATCCAGTTTTGACCTTGACAGAACAGTGCAAGTGCAGAAGGGAGCATGTGGGTTTCGAGAATGGCACAATACTTGGCAGAGTTTAATGTGCCATCACAGACAGTGAGATGACCAACACCAGTAGCACTCATGCATCCCCAAACCATGATACTGCCTCCACCATGCTTGACAGTAGGTACTGTACATGCTGGAGATAATGCTTTGCCTGGCCTTCTGTGTATCCTCACATTAGCAGGAGGAAGATAAAGCTGGAAACTGGACACATCTGACCACAGAATCTTCTTCCAGTTCCTGACTGTCCACTTCTTGTGTGCTTGGGCCCAACGATCAGGGGCTTCTTGACAGCCTTGTAGGATCTTGGTTTACCTTCCAAGCTGTTGGTTTATCTGTATTTGGAGTGTATCCAACTGCTGAAGGACTGCATCTGCACTTCCTGGCTATCTGGCGGCAGCTTTACGCTTCCTCGCTGAGAATCTGTATCTTCAGGCGTGTTTCCTGCGTTAGGTTCCTTGTTTTAGAAATTTTTGCTGGCTTTATATAGACATGAAGCACGGCAACAAAAATTGTGTCTTTTAAAAAAAAACACGACCTTCATTAGTGGATCACTGGTACCAAAATGACCTAATACTCAAAATTTCTTTTGTATTTTGATGGAACCAATCAATTTTTAGTTTTTAATGGCTTTGTTTGTATGGATTTGTTTAGTATTTTGGCTGTGACTACTAAAAGAAATTGCACTTGAAGACCTAAGAGTGATTCTCAATGCAATATTTCACAAATGCATGGGGTGTCCGAAAACTTTTTTCCACCACTGTACTTGCTCCCCCCTACTCCCTCCTGGAATATCATAACATCTCTTACCATGCTTATGCAGATGACACACAACTGGATGTGCTAGCCTAGACTGTAGACAGGTATTTTGCAAACACTGTAAACACACACATTATACACACACACACACACACACACACACACACACACACACACTGATATATGATAAAGAAGCAGATAGTAGCAGTAAAGTCAACTATTTTAATAATTTGAAGGGACAATATATAATTAGGTTAGAAATATTTACATATATAAACAAAATACTGACTAATGAACACATATTTCTATATAAAACATAACAATAGATAGAAGTTATATATCAGAGAAAATGAAAATATATATAAATCATATATATAGTATCAATATCATTCATGTATACATACATATATAATGGATACGTTATATGTCAGATATAGTTATATATCAGAGAAAATGAATATATAAATCATATATAGAGTATTGTCCATATCATTCACAGTCTAGGCTACATCAGAATATTCTATTACTGTTAATCCCACATGAATATTAAAATACGCCAAACCATTTGTCCTGTATCATAGCTACATGTATGATGTTTGCAGCAAAAAAAAAAAAAAACAGTCCAAGATGACGGCCCCATGGCTCATCAGCGCCAATAGGCAGTAGCGGTCGATGCAGTGTCTATGTCTATGGTCTGGTCCTACAGGAACGGTCCATCCCTCAGGTCGAGTCCCCCTAGTGGCCTGGCGCACTTCCGTTTCGTGGAGTGAATTTGCAGCGTTTGTCTCTTGCAGTTGTTTTGGGGTTGTGTGTGTTTTGATATTTGCAGCATTTTTCTTTCGCATTTGTTTTGTGTGTTTGTAAGTTTTTGCTTCTGCTTTGTTTCTGTGATTGCAGCATTTTTCTCTTGCAGCGTTTTTCTGTTGCATTTGTTTTATGTGTGTGTTTTTGGCTTTGCATCATTCCTGTGTTTGCAGCCTTTTGCCATTTGTGGCCTGTTTGCCCTTGTTGGCCACCATAGGTCCAAAACAAGAAAGATTAAAAGTCAGCACTCACCTGACTAAAATCTACAAATGAAGCCAGAAATCCTGGTGTAGTTGTGGACTCGGACCTAAATTTCAACAGCTAAATAAAGACAAAATCAACCTACTATCACCTTCAAAATTATGAGAATTAAAGCGTTTCTGTCTAAATAAGTTGAATAAAATTTTGTTCCAAAAAAATCAGTCAGAGCAGCAGCTTGAATGTAATGCTGCTGCCAGAATCCCCTCTCACACCACAAAAGTGGAGCACACTTAACTGTTCCTTAAATCACTGCACTGGCTTCCAGTGTGTCAAAGGATAGATTTTAAAATGCTATTACTTGTCTATAAAGCACCAAATGGTCTCAGGCTTAAATGTGTCTGTGATTTACTTGTATGTTATCCAGCAAGCATCCAGAGCTCTCAGGTCATCCGGGACAGGTTTATGCTGTGTTCCCAGAATCAAAACCAAGTAAGGAGGAGAAGCTTTTAGTTTCTATGCTCCCTACCAGTGAAAGAAACTTCCTGAGTAAAGCTGTCAGCTTATTTAAATCAGGGCTCAAACATTATTTTTATTTACTGTGGCTTCCAAATAAATAAGACACATAACTTCTTCTTTATATGTGCTTGCTTTTGTTTTGCCTTTTAATCTTTCACTTCATTTGCTTGCTTTTGCTTTTTATTTTTGTCGGCTTTTAAATGTAATTTTAATGTTTTCTTAATGTCTTATATTTATGTATTTCTAAAGCACTTTTAATTGCCTTGTGTCTGAATGGTGCTTGCCTTGCCTTGTAAATTTGATGGGTAAGGGCCTTTATGTTAGGATGTGTCTTTTCCCAGTGTTTCTTCCCTTCCTTTTTCCCGTAGTGTTATTTGTCTGTTAGTCTGTCTCCCCTGTCTGTCTGAGAATGGGCGGTCCTTTCCCCATGCACCGTGGTGACCTAATTACCTGCACACCTGAGGCGTGTTGGAGCTGATTGCTGGCTGCATTTAAGGGAGGCTCTCTGGTCTTGTGGTTGCCTGTTCGTCCTGATCTCAACCGTGTGTACGTTCTGTTTCAGTGAGTAACCTCTAAGTAAAGCCCTTTTGTCAGTTCTGCCCTGGTGTTTTGTCTTGGAACTTATCCAGTGGATTTTTATGTTGCCCTTTTTGGACTTATGCTTTGTTCTGCTCTTTTCTTTCAGTGTGCTCAGTCCCGCTCAGTGTCCCTATCAGCCTCAGTTCCAGCGTGGTGTTTTTGGTTATTCCCACTCAGTTTGAGTGTGCCTTTTGTTCCTCCTTTTGTAAGTAAATCTAGTTTGTGTTTTGTGACATCATTTCAGTTTTTGCTCCGCACCTTGAGTCCTGAAATACTATTTTACCGAGGACAAATCCTCACACTTTAACCTGATTGTTGTGATGGAGTAGATGTTTTTCACAGCATTTTCCAGTAATGTGCAGTTATATTTCTATGTCCTCAAAACTGAAATACAGATGACTGCACTCATGTGATAGGAAAGGACAGTTTTAGAAGCAACTTCTCACATGTTTTGTATCATATACAGTGTTACCTGGAGGTTAGAGAGATACAAGACTGGTTTCTTTTTCCATTTTTTTTCTCATTTATTTATTTTACGAAGTACACATGCCAGCAGCTAATCGCTAATTAATGTGTAAGTGCATGTAACTTAATGTTTTACCATAGAAAATGTGTTTGCTCTGATAACATACCTGGATAAACAATGAAGCACATGTTGGTGAAAAGACTGCAACACTGCAAAACTTTATTTTAAATAGTGTATTGACACAGACAGACTGATTCTGTGGACTTTGTGTTTCTCAGCTGCCAACCACATTCATGTGACAAAGATAGACCAGCCATCAGACTTTTCAGCAGTGGCGTTTACTTCCAGAGGGCAAAGTCAGACAGGCTTCTCGTGTTATTAATGATGCTGTCGTCCTAATTTTAAAAATGCTTGGTCATATAGCTTTTATTGTATTTGAATCCTGCTGTCACGAATCATTTCCACAATAACATTTCCCCTCTCAGTTTTCAGATCTTCAAAGACTGAAACTGCTTTCTCCATTCAGGCCTGCATTGGAGATATACAAAAGATAAAGAGATAAAGTAGTGAAGATTTATTTTTGAAGGATTTTTTTTTTGGCTGGCAGAAGTACCATCTGGTTCTGAGGTAGCTGCTGGTGGCAAAAATGGCAACCCTGGCTGTTGTGGAGGAAAAGGCAGAGAAGATGGTATGAGAGATGGCAGAGTGGGCCCTGCTGTGGTTGCTAATTTGATGGTAATGTCAATGCTTGCTCCCATTCCATTCCTGGAATCTATTAAACAGTTAGCTGTACCTGTGGTGTTTGTGGTGTGCCTGCATCTGCTGAGTAACCATCCTCATTATGTGAGCTTTACTTGTTGGTAATGCTTTCTTATTAGGGATGGGGCACAATTTTCTTTTCTTTTTTTTTTTTTTTTTTTTAATAGGCATTAAATTACAAAAAATCTCATTTATGAGATTATTGTCTTGTCTTAAAAAATAATTTCCCCTGTTTTTAACCTGTGTGGGCATGACACAGTTCATTTGGTGTTGTGGGAAGTAAATCCCTCCTGTGAGGGTGATGAGTAACTGCAGGTTATTGCAGCCACCTTCAAGTACATACAACAAGAAGTGAGTTATATTAGTCAGTGTGCAAAAATCCAGATGAGCTCAGGTTGCAGCCTGACACTGTGAGAAAGTCGCGTTAGCTTGCTAGCTAGACACAGGCTGAAGTGAAGCATCGTAATTAACAAAACATGCAAATCTCTCGGGAGGTTGATGTCGCCCACGTTGTTACACACAACTCAAAACCATTCTAGCAGATGGTGTCCTTGGACAGTATAATCTGAAACAGAGCCAATTCCATCAGACTTTCATCCAACAACAAAAACACAATAGTCTATACAATAATGCTGCAAGACATGGGGCCCGGCCCTAACGCTGGGTCTGTCTGAACCTGTGACTGATTACAGGATCACTCGACCACATCGCCATCCCAGCACTATTTGTGTCGCAGAGCCCAGTCAAAGAATACCTACTTACTGAGCAGTGGAATACAGCTCACTTAGGGATTCAATGTCCACTGTGTAAACACGATACAAACAAAGGCTGCTAGAACTACTTCCCAGATCACTCAAAACCAAATCAGAAGACTGGTGGCTTAATGTTTTCATTCATAAATCGGAAGAGGACTGGGGACCAGATGTGCAGGCTGAATAAGTTATTTGGCGACGCTTTAAACTCCAGTGGTTTCCTGGTTTTGTAACGTTTGTTCATTCTGGCAAACTGACCACAGCAATAGCAGATAACCAAGGTTTTGGATCTTTGCCACAACAAAATGGACATTATTGTCTTTCCAAACACATGCAGTGCCAGTCAAGAGTTTGAAAACACCTTCAAAGTAATTGCTTTTCTTTTTTGTCTACATTTTGGTTCAGTGCTGAAGACATCAAATCTATGAGCTAACGCCTGTGATTCTTCTTCGCAGTAGCCGCATTTTGCCTTGAAGAAAGCTTAGCACACTGTTGGTATTCTTTCAACCGGCTTCAAGAGGTCGTCGCCTGAAATGCATTTTCAATTGCCTTGTTAAAAGTTCATTAGTGGAGAGACCATCACTCCATATTCCAGGATGACCAACCCAACTAAATAAAAAGAGAAAAGAGCTCTTTTTCTTATCACAGAGATATGGTGACAAAGCAGGATAACTCACTGCGGTGTGGAACACACAGCATGTTTAATTGCACATACAAAGGACATATGATATCATATAAAATATATTCCAAAAGTACAGTCATATTGACTTATTAGCTTTTTTTGTGAGACATTCTTTATTTTGTTGTCTACAAGGGAGTTTATCATTCCACTCTTATTCCACGGTTTCTTCTTTCTGCAGCAAAATTTGTAGTCAACATGATAAATTGCATGCTTTATTAAAGTAGTGCCATTCAAAATCTGCGACAACTGCCTTTCTTCTTCAGTGCATCACACAAAAACTCAGTTTAGTATCTCACACACACACACACACACACACACACACACACACACACACACACACACACAGATACCATCCTCTCGGGAAATCTACTGCTGATGGACATGATAACATCAGGACCATTCTCCTTCTTTGACAGATTGCAGACTAGGAACCAGCTCAAACTGGATTACAAACGAGAGTAAAAGAGATACAGGGAGAGGGGGAAGTTAAAACCAGAGAAAATGAGAGCATGCAAGAGAGAGGAAGAAAACTGAGAGGGAACCAAGGACCAGACATGCAAAGAGGTAGAGACGTCCACCCAGGGCTGGGTGAAAACAAACATTCCCCCCTCACTCATCACAGGACGGGTTTGTTTTCCCCATCCTGCTCTGCTTTGTAGATAGCCATTGCATGTCATAACCTCTGCACTTTTCAACATTGCATAATGTTAAACAAAAACCTTGGCCAATGCCATGTAGCTATAAACACGAAGCTTCAGTTGTAGGTTGTAGGTTCCACGTTTTTCTCTTTGAACTTATAGCAACTAACTGGCTTTGACCTCTGTTTTTGTTTGCCTCCAAAGTTTAGCAGTGATGTTGATTAGAGGTTTGAATTCAGTGAAAATGTTGGAGCTGACCATTATTACTTTGTTACGATCCTGCAGACCTGTCTGTGTGCCTTGCCTCAGAAACCTGTTTCATCGGAGCTCCCTTTGTTTCTTTCCATTCACTTTTTGAGTGCGCTTTTCGCTGTTCGTTTCCACTCTTTATGAGTGTGTTTTTTGTTGCACATTCCTTGTTTAAAATGAATAATTCTTGTTTGATAATTCCCTCTCTGGTCTGCCTAACATACTTGGTTAATCATCAACTAGGTAGCATATGCAGTAGTAATTAGGTTTATTTGTGTAAACCTCAATTAAGCATAGATTCAAATTTGCACTGCTTATTCTTGACTAGAACAAATCAGCGTACTGTAAAAGAAAACTTCAACTAGATGGAATCCCCTCCTTCGGGCTTCTAACTGTGAATATAGTACTTTACTTTTCCAAACACTCCCCATGGCGATGCATGAAAAGTGCAACATAAATTTAAGCAGCAGACATGCAGTAATGTGGCATTTATACGGCATCCATCATGCTTTGTTCTGGTTCTGGTTCATAGTTGAACTTATTGGCAAATTACATAACAGTTTACCACTAGCTTAGAAGTGGCATCGCCTATCATTACCAAAGAGGTCCCCCCAACATTTTGTTTACAGTAATACGTATTAAACAAATTTTCACCACTAGAAGGTAAAATTGCTTAAAAACAAATACAACCATGATACATCAATAACTTATCAAGTTACAGTTATGGCCATTGCCATGGTGTGGAAAATCTCCAAAAATTGTCTGTAAGGTGCCTGTGTAGTTTTCTTGTAAACAAACAAAAGTTATGTTTCCATACTGAATGTATGCTTGACAAAGTAATGTGATGAATACATTTCCTTCCTCATAAAACACATGTAGAGCCGTTTTCTCTCATGGTTTTGAACCTTGGCTCATTACTGCCACCTGTAGATCAATGGAATAACATGAAAGTGTTGGCAGCATCACCCATAAGCATACAAGTGTGCAAGTGCATGAGAACAAAGGGAGCCACTCAGAAAATCTCTAGTCGAGTCCAAAAACCAAAACTGGCAATTATTTCATCTTGATGACCGAGAGAGACAAACTCAATAAACTGCTAAACTCTCTTCATATAGTGCGGCACGGTGGCGCAAGCAGGTAGTGCACGTGCCTCAAGGCAGGGCCTCTCTGTGTGAAGCTTGCATGTTCTTCCCATGCATGTGTGGGTTCTCTCCGGGCACTCCGGCTTCTTCCCACAGACCAAAAACATGCTCATTAGGATGACTGGTGACTCTAAAATTGTCCTTAGGTATGAGTGTGAGCATGAATGGTTGTATGTCTGTGTATGTTGCCCTGTGATCGGCTGGCGACATACACAATTTTCCTTTAAATGTTTTTTATTTTATTTTTATTTTTTCTATTCTCTTCTAATTTCTTCCCTTCTTTCCCTCATTCTTTGAAATGTATGATTTTAATGTATTTTTATGCTTCTGTAAAGCACTATGAATTGCCTAGCGTATGAATTGTGCTATACAAATAAATTTGCCTTGCCTTGCCTTGCCTTATCGATGGAAAAATGTCTTGCTTTGCCTGAGTGCTGAAATGTGCCATTAATATAGTTATATTGCTAGAAATTGTGTAGTGCAGCAAGAGCAGTCCCCAACCACAAGATGCATCCAGGCACAGTATTGCTGTGCAGGTCACCCACATTTTGGCATCGCTCAGAATCCAAGAGACAATCACTGTAGTAATGGACCTACAGTAAAATGGATGCCAGGGGGTTGTCAGTCCTTGGGAGAGACCTCATTTAGAATAGCTAGAGGGTGGGGGCCTTTCCTGGGCCTCTCAGTGCTGGCTTGGTGTATCTGGTACCTTCATCCTGACGGCGGCAGGAAGAAAGGTCTGTTGGGGATGGTTCTCCTAGCCTTCTTATTGCAGCCTCCCATCCACAGAGCTTCTTCAGTACTTAACTGACTGCTGCAGTCCCGGTATTTACTCTCTCCCGGTATTTGGGTCATCTTTTGAATAGTCATCAGTTTAGAAAAATGTAATACTTGGTGCGACGCTTGTCTTGAAAACAATATTTTCCCTTGTTTGTAGCGTGTGTGGGTATAGTTCATCGGATATTGTGGGAAGTTCCTGATTACCAACACCACTATGTCTCACTACCATTGTTCATCAGCAGAGTCCGGTCCAGTCTGCTCTGGTCCACTAGTTACTAGCTAGGAACCCAGCTAAAGAAACCTGTTCTCTCTCAACTCTGGTAAGACAGCACACAGTCAGCCCATTGATACCATCTGGTCCTGCTGCTTTCTTGATGTTCACACGCTTGAAAGCCCTCCTGACGTTATGCTCAGAAAGGGTCATAGGTGTGAGAAGTGCACCCACCCATCCATTAACTCTTTCATATATCTGACTGTGGCGCCTATATGCAGAAATGATGAAGAACAGCAAAAGACACACAATATGAAGAGCAGAAAAGAGGTAAAACAAGACAACCCCCCCCCCCCCCACACACACACAAAACTGAGGCACACAAGTCAAATAACTTAAATAAGCACTGTCCAGAGGAGATAAAATTCAGTGCTTGTGCTGTGCTGCAAAAATAACATCGTGCACACAACATCGTTTTCAAAAATGTTGTTGTTTACATGAACCTGGATAAATACGGAGTCGAGAGCATCATAACTATGCCAAACCAATGGGCGCGAGTGTAAACATGAGTCGCTCACATGACGTTAAGTATTTTAAGTCGCATGTTGTGACGTTTCGGAACCTAAAACGCATTTACACGGCAAAACATAACCGGCGTTTTCAGAAAGGAGTTTTTAAAAATGATCGTTTTCCGTGAAAAAAAACTCTCTTTGCATGTGAACAAGAGGCCAAACCGCATGAAAACATATGCATTTTCCCTAAGTGTAAACGTAGCCTAACATTCTGTCCCATTCATAGAGGGTGGATGCTCCTTTTAGACCCAATCATGTTACTCACCTGTTGCCAGTTAATCTCATTCATTGTGAGATGTCCCACCAGGTGTTTTCTTTTAGCTTTTCACAACTTTTCTGGTCTTTTGTGACCACTTTCACAACAATTTTGAATGAATCCCATCTAATCAGGGTGTATCACTTTGACCATGTGGAGACTCAGTCTTGTAGCTAAAGACTTGGCAAAGATCTTCTGATCAGTGCTCAATAGTGACACTGCTCTGTATGAACCTACCGAGTCCCTCCCTTTCTTAAGAATAAGTATTATTGGCTAGTGTAGGCAGTTTATATGTGTGTGAGAACTGTTTCATACCCTCAGTTGGTGCATGGCCTTGAATGCCAAAATGTATTGTTGATATCCTGAAGTGAGGTAACAGGAGTGCCAACAGATTTAACGATGTGAATGGTTCTATCATTTTCCTTTTTCTGCAACTGCCTTGCTAAGACTTTGTGTGATTTCTAACCCGATAGGTCTGTTCAGTAAATAAGAAATATCTTAAGATTTTTTCCAGAAAGTAATTGATTGAGTTCATATTTGAGAACAGAAATTGTATTATGTATCTCAATGGATGTGATCGTAATCATTCTAACCTCCTGCGTTCCTTTTGTGCAGATTGGACAAAAGATGACGCATCAATATGAGCTGAAAGTCTCCTATAACAAGATCGGTGATACATCATCTTTATCATTCATCTCAAAAACAACATCCGAGGCTCTTAGTACTCACAGAAATTCTTCTTTATAAGCAGTTAGGGACCAAACCTCAAGGATCTATATGCTTCTGGCGCCTCAAACAGCCTCAGTGAAACAGAAACAGGACAATGCTCAGAAATGATAACATCACATCATCATTTAGTGTTATGAACTCCTGGTACAAATTTACTGTCCACTATACTGAAACAAGTACTCTTTACCTGCTGCGTTTAAGATTCTCCACACATCTAATAAGTTTTTACATTTAATATACTAATTCAGTGCTATTCTGTAATTGCAGCCTTGTGTAAAAATAGAATATTTCTGAAAATCGTTCTAAGCTACTCCCCAAGGCTTTGTAGAAAACCTGGAATGGTACACTTATCCATTTTACCATGTGCTTCGTGTCCCTTGTAGAAAGTCACATCCTCTCGCAGCTTTCTCAGACAAGACTTTGCCCTCTTTTACTGACTTGTTAATTCCGTGAGCAAAAAGTTAAGCTTCCTCCCACTCCTACATCTCCTTCTATATTACCTGCCACTGTAGCTGTAGAAACAGATCACTATCATGCCATGTCTCCTGATGCCTTGTCCTTAATCATTAAGAAATATACTCTAGGCAGCGCTTCTCCCCACCTTCCCCTTTTCTAAGGCAAGGCAAGGCAAATTTATTTGTATAGCATAATTCATACACTAGGCAGGTAAAGTGCTTTACAGAAGCATAAAAATACATTAAAATCATACATTTCAAAGAAAGAAAGAAAGAAAGAAAGAAAGAAAGAAAGAAAGAAAGAAAGAAAGAAAGAGATTAGAAGAGAATATAAAAAAAAAAAAAAATACAGTTAAAGGAAAATAAAAAACAGAAGCCAGTAAAAGACAATAATTTAGCATTTAGAATGATTAAAATGATTGAGCAAATATATTTACTTTAAGTAAAAGCTGTAGCAAATAATAATGTTTTCAACCCTGATTTAAATGAGCTGACAGTTGGTGCAGACCTCAGATGTGCAGGGAGAATGTTCCACAGGTGAGAAGCATAATAACTGAAAGCTGCTTCACTTTGTTTGGTTCTGATTCTGGGAACACACAGTAGACCTGTCCCTGATGACCTGAGAGGTCTGGATACTTCATATGGAGTTAATAAATCTAGAATATATTTTGGTCCAAGAACATTTAATGCTTTGTAGAGCAACAGTAAGATTTTAAAGTCTATTATTTGACTCACAGCCAATGTAGTGATCTGAGGACTGGTGTGATATGGTCCATTTTTCTGGTGTTTGTAAGGACTCGTGCAGCAGCATTTTGAATCAGCTGTAGTTGCCTAATTGATTTTTTGTTTAGGCCAGTAAAGACTCCATTGCAATTGTCCAACCTACTAAAAATGAATGCATGAACAAGTTTTTCCATGTCTTCTTTTTACAGACATCCATTAATTCTGGTTATATTTTTCAGGTGGTAGTAGGCTGATTTGGTAATCAGCTTTAAATGGTTGTTAAAATTTAGGTCAGAATCATTAATTACACCAAGATTTCTGGCTTTATCTGTTGTTGTCAGTGACATGGAGTTAAGGTGAGCACTGATCTTTGACCTTTCATTTTTGGGGCCAAAAACAATCACTTCTGTCTTATCTGCATTAAACTGAAGAAAATTCTGGCACATCCACTCAGTGATTTCATGAATACACTCAGTGAAAGTAAGGGACTGTAGTCATGTGATGACACAGAAATATAAAGTTGTGTATCACCTGCATAAGTATGATAAGAAATATTATGATGCACCATAATCTGAGCAAGGGGCAACATGTAGATATTGAAAAGAAGTGGTCTGAGAATGGACCCTTGTGGCACCCCACACATCATCTTTTTTCCTTCAGACACATGCTCACCAATTGACACAAAGTAGTCTCTATCTTGTAAATAGGATTTGAACCAGTGTAGTACAGTGCCAATAAGTCCCACCCACTTTTCCAGCCTGTCAAGAAGTATGTCATGATCAACCGTATCAAAGGCAGCACTGAGATCTAATAATGCTAAGACTGAGGTTTTGGAAGCATCTTTATTTAGATGTATGTCATTTGAATCTTGGATAAGTATTCTCAGTCTCAGTGCTGTGGTGTAGACGAAATCCAGACTGAAATGCATTCAAAAGACTGTTTTGCATCATGAAAGCATGCGTTTGTTGAAAAACAACCCTTTCAATAATTTTTCCTAGAAAAGGAAGATTTGATATTGGCCTGTAGTTACTTATTACTGAAGCATCCAGATTAGTCTTTTTTAGGAGAGGTTTTATTACTGCAGTTTTCGAGGCCTGGGGAAACTGACCAGACTGAAGAGAATTATTTATTATCTGCAACACATCTTGAGCTATGCAATTAAAAACATTTTTAAAAAAGTTTGTTGGCAGAGTATCAAGGCAGCATGTTGTGGATTTTAACTGTGATACAGTTTCTGTCAGCCTTGTATGATCTAGAAGGTTAAAATGTGCTAGATTAACTGGAGAACAAGAAGGCACAGATGGACTTATCATTTTGCCTGAGCTGGAGCTGCACACTGTTTGTCTTATCCTTGAAATTTTATCTCTAAAAAAGGCTGCAAAATCATTGCATGACTTGTTGGATAGCAGTTCAGGAGGGACTGATGCTGTGGGATTTGTCAGTCTATCCACAACAGAAAACAAAGTGCGGGCATTATTACAGTTTCTGTTGATAATCTCTGAGAAGAATGCTTGCCTTGCCTTCTTCAGTTCATGGTTATAGGTGTGGAGACTGTTTTTGTAAATCTCATAATGAACCTGGAGTTTGGTTTTTCGTCACCTGCGCTCTGCCTGTCTGCAGACTCTTTTCTGGACTTTAACTAGTGTGGTGTTTCTCCAAGGTGCATTTTCCTTCCTGACAAAACTTTGGTCTTAATTGGGGCGATGGAGTCAATAATAGTCATAACTTTGGAACTGAAACTATTTACAAGATCATCAGTTGAAGCTGAGGGCAGTGTTGGTGATGGTGTAAAAGACTGAGTGAAGACTGCACAGGTGTTATCATTAATATAATGCTTTTTGATTATCTCTGTTCCACTTTTGTTAAGAATAGCAGGTGTGGCCATTTTAAATGACACACAGTAATGATCAGAAAGAGCAACATCCGTCACCACAACCTCAGAGATATTAAGCGCTTTGGAAATAACCAAATCTAATATATGCCCTTTGTTATGTGTTGAATGTGTTACGTGCTGAGATAGGCCAAAATGATCCAGGATGTTTAAAAGTTCTTTAGTACATCCATCTTTGAGATTATCAACATGAATGTTGAAGTCACCCACTAACACAACACAGTCAAAATCAATACAAACAACAGACAGTAGATTGGCAAACTCATCAGAAAACTTTGCATTGTATTTTGGGGGCTTGTAGATGGTTACAAAGACTGATCAACAGGGAAACTTTGATTGAATGGCAACATATTCAAAAGATTCAAACTGACCATAAGAGACTCTATTGAATTGAATGCTATCATAAAACAAAATGGCGACTCCGCCTCCTCTCTTATGCACTCTTACTTCACTTATGAAACTGAAATTCGGAGGGGCTGACTCATTGAGAACTGTTGTGCTGTTATCTTGTCCTAACCAAGTTTCAGTTAAAAACATAAAATCAAGCTTGTACTTGATGATAAACTCATTGATTAAGAATGATTTGCCTGCCAAAGACATAACATTTAAAAGAGCTAAGTTACATGTGCTAAAAAGTCCAACATCCCCATGTTTTAGAACTTACTGTGGCTGACATGGAATACATCTTAAATTCGGTGATGTGATGCTTCTGAAGAGATGGACCAATCTTCTCCTCCTTCCTATTGAGACATGAATCAATGAACAATGGACCCTGGCTTTTCCTTGGAAAAGTCAGGCATAGCATTTGCCGTAAAAGCTGGACCCAGAACACATCAGTTACCAACACAGGTGGCTGTGCTGGGCTGTTACAAAGTGACTGGAGTAGGTTCAGATCAAGCCGTGGAGGTGGTTCACGTCGGCGCTGTGGTGGTGGAGGGGGACAGGGTGGTTGTAGGGGGTGGGATGGAATTTGGGGGGACAGGATCCCAGATGGGCGAGGAGTAATCCCTGATACCAGTGCTGACAAGTTTGTTCATTTGGTCAGTAAACTCCAGCAGGGGGGAGGAGGGTGATGGGATACCCAGTGAAGATGATGAGCTACATGGAGTTCGGGCAGTTGGAGATGGTGACCTAGGTGGAGTTTTAGCGGTTGGAGTCGGTGAATCCTCACGAGCAGTGGCCTCTGGAGTCATCCCCTTTTTTGCTCTGGCATCTTGTCTCTTGTCCTTGGGAGTGGGACCAGTGTGACGCAGGAAGAAAGATGGGTTGGAGGCAAAAAGTTTTACTCCTGACTTGTTGACTTGTTTAGGGAAAGTCCGTCTCCTTTGAAAAAATGTCTGCGGTCCCAGAAAAAGTTGAAATTGTCAATAAAATGCACTGAGTGGACATCACATGCAGTTGAAAGCCATCTGTTTACTGTTAACAATCTGCTGAATCTCTCTCCTCCTCCTCTGACTGGTGGTAAAGGCCCACTGAAGAAGACTTCAGCATTCAGACAGCTCACTGCATTTAGCAGTTTACCTAAATCTTGTTTGAGCTCTTCAGATTGTCGTTTCACAATATCATTTGCCCCTGTGTGCAGTACAAGGTATTTCAGAGTTGAAATTTCTGCAACAATACTGAGGATTTTGTCGGTCATGTTGGAGACTGTATCACCAGGAAAGCACAACACTTTTGTGTTTCTGCTGTACATTCTTCCCACATCTTTAATAGCAGAATCACCAACAACCAGAGTCTCAGGACCAGTCAGTAGCTTTCCTTGTAGCTTTCAAGATTCTGACTTTCTGTCAGGCCTTACCCTTCTCTGTGAGTCCGAGAAGTTATCCAGGTTTTCAGTTGGAAATCCAGGGTCCTGCAATAGTGGAGCAAACCAATTTTGTAACTGCACACTAGCTGGTTTGGGAGCTTTGTTGCTCATCTTCCCTTTAGCTTTTATCCACGGCTGTGTCTTACTGTGCACAGGTGTTGAGGAGGATGATAACACAGGCCAGCCTGTCGCATCACAGATCTCTGGGCGCTGGGTTCTACCTGTTGGATGTCTCCCCATATCAGCTGATTTACTCTTGGGCTTTGCCCAGAGAGCATTCAAGGGAGGACTAATACTGTCAGATTTATTACCCGGTACACAGCCCTTTAGCTTCGAGGGAGCTGTATCAGAGCTAATTAGCTGGATGTTAGCATTCTCTGGTCTGCTGTTTGAACTTTAGTTTCCAACACTGCAACCTGCTGCAGAAGTTTGTTGAGGTCATCTGTGGAGAAAGGAGGCATCTTGGTGCTTGTTAGCCTTAGCTGCCAGCAGGCTTTTTCTGTCAGTAGGCCAGTGCAGAGTGTATCCGTGAAATATCAGAGGTCGCAAAGGTCATCCACAACTTTTAAATATTTGTCCATAAAATATGTCTTTAGATGTCCAATTCAGCCAAAAATTGGAATAAACAAGAAATAAACAAGGACTACAAAGATTAATTGATTATTTGTCATCTATTGTTTTGATCATTAATTAATTGGCTTGGGTTAGTGGCGGTTCTAGGGGCGGGGCCACAGGGGCATTGGCCTCATCTGAAATCTAATTGGCCCCCTGAAGTGCCCTGTCCTGTCACTCATCTGTCGTTTTGCTAGACAATTGACTGAATGAATGAATCAGATTATAGGTGAATGCAATTCCATGCCCAACCGTTGGTGACAGTAGTGCGCCAAATAGGCAGGTCCACCCTCAATAAAGCTGACAGAAGAAGACTGTCATCTGAATGAACACAACAACGATCATCCATGACAACGATACCACAGGCGAGCTGGAGACGACACGGAGAACCGCTCGATGGCAGCCAATGTTTTATAGAGAATGTTGTTGAAAAAAGTGGGATGCAGAAGTTCACTACATTTCTTGAGTTTGTAGTATTCCTAGAACATTTCAATGAGGTGTTTCATGAGTTGATTAGGCTAGGAAGGATTGCCATTGTTATACCTGTGAGCAGTGCCTCATGTGAGCGGAGCTTTTCAGCCCTAAGTTTAATTAAGAATAAACTTAGAACAACAATGGCAGATGTCATTTGAATCACCTTGGGGTCCTGAGCATTGAGTCCCGACGGGCAAAGTCTTTAGATATGACTGAATTTGTGAGACGTTTCAGTTGCCGTCACAAAAACCGCAGAACTATGCTTTTTTGAGATGAGCCAAATGTACAGTAGTTACTTGTATAGTCAGTTTACAGCAGTATTGTCTGGATCTTGCCTCTCTGCCTTAAGTCGCTCACATGGTACTGTGTGTGAGAGAGATGTTCTCAAACTGACAGTGTTGGTGATTTCTCTGATCAACAAAAAGTAAGAACAGGTTAAGTAAGATAAAAAGTGTATATTTTTTAATACTAAATTGTGAAACATGTTTTTGGTATCCACCGGATACCCTTGGACCTAAGCACACACCTGTTCCCCCTTCCCTCGTCTGCTCTACACACCTCCTCACCTGCACCTCATTCCATCATCAGCTACTCGCCACATGGTCTACTTCCTTTCCTTTGGCGTTTTCAGACATCTCCACTTTGAAGAGTTTTTAAAAAAGATCGTTTTCCGTGGAAAAAAAAAACAAAACTCTGTTTGCATGTAAACGAGAGGCCAAACCGCATAAACATATGCGTTTTATAAGTGTAAACGTAGCCTATGTCTTCACTCTTTGCCTCAGGTCTTATATGTTGTTGATCTCTTACCTAGTTACATGTATCTGCAACCAGCTTTTCCCTGCCTGTCTTCAGTGTTTGTTCTTTTGTCCATTTATTGGACTTTGATTTCCTGCCTGCTCTATTTGGTTTTTTTTTTAGCTCTGTTAGACTGCTTTTTGGTTTTGACCCTTGCCTGCCTTGTGGCACTCATTTAATTCCACATGCTGCTTTCATCTGCATTTAGGTCTATCCCTATTGCACCCACCACCCTGGCACATACATACTTGCGTGCTTAAATGAATACCTGTGTGCACACTCCTGGTGCACAAGGCAGTAATGTTGCACTGTGAGTCCCTGATCAGACTTTGTATACCATAGGAGACAAAATTCCTACCTTGATATAAAGTTTTTTATTTTCACATCAACACGTTCAAATAATTAGAAAGTCACTGGCATTTTATTTTTAAATATGCTTCCTCCCTCCACTTTGTTTTCCAACTGGGTCGGATTGGATTCATTTTCATTTCTATGTCAAGGCAAAACAGCACTGTTCCTGTTGTTGTTACTGATGTTTCAGAGATCCGGTAAGCATGGATGTGAACTGAAATTTGGGGTCAGCATAACTCAGTCTCACTGATCTGTTCTTGTTTTTATTTAATCGCTTAATGATTGAATGAACACAAATGTCCTCAGTGTCTATAGTAAACATTTTATTCAACCTGAGATATACATCATATGTAACTGGAGGCTGCAAATATAAACTTGTAGGTCTTATCACAACACAACTGTGAACATTTGGAGTCACACAGAAGTCTGTTTAGTAATGACATAATAGATTATAGTGGCTGCACCATGAGAGGAAAAACAAGAACAAAGCAAGAACAAAAGGTTAACATTCAAATCATTAAATCAAGGTTAGATTACGTCAATGATATCACCCTTGGACTCTCATCACATAGTGTTACATAGACATAGACACAGTATGATAATGAAAAGGCAGAATTGTTTACTGTTGATGAATGCAGACATGTGCCTCTGTTTAAGTGATTTTCCAGTTGATGTTGTTAACACTTTAAGAGTGGCACTGTGTCTAATTTTAAATGTGAACCTCATTGTAGCGCTCCCTGAGGGATTTCTAACTGATTTTTGTGGTCTGCAATGGAAGTATGTGCGTGACATGTGTATGTGTACAAAGTATGTTGTGTGTGGGCCTGTGTGTGTGTGTGTGTGTTTTTTTTTAACTATGCATATGCACAGATGTATGTCGTAATGTGTGTTTATGGGCATTTCACACCATATTTGGTAGCAGTGTTACAAAGGGTAATGAAACTGCTGAACTGAAGCAATATTGTGGAGGTAAAACAGTGTGACTCAAATGGTATTTTAATATGGAGTTTAGCTTATGTGTGACTAACAAAACAATACTTCCATTAAGTGTGGGAAGACCTCAGTCATAAATAATAAAAAACATTTTGAATTTCTTTAACCCTCCATGTGATTTATCATGCAGTGGAAAGGGGGGCTCAGATAATGGCTTAAACAGCTTATACAGCATATTCCTCTATAATATTATTTTGGTACAAGTTACATGTTTTGTGTTTCCTAGACATGGATTCATTATGTGTCAAGTGTCCAGGTTGAATGACCTGAGGTCAGAAGTGCTTACCAGGAGTTCTGAGAAGCTGTGGCCATATGTAACTATATCTTCTGTGGCAATCAGACTTTGGCGTTTATTAGATTCATGTCTGGTTTTGCTTGGGAGACAGGAAACAGGCACTTATTTTATGGAAACCCTTGCTACTATAGCTAAATAAAGATGGACTGAAACCACAAATGTGGAGGAAAGGGTCACATAGTCTTTAAAGTTCTTTGATTCTTGCAAAGACTATTTGGAATTAGTCCAGGTTCTTTGTGGTATTCACAGTTGTAGGGGTGGCCCAAGAAATAAACAGGAAATACATCATCCACAGAGTGTGCCCATGGGAGGAGAGGAGTTTCCTGCCTGTGTGGAATGCTGACCATCATGCCATGCCCACAGCTGCTCTATGGTTGCACAGTGTCCAGGTTGGCTACCACCACATTTGGAAAAGACTGGGGTCCTTAACCTATAACTGTAAAAGATTAATACTATTACAGTGTACTGTAATAGAGGTGCTATATAGAACAAAAATCAAAGCAGAATCAAATGAATTTAACAATTACATTTGGCATTCAGACATGGAAAACAGCTAATGGGGCATTCCATCCATCACAGAAGAACGCTCACATGCACAAGTACAATCAGATATTTTTGTTAAACCTCAACCATTTGAAGACTGTTATTGTCACAGCTGGACATTACAGTGGAAAAGCGTATTGCTAAATGGATTGACATTTCCAAGAATAACAAATCAGTATTTTCTGGACAAAACAGAGGTACCCTCCACAAGCTTTGGATTTAAACCTCACAGTAACCCCTACCCTGACACCATCAACCAGTGATGAATCAGCAACCTGTGACGTTTACTTCAGGTTGTATACATCACAGAAGAACTGGTGAACAAAGGAGAGCCTTCATGTAGAGCACTGTGGAGCAGACAAATCTCATGATCCACAGTCAGAGAGCTGCCACTAATAAATGAATGAATGAAATAAATCTAAAATACTGTTGTGTCTGTAATAGTTGAATGTGATAAGACTTTTGTAAACATCTGATAAAATGGGCCTCTTTCACTGTAGCTACAGGTAGCAAAACTCCAGGTATAATCCTCCTCCCACACAATACCTACTAACTAATATTTCCATAACAGCACCTTCAGTGCTCTCCTTGTGTCAGGATTGTCTTCATGAAGTGTTCCTGCCAACCACAAAAGGTTTTACTGCACAGTCACATGGATTATTCCCTGGCAATTGGATTATGAGTATAGAACAAGTCCTCAGTCTAAAGAGGCACATTGGAAAATGGCTCTCCTTTGCCCCAATCGCATTAGTGCTGCACAGAGCTGCCAATTAACAAGAAGTCAATGGTGGTCCGGCATGACTTTTATTGGTTAAACAAATTTGATGAAAGTTTGTGGTTTTGACCTTTTTTCTGCATTGAGAAGCAGAGATGAGATGGAAAAGGCAGATTATTCAAGTCTTACTTTAAAACAACAGATCAGAGGTGCGATTATCTGCAATGAAAATGTTCTTTATCTAATTAGGTGACTCTAGATAAGAAAGCAATATCATCTTACCAAGTGAGATTATGTTTTTTCTGGTTTGAAAATATCTTGTCCCAGGTCTCTATCTATCTATCTATCTATCTATCTATCTATCTATCTATCTATCTATCTATCTATCTATCTATCTATCTATCTATCTATCTATCTATCTATCTATCTATCTATCTCTTGCTAAAAATGCTGCAGCAGAGCCAGTGTGGACATTTTCACTCTGTGGAGCCTGAATCTCATGCAACAAGAGGTCCTAACTTAATAATCACACTATTGTGATGTTGTGAAACTGTTGTGGTCTAGACATAAGCCTTGTCTTACATCTAGTAAATTCAAGATTCCTCACTACATTGCTGGTTATGCTAAACATCTTGACATGAAAACACAAACTGCTGAAATTTGGATTCATTAACGTTTTATAGAGCAATCAGACACCCCCTTAAGTTCTTGTTTTTGTTGACCTTCGTCGGCTTAAATCCTCATCTTGCTGCAGTGATGTGGAAATCTCTCAAGCAAGCAGCCTTAATAGGTGGTTTCATCAGACTATGTTTACGCTATGCATTGTCAATGATGAATGCTTGCAGTGTGACCAACCACAATATTAATTCATGATCACAATAACATTGTCATCAGCTAGAATTCATTTCAAGACATTTTCAATGCCATCATTAATTACTTATTAGTTTGACCAGATTCACATATCAGACATCTGCGAGTCAACAGAAAGTAATTCTCCAAGGCCTCCCTGGACTACTTCTATGCCTGAGTTTTTGTAATGGTGACTATGGTTTGCCTGGTCGTTGGTGATCTGAGATCACATCTGTCAAAAGGTTGGGTCAACAGTGTCAGGGCTCACATATACAGTATACAGACAACCACAGCCCTGGTTCGACCCTGGACCTTCTTGCTGTGAGGCGACACCACCACCCTGTCCTACCTTATGTACAGGAAACGGAGTGCTCGTTGGGTTGGTAACGGTTAGAGTGGCATCTGCACAGGCATTCCAAAGGCTAAGCATAAATTTGGGTTATCTCTGGTCTGTTCCTTGTCTTTTGGGTAATATCCAGGTTATTTTACTCCCCTTTCATTCCTCTTGTCCCAGCTTGACACAGAGATCAAAGCCAGGTCATGTTCGTCCAATAAGTTGCTCTGACTTATAGCTTACAAGTTGCCTGGTCAGTATATTGCATGTACCAACAATATTTCTTTTGCAAAAATTATGTTTTGGAGCAGTTTTACATAAAGACACTTTGTTCACCCCTGCTGAGCTCACTCATGACAGTGAGTGAACTTTCTGAGTGATTACTTTTACTACTTTTACTTTCCACACAAGTGTTATCAAAACGCACAATTGCAAATGTAAAAAAAAGTTGTGTTTTCATAAATCCTCAGTTTCTTCTTATCTTGTACTGTTTAGCTGAAAAGGCTGTATCAGTGTTAATCACTTTATGGCTTCAAAGTATTTGTTTCTGCAGTTAATAGCTTACCTAATTTCCTGTTTATTGTAAATGAGACGTGCAAGCCAGACCAATGCTGTATTTTTAGTAGTGTGTCCACAGTCAAAAGGGACAAAAATAACTAATACAAGATGTCAAGATTCCTGCTAATTCACTCGATTTTATCACCATACATTGCAATGCACAACAAAGCAGGACAACAAAGGAGCTATTCACAGCTAAACAAACTAAAAAAGATAGTGGTCAATGCAGCTCAGAGAGCATCTTGAAGAACAAAAAAGCAAAGTATTAAATCTTTGGTACAGCATTTTCTCTTCAAGGTCAAAAGGCACACCTCAAAAGTGCCCAACTTTTATTGTTTACTGAAAATGGGAAGTGTACATTTAGGACACAGCTAATCAGATATGCATCACTTTTGGTATGACCTACTAAGAATCAGTGTTTTACACACAGTTTTATGTCAAAAGGTGATCATTATTATTGCTATAATAATGTACTTAATTAATAATGTAATTATTTCTTCAAGAAAAATTGCTAAACATGGTAAACTGGCATGTGTGCATCAGAGGACTATGAACAATAGTAGCTTAGCCAGCAAAGGTGCAAAGAATGGGCAGTGAAGGCCTGTATGCCAGTGGTACAACAAGCTAACAAAGACACAGAAAGGCACAGTCAGCCACTATGAGAAGCACTTAAACTAAAGACTGAGTCAAGACGGTCCGTCACGTGAAAGTCTCTGAAAACTGACATCAAATCAGAGCACGTGGTCTTCAAGTGTGTCTACAAGAAATTCTTTATTATCATAGTGTATATACTTCAGACTTCTTCATAGATAGTTGTCACTAACATTCAACAGGACATTGGTATTGTACACAGTATTTCTGTAAACATAGTCCAGGAAAGCCAGGGTGTACTTGTTCACATTCATTCGCGACAAAGTAGCCCAGGGTTACACTGAAGAATATTTTCTCTAAATATCATCTTAGCTATACATCAAACACCATCATGACTGTGGACTGTTACATTTAAAATACTTTACATTCACGTTTTGTTATAAACAATTTGATAAATACAAGATTAGATATAACAAAAGAATATATTTATATATTTTTATATCTTCTTATATATTCCACATATATTTGATTTTTTTCTTTGTGGCTTTATTCCTTTCAGCAAGGGTCTGTTTCAACGATTCAAGGTTAAAATTCAACTGCATTCCATAAATAAAAAGGAGAAACAGAATAAGATCATCAAAAATATTCCTAAAGGAGCATATCGGCACTTCTATGGTGATGATAAAGTGGAGCGTCATAAGATATGTTTCAAATGAAAATATAAGGGTTGTTTTCTTGCAGTTAATATACTAGTGGATACACAGTGCAGTGAAAGAGGCATTTGACAGCTGTCACTCTGTGTGCTGCACACACACACACACACACACACACACACACACACACACACACACACACACACTTTCTCTATCTCTACTGTATCTCTCTCTTGCTCTTTCTCTCACTGTCTCTTTGGGGGAAAAGCCACAGATATTCCTTAGAAGCACTGAACCGGCAAAAAATTTGGAAAGTAAAAGTCACACAAACATAATAGAAAGCAGTTTGGAACAGATATTAACAGCCATTTGTTTTGCTGAATTTTTCAGTAAGCGGCCAGGCACTGAGCAGCCTTAGTCTTTGCGTTCTTTTAAAGCTTTAGGGTTTTGCATGCATTATTCCCTTTTTCTGTAACAGAATGTGACACAAAAGCATTATATCAGGCCTGTTTTCTCTTTGCTAACAAGCTTGACCTTGATGACCTCCAGCTCTTTGACTTGAACAACAAAGGACTGGGTCAAATCGAGAGACTGCCATCCACAAACTGTGGTTTGATTTAGTCAGTTCCTGAGTCAACACAGTTTTTTTTTCTTCCTGTACGGACTGTAAGAAACGCGGAGTCTCGCTTGATAAGGCACTGACACAGATAAGCAACTCTGCCAACAGAACAGCAAGAACAGCTTCTTCCAATATCACTACAACAATAATCATCGGCTTAAAAAAGTTTAACAAATGAAATATTTGGGTCCCCTGTACAGCAACACACAGGGAGATATGATTTTTTTGGTTTAAATTTTAGTTTCTGTCCCTTCTAGGAGATAAAAGCCACATCACAAATTATACAAAATCATAACTAGAGTTATGATGAATTCAAACAGTATATAAAAATCATAATGACGCCTATGGGTGAGTAATGGTACATTTTACCCATCAGATGTCCCTCCCTTATGAGCTGTAGAATGGTATTGAAATGTTAAAAGGCATACTTCAGAAACTACTACTGAAAACAAAGGCCTTGGCTAGTAAATGCACAGGGAGAAGAGAACAGAGGCTGCCCAGAGAGGCTGGAGCCCGGTGCGCTCCTTGTCTGTCCGACCACTGGTGGCACACAGGAACCCCAAACACCAGATGTGAGGATGGATGAGGGCATTCTGGGTATATCATCAGATGGCCAACCAATGTCTGAGCTGGAAAACAAAAGAAAGTCTGGGTGTGTTTTGTGATTTAAATCTCAAGTATTTTATTCCATTTTAACAGCCTTGTTTGACATTTCCTCTCTTTCTTACTCGCTGATGTTTTGTTCCTGTAGTTAAAAATGCCATTTACAGTATTTGTTATATCCTCACCTGTTGTTTTCGTAAGTCATTCTTTAATATTCTGATATATTAGCAATAGTCAGTGCACAAGGCAATTCACTAAAAAAATGATTTGCTCTTACTTTGAACTGCCGCACATTTCCTTCAGCCACCAAATGATGTTCATGTTCTGGAGTAATGCAATAGCCTATCCTCTGCAAAATAAGGGATTACAACACATTATTCCAACAAACACATTATCTTCAAGGCATGCTTATGGTAAATCACACTTGCCCTTTAGTACTGTATATGTCAATAATTCTTCAGACTTTTCTTAGAAGAGCCAAAGACTTGAGATGTAAGAGGGAATGCAATCAAATCTACGAGACATTAGTGAAACAATTATGGACTTTATCTCTGACAAAATATGCAATGCTTTTGGGGACTGGTGAGGAATCCTTATCAAGAAATTCAGAGATTTCTAGTGTGGTTATTATGTGGAGGAGACGGCCAAAACTTGATAGGCGGTGACAGGAGTTTTCAGGAGGAATGCGTGTCTTGAGAACTTGAGAAGAATCTTCAACCTTGAGCACAATGGGAAATGCCAATGGGATGAGGGAATTGTTACAGGAGAGTGAAGCTGACACTGGCTGACTGCTGAGGGATGAAAATAGCTCTGTGATGCTTTTGATGATTACGATCGCAAACTCTAAATGCTTTGAAGAAATCATTTCATCTGAAAGTGTTCTCACAGTGCCAGTGTCATTGAGTTGAGAGGAGAGTTCGCTCATAAAGATTGCTTTTTCGAGTTGTTTAAAAGAGAAACATGCAATTTTCCATTTAGTCACAATTCTACTACCAGTGCTTTCATGTGACTAATCTTCATAAACAGATATCTGCATATGAATGTAGAATGTTTATAGACTGAGCAGTATTGACCAATCACATATGGATGGGCTTGTTTGCATGCAGGTACTCATCATCTGTCACCTGAATTGTTTAGTTGAAATGTTTTTGTCACATTCCAAATGCTCATCAGACTGTAAATAATGACATGGACACGGAAGAGGAATTTTTGGCCCGGATATCCTGGTATGAAACATTGGCCATTGCCCCCATAGGCTAAAATGTTGTTAGGTGATGAGTTTTCCGATTCTGACATTTGGCCAGTGTCATGCAATGTCAGTTTGCACTGTGTGTAAGCTCATATTTATTTGTATCATACATCTCAGCACAGTCTGTTGCCACTGAGCACTTATTTTTGCCATAGTTCATCCTCTTTAGTGGTCATCACATATCTATCTATCTTATAATGACTGTTCTTACCCTGTACGACAAATATGTTTTGATACCAACCTCTTTGAATGTTCCCGGTACACTGAAGAATTTATACAAGGCGTAGACAGGGACAAACATCATGGAGGACATGGCGATACACCAGCCAACCACGTTAGACCAGTTAGGGAAGACGTACTCATCATACTTCAGACCTGACGATGTCACAGTGCTAGCCACCACCACAAACTGTGATAGAGAGAAAGAGGATCCCACACTTAAGGAGTGTTACATCTATTTGTATTGGTGCTGCTTCGTATGTTTGAAGTCTCTTAATAAATACAAGTGCAGTTATTCTGCAAGTTCTCGCCCCTGCCCTTCTCTTACCGTAACCAAACAACGAACACTAGCCAGAGGAGTATTAGATATTTCTTGGACTATTATCAGGGTTTAAGAGTAATGGGCCGTGAACATGCATGGACATTACGAGAAAAAAGTTGGATGAAGTTGATTATAATTGCTAGGAGTGGTGTTGTATCATAATTTTTTTTTTTTTTTTTTCAAATTACATGCCACATCTCCTATGTTACTCGCACAATGGTGCATGATGGAAAAAGCTCACATAACAGAGAGGACAAATGTAATTGCTGCACTCCAATAAGTTGGTAATTTTTGATCTCTGCACAAAGGCTCGTCATTGGGGCGGTACCCTATATGGCAAAACATATCTGTAATGGTAATTTATTTTTAATCTTTCCCAAAATGTAGAATGACCAGTTCTTCTGCATTGTAGTCCTTGTTAACTGCTAACTGCAACTGTTGTCAAGGGTAGAGTGGAAACAACAATTTGTATTAGAGGAAGCACATGGCTGTCTACACCCACTCCTGGACAGCAATGGACGCAGCCATGTGCTTCCTCCGCACAGGGAGGCGCATGCTACTTATTATACGCACTTGTTTCATTTTTCAGTGAGAAGGTGCACTGAAGCAGAAGCTTGACAGGTGCGTTTTTTTTATTTAATCTGTGTGATTTCTGTTCTACGTTAAATCTTACAACTGAACTGGCAAGTACTGACACAAGTAACATATTTGCTTCCTGCTGGAATGAATAATACCTTCATACATCTTAACAGCGCTTGTGAATGACAATTACCGGAAGACGTCAACCATTAAACCAGTTTAACTGTTGATTCTTAAAAGATTTTCGGTTGATTTATCCTAAATTTGTTTTGGTTTAGGATCAGCTGTTATCTCAGTCCAGTGGAACCATCCCAATGTAACAGCTTCAGTGTTTTTTAAAATCCTCTCACCAGCAGGAAAGCAGGGCTGACAAACTTCCAGCACAGCCTCCAGTAGATTCCTGGCTTGAAGCCCATCATTCGCTCGATATCTTCACTAAAGCGGTCAACACCTGGAGTGGGCATTAAAAGTTAAACAGCAATGGTTACTCTGAAGGTTTATATTGCACACATTGAACATTTCATCACTGTAGGCAGACAGTCCTTTGTGCGAAGTATGGAGTCTCATTGGACAGTTGGAGGAAATGCAGCACATGATGCACTGCACCTTCGTAGTCCACTAATATATTTTTTCCTGATCTTACCTTGAGCCGACATAACTCATCATGTGTCTTTGACTTATTTGTTTCATTATTTCATGAAGATGCTGCCATGCTGTTATCTATATTTAATGCTTTGTTTTTTGCTTCAGTTTTGCAGTTTGCCTGCTATGAGATCCCTTATGAGATGGGCCCCTGTAGATTTTTGTTTCTACATTATTTTCCTGTAATTTTACCTTCCTTTTCAACAGATAGTGATGAGATAGACCAGGCTTGATAGGTCAGATAAGCCTGGTATGTCTTCTGGCATGCAATCTTATGACTGGGTGAGTGAATGAGATGTTTCACTTTTATCGTACTAACTTCTTGTGAGTATAAATTTGTAGTGAAATAAGAAAAAAGTGCTCGCAATGTAAATGTAGTAATTTCATACCGTAAAACCACGACACTCCAATGGCTTCAATCAACACACCGAATAGAATAGAAGTCCCTGCTGCATACTTGTCCAGCAGGGTCAGGACGTAGATACCACCCTACAGAGAGGGAGAGAGACAGAGAAGATTTAATGTGTGTGCATGTGTGTGGCCTATATTTCATCATCATAGAGATAAGTGGACCCTTGTGTGCAGTCGGTGAGCAATGGTCTCTGAGCAGAAACAAGCATTTCATGGATGATGAGGAGATTCTGTGTGAATTAGCAGTTTTGTACAATAAAACTTATCACAGAGATCTAGCATAGGAAAGGTATCATTCACTTTCTCAATAACTTTTATGTTTTGATAAAGGGAAAAACCCACATGAATCACTAATATAGTAGTTTATGTCTCCAGTGTCTCCTTGTTGCTGAGACCATGTGAATGAACAGGGACTACAGAGAAGATTTCCTTCCTGGATACAGCTCATTCACTTCATTTCTAATTTGGTGAATGCAATAACATGTCTGATCATTTCTTGAAGAGTTCCGTGACATTTCTCAGCCGAGTTTTTGAGATATCATGAGCGCTTCCTTTCAGACTGCGGGGACATGCAGTTTAAAGCTGTCATTTATCAGGCCATTCCTATGTAGATATACCACCAAATTGGAAACATTTAAAACAAATTTCTTGACAATTTTGTAATGTAGGCTGTCACTCAAAATAACACACAGCTACATTTTTCCAAATAATTACCTCAGCAAACATTACATTGAAAGTCGGACTTTGACAAGTACTTAATTCAAATACTGAGCGTGAATTTATAGCACTTTGAAAGCTGATACTGACATTAGTAACGCAGAGCAGGGCAATCAGGAAAGTTCCAAAGGCTGTGACGAAGGTGAAGAGCTTCCTGTTTCTCTTGAGGATCTTAAAGTCATCTGTCAGGCCTGTGATGACTGCCTCCATGCCACCCATCTGTTGGACACAGAGAGAGATGTGACACTCTGAAATCTCTACCTGCTGAAAGTGTGTAAATGAGTTTATTCGCCAAGACTTTGGCTTCAGTCAGTTTTTTATGCTGACAGCGGTTGAACCGGGTGAGATCTCCTCAGACTTTCAAGATGCCAAACGTTTTTCAGATAATTTCTAATAATTTCAGATATTTTTTCAGTGATTGCAAAAGTGTTGTACAGTTTTGATGTACAATGTTGTATTTTGATGTACAATCCTTGAAAATGTACCATAATGTATTTTAACTCAGACTGGCATGAGTAAATGTGACTTATTAAATAGCAATATAACAAACTTAAATTTGATTGGGTCAAGTGTAAAATACTGACATGGTTGTCTGATCTACTTAATAAATGACTAAAGGATTACTTGAGGACATTGGCTGATAGATAGGAGATGATTTACTATCCCTTTATTTATTTAGTGCCTGAGTGAGTCATTGGTCAAATGTTTTGTTAAATTATTGCTGACTTCTGAAATGTATTTTGTTGCAGCAGACTGAATCAGACTGGCTGCACTGAATCTACTTTACTTTGCTCTCATTAGTTAAATTCTCACCCACACCTTCAGTCAACAAGAATCATGTTGGTTTGGAGTTTTACTGGCCGGACAAGGATATCCACTCTTATCCCCTTTATTATTTTCGGCAGTAGCCATCTAAAGTAGCAGTCAATAATAATATTATAATAATAATATACTGACAACAACTTAGTCAGCAATCGAGTCTTATTTTTTGTTAAAAATGTTCAAACCACTCAGAACCTCAGCTGTAATTATAAATGTTGCTACTGGGGGGAAAAACCAAAAACATTGGGAATAATCTTAACATTTATTAATTGACTACATGTCCACAAGATAAGTCATCTTAATCTCACATCATTTAAAGCAAACTGGTGCTTGGAGGTGTAAATAAACTGGAATTTCTCAGAGGCGAACTTGCACAGGGAGTACAGGTATACAATGATCATTATTTCCCAATAAATGTCCGGTTTAATGGGCACCTCAGCTCAGCTACCTAACATCATACATAGATATCACTACTAGCCTGAGGAGGTCTCCATGTCTGCTCTGTTCTTTACATGCACAGAAAAAGTAGCGCTGAGTCAAATATGGGGAAAACTATTCCTCATTTAAGAGGAAGAACTTTGTTCCTAAGACATTTTATCAGTGTGTATGTAACAGAGCTGTCTCTGTCCATCCCATCCTGCTGCAGAGATTTCTACCTCTGGAAATAAGAATATGATTGAGTTTGGGACTCACCGCACTGTCAATGCCCAGAGTCAGCAACATGATGAAGAACACAATGGCCCAAAATGTTGAGCCAGGCAGTGTAGAAATTGCCTCAGGGTAAATGATAAACACCAATCCTGCCCCTGCAGATACACACATAGAAACATGCACACAAAGCGCAAATTTGTGTTCGAGCTGGGTGATAGGAAGAAGATACGGGCTGTCGGTGATTGAGTCCAGTGCTGATTTTTGTGGTTTTGTGATATAACATATTGCCCAACCCTAATTTGTATGTGTAATTTCATAGCTATTAAGGAAAAAAAAATATTCTGGAACATCATCACTTACCCTCTGTTGCCACATCCTCTATTCTCACCCCATGTTTGTAAGCCATGTAACCAAGCACAGAGAAGATGGCAAACCCTGAGAAGAAACTGGTGACGCAGTTCACAGTGCTGGTCAGCAGAGCATCCCTAGAGAGAAAATACACATACCAACAAACAGTTTTTCCATTTCTAAACTGCTCAGCTGTCCAATCCTAAAGGTCGACATTTGTGCTTTTGGTTGTAGCTGGCTAAAGATTCACCAACTTTGTTTGGTAACAGGGACAAGTACCATTCTTTAGACATGAACATGTGAAGTCACCATGTGTTAGTTGATCTTCAGCCAAACACTGTGTTTCAGAGAGGATATTCGGGCTGATAAGAAGCTTTTGTTCTCTGCTCCTGGTTCATGGTTTTATCGATAATTAGTGTGCAGTTCTGTGGCCACTAATCTGCAGTTGTCTGACAAGCTGAACAAGTTCAAGTTGACCTTGGCTGCCTCCTGGGCTGAGGGGGCAGAAATCTCTCAATTAAGAATTTTCTTTCCACTGACTTTCTCCACAATTTTCTTTTCTTTTGAGTGCAGGCGCTGATAGAACTTTTTCAATTATTATTCAGCCCTACTCTTCAGTCTGGTCTCAGAGGTCATTACACTCTCAAGCTGCTGCTGCACATCACAAACGCCTCACTGTAAACCATCAATATGACCGACTAATATATTAACTCTAGGCAGAGAGTTTGTTAACAACATATTGTCTACGCAAGCATAATTAGCACAAATTATAACTGAGGCAAAGTAGTAAAGGAAAGAGGAATCTGTGTCTATATCACAACAGAAAGCTGCCCCGTTTGAGTACAAAGCTCTGGCAATATAATTTAAAAGAAATCCAATAATCTTCTAATACTATACAGATGAAGTATGATTTATTGATCAATTTAAATTGTAGTTCCTATTTTTCCTGACTTATTTCAATAAGCTTTTATTTTAGTTAACAGTTTAGCTCAATTTGGAAAAATATTCATCATAATCTAGAATCCATCTGTGCGAGTGTTCAAGCACTAGCCTGTGTTCAGTGCTTGTTTTCCTCACATCACCAGCTCTGCTGCCTTTCACCTACTTCAGATGTTTGTCACTAAGGGCGTAATGTAAATCCCACCTGCCAATGGGGCATGAAAGACGAGGAAGGCATGAGGCCCTGTTTGAGGAAGATGTAGGAAGTGAGAGAGGACAGAGCAGGAGTGGGTCCATAATTCTTAAAACATATGATATTCCACTGATTTTGCATGGAAGCCTCTATGATGACACTTTGCATTATAAGTCATCTGTTGTGAGATCATTTATTTGATAAGAACTTTTTGAATTTTTGAATGTTATGGTACTGTCGCTGCGACATCATTTCAGCTGTCACTGTCGTAGGGATTTTGTGGAGCTCCAGCAAAATATGTTTTGTTTACTGGGAGTAGTACATTTATGACAACGATAGATTAAACTGCTATTTTACCAACAACGTCTGTCTCCAACAGCAGCACTGCAACCTATTAATGTGGAAAAAGATTAGACAAGCTCACAACCTCATGCCTGCTTTTTCTGAAAGAGAGCAGCACTGTGACAAACCAGCCAACATACAGCCTTTGGCTATTATCTGGCAACCCTTCCTGGCCTGTACTTTATCTGTCCTGCTCACACCTGGCTATTGGGGTCAGCTGAACAGATTAGCATCACCTCTGCTGCTTCGTGATCCAGTTACATGCTGGAGAAGGCCAGCTGCTCAAAAACAGGATGTTATGTTGCTGTGGGCTTGTTTTGGCCTATCGGAAAGCACAAGTGCAGGCTCTTACCTGTAGCAGTTATTGTCAAATTTGTTATAGCTGGCAAATGCAATGAGCACCCCAAATCCTGCCCCTAGTGAGTAGAATATCTGCGTAGCAGCATCAATCCACACCTACAGCAAAAATAAGATAAGCAAGTAAGCAAAGATAAACATATAGACAGACACTGGCTTGAATGTAAATACTGATTTCCATTATTTAGGCCAAGCTGTGTAGCTTTTATTGGAAATCACATATATCTACCTGTATACTTTTTATCAGTCAGGAACGTCTGGCTCCAGTTTGCAAAACATGTGAGTAAGGTCTATACATAAGTGCTACAAATGTTCTGCAAAACAACTCAACTTTTTCTCAACTCTTACACAAATACATCAGCTCAGCTAGTGAAAGATCGCACAGTATCTGAAATATGCATGCATAGAGTATTCACTTATTCATAAATACACATTCAGTATGGGAGACACCAGTGGGAATCTAGCCTTTAACCCTTTGGGCATAAACTGCTCCACCCAATGAATTATGGAACAGTAATGCAGAAACAAGGCTCTGTAAATCTACCTAGACTCTGAGTCTAAGAAGATAAATCTGAAAGTCCCATGGGTAAAACCAGATGTCAAACAGCAACATAAACTAAGGGTGTGTCCACCATTAAACTATGGGACTTCATACTCAAAGCAAGAATCATTCCTTTTTTTCAATAGTGATCCCATCTCAAAAATCTCCCCAGCACCCATGGATAGGTTTGGGACCCATATGCACCATCTCTAACCTCTAGATTGTTGAGCCGCTTGAAGTCGATGTGGAGGTAGGCCCTGATGCCGTCCATCGACCCCGGCAGAGTTATGCCCCGGATCAGCAAAACAAAAAGGACCACATACGGCATGGTAGCTGTGATGTACACCACCTGGAATACACACACAGCCAAAACAACACAACAAATGGGTGAAAGGGGAAAAGTATATCATAAGGCCCCTTTTCTCATTGAACAATTCTATCGATGAAACAAGCACCGAATGGGTCCGACAGTATATTTTACAATGAGGAAATTTCATTTTGTGTTGATTTTGACCCTTGATTTAATTTGCTCATAGATGGACGCAAGCGTATAACTAACAGATTTGGCGGCTTGGTAATTGTAATTTTGTTGAGAAAGCTAAAGTTATCAACACTCTCCATATTGCGTACCTGTCTGGGTGGAGGAGAGCCAATTCAGGATCAATTTTGAATCCTTTCAAATCCCACAGTTGTCTCCATCTGTTGAATGACCGACCAAGGTTGACTTTTATTTTTGCCCATGCTCTCTCGCTGTCCTTCTTAGTTTTTTTTTTTATTTGTCCTTCAGTCAGTTCTTTTCTTTTCTCTTTTCTCCTGTCCCGGTATCAGCCATAACCACAGAATATAACATCAAAAGTAAAATTCTCTTAAAAAAAGTCTCTTCCTGCTTCCTCTCAATTCGCTAACGAATTAAAAAGTGAGAAAGCAGCAATTGTTGCTGTTGTTTGAGTGTCCAGTTCTGTACCTTTCCTGAGGACTTGACACCTTTCCACAGGCTGAAGTAGAGGATTATGACCACCACGACCAGGCACAAGGTCAGCTCCCAGCGAGGCAGGCCCAGGTCATGGATACCCCTACTCTGATGGAGATGTAACACACCCCGTCTGCAGAAGGACACACACACACACACACACACACACACACACACACACACACACACACACACACAAAATATTTCATGCGAAATATTCTTTTTATCCGATCTACAACATACCTTATTTCCTGGAACGGTAATTTTTCTGTGGCATGGCATGTTGTTGTTTTGTGGCTACAACAACAGTTAGAGGCCAACCCAGATTCTCCAGGAGCGGGGGGAGTCTAAACAAAACGGCCCACACTGTAAGCGCCTGAAGGGAGGGTGGGAGATGAAGGACGGAACAGGGGCTCTCTTACAGCACTTACTGTGCACCTTCAGCCAGCATTTTCGACACTGTCGCCCTATGTCAGTGTTGGCCAGAGCATACAGCAAATGAACTCACATTTTTTCAACACCAATGTAAATTACATCACACAGCTGTCAGTTGACTGGCTTTTAACATGAATTCATCTCTTTCTCTCTGCACTACACACAAAATGCTTTGAAACTGTCAGTAATTTAATATACTGTCGTGTTTAAAGTAATTGTTTGATGATTATTGGCCATTCTCCTCGAGTAAAACGCTTACTGTCAGATCAAGGTGAGCGTTTAGAGGTTTGACTGTTTTATCATGACATAATGAAACAAAGGGAGAATAAGTGTGTCTCTTCCATCCCTACCTAAATTAAGTTTCCAGCTGCAAGCTCATTCTTTGAATGTGCATTCAGAGCAGTGCGAAGGAAGTGCACAACTTCAGTTTACAACAGCGCAGTTGAAACAAAGTTAATGTGATGCATTACATACAATTGTTGTGGCTGTTTTAGTGAGAAGCTGCTGTCAATATATTGTCCTGACATCTGCTGACAGTATTCTACAGAAAATGGCCTTCAAACATGAGACTATGCAGAATACTTGGGAAGTATGCTTGTTTGTTTTCTTTCAGATATCGAGATAAGAGTGATATCTATCTCATTTCTGTGCATACCAGAGGAGGTGTTTAGTTAATTGTAACATAAAGACTGGAAGCACCCTAACCCCCCTAACCCTAACCCCAGCCTTGCTCTGTCCAAAGTGACAAAGGCACACATACTCACAACTCATGCTGGAACTATTTCTTGGTGAACAGCAGTGCAGATGGAGCACAGTATCTCCAAACAAAGTGTTTGTTGGATGGTCAAACAACATTTCAAACCCCCCATTAAACTGCTGTTTGTAGATAACTGACATGTTTACACTTGTGTTCATGCTGAGTTAAACAAGGAAGACCCATTGCATCAAAACTATGAAAAACTATGACTAAATGCTTTTTTTTTCCTCATTTTTTTCTTAGACAGAGCCAGTAGTTTTCCTGTCTTTATGCTAACAAGCGAGGTTAAAAGCATCCTAACTGTAGTACCATACATAACGCACAGACATAAAAGTGATCTCTTCACCTCACTCTCTGCCTCATAGGTCCAGAAAGTCCCAGGAACCAAACTGAAGAACTCAACAAAGTTACTCCTGTACATTTGTGTGTCCACTGCATCTAAACAATCCTTAATTAGATCATGAGCACCAATAAAAAACAGCAGCTTTGTTTGGGGGAGGACAGAAATTACACCAAAGGAAAAGACCCTGCAGTCAAGTGCCTGTGTTGCTGGAAAAGTCCCCATGGTCAAAAAGTACCATATGATCACACAAGACACATTGCTCATTTGTTTTGAGCAAAAGTGGCAAACACTGGCCATCACTGGTCATGGTCAGCAGTTTGTGTAAATTGATGTCACAGTTTAAATCTTATCTTTATCTTTGTGTGATTACACTTTGTAAGGCTGCTCCAAGGCGTAAAACTAAACGCTTTGTCCCCTACAGTGGCAGTAATGGACTAGACCATCTTGGACCTAGTCTGCACGGCCACGATCAGGCCAGTTGGATCCACAGCTTTGAGCTGATGATGAGCTGAGTAGCAGCTCTTTTGTACATGGACATACTGTTTGTAAGTGTTCCTAAAACTGTTTCACTGTCATTTTTGTTAATGGGGTTAAATGGTTGTATGGTCAAACATGGCAATTATTGCTAACATACTTGATAAGGTTAATCTAGCTAACAGTTCGTAATATTTCAAGCTAGCACTGGAGACCATGAGGCAGCGCAAGGCACAATGCATTTGTCTGTGTGTGGTTGCTGCTGGTTTACTAATACACCTTCCTAAACACTGGACCAATTTGTGTTAACCTTCAGCATTCCTAGTTCATATCTAGGCTATTACTTGTTAATGGTTGACTTTTGCATCAAATTGTAATTATTGCACCAGTATTTTGTCATTGTGCCACTTTTATCCTGCACCAATACATAGCCAATAGAGGGCAGCATAAGCCAGCTAATGCTACATTTATTCACCAGCGTACCCAGTCACAGTAAGCTGATGTCTAAAGACCAGAACTGTTTTAATATTCCTTTATTACATAACTGTATTTATTATTTGTTTATATCCAATTCCACATGTTCATTGCACATGTTCTGCTGTGTTGTTGGAAAAGTCTGTGGAGAATCTACATTATAGTTTCTGCCTGCACTTTCTGACAGGAATATAAACCAGTTATAGAGCCTGCACACAACATCCATTACAACCAGGAGCAGGTTGTATTTTATGTGGGTATCAATATTCTACAATAAAACATTTGAAAGCACTTCCGTTCTCTTCACAATTCTACTAAAACTTTCCACAAGAAAGATTCAATTAAGTTAGCATGTGATGTTATGGGTTTATAAACAGCGGAACTGGATTTGGATCTGATACTCAGTTGCTTACACTACAGCTTGACACAAGAAAAACATGCAAAGAAGTATGTTCAGACATACAATCCGAAGGGACCGAAGGATCTGTGAAACTCCTCTTTAGCGCTTGCTTATCTTTGACTGATAATAAATTCAAAGCTATACGGTCTTTGGGGGAGCAGATAGCGTGAAGACATCAGTTTATTTGGGGAGGAAAATTTAGAATCTATGCTCTGAACTAGAGACTTTGTGTTGGTGTTCTGTTTTAATGCCCCAAGGCCTCCTTGTTCATCTGATAGCATTGATAGTACACTGCCAGTAAATGCACAGTGTAACATCAATCCAGGTCCCTTTGGCCCAGTTACTCTAAACACATTTACTCTTATCGTCACTCAGTGGGCTGGTTATGCTGCTATCCTAACACTCAGTGTTGCCATTAGCAGGCCTCTGTATACTTGAGGCTGGCACAGCATTGCATGCGTCCTGGTCTTAATGTTGGTTGCATTATGAGGAAGAGGGAATGTGAAAAATACATAAATAAAAGGGACTACAGATCTGAGTATGAAAAACAGCTGAAGGGTTCTATCTCATTTGTGATCCTGTTTGTGTTATTTTAACAGTAACTCTTTCAACAAATATGTTAAATTGCAGATGAGATCGAAGTGAAAGTAATCTTCTCAAGTGTGAATGTAATTAGATCTTTTTGTTTACATGAGGGCTATTTATCAAGTCTAGTTATCCTTGATGTGACCTTAAATACATTTGCCGCAGGCTTGATGAAAAGAAAAAGGATATGGGTGCATGCAAATGAACCGATTTGGTGTTGTCATCATGTACTGTATTGTATTTTCTGAATTTTCATTGATGGTCTGCATGCTCATCCACAGTTTGAGATTTCTTTCCAAACTTTATACTTTGGGTCAAAAAACAACTTTAAATATATAAAATGAAACACTCTGGAGGTCAAGCTTAAATAAAGACAGTTTTTTTTTTTTTTTTCTACTCTCAAGTTAAAATGTCTATACCTGCCAGCAGAGAGCTCAGTGTTTGTCGGAAGATGTAACACTTTCCTTTGCATTTTGGTACAAGAGCATCCATGAACACCACGCTCAAAACTCAAGCAGATCAAATATTCATATGAAATATTCATATGCATGGAAAATTTGTGTTCACTTTATGACACACGCTATATACTTTAAGCCCAGATATTGTGTAATTGGGACTTTTTAGGTTTTAGCCTTTTAGCCTTTTTAGCTTTTCCCCTTGAGATTAAGGGCCAGGGTATGCTCTAAAGAACTAGCTTGGACATGCTGTTCAACCAAGTTGGAAGGCAAAAGTGTTTGTAGCTGTTTTGAATGGCCACACTTGGGGCAGGGTGAAAAACTGACTGATAGAGATGGGTGAGATGTGATAATGGTTTGAATATGGGACAATGGGTGCACACTTTCGGACAGTCTCTGGAGGACATGGTGTTGCACCCAGTTGTACAAACCACAAGAGACAGAAATAGAAATTCAAACCCATGCTTACGTCAATGTCAAGACGTTGGTTTTCGGAAAGTTAAGGAAATTATTCAACATGACCCTCCTTATTCTGACGTGAGAAAGGTGTGGAGGGAGGGGAGGGTTTCAGTGCTGTTTGACCCTCTGACAAGCATCAGAGAAAAGCATAAGAAAAGCATAAGCTAAGCTAAGCATAAGCTTAAGAACTATGTGAAAGCCTATCCACTCATGATGAGTGACGAGACAGCTTTATGCGATAATGGATGTGATTCTGGGATTGGGGTGTTAAACATCTGGGAGGTGCCTTTAAGCACTGAGGCCACACAAGTTGTTAAATTAATCACAGGGAAATGCACGGATCCCTTGTTTGCAGGTCAGTCTTTTGGCAGAAGTCATGTTTTGGGCTGTCTTTGCAGGGCTTCATCTACACCTCATCTTCCAAATAAGCCCTGCCATTATGATTTAAAATGTACTTTCATATCACCCACACTGAGTGAAGTCATAAGGAGGTTCACAATGTATTAATATCACATCAATGTATCATGGCGCCTGTCAACAAAACATAAGCAGACGCTTACACTTTGTTGAGTTAAAAGGCAAACCAGTGTGCCTAAGTTAGTTTGTGAGAACACGTTCAGAGATGAAGAAGGGTAATTACAGCTACAAACATGCTAACCTGGATGAGCTAGTTACAAGGACAAATGCGCTTGGGTAAGGTTAACACTGATCTGTGGAGTTTGAGTGGTCAACAGGCAGCTTTCAGCAGATCACATTTTGATAAGTTTTGTGGTGAACGAGCTAATATCTAAGTAAAACTGTTGCAAAGTGTCAGTTTGTCTGGAAGAATTCATCGAGATGAAGGAAAACTTGACATGGAAACTCAGTGATGCCAGGTGTGTGTGTGTGTGTGATTCAGTCTTCATGGTGGACATTACCAAGAATCTCTCAGAGCTGAACCTCAAACTCCAGCCAGCTTCTCAGCTCTCTGCTTTCAAATGTGAAATCATTAGAAGCGAAATTAAAATCGAGGAAAGTGCGGCTGGAAAGAGGAAACACTGTGAATTTTCCTGCTCTGCAAAAATAATATTTAATCATTGAGCTGCAAAGCAGCGACCTGCTACTGTGAGCAGCTGTTTTCTAAACTTCCTCCTCCTCATCTCCCTCGATCGCATATGCATAATATATAATACAATGAGCTTCTCAGGTGCTGCCTCATCACCAGTGACAGCCCTATGAAAAGTTTCTGGGGGTGGCACTGAGAACGGTCCTTGATAGGAAAAAGGTTCCCCACCCCTGAAACAGCTGGTGAAAATAGTGGAGCATGTAGCAGCTAAAGAGCAAGACATTTCTCTCAGAGGCTGAAAACAGAGCTAAAAGGCAACTTATGTTCATCAGTTGTCCAGAAACATGATTCAGTGCTAATGTCGCTGTGTCTACTTGATGTGTCTGTGGGCACCTGTTTGTCTTCCTGCTCAGTGCCATTATCTGCACTGCTAGCAAATCAATGATACTGCATGTACTTTAAATGAACTAAATGACATACACTTCATGATCAGTACTGTTGTGTGCGATCATGAATAACCAGCTATATTGTAAGTCTTAGGAAATGAATCAGCTAAAATATGAACTTAACATTAATACTATCCTCCATGAAGCACTAGCTAGCAAAGCACACCAGTGAGGTGCAAACTAAAGTAAGCCCAAATGTTCCATTTTACAGTGGGTTTTATTGTCCTTTTGATTCTTGCCGCAGTCTACACTCACGATAACTGAGGATAATAGGCTCAAGAGGGGTTGTGGATGTAGAAGATTGTAAGAGGTGAAGCTAGAGTTGGCCTCACTCTCTCATGCTGTGCTTTGGCATTGCTCCTGTGCTCAAAGCTAGCTGTAAGCAGGAGGATTTATTGTCCCCTACAGAGCCTGACCCCTTCTAAGATCGCTGTTGAAGTACCTATTGTGGCCAGTCTGTCTGTGCACATCTATAATTTTTTTCCTATGTTTGAAGTGTAATATTCCACCTGGGATATATTGTGTACTATCTGTTTTTATGGAAAATGTCTACTCATTGAGCAATATTGCATCACTTTTAATTTACATGCCTGGAGCTTTTATGTGAACACTGATCTCGTCATATTAAGTAAACATACTACTAACAATATATCAGCTGTGAGAATTGGTGGAAGTTGAAAAATATCATCTGATCAGGCTGAATGAAGCAGGAGTGGAACTTTTGCTGCTCAAATATTTACTGAGATGCATGCTCCATGTATTCTGTGCGTCATGCTTAGCATGTGTCCCATGTTGTGTCCAAGTCACTTCACAGACTTCCTCTGGGCTGCACAGTCAGTCTTCACAGAAGCTGGGGAAGAACTGGCTGTCTTTGAAGTATAAACAGATGGAGCCTTTTTTTGCACTTCAAAGGTTGCATTTGAACTTTTTATGTGTACACTTTTTGTAGTATAAACAGTTAAGACTGTAAGTCCTCGACTCACGTTTCAGTGACTGGTCCCTCTCTTCACATGGACAGTGGTCCACTTGTTTCATGGGGATGCACATGCAGTTCAGGTATTTAGATAACACTCCCAAACAAGACAGCATCACTTGCACATGATGCTGTTTGTTGTTGAATGGACTGTAGTTAATACTGACTAACAGACAATGAACAACACAGCAAACAGAGATGGTCTTTTGAGGACAGTGACAACATGCAGGCCAAAGCTTTGATGTTTTTCGTGAAAATACTGTAAACGAACTAGTAGCATCTACCCATGTAACAGTGGATAAGACCACTGCATTTAATATTTACTGTGGGTTATTTGATCCATCTTTTGTTGCTTTTGGATGCTTGAGTAGTTGTGATATACAGGGTATCATGATCCCGTTAAAACTTTAAAGAGTCAGGTTACCATAAAGTGGTTCTGTTACATTGTTTTCTAAAGTTGCATGTAATGTAAATCATGCCATTATCTACACATGTTAATGTTAATGTTAATTAACATTAACACTTCAGAAATGACTCACTCATAGTACTCTGCTGCCGGGGTGATCTTGTACTTGGCGTAAGACGTTCCATTGCCAAGGACAGATCCATTAATGGCTTTGGGGTCGGTGCAGTTTGGACTGTTCCAGCTGTTGTCACATCTGAGCCAGGGCAGCTCGCTGGTCATGGAGGAGAACAGGTAGTAGATGGACCAGGCAATGATGACATTGTAGTAGAAGCCAACATACAGGGCTATGATGATCACTGTGTAGCCCACACCTGAGGAACACAGGTGAACAAACCCATGAAGTCATTGTTGATCAGACAGTTTTGTATGTTACATCCCAACATTATCTGTTCAACACCAGTTTCGTTTCAGTGCTGTCGAGGAACATCAGCCCAGTGCAGACGTCCTTACTACACACTCTATTTAGAGATGACCATTCATTTTCTGTTGTTCATATAGGTTTCATAAGGTGTATTGCTTCAAAATAATTTGTATCAATACATGCTACATCCCAATATTACTGATCCATGCATGTATAATTGTTATATGTGATAACACTGAATAGTGTATTTGTTTTAGGAGCTGTCATAATCCAAAGATAAATAAATCATGGACAGCAAATACAGACTGCAAAGTTCAGTCACAAATCTGAAATATTGTTCACACCCATCTACTCTGTTTCTGCTTACTTTTAATCATGTTGCACTTTTTTGGAGGGGTACGCTTTGGAATGAGTTATTTTGTTTCCATTGGAATGTCATAAACCCATCACCCACTCATCCTAGGCAGGAAAAAAAAACAGGCCCTCCTCAGCGCTGACGCCAACAAAAGCAAGGACTGGTGCTGATTCAGTAGTGGAGACAGAGGTACATGTCTGACAGCATTTGAAATATCCAGCATAAAACAATAATCTGTTGAATAAGAGTCATCAAAGTCAGATGAAGTCAGGTCTCATGTGCAGCTACAGTTCCAGATACATGGCTTTAGTTTACGGCCCACAGCCTGCAATGTAATTCTTCCCAATTTACAGTGTTTTGTGAACTAAATGGTGTACTAGTACAGCATGTACTCATACATACATGTTGGGAATAGAGTCTTGATAACTATATTGTTTTTCAATGTGATCAGCCTACTGAGGGAGGTTGCATTGCCATTTTTGTGGGAAGCTATTTATCTGCATCTGTCCATACATCTGTATCCAAGCTGAAGTGTTTTGAATTCTTGGCTGTAAGTGTTCATCAGGGGAAAAATCTACAGGGTACTAGTTACTGGGCTTTACTGTTCACCTTTGACACTTGTGGGTGTGATAGATGGTTCATTTGTCTTTATATCCAGCTGTGATAGTAAAGAACTTCTTAGCCTGGGTGATATGGACATTAAGTGGTTTAACTGAAGCTTCTGATATTTAGAAATTCTCTGCAATTAAATCCATCTCACTTATCTCCTCCCCTACTGGACCAGATCCAAAGAATACAGGAAAGGCCAAACCTTTGTATTTGTATATTATCTTTACCTCAACCAACAGACAACAGCATTATAAAACTAGTGCTCTTTTCCCTCTTGACTTCAGCGACCACTGCCCAATAGCATATGTCTGTTAGATGAAATTACAAAGCATGAAAAACGAAATCACCGCTGATTAGCAGTATTTTGTCAACAGTGTAATAAGTGTCTCACTGTTATTGAAAATGATCTTTTGATGATCATTATGGAAAACTGTTAAAACATCATCACATAATTCTATTTCATCCTTACCAGGTGAAATTTTTTAAGGTTATACCACTGTCTCAACTGGAAAGAGTATGTGATGCATTCAAGGAACACTTTATTTGATCAGGTTATATGCTTGGAAATGTCGGACCTCCTCCCACTTTCTCAGATCATAGTGCACCTTGCTGGAAAAACAAAGCTGGCATTCAGATCTATTCACTGAAGCATGTTACGAATCTTGAAGTGTTTAATGGTGTCCAGTTCCATTGATCCAAAAAAATCCACAGTGGTTCATCAGTTTAACAGAAAGCCTTGACTTGTGGAAGGCAGCCCACGTCCCACCTTTGCATAAAGGTGGTCAGTCAAATGAGCATTTTGATTGACCACCATCTCAACACCCCGTTTCAAAATCTTGTCAGTCAGGTTTCGGACCAGAACATAGTTATGTGACTGTGATGCAGCATTGAAAGTTTTGAATGGTGTTGTGAGTGCATTAGATAATAAGCAGGATTGTGTTCTTTTTATTGACGTATCTAAGGCTTTTGATACTTACTCATATGACTCTACTCTCAATGGCCCATCCCTGACTTAAGTAAAGGAAATGATGATTTGAGAAGAATTTTAAAATAAGCACTGTGCACTTATGCCTTTAAATATGACTGTCCTTTAGAGCCACACAGAGGTCACAAGTGAAAGCAGCAGAGACTGTCCTCCATGGAGCTGTTGTCAAGGGACGCTATAGAAATGTTTTGTATGGTGCCTGTGGTTTTGGCATTAGGTCTGCTCAGGCCTACATGTAATATGAAAGAGCTTGATGTGCTCAGTTTTGAACCATAGCTTGTTTATCATGTTTTGATTTTCATATTGTTAATGACTCTCAATAAAGTTTTTCAGTGACTGCAGTGAGCCTGTCCTTTACTGTTCATGACAGTTACGCTGTAACAGGACATAAAACAGATTATCTTCTATAAATGCAGCATCATAAAAAAGTTTTTCTGCTTCATGTATGCCAAGGGTGGGGATGGGTCATATATGGCCCATGAGACCATTTGATCTGGTTAGACAGATGGTTCATATGCCTTTACTTGGCAGTTGATATCAACAAAATGTAAGTATAATATAGCACTTTCTACCAGAAATGGACAAACTTTTTTTTTTTTTTTAAGTAAAAGGCAAACCAGTGTGCCTAAGTTAGTTTGTGTGGACACATTCATAATGAATGAAAAAACTGATCTTGAGCATCATTACAGCTTGAAAACACGCTAAACCGGATGAGCTAGCACTTGGATTAAGTTACCGCTCTTCTGTGAGTTTGCGTGGCCAACAAGCAACTTTCAGCAGACAACACTGTGCCAGAGACGGTGTTATGAAGGAAAGTTTTGTGGTGAGCGAGCTAATAGCTCAGAAGCTGTAACCATTGTGAAGGAGTGCCTTGCTGCTGCTGTGGAGCTGCTAGCAGTCAAAGTAAAACTGTTCCTGACAGACCACAACATGAAATTATCCAAAAAAAACAAAAATTGTCCATTTCTCTTGGAAAGACTGACACTTCGCTTATACTTATGTTTCATTGACGGCACCATGATGCATTGACATGATGTCAACTGCGACATGTGTTGTGCTCACGGACCCCTCTGAAAAACATGTTTTCTTTGTTCATGTTTGTCTTTGTTGTTTTCTTTATCACTGAAACAAATAACTGCTTTTTTTTTTTTTTTGCATTTATGAATTGCCTCATGGGCAATGACAAATGCACATTGTATGTACGTATTTAGGAACTACGTAGTGTGCCGATCCCCCCCCCCCCCGTATGTGAGTAGTGTGTAGTATTTTAAATTAAATGCTACATAGAAATCATTACCCCATCTTCCCCCAAACTGCTCAGTGATGATCATACTGTACCCTGTAATAACAGAATAATAATACCTAGAGAAGTCCCTAAATTGTTGCCCCCTTAATTCCAAACAATTTAAAGTGTTACTGATGCATGTTGTTTGAGCGCCTTTTCCGCTGATCTACACAAGCAAGCTAATGCTGGTCATGACAGTTTAATAGCTTTCTGAAGGTTTGACGATACAGTAAAGTCCATGGCACAGTTGTAAATCCCGAGTTCCACCAAACTATACAAGCTTCAGTTTAAAGTTTACACTACATAAATCTTCGTTAGTCAGTTTTTTATAATGTGTTCACTCTCTATAATGATAGCGCATAATAGATGCTGTTTGATTTTAGATTTTTTATTATTTTTCTAACTGACTTTGCGTTCCTCAGCATGCCATGGACGCCAGCCTGGTTTGATTTTGCTTCACTCATTTGAAATCGACATTTGTAAAAACACAGGCAGGGGTTCAAGGTTGCAAGTACAAGCGGGGAGAGATCAAAAACTACAAAGAGGTGAAACAGAGAAAGAGGTGCTGTGACAGAGAGATTAGTTACAAGTGACACTTATGGGCCTTTGAGGGGGAAAGGACAAGAACAAAGGGATGAAATGAAAGGGCAAGACACTGAAGAGAAGCAAAAAAGAGCATGACTGAGCTTTAAGTAGCAAGAGGTTAGAGAGAGGCTGAAGTAAACAGACATGTGTGTGTTCCTGTGCAAATGTGCATCTGTGTGTTAGCATTAAAGCTCACCTTTAAAGACAGGGCATATTTTCCAAACTGTAGCTGCCCCTTCCCTGTTGTACTGGCCCAAGGCAAGCTCCATGTAGAACAATGGCATCCCCGCAATGACCAAGAAAAGAATGTAGGGGATCAAAAAAGCACCTGGAAAAAAGAAACAATTACATTTCATGCTAATCATCTTAAAGGTAATCCCCTGCTGGCATGAGTTGCATTTTGCTTGTAGTAAAAAGATATTGCAGGATATGTGGTCATTGTGGAAATAAGTGCAAGACAAAACAAAATTCCGAAAAGGAAGAAAAAAGTGGCAGTTGGGGGCGGGGGAGGTCTTGATATTGTTGGAAAAACAACACACCACAACACACGAGCAGGAAGGCTCACAGCTATTTTCATTCTGTGCCTGATTTGCACATCCACCAACAAGGAAACAACCTCCCGTCATTTAATTGTTTTTGACACCGTCCATCACAAATGACACATTATCTACAGTGATGAATACATTTTGCTGAGGGCCAATGTGATTGACAGCTGTCAATGGTGGAGGTGACCCTTTAGGACACTGAGCACAACATGTTGATTTTCATCACGTGAATGACATGGAGGCAAACAGAGGACAGTGCACACCTTCTGGCGAGCACTCTGTTGTCATGAGCGTCGAAGATAAAACAGCACTGTGTTGACAACAGTCCTTTGTTGATTGGACTAAACACACTGTACTTTTCTGCCTCTCACTACAGCGCAGCTTCCCTGTTCAATAGTTTTGAAAACAGTTGGCAATCCGTCACTCCCTTTTTCAGACTTATGCGGTTCAACTGAGCTCATACACTTGTTTTCAAAGTTGCTATAGCAAGCAAATAAATCTTAGGGGATATATTAAAATGGATGAAGCAAATATTCATATAATTTGCAAGTATGCCAAACATTTCATAAGTCATTTCACAATATAAAACATTAGGGGTCAGGTTTAGAACTACAGTGGCTTTCCACGTGTGCATGCTGTTATCAAAGGAGACACTTTATTCCTCATGTAACCGATAACGCTTTCTAGTATTAATGGTTTCAAAGAACTGAGAGCACAACATTGCAGCAATTTAGACTGAGAGAGATTACAGATTACAGAGATAAAAATGTCATTTGTTTGCCCAATTTTTGGAAACATTTGAAAGGAAAACACTGAAGGAAAGACACTGTCTAAAGCGACATGTCAGTGATTCATCTGCATAAGATCTGCTTTTTAAACCTCACCCTCAGTTTTCCCAGTAGTTGAAATGGTGGTGCATCCACCAACCACTTGCGGAGCCTGCACACTTGTATATATCCAGATAAATCTTACTGGATATTGACACTATATATTCAACAGCTTCTAATCAAATGAATCATGAATCTGAGCCATGAATGGCAGGGGATATTGTCACAGTTTCACAAGATACAGTGAAGTAATAGATGTTTTACAAAGTATCCCTTTCCATGTGCATGCCTTGATGAAATGAGGTATTTCCTTCAGCATGAGAGTTAAATGCACTTCCCCAAAAATACATCTGGGACTATTATTACTGACAAAGACTCAGTTAAAGAGATTAAAGGAACAACAACATAGCAGAATAACTCAAGTCTAATCTAAAGTAACAGCGCTGCACAAGTTGCCTTGCACATTTTTGAAAGTAAAAATAGTAATGCTTTGGCACCTGACTCCAAATAAAGGAAGACACAAAACATCAATAAATATTTGTATTGTGTCTTACGTTTAGGATTTATTTGCTGAACCTGGCGGCGCGCCACAAGTTTGTGACCGCTTCTAAATTTTTAATCATCTGTGAACGCACATTAATCCATCAGACATACATGGTTTACTCACCTCCTCCATTTTTGTAGCACAAGTAAGGAAATCTCCAAACATTTGCCAGGTCCACCGCGAAGCCAATTACCGACAGGAGAAAGTCTATTTTCTTGCCCCAAGTTTCTCGGTTGTCCTCGGATCCGGGAAGACCTCCGCGGTGCCCGGGGGTGTGAATGATGGAGGAACTGGTGTACTGGACACCATTCTGGTCCTTCACCAATATCAGTTCTACCTCTTTTTTCTCCACATTGCACGGTTTCAGCGGGGCCACCGATGAGAGCTTGTGTTCTGGCAGAACCTGGATATTCATCTTCTCTGGTGCGTACGATGCCTAAGCTGGCCCGGTGCTCTCACGGCCCCCTGCGGGTTCTGGCGGAGCAGATGGTCTGAGTCGGTGCGCTTGGATAAGGACGGCAATCCCGCTGACAAAAAACAGATAAGGGAGTGCTCTCCGCCGAAACTACAGCTGATACACCCGCACACATGGGCTGGAGAGCAGGGAAGAAAAACAAAGAGTTTGGAGAGGTTTGGTGTTTGTGCGTAAAGTTTCAGTACAATTACGCACAGCGAGAAATACAGGTTACGACTTCCAGACATCAATAGGTGACATTACTCTAAGAAAACAGACCCAATGTCCGTGTCCTACTAATACCAGTATAGCATTAACATTAAACATTTTGTCTGTTGTCTGATGCAGAGCAATAGCAGGCGTCAAGTGAAAAATACTACATACACAGCCAATTCCTCCCTACGTCACGGCGCGCAACGAGCGTATTATGCGCAAAACAGTCTACTCAATCAAACTCTTACCTAAAAACATTACTCATAAGGATAATTGAGAAAGATAGATGGTTATTAGAATATGTCACCCTTACTGAAGGAATTTACAGGTCTGTAAGTGAAAGGCTTTCCTCCCTACTTGGTAAAGCTAGGGACACTTCTCCATGACCCGATGCTGCTGATGTCCAGATGCATCTGACGAAAGACTGCCCATTCTGAAGGAACTATAAGACTCGCCTTCTCCAGCAGAGACGATATAAAATGCGAGCTTTAAATCGGTCTCCTCTCTCTCTTCCACGTGATATTTTATAATTGAACACTTTCTTTCCAGTTTTATGTCGACTTGGCTTGATCGTCTTTTGACGGAACTGAAGTTCCCATAAACTTGTGCTTCTGCTTCTGGCTTGTCAGTGCAACAATCATTCGGGATGAGAGTGGTTTCAAGATTAATCCATGTTTCGCGGAGCATAATATGACAGACTACCTTTTCTATAAATCAAATATTCAGTTCAGCAAACCATTTTTAGCTTTATAAGTATGGACGTATTTATTTATGTGATTGTCATTTCAAGAGCGGGTTCTAAAGATAGTTCATGTCTTTTCTTGGATTTAACATTTTACAAGAGACACAATATTGCTTTACCTTCAGCTTCATATTAGTACTTACATTTCAAATACAACAAAACTTTTAATGTTTTAATTTGGACTTTATCTGTTTCTTCTCTGTACCAGCAGATTGAATTACAGTTTTCTAAGAAGCCGTAAAAGCATTGTGTTCCATGAGTAATTCAATTCTACAGCAGCTTTTGCCAGTGGCAATGATTTCTATTAGATATGGTTGATCAGTTCATCCCATTAAAGTCAATGAATGTCCCCTTTGCTCTCCAGTGCTTGTTTTATAAAACCCTAATAGGGCTGGTTTTGGGCGTGTTTTTTTTTTTTTTTTTTTTTTTTGGTCAAGATTGAATAACTGGAGTGATGGTGAAGCAAAGGAGCAGGTAACAAGAAAGTATAATGTGTTGTTACTGTTGTTTTCTCCTGAATTAGTTCTATTCTTTTGCACTTCATTTTGTATTGACAGGTATCTCTATGATAGTGTATGATAAGGAGTGTTGTGTCTAAATATGCGGTTGTGTGATGTACAGTCAGCAACTGGGTTTCTTAACAAAACAAGGCAAAATGTTGAAGTAATGTACAGTTACATAGTCTGAAACTCCACCTCAGAAGTGACTCATAAAGCAGGTGTATTCTGCAGGTGACATACTGAGAATAGACAAGGACAAGTAGGAACTGAACCTGCAACCTTGACCGTCCTGTTGAGCCCATAAAGGTGTACAGAACTGCTCAAGGCAAAGTTATATCCATCACCTTTTGCCTGGTCATCCTGGAGCCCTGCTTCTGGCTGTGCACAATTCTTGAGACCTCCCATCTCGTTCTTAAGGGTCAGGCTCTCCCATGCTGACCTGAGGATGAGAAGCTAATGTAACAAGACACAGCCTCTCAGCAATCGCAGTTTGACCCTCTAGATTTAATCATGCATTTGGTTTGGGTCACAGCAAACATCACTACTTCTGCTCCGTTCTGTTCTTTTACCTCTGTACTTACTGAGTGCAAGCATGCATTTTTGCTTGTTTACATCACCTCATAAACTAGAGCCATCCCCCCAAATGCACACATGCATACACACCACACCCCATCATGACCTTTCACCCACCTTTTTCTGAGTAATTAGGTGACCTCACAGTTTCAGTCTTTATTAATGCCTGCTAACTCTGCCAATCATGTCAACTCTACATAATAAAAGGTGTCTTAACTCAAATAAGAATTAATAAGACTCTGCTGTGTATGTGTGAACCAGTACAATGTGAAAAATGACATTCTGACATTGAGGACCATTTCTTGTTTGGTCATTCCATAGACTTAAGTTACCAGGTAATTACCACATGGTAATCAGGTCATGGTATTAGCACTGAGTGGGGTTTGTTTTGTTCTGGACTACATTAAAACTCTGCAGTTTAAATCTTTCCAGGCCTTACAAAAGAAGTGTCATTAAGCTTCTTTCTCTGGACTTTAATAGTATCTACAAAGATTTAAGCACCACAGCAATGTTAAGTCTTATTCCCTACATGCTGAATACATTCAGTTTGAGTCAGTTGTCCAGTCACAGAGAACAACATTTCCCAGCAGCACACAACACATCTGGAAAATGTGATTCATGTTTACCATCAAAAGGTGCAGGCAAGTAAAATGAGCTCCTTAGCAGCAGCTCATGTCGCTCTTCAACCAACACCTGTGCTCCAAAATCAGTCTGTCAGAACGTGGTGCCACTGTCCTCGAAATGCTTTAAACAATAACCAGATTTTTGGTTAGTCTCCTTCATCTATATATATCAAAGAGTTTTACCATTCAGTGGGTCACACCCCATCAATCCCCAAGCGACTGGTGAATGGAGAACACAATAGGGGGCGACGCACAAGTTGTGTTTGAATGGTGGGTAGTAATTAGGGGGCACAGAAAGGGAGGCTTGACAGCAGGAGGATTGGCATGATTGCTGTTTAAACTGTGAGAGTGCTTGGAAAAAAAAAAGAAAAAAAGGCTGTGATTGACTGACAAGTCTCACAGCAAGATTCAGACTAAAGATGAGATTCAGATGAAGATTCGATGAACTTACATCTCCCATAAGAGACACATTTTTAAAGTCTACACTGATGCTGAAGAAATTCTCTTATGTAACTGTTGCATAAGACATCTTGTTGCACAGTCATAAACATTTTAACACATCATATTCGGTTCTGACAGTAGAAATAAAAAGAGAAACACTGCTGACAGTGATTGAACATGTTTCTTTACTTGTCTCGCAGAGCGTAGAGGGATGAGTTTGAGTTTGTTTGGAAAATATAAACACTTCCACACCTTATTTGGCCAGTCTCACTGACAAAAGACAAATGTCTTTTCCACAACCTTCGGCTGACCCATTCTCTGGTGTTACACAGGAAAAGTTGTTGCCTGTCATCCAAAAAAACGTTTGGAAAAGAATCAAACACAGAGATGTGAAACACCCAAAACATTGAGCAAGAAAACAAACCATGGCCTGCAGATACCGGCGATGGACCACTGATGTTCCTCAAACCTTGCCCTCACCAGGGACCTGCACTGTTCCTATAAACCATCACACAGGACATGAGGAACAATCGCTTTCCTGAGAGAATAATAGGAGAGAGAAAGTCAACAAGGTGTCATCTGGTGGGATAAGGAAATGTAACAATGAGGTTTGGAGGAACTCCCTGAAGAGCTGAAGGAGCCGGCTTGCCAGGTTCAAGCCTGAAGGAGTCAAGGTTGGCGCAAGATGTGTGTGTGTGTGAGTGTGTGGGTGTGTGTGTGTGTGTGCATGCCTTGTATCAAAAATGCGTAAAGATCCACGTCATGACAGTGTCTATAGAGGTTAACACCCATCAGAGTTAAATGAACTCTTTGCCTGGAGCTGGATGGAAGCCATGACACAGCAGTGGGTCCACCATGATAAAAGGATGTCAAGCTGTCAAGAATTATTCAAATTTTATTGTAATTGATGCAACTCGAAGTTTGCCAAAACACCCAAAATGTCACCTAGAATATTTCCACTGGATGAGGTATTGGAGTGAAAATTGAAAATTTACCCTCTTTAAGTTAAACCCATTGACATTATACAATAGTAAAATACCCCCAGAGTTTTTCAGATAAGTGGCTGACCGGGTCTTAACTTGTGGAGTGGAACTCAGCCCGGACTCATCCTTATTTTGCCTGAGACAGCCGAGCTACCTGGTGAGACACACAGTAGTGTCACATCAATTTAACAGCGAGCCCTGTCGGTTCTGACCTTTCTTTCCAGCCTGGCACAGAGAGTGCCTCATCCATATGAGGCCCGTGTCCAGCGTGGGTCCACAAACAGAGGCTGCTCACTCACTCAGGTCCAGAGGAGACCAAATTGGATTACCAACGCATATCTCCCACAATCTACTGCGACAGGATCACCCCCCAGGCGGAGCTGAAATGGATACAGCAATATACAACAGCCATGCAGAGGAAAGAGGGAGGATGGAAGGGTGTGGGACCAAAGAGGAGAGCGGGAGCTGTGGGTAGGTAAGGAGTCACACTGTTGTAAGCACGGCAACAATGTGACTTAATTGATTCCATGCCATCTCATCAATTTTGATTAAAATGAAATGAGCCTCTGTACGTTTGAAAAGGTTAAAACAAATTGAAGGTGGAAATCACAGCTGGTAATCACAGTTTGTCTGACAGCGGGCTTTTAATGAAGTGACCCGCTCTCCATCATTCATCTCAGCCTCCTGTGTGTATATGGAGCAAGACTGTGCATTTTTGTGTTTGTGTGTGTGAGCACATATGGCGTGAATTGTATTGGGAACGGCATATATTAGGTTTGCATTAGCATCATGGCCTCCTTTGCACCAATTCTCTGCGCCAGAGGTCGTATTGTCAGAATGTGCAGGCACATATGATGTATAAGAAAAACAAACATTCACATGGCGAGTAATCCTTCAGGATCTATGCCCATGCTATGTTGTTTCTTTAATGATAAAATGGTCCATTAGCACACACATACTGTATCTGTTCATGATCCTGCCTTCTTCCCACCTCATAAGGAAAGCAAGTCAGTTCACAGAAAGGCCCAAGCCAAGCAGGTATAGCACATGAGTCGTATCATGTCTTCTATTTTAGTGACAGAGTTAACTCATGATTAAACATAACTTACAACAAGTCAAATATTTGCTTTGCAAAATTAATAATTCAGTTCAAATAATGTCATGTTTGACACAAGGTCTTAAGTCAAGGCCTAAAAGAAAACAGAAAAAGTCAATATAGTCAGAATACCAAATATCCAATGTTTTAAAAAATGACATGCTTTTGAGGGTTAAGTGCGACACACATGCACACATACTGTGAATTATCTTACACATACCAATACACGCCATACCTTTAATCTAATTCTAACTTACATTTCATTCATGTCGAGGCCAAACATTAATAAAGGATGTACATCTCGAACTGGAACCCACACCCAGAGCAAAAACGAACTCAGTGAAGTAGTAATAGATAACTGCTGCCACCTCGTGGTGCTTTAGAGAACCAAGTGCGCAGCTGTGGTCCCTTCAGTGTGCCTTTGCTTCATCATAAACATGAAAGTCATTACAAGTTCCCTCAGTGGTGAAGATAAATACACAGGCAGAGTTAAAATTGTATTCTTGTTTTATTTTAAAAAGCAAACTTTGCAGTGTTAACAAAAAAAAAATCACATAATTGCACTGCACCTTGCTAAATAAATAACAGTGCTGCTAGTTAATCAGAAAGCATACCCCGCTGGAATATGCTGTTGTGAAGAAGCACTGTTGGCTTTTTGCTCACAAATTGCCCTATTTTCAGTGGCTGATTTGCTTTAGTAAAGTTAAAGCTGCGTAGACTCGCTGCTGTCTCAGCAACAACAATCTTCAGTAGAAATGCAAATGGATACACATGCAAAGCAAACCTCTGGCTAATTATACAGCCGTCTTACAAGGTCTGTGTCCCTGAGCACCGGAAAAAAGTGTAATGCACAGCATGTATGCTCTTCGTACACAAAGCTTTAATACAGAACATCTGTGGGTTGCCAGATTAGAAAGATCTTAATTAAGCGTACTGTACACTAATTATGCTGCAACACAGAAGCATGAGAACCCTTTGCTTATATTGAAAAACGTGTTGGATTTGCAGTTTTTTCACTCATTTACAGAGGACCACACAGACAAAGGAGAAGGTACACCAAGCTATGCTCATCTAAGTCCACGCACGAGTAAACTCAGGCTACTGAGAATGATGTATACAAGTCAAGAGGCAGATAAGGAAAAAAATATTCAGCTACATAATAAAACACTGTCACTAACATCAGAACTCCAACAACTGCAGGGACTGGACAGTTAAAACACTGACACGAGATTTCTGACATATTTTCATCCTATGACTAACTTTTCTTTTTTTTTTTTTTCCCAATGGACACATAACCAAAATACACATAAAACCTTAGGGATGAAAAGAAGACATTTCTTGTGCGGTGGCTTGGGGAAGTGGTTCTTTAAAATCTCTATAAGGCACTAAAATTGAAAATAGAAGCACTCTAAACACCATCTATAAAAAGGCAAGCACATAATCTATGATATGGCTCTGCTGTGGTGAATGACTTGAATTTGCTGAACGCTGTTGGGAGTGCAGACGACCCTTTTGAATCTCCCCTCTCAGTGCAGTGGATACAGCGTTCTGTCTCTCGGTGCAGTGAAGGAGAGTTCATGGTCATTCTCAGGCCTCAGTCGTCTTTTTTGTCCGAGGCGCTGTCTTCCTGTTTTTCCCCTGAACTGGTAGGACTGGACAATTCCAGATCACCTGGTGTTGCCTCCTGGATTGCTTGGTATCTCTGAAGTTCCAGGTAGGTGGTGAAGAGCTTGGCGTACTCTGGATGGGTCATGGCAAAGGCCTGAAATTCATCTGAAAAGCATGTCCATAGAGAAAAGTATTAGGATACACTGTCACTTGGGAAAGTGGAATGTAGCTTGGCGTTAATGCTCTCAAGGCAGAGTCTACTCACTGAATGTAATGAAACCAGAGCCGTCAGCATCAATCTCCTTGAAGAGCTTGACCATGTTTAGATCTGACACACCCAGAGCTGAGCGCAGCAGAGCAGCAAACTCCTCCCGGGTGATCCTCTCATCCTCATCTGTATCAAACAACTGCATGAGAGAGGACAGAAACAAGAGGAAAATGTATTTCTCAGTCCAATTTCTGAAGGCTTAGAAAAAACAAATGTTATTTATGCTGTGAAAACGGGCGGATCGGTTAGGAAAAGCATACATACAGCCTTTGTTAAATTAGGTGGACTAAAATAATATTTTGTTCATATTACATAAACACCAGACCTGTTAGTTCAAAACCACATTTGACTTTATAGCCAGCAAAATGACTGCATGTTGTCCACAACAGACACACATTGTTAACTTGACATTATCCAAGCCTCTCTGAATGCTGCCTGTTCTTCCTGCAGTACTGCAGCAGCGCTCTAATATCAACCACTGCAAAGGCAGGGCTGGGTGATTTCACTTAAAATTATGGCTTTTTTTGCTTTCTGCTTTCATTTTTTAACGTAATTTTAGATATTTCCTTTTTACATTTAGTGTAAAAAGTAAATAATGCACATGCTGCAGATGGATACGGATCATTTGCCACAGGTTGTAGTTACAGCATCTGATAAAATCCAATCCAAAAAAAACATTCAGTGTTCAAAAGATATCTGCAGAAAATGTACTGTATGATGTGCTCGAATCAGCATGAGCGATGTGTGAAGAATTCAGGCTGTTCTCACGCACAAAAGAAGCTTTCGGTAACCAAGTGGATACAACCATACATTTCCTCCATATTTCTGTGTTTCTGTATTCAGTACTGCTTCTTCTTCAGGCCCTAGCAGGAGCACAACAGTGTCAGGACATTTTTGTCGTACCTGAAAAGCCAGCCGAAGAACGTCTTCAGTATTAGCTGGTCGACACAAGATGGTCACACCAATGACATATTCTCTGAAGTCTATAGTGGCATCTCCGTTCTGGACAGGGTCAGAGAGACAGCCATGAAAACACTTGTGACAGTCAATGCACAGATTATTATGATGGATTACTACTTTACCATTTAGGGTCTAAAAATACAGTTTTTTGTCTGGTATCGGCAGTTTTGAATGTAGAGGCAGTATGAGGCCTTTAGAGGGTGATGTGTAATTAGACTGCAAAATCATATATTTTCTGAGGAAAATGGATCCTCTGGATGTTTGAAAATGCTTTTGTGCTTTCAGTGCTCTCGTCCCACTCAAACCTCTGGTAGGTACAGTATATGCTGGAAGGAGGCCAAACTACTTTGAAACTGTCCTCTTCCAGGCTGTGTAACTCCTGAACCCACACCATGATGACCCAATCTTACTTTTGTATTTGTTGGGGTACATGATATGCAGTGATGTGCTTGTACATGATTCTCTAACATGAATATTAAGATCATTGCACTTTATGTTTTCACCCATTATGCTTAAGGTGTGTTTCCTGCAGGGCGTGTCAGGGCCAGTTTTTTTACTGTACTAAGGACAATTCCAACATCATGACTGTATGTCAACAAAAGGAGGTTGAGTATTTAAATGGCATTCATAATCGTGCTATTCATATACACGTCTCTCACTCTGTCAAACAGTGCAAACAGCTCTTGAAGGGGTGGGCTGACAGGTAGCTTCAAGAATCTGGCAAACTCCTCGATGGTGATCCGTCCTCCTTTGCAAGAGCTGGCCATGGCTGCAAAGCTCTCCAGCTCCTTCCTCACATTGTCCCACTTCAGACTGAGGGAGCAGCCATATGAGTCATTGTTAATGTTCCTGCCAGGTCACACCAACAGTGTACTTAAGTGAAATGTTCTTACTTGAGTTTCCGGCTAATTTTGGTGAACTCGACCAGGCCTGCTTCCATGGGCAGCGTTAGCTCGCCAGCTGAGATCATCAGGCGGCAGTCTTCATATGTGTGGTCTGTCACTGGAACTCCCAAAGCCCTGAAAGCAGACAGTTAACATCAACAGTGTTCAGCTCAAATGCTTGTGATGTTTGTGAAGAGTTGGACGCAGCAGGACAGGAAGGTCGGACAGGTCAGAAAATAATACGACAACACTGATGTAATACTGTCAGTAGAAACACAGAATTATTGGCTGAATTGAAATAATGGCCTTCATATTAAACAGCATACTCTTCACCACTCACCATGTATTTCCTTTCCTAATCAACTCAAAGGTACAATGTGTAAGAACTGGCCACCTGTCGAAGGCTGCTCCAAACTAACAGGGGGCAGCATATTACCAGTGTAACTGCTAACTGCTGTACTCTTTGCTGTAGCTATCTTTGTCTGTAGTTAGCTCAGTCAGCTGTGCAACTGGTGGCCCTGTTAGCTGACTGGAGTCTATCCCAGCCAAAGCATTTGCTTCTCATTGCACAATATTGCACTCTGCTCAAGCTATAGGCTGCAGAATGTGCATTTAAGGTCAATGAACTCTTACTGGGCCATAGTGTCTCGCACTCTGCTGGCAAACAGAGCTGGGATTTTCTTCTCTTCCTCTGTGGGGATATGTGGTGGCAGGAACTGAAAAACAGAGCAAACAGATGACCAAAATGGTCACAAGGAAGATCAGGCAGAAAGTAAACTATTAAACCTTTGCATGCATGGAAACCAAATCCACTACTGCAGGAGACACATCTGGTGCTTAGGTTGATTTTACAACCTTGGAGTAAAGCATAAAATCCAAAGACGATAATTCAGCAAATTAAGGTTACATACAGAGCTTTCTTTAGTTACACTCCATAGATGAAAGTAGCACTGATACTACCAGCAAAGATTAAATTACTTTTAAAAAGCCATCACATGCTGTGTACTGGCATTCACATCAATTTTCAGGAACAATAACAGTTTGTGGTTTGTAGCCGGTGTATTAGGATGGAAACTTTGGGAAATGCCTCCTACCTCTATCTCTACTGTGGTGTACAGCTGGCTCAGAGTCAGGAGCAGCAGCGTCTTCCTGCACATGACACAAGCAGGACAGTCGGTTACACGTCTCGATTCAATAGTACCAACAGTTGCTGTAATACAAGGCCATAATGTTGTTGCTATTGTGTTAGAATTGTGTTTCCTGTCAAGGAAAATTAGCAACAGACACCACCTTCACCACACTGTATACCCTATCTCAAGATGCACAAGTGTGGAAAGCATACGTACGAGCTGAACCCCTGCCAAGTCCAAGAGACTGTGTCCTGGAGGAAAAGGTAGAGGGGAATGCATAAAGCTTCATAAAACATTAACTGCAGTGTTATACAGCTGAGCTGCAAGTGTTGCTATCTGAAGAAGTCTGAAATGGCCAACAACATGATGTGCAGATTGAGTTTACTGAAAAATCCATAACTTCTTGCTTTTTGAAATAAACAGATTGCTAATACTGTAAGTGCATGTGCTGTGAGCCAGCAGGATGCACATCATCTTTGGCTCTGCCTCTAGATCTTTATCTTCTGTGCAAATTAGCAGCAGTTTGGCTTCTGTGAAGTCTGCTCTCCACATGAGGTGAAGTACATTCATGCCGTATTACAGTCGTAACTACTCACCAGTTTGTTGGGATATCTCATAAGCACAGGCTGCACAGGCACCCCGGGGATAAAGGCACCTAGTGGATAGGGAACACACAGCATGTATATTATTTATTTCTCGTTATGAATGAATGAAAGCTGAATGGGTGTGTCTTGTATGACTAAGCAAAACTAATTTTTCCACTTCCATCAAAACCAGTTTTGTTTTCTTCATTTGACAACGAGTCAATGCACAAACCACATCACATAATTGAATGAAAGGAGCAGTGCGGCATCATGAGCTGTTTCTGCTGTGTCGCCTTTCCGCTCAGTGGATCACATTTAACTGAGAATGATGGATGTGCTATAAGCAGCAGATGGAGCTGTCAGTAATTAGCTGATTGCTGTTCGTATTTTTTTCTTTGGTTTATTATTTTACTTTGATAAGTTTTGTAGCAAAGGAAAAAAATTAACATTCATGAAATCTTTTGCAATGTTTTTGTAATTTGAGCAAATTTACATTTTTTCTCTTACCTTGTTTGAACGTGATAAGACATGAGCGATTTGTACACGTTCCCTCTGGAAATATCAGAACCTGAGGAACAAGGAAAAGACTACTGCCGCTTACAACAGACAGAGTATGCTTTTGAAATAACGGCACCTGTATTTGAGTCATTGTGAGTGCTTTAATTCTCTGAAAGCGTTAGGAAAAAAACACAATTGTACAACATGGTCTTTGAAAACTGAGAAAGGAAACTGTGAAACCAAACCAACATCCTGAGTTACAGCTCTTGCTGACTAACTTGAAGTCTTCTCTGCAGTTATAATCCATGCCAATACCAATTTGACATTAGGGCTGCTTTTTGCTCCAGGAGTGTTTTTTGTGTTGTGACAGACCTGTGGCCAGTGACCTCCTGACTTGGCTCTGCTGTCAATCTCCTGGATCGTATTCTTCCTGGAGTCTGGGTCCTTTCTGGACACCAGCACTGGCTGAAGACAGCGCACGAACCCTGCAGAGAGAGCAGCACACATTCACATACAAACTAACGTACAGGCCTTAATTGCATGGCTTCATGAGCATTAAACAGAACACTTCCCGATGATATCACCACATGTAACTTATATTCATCAAGTCCACAGCACACTCTGTCTAACATGTTCAGAGTCTGCATCAACAGAATAGGCAGGATAATGTCTCTGCATTGCATAGCTTCCAAGCCCTCTGTCATTTAGAACAGTCTATGCAGAAGATATTAAACTGTACAGTCAAATTAAGATAAACAGAAATGACACACACATTTCACACTTACATTTCACATTTGACACACACATTTTTGAGGTTGAGAGGACCAGAAAGCCCCCACAAACACATACGCCCCTACTTTCCTGTACGACAGCAACAAAGCAAAAGTGTCTCACTGCCAAAGATGGGCGTAGCCAGGTTCTCCACACGGGAGACGGTGGAGGGCAAGCCTGCAACAATGCACACAATCCCATCGAAAAAGGTGGAGTGGGGGGCCACAGCCAGGATGGGGGCCTCACTGCTGCTGACCTGCTTGCCCTTGACCACCACTCTGAAGCCCATGCAGAAGAAGTACGTCCTCCCCAAGGCAGCCATCACTCTCCGACACATGAACCTGAGCATGTTAGAGTACAAAGCATTTCCCATGAAACATTAGATTACATGGAACGTGGACGCATCCAGCACTATTATGTGGCGGGGGAGCAATATGTCACAGTTTTTTTTTTTAACAAATACACTGAATGGAAGTGTTTGAGCAACAGGAAGAGTTGCGCCATTTTGTACTTTACTGTAACATGCCTGTTAGTTCCTCATAATGTAGAGAAAGGGTTAGAAATCATAACATAGACTGAGACGTTGTGACAAAATGATCAATGGTGACGTAGAATTTTTGAAACTTCAGTGGCCAATTTTACTGAACAAATACTATTTAAAATTATGTGCTTTCATAGTAAAACCACAGCTTCTGTGCTTTTACCACCCTGAGAGTGTCTGCAATAAATAAGTGACAAGATAAGCTATGACCATGTTTGGTCATAATCATATAAAAAGCTGTGGTCGAAAGTCACTAGAGAGTTCCTGTTCGCAGTAGAACTGCACCTACTATCTGCACAACTAAACAGTTTAACATTCTGCACCCTGTTTGGCACTCAGAGGTGAAATACTACAATTCAGCCACTAAATATTGTATATTTAATGTCAATATACAATTTATCACATGGTAAGTACCTGAGAATGATTTTTACATACTGTATTCATAATGTGTAGATATGCACTGTCCAACTGGACGGCCCAATTAATTCATTATCATAATCGTTTGATGTCGGTCTGAAAGCTGGTCTGAATATTTAGAAAGAGACAAATTGCTTTTTCACTTTATCAAGCCCCACTAATACCACTCTTTCCTCTCTGAGAGCTGAGGGGAACTGAGCTTGTGTAATGCTTATTCTGCTGATATGATCTAGAAGAGCATGATTCAGCAGGGCAAAAAGCAGCTGCACATTCTTCAAGTCATGTCAGGAACTATTATTTTGAGAATATGCTGCCTTCGCTGTGTTTTACTGCTCAGCTTATGAACCAAGGAAACACAATGCTTCTGCTACTTCTTGCTTCAGTTCATTGAAATTCAATATATTTTTGTTAAATCTCAGCACACCCCTTCACCAAAATCTGTGTTTACATGCACCGAGTGGGATGGAGTTTAATGCGTGGTGACAAAAATGGTAGTCAAAATGTTCGTCTACAGAGTTGCTTTGCAACCAAATCTGCACTGATAAAAAAAAAAAAAGTTAAGAAAACAGAATTTTCTATGTAAGTAAACAAAACTGACATCAGTAAAGCAGATGTACTGTGCAGTTATTAACTTTCCTAAATGAAGTGGTTTTGAGGGGTCAGCAGGAGACGTGTTTTGTAGTGGGAGGGGTTGGATCCTGTTTACCGTCTCCAGCCTGTCATTGGTTCCACGGCTCCTTTCAGAGGATGCTTGAAGGTTATGATGACAGCCACTGGCCATGTCACCATGAGAACCAGGGTGATGAGGATGGCCCGGATTGGCACCAGGAAGATTCCCAGGAGGACACACTGCATGAAGAGGGGCACGTGCACACACACGCACACGCACGCACACACACACACACACACACACACACACACACACACACACGCACACACACACACACACACACACACACACGCACACACACACACACACACACACACACACACACACACACACACACACACACACACACACACACACACCGTGGGTTACAGGCCTCTGCCATACAGGCAGGGCTGTCGGCATTGACATTCCTCATAGCAGAAACATGCACGAGTGTGGAAATCCACATCACTGGGCAGCTTTTCTAGAAAGCACACAACGGCTGTCATTGTTAGTGCAGCACATAACAAGGCTTTGCAAGCCGATTGTCAAAGGCTCGATGGGGAAGATTATGGGCCCCGGTTACACAGGCCTGTGTGTGTGTGTGTGTGTGTGTGTGTGTGTGTGTGTGTGTGTGTGTGTGTGTGTGTGTGTGTGTGTGTAATCTCACACATCGGATGAAACACTGTGTGAGCCGCGCTGCCCAAAGCGACGCCTATACTCTTCAAAGGCTTGCATTTACATGAGCACTGACCTTAAACGCCATACTCACTTTAAGTATAGCAGCTTTGCTTAGTTTGGTGTCTTGAACGAAGGGGTTGATGATCGCCGGCAGGAGCAGGGATTGCTGCCTCGGCAGGGCGAACACTCGTTGTGGCGGCATCGCAGTCCAGTGAGCGAAGAAACAGGCAGATGTTTATTGGTTTTTATCTGTCGAGGCGCTGTTATGTGATCATCTCACTTCCTCAGCGGGGACGCTACTCTCTCTTCGCCCCGTATCAGACGATCACTCGGGCGAGCGCAGACAGGAGCAACCGAGAGCAGACCCGGACTGCGCTTCAAAGCAGGCTCCACCTCCAGCGAGGTCGCTGCAGGGTTCGAGTCCGGTCACTGCTTTCAAGAGGCGGATTTGCATCATTTTCCGCTCTCTATCTGTGAATGTTTGCAGGATGCAATCACTCCATTTGACGTATTTCGTACAAATATTACAAAACAGGTGGAAAAGAGGCTGAAAATGTGCTGACAATGATCATCCTTTGAGGAAAAAAAAAAAACACTAATTGAGAATTCAGGCGTCACTTTATCAATATGTGCAGAGCTCGAATCCAAAGATAATAGAAGTGATGCACAAGCAGCGATTGTGCAACGATTTATATCAAGGTTAACGTGTTTGTTTACCAGCTCTCAAAAATGTCCACAAGATGGCGCAGTTTCATAACAAATTTTTATTTGTCCTGCATCCTTTCCAGTCCATAATTATTTAGCAGTGGTGGAAAGTCAATCTTTGCTCAAGTACAAATTTGAGGTAATGTTTTCATTTTTGTGCTACTTCATACCTCTATATTCACTTCGTACCTCTATATTACCTACATTTCATCGATTAATTATTGCACTTTACTCCACTGCAAGTACTTTATAGCTGTACTAGTAACTCAATCAGATATTCCCTAAAAACATATGAGCTGATGAAATATAACGCATTGTTTAGATCTAGGAAGCAATCTATAAAGTAGATAAAACTTGCTCCACCTCTGCCAGCTACAACACTGAAGTGATGTTTACATGTCATATTATCAGGCTTCACCATCAAAGAAATCTAATAAATAAATAAATATCATGTAAGAAATATAAACAATAACAGGGAGTATTCTGTCTGCAACAGGAGTATTTTTTTTTTTTTTTTTTTACATATTTAAGTACATTGTGCTGATAATTTTCACAGAATGTATCTTTAAATGGGTAATACTTTGAATGCTTGAGTTATGCTTTTATTTTGACATTGTGGTATTTAATTTTTCCACCGCTGATGTTTGGTTGCTGAATTCACAGGTCTGATGGTGAAAGTGCATACCTACAGTACGTCAATCACCCACAGGAATGCTTTTTGCAAGTATTTATCACTGATCCACATTATGTTGACCATCTTTATTGATGACAGTAACAAAGTGCACAAGCATTAAAAACAACACAAAACACAATGACTGTATTGTTAAAACCCAAGAGAGAAAAGAGACTATAAAAAAAGGTTATTAAACAATACTACTGTGGTACTCTTGTCATGATTCCATCATGCAGCAAACTGATACAGCCTCTAGAGGCAACCTGTGCCTTTAATCTTTCTGTACCATTAGTGAAGGGAAATGCAACATGGAGTTGCCATGGAAGTAATTTGGTCTCCTTATTGAGCAGTTCCCCTGTATAGTTCTATACAAAGTGCTAACCAAATGAAGAATAATGTGTGCCTGCAACTACTTTCTGACATCCAGAAGATACGAATATATATATATATATATATATATATATATATATATATATATATATATATATATATATATATATATATATATATATATATATATATAGGACTATATGCAAAAAGCGATCTCTAAAGCACCATTTTCGGTCAAACATGTGCAAATCCATTTTTTCAAATGTATTGCACAACAATGAGAAAATTACTTAGTCAAAGTGATACATTTATAAAACTGCACTTAGTACACTGGACATAGAAGTGATTCTAAGCCAACACGAATTCCTCATATGGTCTAAAAAAGCCTTTCAGAATTAAATTTGCATAAAACGGCAATATCTCACAGCACAGTATAGCACTGCGTTCAATGCAGTGTGGACATACCTGATGTCTGAGTTTTTAAAAAAACAAACTATAAAACAATAAAACAGGGGGTACAAATTGTAATAAATCTGCATCAGCATAACAAATGAAATGTCAATATCACACAGTAATATAGCAAATATCCAGTTGCCTATGTTCAGCCTGTGTATAAGGTCCCGAGGCGCCCTTTCTACAAAGCTGGAGGCTGGTTATACAGGCTGGAAGGAACATGTCTCCCACAGAAACGTGCAGAGTTGCCAGGACAAAAACTTACAACAGTGTGCACTGCGGCGACCGCAAGTTGTGTGCGATACTACAGCAATGTCCTCATGAGGCCAGATGTCAATACAGGAATTAGCCAGTTGTGAGACATTGTGGAAATGCTCAGCAACCGAGCCAGTCCTTTGTGATCTCACCCAACTTGACAATCTTCAAGCTGCTGTCTTCCAGTTTGAAATAGTGGTTACCTTTGAAGAAGTAGCTGTAATCTGTGAAAGACAAGCACAAACACACTGTTCGCTGTAATAACAGTAAAATATTCAGGCTTCTCTAAAAGCATAGAGACTAACATGATAATTGGATGGAAGCATCCAATCAGGCTCTGTGGAAGCTGGTGTTAGGCTTCTCTCTCTGATCAAGAAGCGTACAGAGGCACCTCTGTAGAGGGGCACAGACGTTCTTTATATACCGCAAATATTTTTGTTCACTATGTGAGGAAGGGGCTATGTGATGCTTACAGTAATGCGTGTCTGCTGGGAGAGCAGTAATGGAAAAATCCCCGGTTACTTGCCATAGACAGAAACTTGCATGCCCCCTCTAACCTCAAGGATACATGGCTGACGGTGACAGTCTCAGCGGAAGTTTACCCGTGGTGTCATGCCAAAAATTCTCCACCAAGTATTTCTTGCACTCTAGTTGCAATGCCCTGCTCACTAATGCGTAAAGCCATGAGGGATGTTAATCCTGTCCCTCTGCCTGTCTTCTATAAACATCAGACCACAGATGACTCCCTAACTTCAGAACTACTCCCTTTGACTTGTTTTACTTGCTCATTTTCTCTGAACACTCAGTTCCTCTAAACTGTTCATTTCTGGGTTATGACACTACATGGCGTCATTGCTTGCTGGATTGTGGGATGTGAGGAGTTTTATTGACAGAGGCACAGTGCCAGACTAGACTTGCCTGCAGTGTCACCAGATGGAACACCAGTCTGAAGACTACCACAGAGCACCAGCTCTGATCCAGCTTCAATCAAAGCATCACCCCCACCACAAAATCCTCTTTCCCTGAAAGTCTCTATTCTAAACGTGAACATAGTTGTAGACTGAGGATACAGTTATTACTTGGTCTGTATTCTTTGATTTTGAACCGGTACAGTGACCATTGCTGTTTTATGTAATCACATATATATCTTATATATCTTATAGCCCTATAGTGATTAGTACATTAGTGTAGAATTTATTTCATGTTGCAAAAGATTATTTTATGTTTGCAGTATTCACATCATGTCAAAAATTAATGTGGTCACTGGTTAATTTTTCGCCACTCTCGTCAGACGGATCTTGGGATAGCAATGTTCGGTCAGTCCACCAATTGGTCATGGCTGAAATATCTTATCTTATCTTATCTGAATATCTTCTAACTATTGAATGGATTTCCATGAGATGTTGTACAAACATTCATGGTCCCCAAAGGATTAAGACTAATGACTTTGATCATCCCCTGACTATTCATCTACGCCACCATGGGGTTACTGTTATTGTTTTTAGTGAGATGCCTCAACTACTATTGGATGAATTACTGTGGCATCTGTAACAGACATTCATGTCCTCCTCAGGGTGAACTGTAATTACTTCAGTGTTCCTCCGACTTTTATTCTAGTGTCCTTAATGAGGTTAAAATTTTAATTTGACCTATATTTTGGTTCGTCCTTGCAAAAGGAATTCCTATCATCCTCAGCTGTAGTTTAGTTAGTGCTAATTTGGAAATAAGAGCATGTTAACGTGCTAAGATGGTGACAATGCTTAGCATTATACTTGATATACAGTATATGCACATGTTGTCATTGTGAGCATGTTAGCATGTGGCTTACACAACCACGAGCACATAGACTCTCGATATACTGTATTTTCATTTTAAGTGTGCATAATTCGTAGTAAAAGACCATTCTGCAAAACCTCCGTTTTGCTCCTTTCTTTTTCAAAAGGTTTAAGTCATGCATTCAAAGCTTGTGCAAACTTCTCATCAAATGTTCATTCTTCAAATCATACAGAGCCTTAAAATTCACAAATTATATCAAAAGAAAGATTTTTTTTTTTTTACCAATGCCATTAAGACTGAAGGCAGAGTCAATGCCATCTGGGATGCCATTCCAGGAGTCAGCAATAAGTTTGGGGAAGCCAGAGTCCATTCTCTTATTTTCTTCATCGTATCTGTACACATAACGAAAGTGCATTTGTATAATTCTTTAATGCGTGCCTCACAGTTCCCTCACAAACACACACACACACACACACACACACACACACACACACACACACACACACACACACACACACACACACCAACAGTTACAGTTACAATTAGTCCCTTTACACCATGAACCATTACATACACCATTGTGCAAGGGCTAACAGAGCTGCCGTCGTTTACAGTGCAGATTAGGTCACACCAAACTCTAACTACATGCAGATGTGGCCTAGTGCTGCAATAAGTGGAGATGACATCACCAAAAAAAGCTTGGGTTTTGGGTTCTCAAATGGTTGCAATAACTCTGCTCCTCCTCACCTCCAGAATTTGTCCCCAGCAAACAGGTAGGTCTTCCTGTTCTTCCTAAAGTTGAAGGCAGCATCGATGTGCTGCAGGTCAGTGGGGAGGTCAAGGCTGGACAGCCTCTTGGGATAGCCTTTCTCCAACTCATCTGCTTTGTAGACCCATATCTCATTGCCTGGAAGAAAAGAATAAGTAGAATGAGTGGAACCAAGGCTAAAATAACACTGAAGACACATGTTTTATTGATGCAAGGTACTTATTTTCACACAGAACTGTCTGATCATGTGCTATCTCATATTCCTGCAAATCCATCAACCAACCATATCATATCATGTGAGCTCATCGACTAACCATTCAGGATAGTAAGTCTCCCCCATAGCCAAACCAGCTCTGCTGTTATTATCTTTAAAGCTGACAAAGATATTATGCAAATTTCATTAGTTATTCAGGAAGGTTGTCATATTAGTAAAATGCAAAGAATGTATCATAAACCACTAATAACTATGTTGGAATATCTCAAGTGTCTCAAGAGTGCAGACCGCACACAAGAGTGCTCAGCCAACATTCCTGCTTCTCCTAATGCTTCACTTCGTGGAAATGCCTGACCGTTAAGGGAAAGGCATCCAAATGGTAAAAGAGTGAAGACACCTCTTCATTACTCATGGAAGTGGAATTGTCTGTTTCTCTGATCACCACAGAAGTGCAGGGAGGATATGAACGGGGTGCACAGTTCATATAATATGACATCATCATTCAACAAGGTCTAAATCCACCATTCCATCACGTTTTCTTGTTTTCTCCAGCATACCTGCGAAGAAGACTGTTTTTTCCTCCACTGGGTTTTCATAGGCAGCATCTACCTTGGAGGGCAGGTCTGGCCAGTAGGTGGCCACTAACATGGGGCCGTTGGGCTTGCTTCTGAAGTTGACTGACCTGAACAGGAACCTGGCACAAAGAGAAGGAGTGGGTGAGTGATCGTAAGGTTGGTGAGCTGGGGACAAAATGAGAGTGAGAGCGAAAGAGGGGCAGAGGGGACTGATGAGGAGGCGGGGGAAGTGTGTGTGTGTGTGTGTGTGTGTGTGTGTGTGTGTGTGTGTGTGTGTGTGTGTGTGTGTGTGTGTGTGTGTGTGCGTGTAAGAGGAGGTTTTAGTGCAAGTGCTTCACTAGCCGAGCCAGCCACAATGGCCTGATTCATGAGCATCTGGTTCTCGTTAGGACTAAGGCTGCCGACGCCAGCGGAACAAGACCTATCTTGCCCGGATTTCCAATACACAGCTGCACAACAACGGCAGATTCCCAAACTCTTTTCCACTGACCTATTTTTTAAAAAGAAAAAGATCTGCAAATTGCAAGAATTAGTTGGAATCATGATAAAAAGGAGACAAGAATAAAACTTTGTTGACTTATCCCTGATGTTGTATACATTTGTCAGTATGAAAGGAGAAACATCTGAATCCGAACTAGCCATCTACAAATTATATTAGTGGATCGTTCTATTTGTTCAGTTAATGCGGTGTACCAACAATATCCAGAGGGCTTTTCTGTCTTTTATACCTGTTTCTATTCAATTAAAAACAAAAAATAAAGAAATTATCTGCCTAGGGGGTTAGTTAAGAGGACAGGAAGTAGACATTTTTCCAAACTATTGCTGAGACTTAAGACCTTCAAGTAGGTAATCCATTTATCCTGTATTTGTTGTTATCTAAGTAATGTTAAAACTGTGTGGTCATGCATGTTCATGTTCAAGGTCTGTAACGCATTATGACACAACAGTAATGTAACTATGTCAGCTCAGTTTAAAGGAAACCATTTAACTAATGTAAAGCATATGATTGACATATGCATAGCATATGATTGGGCGTAAATTGCTGAAAACATGCACTGTGGTAAGTTCAAAGACCCATCACAAACCCTTTGTGATGTATCAATCTTGCTATCAATCTGTCTCCAACAGATTCGGTGGAAATGCCATCTGGCAGTTAAAAGGGTACACTATGAACTAGCCTGCTTTAAAGTTAGAATCCTTAAGATGTTTGTGAACTCTAACTTTATTTTTGATACAATTTTTCTGCAATATCCATTCAATGTGTTTGCATTCAGTACTTATCTTTCGGTAGTCTTTATTGATATTCATATTGCCTTCCAAGCAGAAGGTATTCACAGGATGAGACTTGCATCTAATCCAGCACAATTATATCTCAGCAAGTTTTTTCATTAATTTTTTCGGGAGTAAATGAACCTGAAGAGGCAGCCGCAATGAGCTGTTGGGTGAAGAGCTGCAGGCGACAGGCTGCACACCAGCAGCTCCTCAGCAAGGTAACCAACCAACTCCACTCTGCCCTGCTGTTGTATAGAAAACTACTCACACATTGTGCACTGCAGCATTCAAAATCTCAGAATGGTTGCAATTATTCTTTGTATTAAACAAAGTGAGTTTGTTTGGCTGCACTGTAAACATATATACCAGCTGTTCTTCTGCTGTGTTTCTGACAAAATAGCTGCTCAATGTGTGTTCGCTGTGGTATTAAACCACACTTGATGCTGCCATGGTAATTACTGGTCCTTCACATAAATCAACCAGGACTGAATGTTAAGGATTACAACTTAAGAGAAATACTGCAAACATCCTCTGTTGGCTACATGCAAGGATACAAGCAGCACGCAAGCATAGGTTACTTACTGCAGGCCGAGTAAGGAGGATGGCCAAACTCTCTCTATGAGTAGGCTTTTTAACTGTCTTCTCTGTAATCCTCCAGACAGACAGAGTTTTATGCTGAGCTGAGAGAGTGCTACAAGCATTACTCATTGTATCATGTCAAGATTTGTCCTACATCAGAAATATACTGAGCCAGGACAAAAAACAGGATCCTACTTTTGTAATGGCAGAGTGAAGTGAGAATAAGCCTGTGGAACCAAGAGGGCAAACTCATTAAGCCTCTGCCATGTACAGAACAATGGGCTCTTACTGAAACTTTAATAATCTCAGACTTCAGAAAGATATACTGTGGTTACTCTGTCCTCCATTTCTCTCCCTTGCTTTCAGGTCATATCTCAGTCCTTTGGTTCTTGAGCATACTTTCTCATAGCAACTGAAATTCAAGGAATATCAGCCTCGAATTTCTTCCCTGTGGCTGTATGCCTCTGCAAACCAGTCAAGCTGCAGGTTACATCCATGTCTGTCCAGACTCATGTCATATATGCAGTGAAGACTCTGAAGGGATTTAGTAAGAAATACTGAGTGTACTTTCTAGTGAAACAAGTTATCATTATGTTGACGTGTATGATTCAAGAGAATAATTTCCACTGAGAAACATGCTGTATTCACTTAGAGATTATTTTTACAGGAGTACATGGAGCAACAACATAACATGGAAACATGGTTACACAAGAGAGCCAAGAAACACAGTGAGCTGCTGAATGTGAAGCAAGATAACCATTCAATATCAAGAACGTCTTAAATAACTCAGCTAATTTTCAGTTAAGTAAATGCAATATATCATGTTTCAGATATTGCACATGCAGATCAATGTACCTCTCCTCACAGGCTGAAAAAAACACTGCTCTGGATTATGGTGATTATAAGTGATGTTATGAATAATGAGTGAGTTATGATGATCAAAACAGTGGCGTAGCCCCTTGACTGAGAGAGAACATTATGAATGTTATAGCTATGAAGCTATATGCCATTTAGGCATCTGTGTGGTACAATTAATGATTATTGGACAGCAATGCTATGGAATTTTATGATTATCAGATACACTAGTGCAGACACTAGTTTTATAGTTCATAAGGCTGAATATACGGGGCCAATGTTGGTCTATGCTGCGAGAGCGAGGTAAAAAGTAATTTTGCATTAAAGCAGGGTTTGCGAGTTGGATTGTGGCTTGTTTCTCTCAGTTTCTAACTCAAGGCTCTCAGAGGAAAAACCAGGCTAACTGAAAGACTACACTCTTTGGTATGGAGGTATGCTGCTGGCCTGTTTGCTTTGGACACATTTCCAAAATGGCCATGACAGATATACAGCTCTGTTAACCTTCAAATTGCAAGAGCCAATGTTTCAGTGCAACTAGACGGGTTAGCACATCATAACAAACAAGGATGCTATTTGTCTCTTCTATCGGTTTCTTTTCTGCCACAATATTGGTTTTGTCCAACGTGACTCTTTCATTCAAAGTGGGGAATTTGTCCATAACTAACTTCAGCTGCTGCGATGAAAATGTTCACCTTCCTACGGGAAAATACACTGACTCACAAAGACTGTTGTCAAAACCACAGCACGTTATGAAACCCCTCTTCTACATAGGGTCAGCCAGTAGACACAGTAAGCTTAAGACTTTGGATCCACTGGCGCCGCTAAAGGAGAGGACTGTAGTCTGTGTTTAGGACTGATGACTGTTATGGTTGTCACTGCATAAGTGGACCAATAGTTTGTTTTTCCCTCTTCCTAATTGTCACATCATGAAACAAGCATCTAAGCCACAATGTTCAAGTGGCACAAGATTGCAATATGAGAAACGGTAATTAACAAGAAACCTCATGTCAAACTGCTCATGGTTTGGGGGGAAATGATTATGAAATCCAACTAGTGTATGCTGCCTTATATCAATTGTACAAGTCATAAAACCAGAAACAGGCTATTGGGTTTTGTTTGTCATTCTTCCCACCAGACTCTGGCAGTGCTCGCAAGTTTTTGAGAGAATCAAACATGGACCTCACGTTGCATTTATGACTCAGAGAATTAATGAAAACATTACAGGTAGTGTATCCAAACAGCATGGTCGAGAACATTGACTGTGGACGGATTTATTGTCCGCATTCATATTGTCCCCTCTGTGCCTCATGTCTTCCTGTGGCACGTGTGCATTTGCTGAAGTCTAGTTCAAGTCAAAAAAATATTTGGACTTTTTGTTTGATTTGATTTGATTACCTGTCCTTGAAGAAGAAGGTCTCTCCTCTGATCTGTGCTACAGCATCAAAGATAACTGGCTCTTTACAGATGTCCATTGGAGTGACTGGACCCTGGGTAGGAGGCAAAGGCTTGTCTGTCGGGACGCCTGTTTATAAGAGATTTAGCAGAATATTTCATCCTTGAGGGAGTAAATACACACTCAGTTCAATTAATCTTTCCTGACTTCTAATAAGAAACATGGTTTGATTGCAAATATTTTTTTTGTTTTTATTTCCGTTTTACACAGCACCACAACTTTTGTGGAATCAGGGTTGTGTTCAGCTTAATCCCTGTTGAGGAAACTAGCCACTCATGACGTTTCATCTCACCATAGAGCTCCTGGATGCCTTTGATGTCATCCTGAGAAAGTCTGAAGTCTTTGGTGAAAGTGTAAATGGGGGCCATCAATGCTCCGGGGTCCTGAGAGTGCTCCAAGCCAAGGGCATGACCAAACTCATGGGCTGCCACCAGGAACAAACTGTAGCCTGGAAACATGCATTGAAGAAACTTCACTGTAGTATCCCTTTAGAAATTATTGATACTTTACAGTGGAAAATAGGAATTGGATAATATTAATAGGTCTTTCAGTTCTTCAGTGGTACTTTATGGAGTCTGATGGTGGGACACATAAATAAGACATATTGTTTCTGTGTCAAATGACGTACTTCCTTCATCAGGACGATGCAGACTGACAACCTAAACCTGACCTCTACAGTAGCTTTATTTTCCTGTGTGTTGCAAATTCAATTCAATTCAATATTCCTTTATTAGTCCCACGAGGGGAAATTCCAATATACAGCAGCATCAATAAAGTGTATACAAGTGCAATGCAAATTCAAAACAAGTATATATACAAGAGTGGCCTAAATGTGCCTAAAGAAAGGCTGACAAAATAACTAATGCATAGTGTTTCTGCAATTGTCCAAAGTGTTTGGCACTCACTGCTGTGTCCTTTGTGGCAAATCCACTTCCCAGAACTACAGAAGGAAATAAGCACACATATTATTCATACCTTGGTCAGGACAGAAACCCCATTTGCGGTCATCATCATAGCTCTTGGTGCTAGCGCACCACATCTTGCCATCACTGCGTCCAGATGAGGTGCAGGACTCATAGGTGTCTCCCAGGAAGGTGAAGGGGAAGACACAGGGACTTCCCTCTGCGTTTCCTCCCACTGTTGACATGGCTGGAGGGAGCAACAACAGGTAAAGCTGTAAATGTGAAAATGTGGAACATGTAGTGAACTTAGTTCACTTCGCTGTCTAATGAACTCATTCATATTCCAAAACGTTTCCTCAGAACAGTTTGGTTTGTATTATATTGTGAAGTGCGCACAAATGATGTTGAAAACAGCATCATGAAAGAACTGGCACAACACACACCACGTTAATAACTAATCCACTGGGCACAAAACCAAAAAGCACCCGCCCAAATTGATTTTCTTTCAAAGAGAGATAATTTTCACTCTGGCAAGAGTGGTTTTGTGCTGTTTTTATTTTTTTTAATAAAGATAATTTCATATTCAGCACAAGCTATCACACAAGGCTTTACAACAAAGCTACATTCCTCATCAATTAGAACCAGATGAAATGATGAGTGTTTGTACCTCTCGCTGTCTTTCTCACTGTCTGTCTGCCTCCCTCCATACTACACCACCTCAACCTTAAAAACATTCCTACTGACTGAATGGAAAATAAGCCCTGCCAGTGCACATTAAAATGCTTTCACAGCCACGCAGCAGACCACGAGCAAGCCTGAAAACCCCAGCTAGAGCATTCCTGCAGACCAACACACAGCAGGGCACCATACACTGCACATCAAAATAAACACAGCCAATAAAATGCACTGCATGCATCTAAGAAGCACAGACAATGTATACACCAGTATGCACATATTTGAGGATAGGACAATACATTTTCACTTGAAACACTAAGCAGTATTCTATGATGTGATGTGTCTAGCAGGCAGCAGGTGACACCACCTACCAGTTTCAGGGCAGAACCCATAGGTTTTGTCAGCATCATAGTTCTCTGTGGTGGCACACCAGCGGTAACCGTCATCCCTGCCTGAAGTGGTGCATCCATCATACTTCTCTCCCTGAAAGGTGAAGGGGAATTTGCATGGAGCGCCCTCTGCATTGCCACCCAGGGTGAAGAGTACTGTAAAACAAAAATCAAATACAAAGAAGTGTTACAGAGAAGCGAATAGCATTATAGACAGTACATTTCCCATTTGTTTTCAATGCTTGCTGAGGAATAAGCTCCAATTTCTACAATGTCATTGCAAGCAACTTTGACCCCCGAGTCATTATGTAAGCCAAAGTTGCTCAAAGAGGAGAAAACAACGCGAAAATAAGCCGAATGAGAATTTTTTTTACATCAATACGAAAGCTTAACAGAACAGACGGCATTAGTACAAACCCGTGTTCTCATCATATAAAACAACTGTGTACATGTGTACTTTGGCAGTCAGTTGTAATAGGCATGTGGTGATGTTAGTACCATGGACAGCAACGTAACACAGATAAACAAAATGTTTAACAAAGCCCAGTGTTCTAAAGTGGGGCAGTGACTTGGAAAGAAATATTCCATAATCCTCTCCAAACAAAAAAACAACACTTTCCTGGCGTACTGTTCAGCCTACTTTCACTATGTCCAAAATCAGCAGAACAGCTTTAAACATAACAATCATCTGATATGAAGAACTGCTCGGCTACAACAGAAGCCCCTCCTTTAATTTCAGTTCAGTATGATGCAAGGAGGGCAAGATGGCAATGCAATACAAATCTCCAATCACAATGATATATTGTTCCATCCAAAAAAGGAAAGAGAGCCACAGGACAAACTTACATTCATGGGGACAGAAGCCATATTTGCCGTCATCATCGAAGTTGTAAGTGGTTGAGCACCACAGGAAGCCATCGTCACGGCCCTGAGACGTGCAGCTGTTGTACTCAGTGCCCATAAACAGAAAGGGGAATTTGCAGAACTCTCCGTCAGCGTTGCCAAACTTCACCTTCACCACTGTTGAAAAAATCAAGGATCATGTTGACATTTTAACTAATTTTAACTTTTTACAAAACTTTTTCAACCTTAAATTACTGTCATCTGCTTTCCCAAACCACTGCAAAAGTGACGTTCAATACGTTAACTTTAAAATAGTTCTTTTTTTTTTTAATAAATAGACACAAGTGGCTATCTCGTAAATGGGAAGCCATTTAAAAAGTAGGCTCTCAAAAATTGTCAGCAGTTCAGAAGTGAGGTAGATATGAAATATAATAAACGGGATAAAACCTGCACAGGCACTGATGTACTAAGAAAATAGTCTACTCCAAGTGTCTAAGTGCGAAGACTTTCTGCACCAAGAGACAGGGGAAATAGGTTTATAGATTACCTTTGCACAAATGATGAATTCAGACAAGAGGATCTGAATAATGGGAAACACATAAAACTATCTGGGTCACTGCGTACAAATGCATGCAGTAGAGAGGGTTTTTTTTCTATCCAGCTTCCAGATGGCTGAGGTTTGTCAATTCGAGTGCCAGAAAGTTCAGACAAAGTTAAGAAAATCAAAACAAAGTGTCTGAAAGTCCAATGCATTATTAATGTCAAAATTTGTGAAGGTCTGCCCTGTCATGTCACCAGTGCACATCGCCTATGGTACCTAGAATTGGGTTTGAGTAAAAGGCAGGATATTTATATGCAAAATCCATACATTTGGCACTCATTCATCTTTACACAAATCAATACAAGGTATATACTGAGACTGCACGAATCACAAGCAGCTTCAGTGAAAAAAGTGTGGTGCTTTTGCAATAGGCTTCTGTTTTTGTAAGTGGTGTTTCTTCATAACCTTGGCCCTCTCCCAGCGTCCACTGCTCATCATCATCAAAGTGGGAGTCTCCTCCAATTCCTGGCCCAGGAGCAAAGGCATGAGCCAAGAGGCCGTCTTTGCCGTCGAAGGGGTAACCATCTCCGTGCTCTGTTGATGACATCATTCAACATTAACACTTTGAGGCAAAAATCTGAAGTCATTTTTTCATACAAGAGCAGTCAGACAAATATTTCTCACACTGTGTGACATTGGTGTGTGCATTAACACATCAAATTATTCCTTACTATTTTTGTCTCTGAAACAGCTGTTTCACATCCTCTGTAGTGACTGCTTTTTGTTTGTGTCCCACTATAATTATCGGGTTCTGTCTCAACAGGGTCAGCTATGGCTAGACAGAATGATTTCATGACACTGTGAGTAAATATCAGATGGTTGTTTTAGTTGGAACGACTGGGATAACCTGTGTGAAGACCACAATTCCCAGTATTTTATGAAGTGCTCCTAAAATATAGGTTGGTGACACGTGGAGTCACTGTAATAACATGTTTGTCATTGCTCCTTCTCCACTAGTCAACAAGGCCGTGAACTTCTGTTCAACTCTTTCCAAACTTGGGTTCTATTTATTCTTTCAGACGCTGGAGGGAACTTCATGCAAGCATAATTTAGTTATTAGAGTGCTTAAATAGCCCTGACAGAGAAAATCTTTGAATTGAGTCGTGCAATGCCATTCCATTACCGTTTCCCATATCCCAAGGCGAGAGATGAGAATAGAGACAAAAGTGACAAATGTACAGTTACAGTAAGCAGGGTTTTGCAATGGGAACATTCAGCTGCAAAATAACCAAATTTGTTGATGGAATTTGAGTTGCAGATATACATGACATGAAACCGCTAAGTGGCAGACACCGACTGCACTGTGCAGTTTGTATATATGCCGTACCGTTGCGGCCAAAATTAATCATGATGTCAGCCTCTCCGTCCATGAGGCGGGTGAATGAGAGCGGGGTGACGTCACTCCATACTTTGAAGGCTCTGAAGAAAGCATCATTTATGACTTCCTCGTCCAGATCGGGCGTGTATCCGAGGATTCTACAGAGTTAACAGAGAGTCAGGTTCATTCTACAGCAAGGAAAAATGGAACAAAGTATATCATAAGAGCAAGAGGCGCGTTTCATCAGACTAATCATTTCTATGCTTTGAACGTGGCCTTTTGAGTGTTTTGTTTATGAGAGACATGTAGAAATATCAGAATATCTGTTGAGATCTCTAAAGATGGAAAAGAATCCAGCTAAACTGCTCCAATAAGCATCTATGAGTCATCTGGTGAAAACGCTCCTGAAACAGTGTTCAGCCACAAACTCTGTTATATGCCTGTCTACATGGCCCGTTCCTAAAAACAGTGTAAGATCTCTCAGTTGTTATTGTCTTTGGCTCGCAGTCTTCCCGACAAACACACAGGCAGACGGGCTGGAATGATCAGGGCACACAAAACCGCTGATATAAATAAACCAATCCCACATCGTTATAAACCTCGAACAGAACGAAAACAAAAGACCTGACACATACTGTGTAGGAATGCTGCTGTTCGCAACACACCAGACGCAAGCGCACAGTGACTGTCTGGATGGGGGTGGGGTGGACTGGAGTTTGAGGGGAGGGCTGGGGGGGAGGTCAGGCGGGGCAAAGCTGTGGTCCATCTCTCAAAGCAAACACACTCTGGCTTGGCATTTGTTTCTTTGTACACTCATCAAACACTGCTTTGGGCGATTATATTCAAACTGCTAGATTGTGTTGTTATTGAGTGACTCAGACATATTCCAAGTGGTGTTTCTCAGTTCTTCTGCTTTGATTTATGGCTAGGTGGGGTCATGTCAGTTAAGCTGTGATTAGCAGACATCATATATGATGTCCTGATGCGGTACAATGCATCTAAAATGACTAGTATCAGGCCCTTACCCTTCCTATAGGCCATACTGCTGAAAACTTCCATGATGTCATTATTTGAGAATCACTAATGCAGAGTCAGAATGCACTGGGACCCACTCCCATCATAAAATACCCCTTTCAGGATCCAAATTAGCAGTTACGGTGCCAGGCAATCCAACGCTGTCAGGAAATGTGGAGATAATGTAAATTCTCTGACCTGTAAGTGATGTCTTTGTTCTGCCACATGGGTTTCCTGTGGAAGAAGTTGTAATTGGCCACATCTGGGACGCCACAGCGAGGCTTTTTCATGATTTCCACAGTTTTGGAATCGATCTCTCCAGTTTCTTGCAGAGAGAAGAACTTTTGCATTTTCTTCAGGGTGTCCTTGAGCACCATAAGGTTACATCTGTCTTGTGGGCATCCATAAAACTTATTCAGATAGTGCTAAAGGAGAAACAGACATAAAAATGGGTTGACTCTCTTGGATTGAGCATTTTTATTAAATCATTGCAGTAAATAAGTAAATATCCCACAAACTATTACCCAACACGTCGGTTCTCTATACTTCAGGAGTACGAACTGTTACTTCACAGCTGTCTGACCCACTTAGACATTTATGAAAAACAACCAATAAACTTACCAGAGCAACTTCTTTGTCTGTTTTGGGGGTAGTGTCGTCTCCAGGAAACCTGATAATAGGCGAAGGGGCAGCATATGTTGCTTGAAAGGCGAAGAACTGCACCAAAAACACTTTGAGAACAATCCGACGACAGCTAAATACCGTCGGAAAGGCCATTTTCCCCTCTTTTACTGTATCTTAGCTGTGGTAAGAGCCGTTCGCTCTGGCTTGCAGTCTGTTCACCTCGTCCGCTTATGTTGCCTCTGCTCCTCTGCAGGATTTCTTTTTTTTTTCTCCTTAACGGGACATCCTGCAACTCGGCTCTATGAACTTTCTCAGTTCTGCTTGCACATGCACTTTTTCCCCGACAGCTTTCTGCGCAGTCTCCAGGTTGAGAAATAGGAGCGGGGGAGCCCACAGGAATAATTCTGCGCTTACTCATACGCTGGATTCCTCACTCTGCCTTGTTTTTACACTCCTCGAATGACTGAGAGGGTAGTTCGGGAATCAAATGTTATAAAGTCCACAAGAGACAGCTAACTGCCGATGCGTGGATGTAAGTGACCTGAGGCGCGAGATGGCAAATCTATTGCAATCTGCTCTGAATGTAAACTAATGGAGCAAACTTCTTTTTTTCCCATTTACTTTACTTTAGTAGCTTTCCGGCGTTATGTTATTAGTTAGGTCAATAATGATGCTGCATTACTGTTTCATCAGACTTACTGTCAAACTCCCTTAAAGCCAACCTCCAAGTGGGTTAAATGATGTGCAGGTGGGGGGGGGGGGGGGGGGGGGGGGGGGGTCAGTTATGTCCCACCTGGCATGAAGAATTAGCAATGAAATCCAATCTATCTGCCTCTTTTGATGTGTTCCTGTGCTGTGATGAAAGGGCATGTTTGAGTTGCTCTCTGGATTGATATTCTGGACATGATGCGGGTTCGGAGCCTGCAGGTAGAGAGTAACATGCACACTGAGAGGTGTGCACAGTCATTAACTTCATATTCATCAGTAAAAATAGGCGTGATTGCAAAAATGGTCTTGCGCCCTGTTAAACTTTTCCACCCAGACTGATTCTGACAATAAAATGCTTCTAGTTTTTGTTTGTTTCGTTGATTTCACCCTTTAGTTGTGTTCTGCAGTGATCTTGAAAACGCCTGTTCGCCACTCTTTGCACATGACTTTAACATCTAGAAGCGGGTGTTGCCTGTAATCTGCACATCTATGTATTTCAATGTCCTTGCGTCACCTTTTGGTGCAACAGATGTTTTATTACTTTCTCAACAACAGGAAAACCCAACTTCCCTCCAGCAGTTACTCATTATATTGTGCTATTTTTTTCTGAGGGGCCTGTAGGTGAAGAAATGGATGAACTGATTCTTTCCCGAACTGGAAACATACCTTTCCTTTAACTAGATCTGTATGTAAAATCACGAAGTATATAGTATAAGTATGCCAACAGAGACACGCCGAGCTATTTAAAGTGATATACTGACATCTGGTGGCCGGATATGAAAATTCACCTCAGTAACAGGTTGAAAAGGGCCCAGTGAACCTTGTATAACTAGAACAGCACTGTTTTATCCTTTTCGTATATTAAGTTGTTTTTGCAGCATAATGTATATCTAATTCTAAACTAAACAGATGAAATGGGTTATCTAATATATTTCCAGTAACTGCCTGCCTTGTGAAATTTCTGTCACTTGTTGGGCCAAAAAGATTTAAAATCATTCCAGGGCACTGAATGTGGGACTTCCAGGAACATTTCCAGAATGCACTGTAAATGCAGTGAGCATCTTTGACCAAGCTAAAATTACTTACTTTTATTTAGTATATATATATATATGTGTGTGTGTGTGTGTGTGTGTGTGTGTGTGTGTGTGTGTGTGTGTGTATATGTATATGTATATATATATATATATATATACTTATATATTTATAAGTATAAATATATACTTATATTTATAAGTATATATATAAATATATACTATATATATATATATGTGTGTGTGTGTGTGTGTGTGTGTGTGTGTATATGTATATGTATATATATATACATACATCCATCCATCCATTATCTATACCGCCTATCCCTTTCGGGGTTGCGGGGGGCTGGAGCCTATCCCAGCTACAATGGGCGAGAGGCGGGGTACACCCTGAACCGGTCGCCAGCCGATTGCAGGGCCACATGCAAAGACAGACAAACATTCACACTCACACTCACACCTATGGACAATTTTTTAGAGTCATCAATTAACCTAATGAGCATGTTTTTGGTCTGTGGGAGGAAGCCGGAGTACCCGGAGAGAACCCACGCACGGGAAGAACATGCAAACTTCACACAGAAAGGCCCCGCCTGACCCGGGGATCGAACCGGCAACCTTCTTGCTGTGAGGCACGCACACTACCTGCTGCGCCACCGTGCAGCCCATATACATACATATGTATATATATATATATACATACATATGTATGTATATATACACATATATATGTATATGTATATGTATATACATATATATACATACACACACACACACACACACACACACACACACACACACACACACACACACACATACATACATACATACACATATATATATATGTGTGTGTGTGTGTGTGTGTGTGTATATATATATGTGTGTGTATATATATATATTCAGACCACGATAAGTGACTTACACCTTCTAAACTAGAGAGAACTTCAAGACAGGTGCAGAGTTAGTTGGTTGTAATTGCAGCAAACAGCCATCAGTATCACTGCCCTCTGGTGGCTGACATATGCCTAGCACCCCTGTCAGTGCTGAGGCCCGCTGGGCCAGTCTTCTGTACTGCTGTGTAGTCTACGGCATGGATATAGGATTAGCTCTAACTCTCTTTGACATGTCTTTGTTTCCGCTCTCATATGCTATTCAGAGTAATCCACTATGACTCTCTAATAGAGAAAGCTGAAGGACTTTTTTCCTTCTTTGCAAAGACATCTGACAGATGGATAGCTCACAAACAGGATTTTGTGGTATATCTAGCAAAGCAATTTCCCTTCCCTTTAGCTAGAGTACAGTTAATTTTTCATAGCCGGGACTGTTGTTGGTGGTCACAGAGTGAATATAACATCCATTTGCCAACAATATCCAGGGCCTGTCACTTTGGAGCAGGAGCTTTATTTCATGCACTGATACATGCTGCCATCTCCTCCAACTGACACACTCGCAGTGATCTCTGGCAGAGCCGGGGAACAGAGTGGCTTCCTATTAAATGTACATGGGCCTGCCTCTCCAAATAGAAAATGCTGAGATGTGAAAAGTTGAGCCACAGCCACAGTAATTGAATGCCTCTGTGCATATGAATGCAATTTTGCTGGCGAAGGTGGCATAAAGAGATTTAGATGATAAGGTTTGATTTGCATGTAAATTGTTTTCTCTTTTGCCTCCGTTGAATGCTTAAACTCTGTCTAGATTGAGGCACCTCGTGATGTGTGTGTATGTGTTTTTATGAAACACTGCTGGCTTTTTAAGAAATGTGTGTCTTGTTGCTGTTGATTGCAAGCGCATCTCTTCCATTTGTATTTGTTTGTTGCTGAGATGGCTGATTTAAACACAATGATGGTTTTATATAGTGCTTTACGCAAGTAGAGCTCATTTGTACTTCAATGTTTACACTGCAACATATAAATCTTACATGTCACCTTCATTATGGACTATTTCTTTTTAGCTTGAAAGACTTTGGCCATTTCTACATGTAATACAGAGGAAACTTAATGCAATGTTGCAATATGCTTGCTCTGGTCCTACATCATACTAACTCATGTCATTAATTATGAGGATGAGTGGCTTCCTCCAGCATGCCAGCATGGCTTCCCCTTGCGACGCCGGATGGGACATTCTGGACATGAAGGCCAGTCCTATTATGGCTCTCCAGCTGGCTCTAGATCTTCAGGCCCACTGACTGACCCCAGTCCAGCTGAACAGACCGTGGTCCTGGATGTCACCCGCTTCCCTCACCCTGGTCCTCTGGCTCTTGCAAGGACCCAGACAGATTCTCTGATGGGTCATCAAACCAAACTGCCTGTATGGCAGGCTGGCACCAAGGTCATGAATGACAAATATCACAGTCCCATTGCTGCACCACCCGCTGCTCTCCTCTCACTCCAATTCAGAGTGCTTGAGAGGACAGAGTGTGTAATGTTCAGTGCTGTTTGGTCCAGCCTTGAATACATAGTTAGGCTTGGTGTGTAGTTAATACTGACACTGAGTGGTTTAGAATCAGTCTATTGGCATTGTTTGTTTTATGTGCTTTGCAGGAGTAATTAAGCAATGGTTGCTGAGTAAATGAATGCAGCACCAGCCCTGTCAATAAATCTGTTTCAAGATAACTTAATTTGGCTAAGCACTGTGTTACAGAATACTGTGACACATATTATATCACTCAGTTTGAAACATTCTGATGATGAATTATTGAACATAAATCCATTATCGTGAACATATTTTATTTATGAATGCACCAAGACACTGGAGGACTTTAACACTGCAGGGTAATTATTGTTCCACATTGTGTCACCACTCTTCTCTCAGATGCAACTGCCAGAGCAAACTGCAATGAATCAAAGAACTGCGAGTTTTGATTGACATTTTGTGTGTGTGCATAAGGCCCAAAGCGACATTAGCCGAATTGCTTTATTTAATGCTTTCTCCCACATTCTGTTTCTCTTTTAGCACGCCTTGTAAACACTGATGCAATAATGCATTCCATTATACAGAGGAGAGGAGATGAGTGTCTCTCGTGGCTCCTCTCCATCTCAATAATAGGTCAACAGCTGTATTTAAAAAATTAATCACATTCTTGGCAGTTGGAAAGGTTAGCCGCAACGCTCTGAGATGCAATACTGGAAGCTCAGATCAGCAGCAAATCTCGGCGGAGATGAGGAAGAGTTGCCTTTGATGAGTACAGCATGTAAATGATTTGTGTGTGTTTATAGGACACGGGGCTGGCCCTGCCTCACTCCAAGACAGCGGTGTCGGCACCACTCTGTGGCAGAGGCTGGCAACAGCAGATGGAAATGTGCAAGAGTGGGGAGGGCTGACCTGCTAAAGCATTTCATAGTTTGGACTCTCTTTGAGCAGAATGTTTCTCTTCCTTTTCCCTCTCCCAGTCTATCTCTGCTTTACTTCAAGCCTCTTTGAAGTCTGTTTTTGTCTCCTTAATTCTGAGACCTGTACTCTTACATTTCCTGTCTTGTTTCTTGTGCGTCCACAAGTCCATTTATATTTAATTAGGGAGTTTGCTTGTCAAAGAAGCTCTCTGTGATGCTCCATTATCCAAGATTGTTCACCTGGGGCAGGCTCAAGACCGCTGTAGTAAAATACACCCCTTTCCCAAACATCCTGGCGACTCTCAGCTTTAATGTGAGCCATGACTTTTAGCAATCGCAGCTCAGGACATCTGAACAGCTTGTTTGTTAGTGCTGTGTTTCCTGATTGAGACATTATTGGCCTGCTAGTATGATCTTTTAAGAAATTCAAATATTGATGCCTTTCTCACATCAAAAACAAATTACTCTCAAAGATATCTTGAGGTACGAGGACACGCAGATGAAATATGAATGTCTGCCTCAGATTGCTTTTAGTAATTCTGAAATATTCACAGTGGTTCTTTTGGAGTGCCGTGGCTCTTGCGTGTTGTGCGCAGGCTGACACCAGGGGATGAATTTTTCAGCAGTGATCTGATTTGGCCGTCACAGGAAATGGATAGCCTTGATAAGTCACGAACATTGCTACCTGGATTGTTGGATGAAAATGAAATACCGCATGATGCAAGTGAGTGAAAGGAGTGTTGAAATGCTGCCGTTCGTCTGGTGCTCTTGACAGTTCTAAGAGCTGTGCCGCTGATGAGCTATTATGTTGTTTGCACATGTCAGCTTCGGAAACTTCTGTCTGTCTCCTGCTCACTTTTTGCTTATGAATTAGTAAATCCTACAGAAATTATTACTTTACCCCAATGCTCATCCTTCACTGGGACAATTTATCTGAAAATAGTTTCATTCACCTGATGATCCCAACTCAGCCATAGTTCACACATTTTTCCTTGGAGTGTAAGAAATTAAAAACAGTCAGAAGGTGATTCACTGTCCATTGAAAGAAAATCAGAATAGTGTTTCCTAAACAACAGAGGGACAGGACATCATGTTCACTGTCATCTCCTCTCACACGACAAAGGCCAGGCCTGCCAACTCCTTTTGCCATATTTCCTTGCCATGGAGTGTCCTTACCTGACAGACAAGAACTGTTTCAAACCCGGGTTCGTCATTTCATTTTAATAAATACCTCAGTTCTGAGAAGTTTCGATCAGGTGAGGCTTTCTCTCTCAGGGGAGGGGTCTTCATTCACATAAAGCGTAATACACCTTGGTAGGCAGCTTTAATCTGATCAGAGCACACAAACAGACTTACAGGGTGACTTTTATTTGAGCTGATGTGTATGCTTTGGCATGCCAACTTTACGTAAAACTGCAAATTTCACCAGCTGGGCTTAATCTTTTTTTTTTTTTTTTTTTTACTTTTGGTTCCCCCGCAAATTCAAACATAAGTCTCATTTGAAGTGGCTCAAACAAATCCCCACAGTCACCTTGCCAAACCTGCTTCCTGGAAGATAACAGTAATGCCTTTAAAGCTCAATAGGTCATTCATTATTATGGTTTGGGCCCACCGTCACAAATTCCAGACAAAAGTGAATTTCCTATACCCTGTCAATAACAGGCTCGATGTCACCTCTGAAGGCGAGGAAGCATGATTCAATAAAGTTTTCTCTTTTTTCTCTTTGACCCCTTGTCACCCTTCTGTTGGTAAGAAAGAGTTGAATTACAGCTTTTTTCTCCAGGCTTCCTAGAAAACACACCATACTGTATAAATCTCTGATAACACAGCTCAACTAGTACGTGGTTTTGTCCACTGCTGAAATATGTGTTCAGCCACAGAGCAAACACCAACCATATTTTATTTTCAGGGGTTGATTGTTATATTTTCAGTTTCTTGCCCTTGCCTTTGAGTCACTGTATCAATGTTGTCATTATTCCCTGGCCTGTTCAACCGTGAGTCCAGCATCTAGACTATGTAGCATGAAAACAGCTTTGTTGTGCGATGTTGAATCAGAGGTGTGTATGAGTGATGTATGGGCTAGTGTTCTGACCATGGAAGCCGTGCCTCCTCCTATTGCTCGTACCTGTGATCTGAGTCTTGCAGGGCCGTGTGTGCAGCCCATAGGCCCCCTGTGTTTTAAGCACCGGATAGCAAGCATGCTGCTACCATCCATGCTCGCAGGATATTGAAAAAGACCTTTGTCAGGAAGCAGGGGCCCACTGACCATTGGGGAGCAGTGATCGAGCTGCTCCAAATTACCATATCACTTTTCTCTCTTCATCCTAATAAACAACAAAGTCAGACGCCTGATGGGTGACACTCATGCAACAGGCTCTTTTGCTTTACCTTACCTGAAAAGAAGTAGCAAAAATGAGTAATCTCCCGGTGCCTGTCTGATTTTCCATCACAGTGTATTTATTCCAGTATAAAATAATATATAACATATGGCAGGTGACAGCATATCTTCCTGAATGCGTTGTGTTAGCAGCATTGAAGTGTGACTTGAAATGAATAAGTGCACATGGTAGCCCTGTTGCTATTACTATGCAAACCAGATAGACGGCTTACATTTAATTTATATAATATTCCCTGTAGAATCATTCTTATTACGGGGGAGATCTCGGCAGGAATATTTGGCCTATAAAGAAATTAACTTTGTCTCTTTGCTAAGTACACCAATGCATCAAGCCATTATTTCCATGATAGATGAATCATATTTGATATTATGGAAGACAAATGTATTCATATTGCATATTTTTCTAATTTTTTCTGCCTGACCATCTGTGTGCGTTACGTCTTACCAAGATTAATCTGCTGATCCTATTGGGATAGAGGGCAGGTGTTTTTCCCCAACACACAATCGTAAGTAAGATCTGATATCAAAGCATAATCCACCACATTATATTTTAGATCTTTGTAATATATCAGGGACAGTGATTTCCACAACTGGGCCATATTGAGACCTGATTTATTCCGTATTATCATTTTGTGTGTGTGTGTGTGTGTGTGTGTGTGTGTGTGTGTGTGTGTGTGTGTGTGTGTGTGTGTGTGTGTGTGTGTGTGTGTTAAGACTAAGCAAAAGGGGGCAGACCATGACCACAAAAGTCATATGTAGAGCCTTGTGAATATGTGAATATGAGTGACATATGAAATAGTACTTTGTGTCCTTGGATCAGTGTTCTAAATCATTTAAGCAGAATGGCCCTTGACTGGATTAGGGGGAGGAGGGTGAATCAGGACGATACTGAGACCCGTTTGGATTGAGCGACAAAGGGCAAAGGTTTCTTTCTGGCATCATCACCGCTGACCGAAATTCCATCCATCCTCAGCTAAAAAGATCTGATGATTATTTTTGCCAGAAATTGCCGCATCTGATCTCACCTACACCTCCTTCTTTACTTAAATGGCTCTAGGTTAAGCGTGATTAAAGTCAGACAGTGATTTACAGAGACAACACTCACCTAGCACGCTGTTCGGCCTGTTATAGCTTCTGTCTTACATGTGCCCTCTTAAATTGACTTATGTAGAATACTTGTCTTTCCCAAGGCGTTAGACAGGACGAGTGGATGCACAGACAGATTGCAAACTAGCGTTAATGATCGGCCTGTCAGGCAGAATCTGTATTACTTAATCTCCTGGTCCTGCTGTACATGATCAAAGCAATGCAAATACAATGGAGTATTGATTTCTACAGCACCCCTGCTCTTGCACTTATATTACTCTTTTTTCTGCTACCCACAGTTTCCATTCAGAGATATTGTCATTTAAACAACCTGGAACAACAAAGCTGAGCTTGTCAGCGTTTTAGTCTGTTTGCATTATAATGAACAAAATACACATTATGATATCTTATTTGGTAAGTACAGTCAGCTAACCCTGCCTATTGTATACAATGCTATTGCAAAATCAAGTATTTTTTTTAAATCTGTATATCTCATTGCAGATATGAAACTTGTCAATTTAAGATCAGGGGATTAAAGATACAGAGCTGAAACAGATGGTTTGCTGTGATGTGTCCTAAATGCTAATCCTGTCAACCTTTCACAAAGCCAGCTGTGATTAATACATTAGGGCATATTGTAAAGGTTATATTCTGTGTGAGGCTGATTGTCACCTCTGGGCTCGCTAAAACCCTGTCTTTACAAATGATAGGCTGTCCCCCAAAAACAGGACATTATAGGGATTGAGCTGTAATTGATGCTGTTTTGATCAAGAAGTCTGTCTGACTTTAGCTAAAGCTCTTGTTGCTGCTCGTGAAGAATGTTACTGGACAGCAGTGAAACGCATTTAAAGTCCTATTCTGGGAATGTGAGCAGCCACAGTGAACTCTCTGTCAAAATGAAACACGGTGATTAAGACAGCCAGTGGGGGATGAAAATGAATTCCTTCAGCTCTGAGGAGGTGTTGCATGGAATTGTCACAGGTCACCCTCCAAACGTTTGCTGTTTGCAAAGTAATTCATCCAACACATTATCCCAATAATGATAAATTTCAGGCATTATGAATTGGGATGTTTCCTCACACAAGACTTTAAGTGATATTTAGGTAAGAGGTCGAAGGACCATTTGCCTGTTTCTTTATTTCTCACAGGCTGTTGTTGCAGACTTGAGGTTTAAGCTCCAAAAGCAATCTGTGACACAGAGACAATGAGGTCTTGGCAGGCCTTTGTTTTTGAAGTGATTCCATACTAAAACAATTTTGCTAACTATTTTATTTTACAATTTTTGATTTTCTTTCTTTTCAGCTACTTTAAATGTCACAAATTCAAATGTACTGGACTCCATGAACCTGAAATGACTGATTTTCTTTGGCCTCTTGGGGGCAGCAGAAACAAGCTGTGAACACACTGACATATTACCACCCTTTAAGTTGTTATGGAAAACATGAAAGTTTGTTGTGTAAACTACTTATACATTGAGCAGCAATGTAGCAACATCAGCATTTATTTGGAGTTGTGTTTCTGGCCAATTTTTTTTTAGCTTTGGCTTGGTTTCTACCAACTCCTGGGGGAAATATGTCTCTTCAGCTGCTAAATGCTGCACTATGTTCACCATCTAGTTGCTAACTGTGTCTGTCTGCTGTTTAGTGCTGAGCAGGTAGTGCACAGTGGATTTTTAGATTTTTTTTTTAGAGTTTTTTTTTTTTTTTTTTTTTTTTGCCAAAAACACCTACATGATGCCAGTAAGGGCAGTGACAGTGAATGAACAGCTAAGTTGTGGACTGAAAAACTAAAACAATGCACTGAAAGAAGCTAAAATGCCCGCGAGAGTTGAGGGGAACTGCACAGTTGGGTAATAATTCACTGTGTTGATCACTATAAGGGACTCCAATGAATGTATTGATTAAAGCAGCTTTGATTTGCCATCCGAGGCTCTATAAACTAATGTATAAAAGTAACCAGCTAAAAAATGACACACTATGTGTAAATCAGTGACAAAGCAACATAAAAGCATTGTGTTTCCAGGCATTACTATAGAAAAGAACTTAATTATTTTAGCAAATGTGGCATACTCAATCTTGCCTTCAGCACATTTTGAGTGATGCAGAGGCAGCCAGTCAATGGCTAAAGAAGCCAATATTCTTTAATGTGGCAAAATTGTCATCCAAGAAAAGCTATGGAGCAAAAATAGATGTAGTTTTTACAGTAACAGGTATAATCACTTTGATGATGAATTGCTTTCAAATAATAATTTAATTACTTACTTACCTACTTCATCTACAGCATGCATGGTAGAAGATAATCCCCTTTATGCTAGTGATCTTACGTTGTATCAGATTGGGCAACAGAGCTGAAACGCAGTAATCTGCTGTGTGATAATAATGAACACATTTGGGGAGAAAAAGAGTTTATTTTTTTATTGTCCTCTATTTTCAGATGTTAAACTACTTACAGCAGATTGGTCATATTTTACCAGCAGAACTGTTTTTGCTGAGTTAGCTCAAACAAAACGGCAAGGAATGTTGCAGACTGAAAGCACCTATCATATAACATTGTGTTTATTGGTCCCGTATGATTGTAGGTCTGATTTTTTTCAGCAATGCTGTCTGCTAAACTCACACCCAAATAGTGGCTGTGCTTGTGTGTGGATGGCACCCTTCAGTTTTCTAATTTATGACTACTGGGTGCAGTCCGACGGAAGCAGTCTGCTGGCAAACACACGGGAGGAAACCACTGCCAAGACAGCTTTTCTGTCAGATTGCTCTTTGAACTTCAGGCTTATGAGCTGCTGACAAACTCAGACTCTGCATGGCGGTGTACTGCAGTGCCCCCAGCCTTCCTTCCTCTACTCGATCCCTGAGACCTTGTGGAATCTACAAAGTCAACATTAGAGTCTGAAGAAGGGAAATATCCTGCTGTTTTTCTCTCACAAATGTGTGCAATCTCTGGTGCACTGTGATTCCGACTTAACTCTAAATGGAAACAGTGTTGTTTCTTTTCTTTCACGCCACCACCTAGCAGTAGAACAGCATGTCAGACCACTTTCCTCTGGATAATTTCAGACATGAGAGGCCCGTTTCAGCCTTATCCAGCCCCCCCTTTGCCTGCACAGCCTGGCCTTCATTAAGCCGACTTATTGGTTGCACATGGCCAAAGTGGACTTTGTGTTTATCCTCACGCAAAAGGTGCTGAGGAAATTGCTGAGTCTTCTGTCATAAGACAAGTCCTGAAGGCGATTTCCTTGGCTTGCTTTGCACGCGTGGCCTGGCGTCAGCCCGGTGGCAAGGGGAATAATGAGGCTTAGAGTGAGCGGGGCCTTAAGCCTGGCAGGTCCTCATGCCTCACAGGAAACTGATATCTACAGTGGGCCGGACATGGAACCCTGAGGGATCTCTGATGCCGTCCTATGGGAGATTAGCTGTGCTACCCTTTGGCTTGTATGCTTCCTTTCTTAATTCATTAAACTAATAGTGCACTCACACATCTGGGAGAGAAGAAAAAGATTAAGTAATCGCAGAAAGTTGCTACTATAAAGACATAGTGGCAGTAATTCATATGATTAATAATGTTGGGCTAGACCCAATGTAATGCAGTCCGTGTGTGTCCTTGGTATGTTTATTAATATATGTGCCTGATTGCAGGACTGCAGAATTTTGGATAAAAGAGAGGTGGGACAATAGGTAAGCTTATATATTAGAAAATGTTATCCGTGCATCATAACACACCATGTAAAGAATCTAAAGAAACATATTGCTGTGATGAACACATCCCGGCACAGATTTAAACAGACATGCACACACGTACAGACACTCTACTGTATTATGATGTGTTTATATGTCTTTCTATGTGTGTGCTCTTGTGCCCTGGGTGAAGATGAAAAGTTTTTTGGACTTGTAACCCTTCTTCCCCTGCCGGTAATCACCCCAGAGCCCTGTAATCCCTGGCGCATGCAGATGCCGCCGGGGGAATATTACTGTTCATAATATTAATCTGCTCTCAAATTCCTTTCTGTTACCAAGATGAGGGGCCTCGTGCACCATGTTCTTATGGGTATTAAGTGTGCTACAAGAGATTCATCGAGAGGTAGATTCTGACTCGTCAAGGATCAAGCCCAGCCTGAGGTCGTATCGCTGCTTTAAGGAACACCCGCAAGCACGCAAAACCCATCTCCATATTCTCATAAACAGTCTGACATGAAAGACGCTGTGCCACAGCAGGGACACAAATCCACACCCAGCCCACATGAATCATGTCAGCCTGATCCAGAGGAGGGTTAAAGCCTCTTTAAGGTGCTCGCTCCCTGGCTGTGATACCTGACTTAGCAGCAGGTAAACCCCCGTGCCACAGGGCTGAGGAGAGCGGCATTGTCTCCATCAGCTGATCAAAGGTACAGCAGTGTACCACCACCACACACTTCAAAAACCACAGGAACAGAAATGAATAGAAACCCACAAGATGGATTGGAACCCTTTTCCCATTCAGCTGCTGTTCATCATCCTGTACCTGGAATTTGGCATTGTAACGTGTGTTGCACATAGCTTAGCACCAGGGTGGATTTGTGGCTTTTCAAAGGGCCTCAGCACAACAGTGTAATCATACTAAACCTCTGGGAATTTATTATTAAAAACATGCAAGGCTAATGACCACAATTACTTTAATCATAGAGTAGCTGTCTTTGAGGTGTGGAGACACAGAGTATTTACCTAATATGAGCTATTAAGCACTCTGATGGCCCTTTTCCCAAATGACAAATTGCAAATTTCCCAGCTTCACTCATTTGTTCACTGTGTGTGTGTGTGTGTGTGTGTGTGTGTGTGTGTGTGTGTGTGTGTGTGTGTATATATCTATATATCTATATATATATATATATATATATAGATATATAGTTTTTTTTAACCAGAGCCTCGCAAGTTCACAAGTTGAGAAGCCAGTCTTGCAAATAAAAGCCTCACCCTGTCCTCAACTGGCACTTTGTGTTTATTAGTTAATGTTTCTTTTTTTTCTTTCTCTCATGACTTGTGCATGTGCACCCTGAGATGTCTGAGTGGGTGTGGAATTGGATGCAGTCCACTGTGTCACTGGGAGTATTTATGCAATCAAGAAGCGAGCAGGCAGAGGTGCGGTGCTGCAGTGGCGTGTGAAATCTGCCGGCAGGATTGACACTTGGATGACGGATACCTGTAAAATGCATTCACGCCTCTGAGAAAGACGGATTATTTGTCTAGTCTTACAGGGAACACTCAGCAACACTACTGAGGGATTCCATCCTCCCCCCACGGTATAAGAAGAGAAACCCTGTCTGAAGTTAGGCTGAGGTAAAATGAAGAGAGAGGCCTCCATCACCACATTCAGATCATTTTGATGTCTGGGAAATGCACATTCAATTATAAAGGCAACGCTGCATGTAAAGCTGTTTGTTCAGTTCCCTGAGCAACAGCCAAACTGAGAACTTGTAATGGAAAGTCGTTCTTTTGAAACAGTGAGCATTTACATGCCAGGTGTTTGTGTTCTGCCTTCACAGCAGATTGGATGGAAATCTACATTATTTCTACATTATGTGTCTCCGTGTCTGATCTTGTAGAGAGGAACAAAGAAAGATGGAGGAATTTGTAATGCAGCATATTGATCGTGTAAGCTGGTGTCTCTGTGTCGTTCTCCTGTAAGTGGTGTGGCGTGTTATGACCCTCAGCTTCCCTCTACAGGGGTATTAGTCACCATTAGCTGTTCTAAGGTCACCTTGCAATGAGCCGCCTGTCCCCGTGGAGGTGACACTGTCAGAGTGTCACTTGGCATATGTAGACTTGTATCTTAACCTTGACCAAAGAAAATGTATTTTCCAGTAGTTAAAGATTTCCAATTGGGCCCAAGGCTATAAAGCCTCAGGGATTTTACTGTCCAACCCCCTCTGCTTATCCTGCTGCCTACCCTGTTAGCTATCAGTATAAATGCAGACCACCAGTCATGCATTAAGTGCATAATTATTCCATTTCCAAGATAAATCTGGTGTATAGTGTCATATCCATCATGGCTGTCACCACCTACATGGAGAGTAGGGCACTAAATGAAAGCCTTTTTGCTCATATGCACTTCTATATAGTCATCAATTTTGAGCAGTCTATTCATTGTTTGGTTTGACAGACGTGAGCTAATAATGAATGATCAAGCAATGCCCCTCAAATAAGAACAGCCAGCATAAGCATACACAGGCACTGGAGAAGGATGAAGGGGGGGTGGGGGGGGGGTCATTCTACACCACAGACAGAGCAAGACAGGCAATCCTCTTCTGCATTACCTCTTATTTTTTTCAAGGTTGCTGTTCTGGCAATGGGGACAATTTCAAAAATTTGTAGCGATCAATATTTGTGAGTGTGTTTGATCAAGAGGAGGACCAATATACAAGTGTTAACAAAGGGCCCAGGCCGTACCAACGCGGGTTTACAGCTTGTATACACTGGGATATGATGTGAAAACAGTGGTTCAGTCCTCAGATGGTGCCCAAAGAGGAGCTCTGATCCTTGTCCCCGCCTTGTTTCACAATAAATAACATTGCTTGTCCACTCAGGACGGACATGGAAAAGAGATTTAGGCCTTGACCACGGGATGATGTTTATTTTTTTCCTTTTATTATGTGTTATTCCGTTTAACATGGGATTAGGCATGTTGCTACTGATATAAGGCTTCTGGGCTGATTGGAAGTAAAGCAGGTTATGTGATGTACATAATAAGAATATTTAGGCAATATTGGGGTTATTTTGAAAAGCTTAGTTGAGGACAGCAATCCAAAAACCACTGCTTTCACAGCAGTTTTCACTGGAGACTTTGGTTTGAAGAGATACTGCCAAGTTCCCTTGAGTATAAAAGACAAATACTGCCTTAGGTAATTTGTCCCTATGTAGGTATCATAAACTGCCATTGCATTATGTTATGCAAAAACACTTTTCTTCCCATTATTCAACACCATAACTCATGGACAGAAGGGGAGATTGTGACCTTATTTAACATTTGGACACTCAGCTTGGGTGTCCACCTTCAAACTGTGCTGATTGTAAAGATCTCCTGTGCTGTCGGGTTGAAGATGTGTGTGAAACTTCCACTTTTTACAGTTTGTAGCTTCTTTGCAGCAACGTCCATATTTGAAGCATTGTAGTTCATCATAAGCTCATTGGTGATATTGAGCTTCAGGTGGTTGTTGTTGCTCTATGTGATGCAGCTCTCTATCAGTCCTCTGTACTCCTCCAGAAAAATGGCCTCTAAGTGAAGACAGCATGTTTCTCACTGGACATTTTTCACTGGAATCATACTTGTCAATATAGAGATAACTTCCATTTTGCCAAAGAATACACTTAATATTTTTTATTAAATTCCTTCAAAGTCTTCACTACATATGTTATATGAGTCTAGACAGACATGGATTTAATGCAGCTTGACTAGCTGGCAGACGCATTCAACCACAAGGTGGTTATTGTAGTTTTTCATTAAATTGGCAACCATTTTACCTGCTATGATTCAATGATAGCTGAAAACACCACCACATGGCTGTATGTTATTTTGTATCTGATATAACAAATCTGGCACTCTTTGTTGGCTTATATTAGTCTTTCACAAAAGATGCATTAGAAATGTATCCAGAATCATTGAGGGGATGTATATGCCACATATTATGGGAATCACTTTAGAATAATGCTGGCTACCCTACAGAATCTTACAATAGATAGTCCAAATGCTGCTTTAGGCTCCCCAAACTGAAATGCGAAGATATGTCATGTGTTACATGCTTGGCTGCCCCTGTTGCATTAACAATAATTGATTCTTTTCAATGATTTTAAAATGCGGAGGTCCCTGCCGGCATTGCATGTTTAAAAGGAGTGCAGGCACGTCACGCATGGCTTACTTCCACAGATATGAAGCAGGCCTGTCTGCACTCCCGGGACACAAGTGCTGCTGGACTTCCTTCCCTGGATTATTCCCAGAGACTGTCATTTTCTCCATGTAATCTCATGCATAATGCCAGACACTTTCAATCTTTATCTAATTTGGCTTTGAAAATACAGATGCTATTGTTTGTTTTTTCCTTTTTTGTGGTTAATTGACAGCAACACTGCACTACGAAGTCAAGAAGCAGAAAACTGACATCTGGTCAAAAGACCTAAATAGGATAATCAACCTTTAAATCACACATTTAAATTTAGCCTATTAAACTGTAGATTAGTTCAGTAGCCTGTATTGATTTCAGTATGGCAGATTGGCAGAGTGTAGTCTTTGCACTTTTACGGTTGGCTATCACAGCCTGTAAAGGTTTCATGGCACAGATTTTTGGAGGTAAAATTATCAGCCTAAACAGGCATAAAATGAGTGTGTCACAACGTCTCTATCTTTATGCAGATAGTGCTGAGGTGATCTGTTTGCAGTTTTTAGAAGTTCAAGATTTGTTTCTGCTCATTAATTTTTTGCCATTGTCATTTTTTTATGCTTGCAATATTGCTGTCAAAAAGAGCTCACCCACATCATACTGTATTTTAAAAAGCACCCTCTGAATTTTTGATACACGCATTGTAGACCAACAAACGAAATAAAGCACACACAACGCAAAAAAGCAAAGAAAAAAAACAGCAAATAAAAAAAATGGATGCATCAAATGCACTACAGCTCTGCTGTTCACAGCCTTTATCTGTATTGTGGTGGTAAACAACAGAGAAGTTATTTTAGAAATGAAGCAATTAAGCAGATCCAAAATGAACACAGCCCCCTTGTAAACCAGCACATGGCAATGTCATTTGCATGCCTTTGAATAACTAATCTCTGAGGGGAGTTCCTTCAGATGGAATTCTCAATGCCATGCGCTCTTTGTTTAAAACACAGCAAACAAACAAACAAAAGCGTCCTGGGTCCAGAGTTACTTCAGCTGCCCCCACTCCCCGTCCTTTCTCTCTCTCTCTCGCTCTGCTGTCAGGTGACCTACAGCTGACTGACAGTGACTGTAAAGGCCATGACTCAACACCAGCAGAAAAAAGATGGGGGGGAGCCTCATATTAGATAAACAGAAAGAGGGGAAAAAGAAAATAGCACCTCAAGTTGAGTGTAGATTTTTTTTTTTTTTTTTTTTTGGTCTTAATTAGAATCACCATCCATCATGGTCACAGCATTTCTATTCATCCAGCTGATTGGGGACATGACAAATGAATGTGGGAATAAACGGAGTGTCAGGCTGGGGAGGGAGATGGATGTTCTCTCAGCAGGGAGGAGCGGGAGAAGTACAGTTAGCGCTGGCAAGCGGCCAAAGCTTCTGGGCTCATGTCTCTCCGCACATCACCCCAGGGGCCATGAGCAGTAGCACTTTCCCTCTTCTGGACCCCCTGTTACCCTTTTTCCCCTATTTATTAGTAAATTAACACCATGTCACTTTGATACACTTTCAATCCCCCACCACCTGCTCCAAGTCTCCTAACTCACCCCCATGACCTGAAGTACCTGGATGTCAGTCAAAGAAACATTTGAATTTCTGCAGGCACGCAAAGAGGCTTTGGCTCTTTTAAGCTCCTTCTCCTGACAACCTCCATGGTGTGATGATGTGATGTAGCACGAAATGTACGACGAATGTTAAAGAGTTGTAATAGTTGTTGTCTAGATGTAATTATAAAACAGAAAGACTGAACATTAGCCGAGCCCTAGCAGCGAATAGATTAAAGACAGTTTAGCACAATGCTGTGTTTTATTCTGCCTCGCTGTGTTCTCGGCAGGAGCTGGAGGGCCACTGTGCCCATTGATGTGTAAAGCAGAGCGAGCAGTGCAAAGGTTTGCTGAGTTCAGACTGAATGAGGCGCCATTAGAAAGTGTTTGACTGACATACTGTAAGCCCCTTCTTCTTCAGACATTATTAGCAAACTCACTTTGATCCTATTATACAGCAGACAATTGTTATTCCAGAAATGAAGAAAAAAATAATAATGTTATAAAGATTAATGCACCCCTACACCTCATTCTTCCATCCGCCCACTTTTGCATAGACCCGGCTCTCATATAAATTTGAATTGGTTTTTCAATTATTAGAGTGCCTCAGCTCTCTGGCTAAACAAAGAATTTCCATCAGATCCATTGAGATGAAGTTAGATTATGCATTACCGCAATATCCAATTTAATAACTCAGATTTTCCTTTATTGTTTTTTCTGTTTGCATTGTATTCCTTTAAATGACTTAACCAGGCTGGATGGCAGGCTGGCGTAGACAGGAGTTCTGTAGTTTCGCCTGACAAAGACGTACACAGGGCTCACATCAGCGACTGAGAGCATGAATAAATAGAGGCCCTCTTCAGTAAAGATGACAGAAAGTTGAATTCATGGTTCAGCCTACTTAGTGGAGCGGAATAAATGTGATTAAATTAATTATAGAGTAAATCAATATCTATGTCAGCTCAAATTGCTTCAAAAATAACAGTGATCACTGTCAGTTTGTCAGTTTTGCTTCTATTAATCACATTTTAATCACATTTCATCGTAAAGCTTGCACTTATCATCCTGTCACTGTATTCCCTTTATTGTACAGTTTGAAATAATTTATTAGTAATTTATCACAGTGCATATCTCTACATTTAAGCATTTGGTAAAATGCACTGTATGTGTGAACATACTTTTTTCTTAAATGACAAGTGGCCAATCTTTGCACAAGATGATCTCACAGCTCCGTTTTTCAATGGTGTCATTTCAAATTTGAAGAATTAAAGTGATTGAGCTGCATAAACAACCTGCAGAGGAAGTCAGATTCACTGTCACATGCAGACGCTTTAGTTTGAAAACAAAGAGAGTGGAAAAAGGGATTGTGATCGCAGCGCCGTGGCATATTGGAACAAAAGCCCAACCTGAATGATTTATCTTTTTCTCCTCTTTGAAGCGAGAAATGCTGTCTCCCCACTGCCTCTGTTTGAGCTGCGCTGGCAGAGTACCTGGGGAGGGCAGCACCATGCAAGACAGTAGGCTGTGAAGCTCTTGTCCCCATATTTAGTCTACGCGGAGAGACAGTGCATACAAAAGGGAAAGGGAGCACAGCGGTTCTGGCCTGAGGCTATCTTGTGTAGGGCTCCCTGAGCTTGAACAAAGTGCATGAGACATTTTCGAAACACAGATGCATTTTGTTACAGAAGAAAAGAATAGATGAGAAGTAATGGCAACTCATGAAAATTAAAAAAAGGAAAGCTCTGATGCATACCATGTTTCAGCAAGATCCCGGATGATTACATCCTATTGAAATATCCAATACGATGCTTGCTGTGGCTTGCCAGTATTAGCCGAGAGGCAGTGTTAAATAAGGCCATTTGATACAAATCTGTCACTTGACACCCCCTCTGGTACCTTTGATTACGTGTATGATGTAAGTTAAGAGCCACTGAATTCTTAGGTGCCACCCCTGTAAGCTTGGTTGTACACAGGTCTATCGTTTTTATTTATTTATGTATGCATTTTTGGAAAAAAAAAATCTGATTTCCCTTATTTATACTAGAGATACAATATTCTGAAGACATCTGTTATGTTATTAATTTCACATAAATCTTAAGCTCTTCTATGCTTGAAATGAGGCTTCATTCGAGCTGAATTAATGAAACATGATCGTAAGTCCCTCACGTGGAAGAGGCTGTCATACAATATTGAGTTGCTTATAATCACTGTGTAATCTCCCTGTCTGCCAGGGGAGGGCGGCGCAAAAGCCCTCCGTAAAACAATGTCTTGGGGAGATCAGAAGCCTTTGCCTGTATCTGGCAGGATAAAGAGGCAGGGAGTCTGCAGTGAAGGAGGAAAAATGACTCATTGGTCGTCAGCAGAGAAGAACTGCACATTTATCCTGTGTACCCAAAAGCTGTGATATGTGCTAATTGTCGAGATCACAGTACCGCATGTTTGCTTGAACCTGGGTAACTGCGTGTGAGTGCCTGGCAGTGAGCAGAGAGACAACTCTGAGGCCTTGAATGTGAAACAGAGATGAGGACGCCCACTGCCATGACTGACAGCATCCCTAACTCTCAAGCTAGCAGGTGAAAGACCCATGGGTGCAAGACACAAACAGGACTCACCATGAGAGGAAGCTGTGGTAGGTCCGGGCTTGCATGAATAATAAACTGTAGAAGCAAGAACAGAAAGGTGTGTGTGCCTGTGTGTGTGTATGTGTGTACACATCTTCATCAGTCATTTTTTTCAGCTCTAACACTGTTATTTGGCCTGTGCTGTGTTTTATCTGGTGCGCACAGACTGCTGGAGCTGAATGCCTCTCGCTGAAGGTCTCAGGTGTTTTGACGTGTTTAATGTCAGTGCCGTGGACAGCAACAGCCAGAGCACTTTATCAGACAGACAGCGCCTGTTGCCAGGGGTCACCAGTCACGGCACACAGGATGACTGGAATCACACTTGGCCATTCTTGTCACATCCTGTAGCGCTTGTGACACCTTACAGTGTCATTACATTACTTGGCAAGACTTGTTACACACCTGCCCTGCAAAAGATGAGTCTCCAAAATAAAGATGTTTTGTTAATCATTTTTGCAGTGCCAAAACTGCACATGGCATTCAGTCTGTGTTAATATCCAGTGACGTATGATGTACTTGATCACCTACAGTAGTCAAGGGAACACTGGCCTTTATCTGCCATCTCCATCCACCACTGGTGCTCCAAGCCAGCCTAATTATTTTTTATGCAAAGCAGCACAAGAGGAGCGAGTGACACAAAAACACAGTTGAAATTGGGATAGACCTCATCATTGTTTGGCTGCGCCCACAACTTAATTAAAATTCGCTAGGAGCCTGGCTCCTTTGTTCCCTCTCTATTGCAGCATTGTTCATCAGAAGTGAGCAGGAGTACAAATAATCGAGTGCAAACACTTCCTCCGGTGAAGCTAGCCCCTTCTCTAGAGGTTTACCCTACTTTACTTTTCAAACTGACAGAAATGGGTTGTCTCAAATCTGCCACGGCATCACTTCATTAAAGAAGTAGCCTGCTTTAAAACAAACAAACAATACACCCACCCATCCACCCCAGTCCCACACCCCCCTGAGCAGCCACATGCACACTTGCCACCCAACCCATCCAAAATGTGTCACATCCCCAGCAATCTGTAATTTTGGACTCAAGGGGTTAATTGCCTGCCATGGCATCAAAGGAGAGTTTTGATGTGCTTTTTGAGGGCTGTCTTTAGCCAAGTTCGGGAGTAGAAGGCAGAGAGGAGTGAAAAGAGGGAGGGGTGTGGTGAGAGCAGACGGAGAGGAGGGCACATGAGATTTCACTCGCGGCATAGCAGCGCAGGCGTCTCCTCAGGTAATCCTGCCTCTCAAAGGCATTATTGAATTTTCTTGTTTTTCTTCTTCTCTTTGTCAAGGCAGGGAGGAGTGAGTGTGTGCAGAGGGAGAATTGGGGAGGGGGGGGTTAAATAGAGTGAGCCTGACTTCTGAAGGGTCTGCAGCGGGTGCTTGATTCTCATTCACCTCTGCAGATCCACGTCAAAACACAGCCAGACCTTTTAAGGCGCCTGGCTTTGAAGTGAGAGGAGAGCCTCAAATCCAAGCTCTCCGCCACATATGCCCAGTCTGAAAAATTAGCAGCCATGTGCGTCTCCCGGCCCCTTTGAAGTTCCACGGACCGCTCCTCTCTCAATGTTCTTACAGAGAATTCAGAAGGTATGCAGCCTGACTCCCAGATTAAGGATAGTGATCGTGCTGGATGGTAGCGCAGGCAAAGTGCCTCGTCTCTGGCTTTTGTTCAGTCAGACCATGAAAACCTCCACCTTGTTAACACTGTTTACCTAACTCTTCAGAAAAGCTCTGCAGAGTTGAAACAACTAGTAAAACAGTCAGTTGCGACAAAACCCCTCTGTGATCTGCCTGGCGTAGATCTAAAGAGGTGTGTGTGAATCAAACCAGCAGCTGCGCTCATCTCAGACATTAAGCGATTTTCTTTTCTTTATCAAAAAAGCCTGCAGAGAACTTTCCCCTCTCTGACAGCCAGATCTTTGCTGTTGATGAACGGCAAACAAGAGATAGTCATTACTAACCTGCTTGATATAAAGTTACTCCAAATTCAGGGAAGTGTCCAACACAAGGGCAGCGTTAAAAGACAGAGAATTTGCCCCGAGGGACATTAGTGAAAAAAGAGCAAAGGTGTGATTGGACCGGAGAAAGCGGTTGCAAAGAAGGGTGTGCATAAAAACCATCTCAGACATTAACTGATTTTCTGTGATAAAAATCCTAGAAAAGTCAATATTAGATACTTTAACAATATTTCTAGATGTTGCTTCACCACTTCTAGCTAAGCCACTTTGTAAAAAGCAATTAGAAAAATAATTTGCTTTCTCTTGACATAATGCAGTCCTCCTCTAGTTGCAGGGGACTTTGGGAGACCCGTCAAGACAGGAGTTTTAACCACACAATGTGCTGAAGCTGCTTATCCCATTGTAATCTGACCTGATTGCAAGGGTTTGATTAAAAACGAAGGGGGCCACACGCCTCCTAATCCCCGCTGAGCAACGTTCCATGACCCCATCTAACCTCCTCAAATGCCACACGGCCCCCTCCTGTCAAGACGGCTCAATGCACAGTACCAGACGGTGGAGTGTGCTGTGCAAGAGTTTAGGGCCACTAATCCCCAAGGTTGTCTTGTCCCTTTCTCCTCTTATCCTCATCAATGAGACTTTCTCTCCTCACAAGAAGATTTGGGAGATGACTGCTATTTTGGTGCTGGGAAGTGAAATAGCCCCGAGGGGCTGTGTAAACATTGTGGCTTAGCGCTAACCGTCATAAGAGAGGCTTCGAGACTAGTCTCCGTACTTCTAAGGCAAGCAAATCCGCATCTTGTTATGAGGGAATCGGCTGTGCTAAAGCCTTGCTTAGTGACACATCTTGTTGTCAGAGGGTTTGTCTAAACAGGTATCACAGCTGTAAGCTGTCGTATCACTGCACATCATCGGCATCCTCTGAACTTACTGTCATCACATCATCCACCCAGTTCATGAGGAAGCATCAGTATCAGGGGTTTCAGTGAGAAACATCATTTTAGTGTCAGTAACACAGGAATAACATCTGGGTGTGAGTGCACCTGTGTGTGTGTGTTCAAACAAACGTGCATTTAGGCAAACCCCCATCCTCAGGAGTATCTTTAAGGTGCCTCCTTTGCAGTGAGTGTCGGAAGTCATCTCTAAAGCCCCTCAACTCCCTTCCGTTTGGTGTCTGACTACAATGAGAGAAATTGTCAGGCAGAGATGTGTTTGTGTATGTGAGTGTGGGAGAGATGAGGGGAAGGGATCAGCTCGCTGTCAGTGTCAGTCTCAGATGGTTTCCTGTTAGTGAGCTTAGAAAAAGAGTCTGTTTGTGTGTCAGTGTATATAATATTTTTTTACATGGTATGCATGTGTTCATACATGTGTTTCAAGGTAGTATAGTGGTGCTGGTCCTCTGCGGGCGGCCTGCCGCGTGGCTCTGATCAGATCTTATCGAGTCCAGAGAGGAGGCGGTTGCAAAGCGGCTGGCTGCTGGGTGGGTCTGGCTCAGGTGTCAGAAAGAGAAGGAAAGAAAGATTAATGGCCTCTCTGAAATGAGGGCCTTCCTCCAGTTACCCCGGCCCTGCCTATCAGAGAGGGGTCCGCTAACTGACCGCGGATCGCATGGGACAGGTAGGGGGATTTTTTAAAGGCCTCTCTGATGATTGGTTTGGCGTGTCCTGTGGAGGGGTCACTGAGTGATGGAGTGGCGAGGAGACAGCCGACTGCCTTTGGTTGGCCTCTTCGAACAGCTCCCCCATTCATAGCACCATCTCTAGCAAGTCTCAGGAGGCAAGCTGTAGATGAAAAGGTCCTAATAGGTTGTCAGTGGATCTCAGCACTCAGCAGCTCTCTTCATCTAATGAGAGTATGAAAAGAACATTTTGAGCAGAACCAAACCACCAGGTCTTGTTCTGCAACTTCTTTGAAAAGTGCCTTGCTGAACAATTTGTGCAAAGCAGAAACATGTTGACATGCAAGACATGATCGAGCTTTCATCTTCACAACATTCAGTGAAGACTTGTGTTCTTTAATCCAACAATTGATTTTGTACGTATGATAATTATCTCTAATTGTGTTTTAACTGGCATACCATGTCATGGAAATCCTCCTTTGTTTTTGTTGTGACACACTTGGTGTTATACAAGCTTATGGCACCAAAGGTTATTGTGAAGATGGCACAATAAGAAGATTTTAACTAGTTCCACTCCAAAAATTAAATGTCCAGTAATCAGTTTTAGCTATTTGTTTGGCTTTGCTTTGTTATTGTAGTAATGTGCATATTTATCATGTCCGCCTGAATTAAATATTTTACCTTAATCTGCTGAAATGTGTTCAGTCTCAGTAGACTGCTCATTTGCTGTGGGTAAAACATACAGGTTTCCCAAATTTGGGAGTGCTTCTTAAGCAAATAAATGAAGTAATAAGTAATGCAATTTAAGACTAAATTAATATGTCATTATGTGCCTGCCCGTGTCTCTGGGGTCTGCAAGGAAGCTGAAAAATTGTGAGCGTTGCCAGTTTGCAAAGCACATCTCGAATTGAATGAACTGAATATTTATTAAAGGCACTCAGGGAGAGTTCTGTTTTTACCAGTAGTGATGGCAGGCAGAGACAGAGGCGTTTGGCGGGAATATGTGAGAGTCTCCTGTATTGTCGTACTCAGAAGCTCCAGGCATCTCACCTTACACATTCACACTGGATCAAGCACTGAGTCTTTTGTGCTCTTCAATGCAAGCACTATTAGCCAGTCCCCACCAAGGCTATTTTGTGTTATGTCAGGACATGCAACTTTCCTCTCCCTAATGGGCTCAGACACTTTTTTTGCGGGGGGGGGGGCTATCGTCACCATAGTTATAGACCTTTATTGCATAAACATGTTGACAAATGGTCCTTTGTAAACTTTGTTGCTGGCGACATTTATTCAGTAACAAAGCAGTTACTTGAGCCGGCTCCCTGGGCTTGCTTTCCATTCAGGCTAGTGATCATTTGTCTGCACGCCAGTGGCCCCTGGGCTGCTAGCCCACCCATGACGGGGGGCTCCATGAAGGAACTTATTTATAATTGCAACTGAGGAAAGGTTTCCTAAAAGCATTTTTCGCTTTAATGAAGTTTACTGGCACCGGTAGGCTGGTATGTAGCCAAAAGGTTTTAGTATTCTTTAGTAACGTGTTAATATGATTTGTCTTGGCAACAAGCAAAAAAGTGAAATTGGCACAGAGAGTAGCCATGAGCTGGAATCCCAATGCCAAATTTGTCATCCATGTTTTTACTTTGAGGTGGGGATGGAGGAAAAAAATGTAATTAAGGCCATTGTTGCAGTTCTCTGTGGGGGAGCATTTGCTTTGGCTAAGCCTTGTAATTATGAATGATATCCTCTTTGGCCTGCTTTACTTTCTGTCCCTGCTGCAAAAATTGGATTTGTTCCACACATCCCTGCAAGACGCAAGATAATCTTTGACCTGAATTGTCGTCACCTGCATTCGCTGCTCGGAGCAATGCTTTTCCCACTCATTTAGCCCATTCACTTAAAAGCTTGCCATCTCATAAGTGACCGTGCTAACACGATGATCACAAAAAATGACCGCCCTGCCTGCAGACTGGCTGAGTGATCCCATCAGTGTTGGGTTACCTGGCTGCCCCCCTGCTCACTGTACCTGTTGAGAAAGGCATTAGTGCAGCGGTATGCTAAGGCAGGAGGGTGGGATGACCCCTGAGGGTTTGGTTGACGGTGTGAAGGCTCCTCCAGGCCTGAGTGCTCTCTCTCTCACCGGGTGTCTCGCCTGACCTGGCCAGTTAGGCCCAGCACAGACCAGGCTTTCATTCCACCGAGCCGAACGGCTTCAGCTCCTAATAAAGCTACCATTTGATCCCTTTGAATTTCTAAATCGTTCTCCTTTTGATTCCCTCTTAACTGGGCCTGTGTTTTTCCACTTTGTTCTGAACAGAGGTTCAGGTTTCCGCTTCCAGCGATGGAGTTTTTGGTGTACAAATGTGAGCATGTGTTTGGAAACCTGTCGACAAGAATTATGTCTTACTGATGAGATAATTTAAAGCAAGTTATTACTGTGAAGATGTCACATGACTGATTTTCAATATTTATCATATATAGTATTTTCAGGTTGAATAAATGTATACTAGACCCATGACTTTATTAGCTCCTTGTTAGCTGCGTGTGTGAGTAGGCTGTCACACGTGTGTTTGATCAGTTATCTGCATTGCTTTTCCATGCTTGTGTGTGATCAGTTGTATCAGAAAGATAATAAAGTAAAACCTTGGACAAATGCACCTTAGAGTGAGGATCTTATCATTATTATTATTATTCCAAAGGAGCAACTACAAATGCACAGCAACAACATACAATTTACACTTAGTACATGTAAGTAGGTGCAATGAATAAGAAATAGCTCACATAGCACACATACAAATAGATGGAGTGGTATGTTTGCTTGAAATTTAAAGTAGGGTGAGCAGCAACATGATATGAATAGACCTGTGGACTTCATGGGACCAGAAAATTATAGGTTTGTTTTAAAAGGCTGATTATTCTCTGGTGTAATGAGCAAAGTACACCCATAAATTTGCACAGCTGCCTCAAGGCAGGACCCAGTGTGTCAGGACTGCATGGTGTTTTCTCTTTAACACCCCTCTTTAACTGCTGAGGATGGTGTTTAAGGAAATTACACCCCAGGTAGCAGGCACTCCCAGGCTTTGTTAATTGAATGCCCTTTTCATCACTGTAGTCCAACGGGTTTGTACTGTGAGCTTTGTTATCGTAATTATTGCTTTAAATACACAAATTAAAACACAATTATTGTATGAGGTGTCTGTAATCAGGAAGGCTGGAAAAAAAATAGTGTCTGACCCCAGTCTTATCCTCGGCTTTGAAATACAGCTTTTGCCTTCAGGTAGAAGACTCAGTGTGAGTTAAATTGTAAGAGTCGTTCATTCATACATTTGGCAGTTAAATGACCACAGATGTTGTGCAACATGTCTTTGTTGCAAGTAATGAATATTTAAGTATGAATGAGATACAAGTGTTGATATGAGTATACATGTATGATTTGAATGTTTTTTAGTTATTGACTGACATATTTTTTCATATCATATCTTGTCACATATTGTATAGCATTGTATTGTATATCATATTGTATCATATCTAATAGCAGTGTATGTTGTCATAATGTATCTTATCATGTCATGTCATGCTGTAGTATATAATTTCTTATTGTATCATATTGTATCTCGTATTATATGGTATTAAGTTGTATTAGATAATGTTCTATTGTATAGTGCCATATTGTATCATGTTATATCCGTGCGTATTGTATTGTATTGTCGCATCATGTTGCATTGTATCAGGACCGTCCTCCCAAGGAGAATGACAGCATCAGTCGTTTCAAGTGCCCTAAAACAACATGTATTTTTGCTGAAGTAAAGCCCTGACAAAGCCCTCCAGCGATCATCATAATTATGAAGAGAACAACAGAGGAAGTAAGGTGACACAGGGAAGAAGTCTGTGTAGGGAAGCACAGACAGGCGATGCTGTCCTCATGAAAGGGCGTCAGATCAGAGAAGACTTTTATGTGTGGTTCAAGAGGGCATGGACAAGCGGGGTATTTCGTGGTTTAATTTGGAGGACTCGTTGCTTGTATCATATCCTATCATGTTGTATCACGTACTGTATTGTATTGTAATGTGTCGTACCACATCATGTTGTATCTTATTATATGGTATCATGTTGTACATATTGTGTTGTGTTGTGTTGTGTTGTGTTTTGTGTCACATCGAGTTGTGTAGTGTCATATTGCATCATATAATATTGTACCGTATCATCTTGTATCACATTGTGCTGTGATGAATCATGTGGCATTGGATCATCTTGTATCACGTTGTTTTGTATCATGTTGTCTTGTGTTGTGTCATATTGTACACATTAATATTACGGGAAATTATGATGGGATAAATAAGGGGGTTGCATCTGCAGCTACCATGAGCATACAATTAAATAAGTAATTATACCTCAGAAGAAGTTTAACATTAAACAGAAGAAGTTTAACATCCACCATAGTGGACAAGTTATAACAAGGAAATTGAGAATATGCTCAAATGTGACAGTTCCATCAAATACTTTCAGCACATATGCTTACAATATATGTCAGTTTTCTGGTGTTCAAAAATGTTTAGGAGTAAAATTAGTGCCCTCCCTCTGGAATTTCTGTATGATCCTTTTCTCTTTTGCATTCTCTGCAGCTTTCACATTGCAGTCTAAATGTCAGGGGAGAATTAACTCAGGCCCCGCTCACTCAGATCACAGAGAAAGTATTTCCTGACATGTGTTGGTGCCCTGGCCTGTACCCGTGCCCGGCTCTGTGTGTGTGCCCGTGGCACTCAGCAGAACAGGGGGAAATGAAAGAGCTCTTATGCTGGTGCCAGTCACAGATGCCCAGCACCACCCGCCCACGTCACCGCCTGCTCTGTCTGCATTCCCCTCTGACACTGTCCGGACGGGGCCCCGCACAGACCTGCAGGTGGCCCCATTAGCAGGAAAAGTATGTCAGTGGAGCTGCTCAGGGAGTGTGAATGGAGCAGGCTGTTCCTGAATTCTGGCTCCTCAGGAGCGAAACAGATATTGGAAGTAGGGCTGTCCTGTCAATTTCAAAAATATGGACCTACTGCAGTTACAAAAATATTTCAGTTACATGGTACTTCTCTGGTGTAGAATGTCAAAAAAACAAAAAACAAAAAACAAAACTTGTGTAATACGTATATTTGATTTCATTCAAACTGAGCATTTTGTATTTCTTAAACATGAAAAGGCAAACCATGACACAGGCTTTCTGCACACATAGAGAAACTGATATCATAATTACAGAAGTTTTTGGTCAAATAGAGGGGTCCTAGGTGTGGTGAACGGGAGAGTAGGGCCTGTGAGAATGGGGCTACAGTGTGTGTGTGTGTGTGTGTGTGTGTGTGTGTGTGTGTGTGTGTGTGTGTGTGTGTGTGTGTGTGTGTGTGTGTGTGTGTGTGTGTGTGTGTGTGCCTCTTGCAGCACAGCATCCACACTCCAGCGTAGCCAGATCCAGGCCCAGCCTCACAGCTATCTGTTCCACAAGCTGAGATCAAAGTGTCGGTGCTGGCAAATCCGCCTGGGCTCCGGCACAGCCTCGCTCCAGCAGCTGCTGAGCAGGAACAGCCCCAGCATGCCTTGTTGAGGTTAGGGAAAGGAGCTGAAAGATTCATGGGCTGGATGTGTCATTAACTCACTGCATGATTGATGTCCCTCATGACTAATAATGTCATATCTCTAAAGGAGACAAGAAAAAGGCAAATATTTTCAAACACATCATTTCTTGTTCATTTTCACTCTGAGACAGACTGCAGGAAAGCTTTCGGCCTGTCTGTCTTTTGCAGCGACTTCCACTCTTGTCGTGTGAGCTCTCCAGGACAAGTTTGGCACCTGCGAAAACAGAGAGCGATCAAATGATTGATAAGATTTTCCCGATCCTGGAGTCGCTCTCTGGGTGGCCTGACAGCTACAGTAGCTTCATATTGCCTCTGTGCCACTGTGTCGCATAATGTATAATTTTTTTATTTTTTTATTTTTTTTTAGCATTTCTTAATCTACCCACTCATCTTTTATAGCCACTCATTCTGTTCAGGATTGTGGGTGGACTGCAGCCTGTCTAAGCATGCAGAGGCAAGAAACCACCAAGTCTCTCATCCATCGCAGGGCTAACACACAAAGACAGTCAAACCTACACCTACAGGTATGTTGCACCTTTATAACACATTATTTGATGGCAGACTCAAGCCTGACGTTGACTTAGATGAAAAACTATAAAAGAACTCTGGATTAAACACAGAAATATTGTTCCTTTTGAAATTAAAATGTTTTTTCTTTTTTTTGCAGATTCAGCAACTTCAATCTCAAAGCATATGATCGTCTTTCAGCTACTGCCACATTGGTCAAAAAACTGTATGACATTTCATGCCGTTGGCTGGTACATTCTGTCCAGTTGATCTAATTTATTTCCCTTTTCAATAAAGGGCCTCCTGAGGCAAGGTGGTGCACAGAGACAGACATGTGAGCCTTTGGCCGTCTGTGAGTGTCTGCTCATTAATTAGGCCAGGGAATTCCATCGGCCCACGTTCTGAGGGGGAGCAAAGGTACCAGATGGACTCTGGGAGGGGTGTTAAGATAAGAAAAACAAAATGGACAGAAAAAGGGAGAGACAGACAGGCGAAACACACGTACACGTACACACACACACACAAACAATTACAACACTGTCAAAATTGTCATGAAAGATCAACCAACCCAAACCAACCCCCCTCAGCCCCCCGCAACTCTTTGGCATTCGGACTATATGACCTAATAAGACTCAGAATTAAATGCTGTAAAATGTTGTCAAACCGCTATCAAACTGAATTTGTGTTCTCTGCTGGAAAAAAAGGCCATAATCTGCCATAAAGCCAGCTAGGCTGTGTTTGACCCATAAATACCCTGTTTGCATTTTGCCACAGTAAATCCTCCATCCTCTCCTTGTAAATGCCAAGTCAAAGAAGCTTAAAAAAAGATAGAGCAATGAATTTCTCGCTCATGAATACAGTTAATGTTGTTTTTTCACATTTCATATGTTACTTGATTTGATTTTCTGTTATTGTTATTTCAGCTCTTAATCTTTTGGGATTGGAACCGTGCAGGGCCAGTGTATCTTAGCCAGGCTCATAGACAATGAAATTACCACCAGACTTGGCACTTCAAGCAAACACTATGTTTACTATTTTTCTGTAGGAGAGTTTAACCCGGAATAGTTGTTTTTGACAGCCTATCAATCTGCCACCAGCAGCAGAATTCACAATGTAAGGATAATATTCTGAAATAACAGCACCCTGTCAGTGATTGGTTGAATCTTAATACATGCTTCTTATTTTTGTTTTGTTCACCCCAATTTCCTCACCCATCTCCCTTTGTATTTCAAAATTGTGGGAAAAAATACAATGCTGAGGAAAAGAGGGCAATACGGTTCAATAATTTTGACTGTATGAATTAAAAAAAAAAAAACAATTTCCATTTCCATTTTGGTAGACGGGAAGTGATAAAGAAGGTAGATGGATCAGTTGATGAATTGGAGGGGAAATATGCAGGACTGAAAGATTCAGATAAAAAATGGAGAAACTGTGGATGACAGAGTGAGAGTGAATGGCCTAAGAGATTGAGTGAGTTGGGGCAAAAAAGCTGCAGATAGATAACAGTCAGCGAGAGCATGGAGGAGAGTTGTGATAGATAGATAAAGTGGGAGAGGGAGAGAGAGGGAAAGAGGTTCTTGATTGCCGGTCTCAGGCAGTTTGACTGGTCGGTGACAGCATGCTCCTGCTCCGACCATACGGCCTGTCTCCTTAGCTAACAGCCCAGCTGCACGGGGAATGTCCCCGGGCCTGACATTTTGACACGGGCGCCACGTTGACAAATAGCTGGAGTTTTCACCTCCTGCTACACTGTCTGCTTCCTGCTAAACCAGCCCTCACTGACTGTATGAAGTGAGGGGGCGGGAGGGCTGACAGATCTGCTGTCAGGCCGGGGGCTGCTGATCGAGGTCTCGGTGGGTGGCAGGCTCGTACAGAGAGGGAGGGATGGGGTGGCGCTGGCCATTGACAGAACACTTGAGCCAGTTTTTGGGCTCTCTGCACACTGGTGACTTCAGTTATCTCGCACCCTGTCCCAGTCTAACTCCCACACACGCACCCCCTAACCCCGTCCCCAGTATACTCCCGGCTGAGAGGGCTTGTCAGTTTGGTGTTGGCGGGGCAGTGGTGTAATCACAGCACAGCGAGGCATTATAGAGTGTTTGCCCGGCTCTCAGACGAGGTGTGGGCACGAGATGGAGGTGTTTGTGCATGAAAGGGTCCGCGCTTCAATGTTGAACATTTCAATGACTTTTTTTTACTGTAATTATTGCCACAGTGAAAATGTCAGTTTTCTTTGTTTGATATAGCACCACCTTTGAGAAAATAATGTCCTCCTTCCTGAGACAAATTATTATTTTTATCGTCCAGCCGTTTTTCACTCCTGCTATGACAACCACAGAGGAGTGGTATTGAAGCTTGTAATTATCACCAGTTGGTTTTACTTTTGTTTCCGCAACATATGCTGATCCCTCCGTGACAAAAGATAGGAAATGAATGTATTTGTATTGAATCTGCACCTCCTTTTTGCCTGAGGTGTCTACATGCTCCCGATGTCTTTCACACATTCTTGAATGGGAAACTGACAGGTGTGTGTGCATGCTTCTGCCTCCACGTATCTGTGAACGAGCTGGCCAAGGTAAATGTGTTGTGCCTTGGTACCGGTGGGGCTTTAAGTGCTGGCGGTTGGCTGTTATTATGGGGCTGTATTGATTAATCCCCTCGCCTGTGTAACCTCCAGCTCACTTTGAGGTGTCCCCAGTGTGCCTGTGCAGAGCACACGCTGTGATTAATGCCCATCTCCTGAGTCTACCCGCTACAGAGCACTGTGTCAGGCCAGATTTGTCAGCTCACAACTATAGATTAGTCTACGTCTCGTCCTCAACTTTGGAGCCACCAGTGCCCTGTAGTGTAAATCTGTCCCCTCTCTCCCCTCTCATTCTGCATCAGTCCTTTGGGTGAGAAGATGGCAGATGCATTAAACAATTCACTTAATAGATAAGCTACAATACGCTTGACTTTCTTTTCTCATACCCTCCCTTCTTTCCCCCCACGTCCTTCCTCCCTCTCTTCCCTCGTATCTCCCACTGCTGAAATGGAATTGGATCAAAGAAGGAAAGATGGGGGTTGGGGTGGAGGGAGGGGTCCTCATTGGGTTTTGTTGAAATATTTATAGGTCAGGGTTGACTGGTTAAATTGAATATCTATGCTGATCTCACTTGCCTGTTTAACTTGCGCCTAGGCAAATATGTTTCCTAGGTGATAACCTTTTATGTACCAGTCTGACTTCATTGAAATGCATAGAGATAAAAATGTGTCACACTTCACAGGCAAGCTAGGCAGCCACTGATGCTCGATTATTCAAATGATAATTGACCCCCACCTGTAGCGTGCTTATATTCAGTAGTCAATCACTCCATCCGCTGTTAAGATATGGAGAAAATACGTTCTGTAATTTACATTACAAACCACTGGTGAATGTCAAGTACCCCAGGCGAGCCATTTGTGTGGAGAAGAATGGGAAAAATATATGGCCAATTATGATTTCCAATCTTTTTAATAATTTAAATGCTGTTGATATGTGAATTACTGGCAGCATAGCTCTCAGTCCTGCACCCTGTTTATTTCCTAGCAGTGTTATTTTCTCCCTAACAAATGACTTGATGTTAATCTTCATATATAATTTTCATTTGTCTGATATAATGGCTTCTAGTGGCTTGCTGTCAAAGGCTGATAAATTGACAAGCAGTATCATAGGAGTAGAATCAACAATGCAGAAGTGTTTGTTGGCCGAGACAGGGCAGTTTTTCTACCATAGGGCACTCATGGTAATGAATGAATGCATATTCATGTATGCACAAATACATGTGAACACACTCAATCATCTGATATTTTTACAGTGCAAGCTTTGATCCTCATCATACCTGTTCAGGGTAAATCCTCCAAACCACCAATGGCTTGTCAGTTTCTCCACAGCATTACTCTCGGCGTAACTGGCTGATTTTTGTGAGCATGAGCGATGTGTTTTAATGTTGTCGGTTTCATCTAAGAAAATGCACGATACGGATACAATTTGCATAAATTTCCAACTGGAAGGCGTGAAAGCATGCTCCGCAACTGTGCCTGTTTGTTTAAAGTCAGCCAAAGCTCTATAATTAGCAGTGTTTAATTATGGAAATGGCTGCCGAGGAGAATTTCAAACACACTTCTTCCCTGGATCATTAGTCACAGGGGCAAAAAAATGAAATGCTTTCAGCAATGAAGGGTTCATATTTCAAGCTTATAGCTGCTAAAAGGGTGTACTCAGAAAATCAATTTTATGAAAGTCCGTTCAGCACTAAAGGGAGTTCCATGCAACTAAGCAATTTTGAAATAATGTCGGTGCAGGCCTGATTCATGGACGGTAACAGGACTTTGCTCTCCTTGCCTGGGACATTATCCTCCAAGCCCAGGTCAGAGGTCAACCTCTGGTTTAAATCAACCTCTGTTTAGCATAACTCGATTCTTAAAGCGCTGCTGGCAACCCCACGCTGAATAGATAAGTAGTCTTCTGCAGTCAGAGATCATGCAGTGTACAAGATCAAAGCCTATGAAAGCTGTCTGAAGACCAGAGTGGGAGGAGAGAAAGTTCAGGTAAACTATGGGAGGAAACCTAACCTTGACCTCATGAGCGCTAGTTACCCGGTACCACAACAATGATGTCTTAACCTTGGCCACAACCTCACATGCTGACAGTAAACACACAACTTCTGCATGCCTCCCACCACACAGGCGCCCTCCACGCCATAAATCTAGTCCCGGTTGCTTCCTTGATAGCCCCACACATTAAGCTGGGTGTCATTCCCTGGTACGAAGGATATGGACGACACATGTGTGGGGGGCTGCTGGAGACGCACGGGAACGTTGGGTCTCTCAGGCTCCGCTTTAGAAACCACATCACCACCACGCGGCGCCCACACACTCTGTGGGAGGCCGCTGCGCTAATAGCTTGTTGTGGGGCTTTGGTGTCTTTCGGTGTGTGTCCTGTGCACTCCGGCGGCGGTGGCTACGGCGGCAGAGGGGACATTTTAAGCTGGGAGGTCACATATAAAAACGGCTACAGCTGCACTGGGACGGCTGGCCCACACTCCTCACAGGGGATTCCCATTAGGCAGATTGATTGTTTCCTCTCCTCTCCTCCTTTGATTCATGTCTTCCATCTGAGCTCTAATGAGCCATCGGCCGTATGGCACCACTCAGGGCATCTGTGCATTGGCCCCTGTACTGTACATGGCTAATGGGAAGCACATACTGTACTGTAAATGCACACTCTCACACACACGCACACATACACACACACATACATGAAGTACAGACCACAGTCACACCTGGGATGTGTATCGTCTATCCTTGCCCTTTTCTGGCAGGTTTAGTGGCATTCACCTTGTCCCTTCACATAAAAAAAGTTTACCCACCTTACAAAAATCAGAATGACTTTAATCACTTCCAGCTATAAATCTACAGCAACTTCCTACATGATAACTTAGTTAGCATCACAGTGCCAACTCGCCTCACAGAACAAAGCAGATTTCAGGTGAGTGTAGATGTGCGCTGAGCACGTGCACACACATTATTTATTCTGCCACAGAAAAGAGGGGACAGCTTTACAGCCCACCACAACCATTATTTACAGCCTCAGCCATCTATATATCCTCCATCATCCACTTTTATGGTACACACAGAATGATAATTATGATAACAATAATAACTACCCATATAAAATGCCTTTACTGCACTTGGGAGTATGAATGAGCTCTATTCTTTACCAGATACTCTATGTTCCTCAGTGGAGAGTTAAAGCAAGCACCGGTTTCCCTCAAATGAAACTCAGCCTGCATCTGATATTGATTCACGGCTACGTTTTGGAACGTTTTATTCAGGATAATTTTCTACCTTGGGAATTTTAGGGCGTAAAGGCTCCATAGCGAATCATTCAGCATGTTTGAAGATGGCGTATAATCGTTTTTTTAAGCTAGAGTCCCTCTACTTTCATAGTGCAACTGAAGGTAATACTCTCTCCCGCGCTCTGTGTGGTGCTTTTGCACATCAAAATGAGATGGAAATGTGTATATCTCCATCTGCTTCCTTATCAAAACATTTTCTATTTGCTAAGAGGAACCATAAAATACTATTTGGCCTCCCTCCTACTGCAGTGGTGTGTCAAAGATTTTAACTCGCACCTCTAGGCAGACATATGTGTTCTGAAAATATGACATGAAATATTGTTTCTCCCAAATTTCCCTCTATCCATATGCCTCCAGGTATCTTAGTATTGGTTTTAATCTTTCAATGCAAGTTCAAAACAATGCAAATAATTAAAGGCGTGTGCATGTGCGAGAGAGTGAAGGAAGGTGATGTAAAGGGAGAGTGACAGAGACATAGTCATTGACTGGAAGAGAAAAGAGATAGACTGGAGGCTAGACCAGAGTTTCAGCTTCAGTGAACTGCTGATGAACTGAGTGAGTAAAGGCAAAAGCAAAAACACATGCTGCTCTGTGTTATTGATTGGGGGAATAAATGAATGTTTGCTAAACATATTAGATCAGAGAAGACACAGCTCTCACTCTGATCAGGGTGATCTGCAGGGTGGCCCAGGGTCTCATCTGTTTGTGTTTGTTTAACTGTGTAAGAGCGTGTGAGTGCTGGTATGCACTTTTAATGGTGTGTGTGTGTGTGTGTGTGTGTGTGTGTGTGTGTGTGTGTGTGTGTGTGTGTGTGTGTGTGTGTGTGTGTGTGTGTGTGTGTGCATATTAGTGTGTGTTGCTTTGCATCTGTATGCGATTCTGTTTGCACCAATCTGTGCACATGCATTTAACAGCACATCCAGACTTGGCCCTGGAGCTGTCCACAGTCTCAGTGATGTCACACACACACACACACACACACACACACACACACACACACACACGTGCGCGCACACGGAAACACATGCACACACATTCACCTCACCGTAATTTATGGCAAACACTTTAGATTGCCTCCACACTGTATGTGGGGAGAACTGTCTCTAGAGGTCACTGCAGTTCCATGGGTGACAGATGCAGCTGAGGCCAGCAAGAACTTCCTGTTTAAAACACACTTAGACAATAGGTATGAACTGGAGAGAAGAGGCGAGAGCTGAGAGAAACCAGAGAATATCACAGTGAGTTTCACACTGCCACACGCACACACAGACGGGCACCGATGAAACGAACCTTGCAACCTTGTCACCAAAACCTGCAGATCCAAATCTGCATGAAGCTGTGTTGGGCGCTAATAGCAGTGATTTCACACTGGCACTGACCGCTTCGTGGCTGCAGCTCACATGTCTGCTGCTGGGAGAGGTAGGAAATGAAATGAATCCAAGCCCTCATCTCTCTGGTGTACTTAAACTATAAGGATGTTTACTCAAGTACTGTATTTAAGTACATTTTTGAGGTACTTGTACTTAATTTCGACTTTAACTTTTGTTTCCAATTTCTGCGACTTTATCTTTCTACTCCATCACATTTCAGAGGTGAATTTTTTTACTCCACTGCATATATTCTAAAGCTTTGATCATGAGTTATTTTGCAGATTCAGATTATCAAAACAAAATATTATCACTAAATAAATCATTGTTTATCATTTTAGATTAAGATTAGATTAGCCCCTTCTTTTTTTAGAATCCAATAAATTAAATATTCTATATTAATCTGACATGTGTGATGACTGTGAGTAGTACTTTGAGTATATTTTGATACTAACACTTTAGTACTTTTACTTAAATAAAATGTTGAATTCATTACTTTTACTCATATTTCTACACTACTGATGATATTGATCCTTTTAAATCTGAGTACTTCTTCCACCTCAGCTAGTACTTAACACCAATTCAGTGACATGAAGTACTTTACCATGGCATGCCCGTCGCTCTGTAATTTTAAAATTTTGATTTGCAGATTTTAAAGTGCTCTCTTTGGAAAGTTTTTTAAAAAACAAAAGCCCAAAGGTTTCCCATCCACAGGCAGCTCTTAAAAACACAAAAGTATCCTCTCTCCTTAGTTTTAGTTATGCTTCTCAAACAATTATTTCAATCTGGTACAGGAGCCGAAAAAGAGGAAAACATGCTGCCAGGCGCCTCTCTCCCACTAATTCTATTACACTGGGTTATTTTTAAAAAGTTCCTTTTCTAAACATTTACTGTCAGTAGTACACTGGGAGCTGCTGTTCCATATGCTTTGTTTGTATTGTGGTTGTGGTCGCAGTGGGGCTGGCCCCGCCTGCCTCCAGTGAGCTAGTGGCAGCTACGTGGTCCACCATGCCAAGTTTAAAATTAGTAACAAATTTAATATGTGCTGTGCTGGCATCCGGTGCCTTTTGTAGAGTGCAAAATGCTCCGATAGTTTGTCGTGGGGTCTCTCTGGAAGACCACAACCAGGCCCAATATAGAAACTCCAACTGGAAGACAGGAGGAAAAAAGAAAGATGAAATCCAGAGCAGATGCGGCTAACGTCTACAGCGATCAGGCAAAGAGAGCTGAAGCACTAACACAGGACCACCAAGACAAACTCAGCTTTCGCAACGCCTCTCTCTCGCAAAGGGAACAAGCGTTGCTCCGTGCTCCTTCCCCACGGCCACAACCTCAAGCCCAAACTATTAGCATGACCTAAACGACAAAACCATGCTCCTGTTAATGGCATAATCGTGAAGGGACATGATTTATGACTTTCATTTTTAGGGATCACTCTCCCCATAACTCCTAATATGGAGGAAAATATCTGTTTTCACTAAGGGAGCCCTCCCATAATGCCTTATAGGCTGTTAAAGCATGGAAAAGAACATATTGGTGTCATAAATCTAGATTTCAAACCAGAAAGCATAAAACATAGTGCAGGATTACAGATGGGGACAATAGTGAAGAAGTTAAAGCAAAGAAAAGGATTACAGACTGGCTTGAATATGAAGTCTGGAAGTTTGAGGTTATTTCTATTAATAGTGCTTCATCAACAGATCTCTTCTTGGCTTCCTTTGCCATCCATCACATCCTTAGCTACCCACAGTAATATAGAGAGGATTTACAACACATTTTTAAAATGGATAGGACTTGTCTTTACTTTTGACTGGTGCTTGGTAATACAAGTTATCCATGAGTTTTAAAGGGATTTGAGTTCACAGGATGTGGATAATTTGTCCTTTAAATGTAATATATCAGTTTTCATCCTTGTTCTTCTGCTGTGTGCATGTAATTTATCACGACTTAAATTTCTTCAAAAGCACACGTAAAACCAATTTAATATTTCAAGTGTGTAGATATCCAAAAAGTGAAATTAGGAGTGGATTCTATGTTAAAGGAATATTTCCTTGACAAACCCTGGCTCACCTTAACCTGCACGTTTCTCCCCTGGTCATGGCAGCAGAGGGCTGATGATTCACTCTACTGTAGTTTGGCCTCTGACCAGTAGAGGGAGGTCATTGATTTATTTCTGCCATGTTACAGCAGGGATCCGCATTTGCCTCCTCTGGGTTCTTGATTATGAGTGATTCTAAAAAAATGTGTCAGTTATTATTTTTAGACAACCGCATAATGCAAGCACAGTGGGCCCTTTGAAGGCTCATTTATTACGGAGGAGATAAGCGTGTTCCAGCGGCCAGATTCCTCAGGAACAGGTCACCAACCCTGATTAAAAGTGACTCCACATCAGGCCATAAATATTTGTCAGCCCACCTTTGAAAGGCAGGCGAGCCGTGGCTTCTCTGCTCGTTTGCCACATGAAAGTGCAAATGGAAACACTTAGGGTTGGGAGCTGCATCAGTCATAGCTGGAATAAGATGGCCAATAAAAAGGGCGTAATTATGATGCTCCATCATTTGACACAGCTCGGGGGTTTGGGCTGTTTGCCTGCATGCTATAATAGAGAGAGGGAGAAATCCCACCCGTGAATAATGGGACCTGTACTTTTATGAGCGCACTGTGTTTAAGAGTGAACTTTGAAAATGTGTGGTCTGTGTGTCACCTCCCTCCACTGCTCCCTCCTCCCCATTTTTCTCCCCCACCTCCCTCCTCCTCTCCCCTCAGCTGTTTACCTTGCTGCTGTAGAATGTGGAGCGTGTTTCGACTGCCCCTCTTTGATGCCTCTTATTGCTCCGCCATATCAAAGCCACGTCACGACTGGCATGCCACCACAACAACAGGGCCTTGTTGTCAGCCGCCCTGCTTGCTTGTTGTGGGGCTCTTTATGGCCCATCCATTGATGCCGCTTGCTGTGAGACTGTTCGGTTTGTTTGTGATAAACAAAGCCATTTTTCACATTTCATGACCTCCGTACAATGTATTTAAAGGATTTAATTTTGATTTACGGGCCATGAGGCTCTCCAGTGTCTTAAATTACTTTTGTTTTTGATCAAGAGCCCTCTGTAGGTAATCAACACGACATAATTACTTCAAAGTGCACTTGTGTAATTTTTAGTCCGTTTGCATGCATAGGTTTTTGAGGTCAGCACTGTCACAGTAATGATATGTTCTGCAATCATGGAGATACTGTTCTTGGAAATGCTTCTACATTCCTTGGTGTGTCTGCTTGATATATGAGGGCCTTGAGTAACAATAAGCAGAGCTGATGTAGACATGAGGCAGGTGTGGGGACTCCATTAGAGCTAGCAACCATTTGACTTGCACACCAGTGTCTAATCCTACACAGGAGCTTCACACAGAGAGGCAGGCCCCCAAGCAGAGCCCAGTGGAGAGGAGCGCTGTCGACGCCATACTGTTACACAGCCCTGCTGTGAGTTTTCCTCCTGCTCGCATGATGCCAATGAAACTAATGTAGTGGAAATGCACTGTGCTCAGGTGGAGGAGGCTGTTCATTACAGGTGCTACTGCTACAGCTACTCATTGTGCTGCATATCTGTGAAGAGGGGGGAAAAAAACAGTCAGGTGCAGAGTCTCCAAGAGAGACAAGCTGCTGGCTTCACATGCTGGACTTCATCTGTCAAATCTGCAGCAGTGTTGGCACAGGCTGAGCTCAGGTAATTGGAGACATAAATTGAGGAGAATTGATAATGCTGCTGCTGCTTTGCAGAATACTGTTGCTGAACATTGTTGCTGTCTACAGTCCAAATGAACTGCTCCAGAGGCTGTCACCGACATAGCTTGGCAAAAATAAACCTATGGTGACACAATTCTTCCCCGAATCATCTTAAATTAGCCTAAACCAAAAGTTTGAGCCTAAATGTGATTTGTGTCCTTGCAATGTGAACTTCCTGAAGTGTGCATGTGGGTCTGCACATGTTGAATATGTATGGGGCTTTTTTTGTATAGAAACATCATAAAACTCAACATTATACAGTTTCAGAATTCCTGCAAAATTGCTATATTGTCATTCTTTCTATAAAAACCGAGACCACAGACATACCATAGAAAGTGAGAGAACAATGTTTCAACAGGGGGCACTATACTCCAGTTATGTGCTGTGTTTTTTAATGTTCCTTTAAACAACTAAGGAAGAACAGTGGAACATCATCCCATCCCATTACTGTTACTTTAAATAAACATTGCTCTGAAAACATTCTGCAGCCTTAGCTGCATTGTGGATGGCCATTTTGTTTTCATACAATGTTCAAACTATATTTTGCAAGAAAATATATTTATGCTATGTTTGTGTATAATATTGGGAAACAGCTCAGTTTCAAGTAAAGTTAGAAAATAAGCTGACGCTGAGTAAGTAACTGAAATAGTTTGATTTTATAACTACATTAAAGCTGCACTCATGAGTTTTTGACCACCGAAAGGGCAGAAAACACAACAAGCTGACACATACACACCACCCCCCACATTCAGCTCAGCTATTCAGCTGCCTGCTTTTCACATCAATAGGATGTAAAACATAATTGGGCACAATTCACTCTACTTTTAGCTCTGTTTTGGTCACCACCAACATATAATAAAATATTTAGGTCCTTTAAGGGTTAGGGTTAGGGTTAATTAATACTAACCCTAATTGCTCCTCTTGCTCCTCTGTGTTGACCCTAACTTTTTTTTGCATTACGATTCTGCGCAGGTTATGTACAACAGTTTTACGAGGTTGTGTTAAGTAGATTCATGAGGCAAGAGATTGGGAGCTTGGGGGCAGCGGCGAGATCAAATAATGATTTAAAGAGGGTTAAAAAAGTTGGATGATTGCTAATTCTCGTGATTCAGTGTTTCAAACATGATGCTTAACGTAGGGTTACGCTGCAGAATCAGAATCAGAATCAGAATCAGAAAAAGCTTTATTGCCAAGTACGATTTTACACATACAAGGAATTTGCTTCGATGAGGTTAGGTGAGTTATGATGAATTAATGCAATTCCGTTATTTCTCAAACTTTAGCAATAGGAGAAAGTGCGCATGAGGTGTAAAATGATCTAACTTAACATGTCCATCCAGCACTAAAACCGAGCTCGTCACATGGGCCCTGCCTCCTCCTTCATGTGATTCATAGAATTCCATATGAGGTGCCTTATTTAACTAAAAAATGTTTTAACTTTAGCAAAAGTTACATGGTCATGATACACCCTGTTTAAAAGTCAAATGGAGACTCAACAGCAGGCACTAACCCACAGGCCAACAGATGCCCAACACAAAGGGGAAGAAAAACAGAAGGAGAGAATGAGATTAAAAATGAGATGCGGTGGATTATTAAAGGGCATTAAAATGACACAGAAGATTATTCTGATGCTGGTGATGCCAACCTAAGGTCAGCAACAGAAAACTGCCAGTCCAGCAGACAAACATAAATGAACAAACAAGATAACAGGAACAAGAGCACACACAGTTTAGCACTCCATGGGTACAATGTAGGGATTCAGGCCACACTTGAGATCTCCTCTCGTGTTGGCATTCAGGACGACTTTATTTCATTGTGTTTCCTTGTGGGTTAGCCTTTTATCCTTTGATTGAGGCTTCCTGACCTGCTTATTTCTCTATGTGCTCAAAGTAAATATGGCAGTCTTTGCTCACATTTTCCCCTTTGTATAACTTCTACTCCCTCCATTAGTTACAGGTGGTCCATGAGGGGGATTGACTTTGCCTTTTGGTGCAGCATTTAGCAGTTGACATCGGGGTGAATCACTGGGCAAGCAGCAGAAGCCATGAAAGCAAAGATTCAAAGCTGGTTACAGGGTGTCTCTTACCTTCATCGTATCACTTGAGCCATGGTAGCCACCCCTTTCACAATTAGGCAGTGAACTGAGATGGAAGGAAAAAAGGGACATTTGTGAAGAATTTGGTTACAAGTTTTTATTCTCATACTTAACAGGCAAACAGAAACAAGGCCCTGGGAAATGGCAGCGCTAACACCACTCTGTGCCATGCTCTAGCCTGGCACACAGGGATCTGGTTGGGAACTAATATGAAAAGGGCAAAGGTGCTGGAGCAGATCACTCTGCCTGGAGCACAACACCAGTGATGGAACGGAGGCCTGGATTCTTTCGGACACTAACAGCGCAGGTCAAACACAGGGTATAGAAAGGAGTTGGGGTCGCAATGCAACATCTACCCAAGCCACACAAAGCCAGCTTTTCATCCCTTCTCTGGCCATTCCACCAAGTCTATAATTGTCTTTGACAAAACTCATTAGCAGAGACCTTGTAGCAACATTGGCAATCAGAAATTCCATGGAGGGAGACATGCACAGAAACAATGTCCCACACACATTTCATTGCGCCTTTTGACGAAATGTAATGAAGTGTGTGTATTGTCCCCCTCATCTGAACTCTGAGCCACTGGTACAAAGACTTTGTTTTATGAGCCTTAGCTGCCCAGCGTGGGACACATCAAATGGCACCTCCATCGTGGCTCTTTTGTCAGACTAGAGGGCAAATTATTGTTTGAGATGTTGTTGTTGTTGTTGTTTTGGCTCCTATTTATACGGAGAGGCCGTTACTATCGTGTCAGAATAATTCATATTCTTTTGCATCGCAGGCACATGCTCATTAAGAGAGGGTCTGAATGTAAAGTACACATGTGACAGATGCTCCTGACAGTGCTTTGACAGATACTTACTTAGCCCCTCATTGACCCATAGTATTATATCATACAACATACCTCAGTAGCAGCCATTATTAAACTGGTCTCAGCCTCTCTGATGGACCGGTTAAAAGAAATTACAATGAAAATAACATATACAGAAAACAAGGACGTGTGGTGCTTGTATGCTTCACACCCATGTTGCTCAAGTTTACCTCTGACTCACGTTAGGGATGGGATTTCTTTATCTCACCATTATGTTTGAAGTGTGCTGCCTATTTTACAATTTAAGTTACATTTAAACATTAAGATGACACCTGTCTTGCAAGATGTGTAGTAGCAGAAACAAGTGGTTGTCTAAATAAATGTGGTCAGTGCAGCCACTGCTCCCAGATGTTTCAGCTGTCAAAAGTGATAGAGTTGTCTTTGAATTCATAATTGATTACATTCACAAATTGTTTTTTGCGGTCCAAAAAAGGTGGGCTGCAAAAAGCTTCTCTTATTACAAAGTAAACATTTTACTCTGGTATTCTAAGGAAGTGAAGATTAAATTCTTAAAGCATAATTCAATAACACAAATGTGATTTGAAAACACCTGAAGGCATGCGTAGGTCCAACCCTGTCACTGAGAATTTACATTTCCAGACAGCTGATTTGCATTCATAATTATGTTGTGGTGACAATGTAATCACTGCCTAGATTATGTTGAGAGACAACATTTCTGTCAGTGTGTGAAACTACATTTTCTGTAACATGCTGGAGCTACAGGGAAGTGGATGGTGGGCATAAAAAGTTCAGGACTGTCACACCACAGTCCAGGGTTCACATCCAGCCTCTTGGTCGGTGGTTAGGTTTAGGTGATGAAAGCGCTTTGGCAACGATTAGGGAAAGATCATGATTTTGGTTTCATGTTAATAAGAAAATATTAGATCTCAAGTCACTGCTGACTTTTTCTATATTAAAACGGACCATAATATTTCCTGCCACAGCAACACTGCCTATTCTGATGGAAAACAAATGAAATCCACGGTCAGTAAACATACGTTCAATATCAACATTTTTGCGATTTGCCAGGCATGTTAATTAACAACATTTCCCCTTTAATACAAAATGTAATTCTGTCGACATTACCTTTCCTTGAAAATGTATTTGCTGTTACTAATTAGTGGCATATAAATGTAACTTCTAGGAGACAGGACTGATAGGCACATGGCATGTAAGAACATATTGCTATTCATATTGATTTAAAAAGTTTGTCTTAAATTTGTACACTTTCAACACTGGCATTCTGAGCATTGATTACTACTTCTTCAGGAGAGAGACTGGAAAAACAGCAGACCTCCGTGAAGAAAAATGTGTTCAGTAATATTATTCCCACTCTGCCTTGTATTACAAAACATGTGTAGCGCATAGAAAAAAATCAAAAACTAAAAAACAAAACGATGCAGCTGTCGAGGATATAACATTTCTTTCTTGTCTCAAATTATTCACTGGTGTGATGTGTACTCTTAAATGTTGCTCAGTGTTTATGCTTTGTTTGAAAGCGGCACAGATTGATGGGGCTAACACCCTACTTTAGATGATCATGTTCAGAATTATAATTCTGCTCCTTCATCTATATAAAAGTGTTCCATGTCCCAAACATTGACTTTAATAGAACACCTGCCAGTTCTGACAGTCAGCTGGCCTATTGACTTGAAAAGAGCAGAGGATGCAAGCAGCAACTTGGCTCAGAAAAGATCAATGATCCATGAATGTAGAGGAGGGGTGGGGGGGTTGTCTGCGTGTACACTTATGGAAGTGTTTGATAATAACAGACATGTGAGTATAAAGACACCCGCTGATTTCATACAAGGGATGGTCACAGAGTAATAATGTCAAACCTGTTTAAGTATTCATGTTTACCATAGCTTGTTTTTCTTTTTTTGCACACTTGCGCCTCATTCACAGATTATCTAAAATCTGTTTTGGATTATGCAAACTTGCTCTCATAGGCACCCATCATCTCCCCCCTCCCTAATGAAAAATGTAATTTACCAAGAGGGAAGGCGTGTATTAGGGAGATTTAGTTGTGCATATAGGCTACTGTACCTAAGCAACTTATTATCCTGTAACATTGTAGTTTGCCACAGATTTCATGTCTCGCCTCAGATTAAAGATGTCAGACAAACAAAATGTCTTGTGTTTGTCCCCTCCCCTTGTGTCCACCATCACCAGTGACACCAAAAATGAATCTAAACATCATGTTTTTTATTTATTTATCCTTACTTCTAATTCAGGTATTTTCATTTCATTTATTTAAACGCTGAGTTTTCTCCCTATGTTCTAAACGTGAACAGCTGATCCATGACATTCAGATCAGTTTCCATTTACAGATGTGTCTCCTTATTGTCTCCGCTCTGCGCAGCTGCTTTAGCCCTGTTTAAAACACTGTGTGTAGGACAGACTAATTGACCTGTTAGCTGCGTCAGGCATACGCTGCTATATGAGCCCATCATGGCCATTATCTCTGCTTTCCCTCAGGTACATCGCCATGGTGGTAATCCCATTGCGCATGCATCATTACCTTCACTAGCAAAGGCAGCTTTTCTTTACAGCCTCCAATTTAATTAAACTTGGTTGTAAATATTTGATGCACACCTACCCTACATTTTAATGTATAGAGCAAAGCAGCAGGCTTCGTGAGTGATTACTGTTGGGGAGGAGGAGGAGGAGGAGGCGAGGCTCCCTGTTAGCATCTTGTCATTAACAGGACTGTTACAGTAACGGCCTGTTGACTGATCTAGACCTGCAGACTTCTTATGATGAAGCTCACTCACATCAGGTACCTTTTCCCTGCACGCTTTGTGCTGAATATCTTTTTTATTCATTATTGCACAGCAACTTTTAATAAAGGAAAGGTATCCAGCTGCTCGAGTACGCTACCGTATTAAATCCCCTACAGGCGACCTTTAGTTGAAAATATATCACATATATCATAAGTGTTAAGTATGCCAGTCGTCAAAGTCGCGTGTCCTCTTTGCTGCTTATGGCAGGTTCATCGGTGATGAGAGACTCAGACCTTTGAATAGCCGCCTTCTTGAAATAGATGTATTCAGGCCATATTAAAAATATATTTGTTTTTGCGTTCAGCCTCACGAAGATCACTTAATAGGTCTCAGATTAACACAGAAGGAAAAACTGCAGTGGGGGGAAAAAATCCAAATAGGCCTAAGTTATTATTCCTGACCTTCCTCATCTTCATCATGTCGATTTTCCTGGATTTACCACACTGCGTGCACTGCTGACAGCTCCGCCATTGGCCAAGGACGCACAGGATGACCACAGCGCCTCTGACCTGAGCCTGAATTGTCCTAATACGGGGAAAGACTTTTATTACAAGCATAATCCCACAAATACGACCTCAAATGACGCTTTGCGAGGTTGTGGACTATTTGCAGGTATTGTTTCAGGGGTGGTCTGGAATCAGATTTAGTCATAAAACCTAAATCTTCGCCTGCCGATGTAATAATAATTCACTGGTTTCAGGAATGAAGAGAGGAGATCAAGTCAGAAACAGAACAGACCTTCGCGACCGAGGAAATCATTGATTTAACAACATCATTTCATTTAAATGATTCTATATAAAAGGCAGCTCTCCGCTCTTTGTTTTCGGCAGGCAAGTTTACATCGTTTGTTCTGTAAAGTAAAACTGGTTTCACAGACTTGTCAAATCGAGTATGTAGATTGTGGAATAGCGCGTCAAAATCAATATCCCAGCCGCAATTAGTTCTCACACAACCCTTTTGTCGTTCGCCACGGCACTATTTGATTTTAAAAGTTTGAAATGTGAGGATCAGAAAGTTTTTCAGAGCGTCAGCAGGAATCACAGACTACAGTGATCATCTTATTACAGCTGTCTGCAGGAGAGTAATAAGAGTTAGCCCATAACGAGATGGACTATAGGCAAAACAGGCAAATCAAAGGGACTTTGATAGACCATGTGAATTTCTCTGCCGGGTTTGATCCTACAAATGACCTTTTAATTAACACAATGTTAAGTTAGTGCAGCGGCTCGCTACACAGGGGACAAAGCAGCATTCATTCTATGTCCCTGCCTCGCTGCTTGGCCTGAACAGTAACAAAGTGTTTGATGCCACTCCTGATTAGATGCTGACAATAGAGAGACGATGTCCCCTTTCTTCCGCAACTTGTGGATTTCACTCACGTCTTCCTCTGAATTCTGACCTTCCATCAGCGCTGCGCCTTTCATGCGTCGAGTCAAGATGATCAACTTTGATCAAACGCACATCCGCAAATGTTTTAATTGGCCGACCGGGCTCTATAAATAACCAAGACACAGAAAACGAAAGCTCTTGGAAAAAAAAATGTATTCTTAGAAAAAAAAAGTCATGAATGGCAAACACAGAAGAAGCTCACATTTTGAACACAAAGACAAAACTGTTCAGGTCCACGCGCAGCACAGGGGATCCAGTCCTTCTACAGCCAACCTCATGTCCGACAAGCTTTTCTCTTTTACATCAGGCAAAATGACACGAAGCCACAATAAAACGCAACATGTAACAAAATACCGAAATGATATACGAATCAACCAATAAGCACGTTAAATAACAAACAAACAGACGACGTACCAAAATAATAAATACACAGAGAAATAAATAGGTCTGCTACACTACACGATTGCCATACACAAATTCGGCCGTTTGTATTGGGCCCTTCTCGTTCCTTTGCATCTAGAATTTTTGCATAAATTCTTTACCACCATAAAAAGAAAGTTGTGCAAAACGATAGCCACGTCCACAGTTTGACAGCTCCCACTGCTGCAGCGCCAGGTGACTCCCATGTGTCATATTGAGGCCGCTACTCGGCCAGTGAGTCCTTTAGTGCATAATAAATGTCCCCTTATTTATTGTGGTGCAGTTTCCAGCAATCTAGGAGGAAAAAAACACAGCAGGAAATAAGGTGAGCTCCCAAAATGAGAAGAAATAAGCAGTGTTTGTAATAAGTTATTTAACAAAACAGAGAAAGTTTATTACTCGGCTGACTGCAATATAAATGTTCATGTTTTGTCTCATATTTTGATGTTTATTATAAATTACTTTTGACTACATGCATTTTAATAACCTGCCCCCCGCCCCAGTCATATTTAGTTCAAATAAGAAATACAATTTAGCATTACATATTTAACCGAAAGCGACAGAATGAGTGTCAAGTGTGGATCCTTGTTCACCTGTGAGTGTTTCATGGTGTGTGTGTGTGTGTGTGTGTGTGTGTGTGTGTGTGTGTGTGTGTGTGTGTGTGCGTGCGTGCGTGCGTGCGTGCGTGTGTGTGTGTCGTGACTTCACTGGTTTCTTCCAGTTCAGTGCAGACTCTCACCTCCTTCACCTCTTCATCACTGGTCTGAACGCAGTGACCTTGTCATCCTGCACGGTCCCACAGGCTTCACTGAGGTCAGATGACTGTGTGTCTGCTTTGCCACCAGAGAATCCTACACGACCAAATAAAAGCATATCTGAGAAACTTGCCCCCGATGCAAGCTGGCAGAAAGTGTCTCAGCACTTCACGACCATAAAAATGGTTTTTACTACATCCAACAATGCATGGAAACTTAAATCATATTTGGCAATGCTGATGTGCCTTAATGTACCAGGCAGTGGAAATCACTGTATTCCTCTACAGAACCAATTTTTCCCCCTTTCAATATGTTTAATGTTGCTGATATCAGATGACATACCTTCAATAGTGGAGTACTGACACGTGTCTGGGAGTGCAGCATAGGATGAACAGTGCAGTTGGAGGTCCTTGTGACTGTAGCTGCCGGTGCCATAGACTTTTGAGTGCAAGGATGAGCCCTCTGGGAAGGGGCTCTCGGCATTGGCGACGCTGCCTGATTCATGGAGGCCTCTCATGGCCCCACACTGTCCGGTAGGAGCCACGGCAAGCCTGGTGCTCTGCAGCTGGCAGTCTCCGCTTGAGTTGCCTGTCCTGACATCCGAGCCATGGTGCTGAGGGCTCAGTATCACCCCTGAAGCTGCCGTACGAGCCAGAGACCAAATCCGAGGCTTATCTGATGTTTCAAAGTGAGACAGGGACACCGTTCCTGTGAGGCTGGTGGAAGAGGGTGGCTTGGACACTATAGGATCCAGGAAGTCGGATGGGAGAGGGGGCAGGGTGGTGACACTTTTGATGGCGCAGGGGAACGCATGAAAGCTGTTAGTTAAACTCAGGTGCAGCTCAGAGCTGCAGTCTCTCTTTTGAGGAACTCCAGATACTGCCATGGCCCTCTGGAGGTCCTGCTCGTCTGCAACCACCTTCTCACAGTCACTGTCCAGCTTGTCACAGTCCTCCTCATCCATGTCCTCCAGATCGCTGAGATGCAGATCCTTCTCCTCCTTGCAATCACTAGAATCTGCATGGAAGCAAGGAGATTTTTTGGTAACACTGTTTGAAAAGAAGACATACTTTGTTCAGAAAATTTTCAAATGTACTTTTTTACCCTATAACCTACTGCAAAATTGAACTTTATGCCACCAAAAGGTAGATGAATGATTACCTTTGGTGACACATTCTTGGTCGCTCTTGTTTAGGTCATCCTTCCTGTCATCGCTGGCCTTATTCTTTGGTGACCAGGTCATCTTGTTCTCTTTCTTTAGCCTCCTCCTGGCATTAGCAAACCAGGTGGACACCTGGGTGAGGGTCATTTTGGTGATGATGGCCAGCATGATCTTCTCTCCCTTGGTGGGGTAGGGGTTCTTGCGGTGCTCATACAACCATGTTTTCAGGGTGCTGGTGGTTTCACGAGTTGCGTTCTTTCTTCTGGCTGTGCCATTAAAGTCTACTGTCCCGTATCTGAAAAGTGACACGAACAAATTCAAACATGCACGCAGACAGTGGCTATTAGTGCAGTTGGTGATGGATATCACTCCGGCATCTTATGTCTTTACTCCCTGCTATTTGAAATATATACAGTGTTGCTCCATGCAGGTATCAGTATGGAGTTACACTCTGACCTGATCTGAATGCAGCATATTCCCTCTGTTAATGGCAGCTTTTAATGATCAGTGGTGAAATGCTAATGCTCATATTACACATAGTGGACACACATGAAGGTAGAATTTACCTGTCATATTGATACTGTCCAAGTGAGTGGTCGTAAGGATAGTATGCAGCGGTTTGAGTGATGCCAGAGTGTAAAGTGCCTGTGCTGTCCTTAATGTCATACTGTGGATTCTGTAAGAGACAATGAGGTTGTTATAAGTATGCAACATTCAATGTTTCTCAACATGTTGAAGATTTTTGAAGACAATCTCAAGCATAAATTTAATTTTCTTCTATTTTCATGTTTTTAAACTAACAACAAATCACTCTAAGGCAGAGTGATTTGAGCTTGACAATAATACTCCTACACAACACCAATATGTCTTTTTACAGTGTATTTTAAAGTATAATGATCCCAGAATGGTCATTTTTATTATTGTGCATATATGTATATTTACTTTTCAACTGTTTTCAAGGACAATGTGCAATATTTCTATTGATAAATTTTAGCTGACTTCAGGTGTTTAAAATGAGAAGTTTCAGTTGCTTTGCAAAATATGCATTTAACAAGTCATTTAGTCCTTTATCCACTCCAAAATCGTTCTTAGTTCCATCTTACTGAAAGCCAACAATCCTAATTAATACAATTTAACTTTTTTTAATGTTGTTCAGCAGCATACAAGTGCTAATAATTTTGCAACAATAACAAAATGAGATTTGAGTCAAATGTGACAAGTTCCTCTGCAGCCTCTGCGCTGCTTCCTCTCACCAAAGTGACAGGATTTTTTTTTTTTTTTTTTTACTTGTTTTAAAGGGGAGCCAGATGAGACTGGATGCTGGACTAAACGGCTTGTCGAGACGGATATGTTTGCAGTGTGAGATAAATTGATGAACAAAACCCGGTTGATCGATCAGCCTGAGCCCCCCTCCCCCCTTAGCGCATCAGATGAGGCTGAAGTGAGCCCACCAGAGTGGAGTAGATAGCGGATGGGTCGGTGCTGTAGGGGAAATAGTTGGCGTAGTTCTGGCTGGCGGCGGCCGCTGCGGCGTAGGGAGAGCTGTACATCCCCAGCGCTGCGTTCAGCTCGGTCCGGCTGCTCGCCAGGAGCCGGTTTTCGTAGGACGGGCAGCAAAAGGAGGCGGCGGCGGCGGCGGCAGCGGCGGTCTGGGAGCAGGCTGTCCCGTCAGAGACCGACCTGGAAATCGAATCGCAGCAAGTCGTACTGGGGTTTGCCGACACGAAAAACTGCATGAAGAGAATCGTGGATAGACATGGTCATTGGCTGTTTCTGCTCATATCTGGATGTCTGTGGTAACTCTGGAGCGACTGTGGGGGAAGCATTGCAAAAAGATATCTGAGTTAAGTTGTTGATCCTTGAAATCTTAAAACGAGTGAAAAGGTGAGCTGGTCTCGTATGTTTGTTGTTCACATCAGTTCAGTTATCATGAACCTTAACTTGTGACCTGCCTTAATTCAAGGTAAGTCACTTTTCAGAGAATTCTCGGATTGAGAAGAAAGTATCTTACATTGTGAACAAGTGTAACAAACGATGTCACCGTCATTTATTTAATGTCTTAATAAGTCAAATACTGCAGTAAATGACACTGGAATCATATTTTCCGGTGGATATTAAGATGGAAAGAGATGTACGCAATCCGTGCGTAAAAGTGCCCTTATCATCGATTTGAAAATTAAACTTAGACTTCGTGGAAGAACAATCAAAAATAATGTCAGTGTCAAGTAAATCACCACCTTATTTCAAATGTTAAAGATTTTAATTCTGTATATAATCAGTTGAACGCTCAAAAATAGCCTATTGTCGAGATAAAAGTTGGTGACAACTTTTCAATCAGAGTAACTTTAGTCCCCTGATCGACTTGAACTTCCTCGAACTTGACATTAAGCGCAACAATAGTGTCTCAAAATGTAAACAAACCGCTTTAATCAAGTTTTAAAAGCTCTCAAGATGATGGCATGTATTTAACGTCCCACAAGTCATTTAAAGAGAAAGTATGTGTACGAGCGCTACAGCCCAATTACACCTCGCACTGAGCAATAGGTGACATTCATGCCTATTGTCATCAGAAAAACACGTGAGTTCATTCATAATTCAGTGTAATTGGACACGGGAGCGTGTATATCGATATTTGGTTCAACAACAAAAGCACCACGCGAAAATAGCTGCCAATACTGTCAAAGCAGTCACTCACTCAGGAATGTTTCTGTCAGAGAAAAGTGTTCTGTCTACAGGAAAGCAAAAGAAAATATGCAACAACAAAAAAAGCCAATTGTGTGTCTGTGCGCGTGTGTACACAAAACTTAGAAATAAGAATCAAAGTGGCTTACCTGTGAAGTTGCATTGTAAGGGTATCCAAATTGCGAGAAAGACATAGCTGCTTCTTTTGTTACCATCAGCAATATTCTTCACCCTTGATCGATTGCAACCAATTCTACTTCAAATCCACCGTCTTACACACATTTCCACGCACGGCCTTTCGCTCAATAATAGATGACTTCACTCATAGGAGGGAGACTTTAGGCTGGCACCAGCTGCAGATTGTTTTATATGAATGAATAATCCCCCCAAGGACCCGATAAGAAATAAAATTAAGCGTCATTAAGTGCAAAAAAAATGTTGTTGTGTTAGCTGAAGGAGGCTTAAAGGATAACGTAAGACTTGCAAGATATGGACTCTGCTTGTGCTATTATTTGTGGCTCTATAGTTCTTTAGCATTCATCCATGCAAGGGTATCAGCGTGACGTCACTGTAATCCCGGAACGGCAGGGTACCAAGGATAGAATAATGTCTTTGCCAATCACGTTCAACGCAGGGTTTTCTTAAGGTGCACTGTGCAGTCTTTTGTAATAGAATTCGTCACCGATTTGCTGAAATAAAGTCTCGGAAAATTGTATTATTGTTCATCATTATTGAATTGTAGTGTGACAGCATATGGAAAGCCTTTGTGAAGTCAAATTAATGAGGGGGAAAAAAGAAACAATGAATGTTTTTTGTCACTGGGGTGAGTTATCACACAGCATACACATTCGGCAGAAGGGATTACTTTTTCTTTTCAACAAAACAAACAGGAATCAAACATGTAAATTACAGAGTCTGTTGAGAATTTTCTGTTAAAAGCATTTTAGTTTGAAACAGTTTTTATTTTATTTGTGATCTGTTACAATTAAAGCCGTTTGAACGAGGACATGTGAGACTTTTTTTTTTTTAATCTCGACCTCTGTTCGCCTCTGGCTCCCTGGCCAGAGGTCCATCCCAGAGTTAATGACGATGATGTTTCTATCTTTCTCTATTAGAGAAAGGGGCAGTCCCGGCAGGAACGGTTAGAAGGGTTTTTGGCAGGTCAATAGACCAGTGATTGATGCGCGCCTGGAGACCTACGTGACCATTACGCGTAATGCGTAATTGTATCAATTAACAAATGGATACATGCCCTTGTTTAACCAACGGGTAACAGAATGAAAATATGCCTTAGAGGTGAAATCCGAAGAGCTGTGCTCGGGAAAAAAAAAAGAGAGAGACAGTGGAAGCCCCGCTCCCCAGTCTAATTAAATATCCGTGGATGGGGGCGACGAGAATTGCATTTTAATTGAATGATGCTCACTTGAAAGATGGGTAAGGAATGATGCTGCCTCACAGTGAATGAAACGAGAAATGTTTCTAAGCCTTATTAGATCAGCAGCTCAACCATCACCAGTTCTCTCGCTGTCTCCTATAAACATAAACAAGCTGTGCCCCCTCCTCGTGTGAAGTTGAGCTGGGACAAGGAGGGAGGGAGGAAGGGAGGGGGGTCTATGATTCCCCCCATACACACTATATTTGTATTGACAGCGATGATCACTCCTACTGAGTCATAGGATCTGCCTGTTTCTGACTGTTTAAGGCTGTGTAAGGTTTCCGTTGTCACGACTGATAACCTTGTGCCAAATTTCCTGGTGTCCTGTCTTTCCGATACTGATGTATGGCGTTTCTCCCCTCGGAGACCAATCTGCGATTATGGTGTTTTTCTCCGAGGGGCGCTAAAGAGCCGCGTGTAGGAGATGAAGATCTCCCGTCAAGAGATTTTCCTTAGAGATAAAGTGGACGGAGTGGTCATGGTCCAGGCTCCGGGAAGTGCCTGGGAAGTAAACACCCACAGGCAGCAGCAGCTCACACACACACCACGTATTTGGTTCTGACAAGTGCTCATTGCTTCTGACAGGCAACTAAGTTACAGCAGGGAACTTGTTGAAAAACACACCATGGTCCTCAACAGGAAGCGCTTTTCCACATTACCAAACTGTATCAAACTTTGCAGTTATTCTTTGAATAAAATATGCTGTTAAATTCATTTCTTTTCCCAACTTGTTGATTCTTTCAATGTACAGTCATTTCTCCAGCCATCGCACTCACTGATATTTTGGGCTGATCCTGCATCCACATGTTTTAAGTTGCCAGAACTGACAGAAAAATGTGCACAGACAGATTACTCTAAATCAATTATATCCACAAATGAAAGAGATAAGCCAATTTGATTACAACATGACTAATTCCAAATACATTGTTGTGGTATGAATGAAAACAAGAAACAGAGTAACTAAAGACAAAAAGTGAAATGCCCTGTACATTAACTGTGTTGGTCATTTACAAGATGAAATATCTCAATGTATGACATAATGTATATGCAAAACATCTACTCTCCACTGTTTTCACTTTTGTGACAATGCAATGTTCAGTGGGATTTCAAATATTTGACTGAGTTTAAGAAGTAGAAGAAAGTTCTCAACAATCAAAGAACCATTTAATCCTTCAGTTTAGAAAGATTCAGAATCACAATACAGTACGTGGAGGTATGTGACTTTAACTGGACAGTGGCAAAACTTTAGCACAGAATGAAACACTTTTCATGGATAAGTTTCAACATTTTGAACTTTACCGTTCACAAGTTACCTGAGGAGAATGGACACTTGCATGCCTAAACCATTATTCCATAGAAGAATGTGCACGCAGAGAAGGCTGAAACAAGCTAAATGTAATTGCATGCTGGTGGTTGATGCATTTCTACAAGGGCATGCATGATGGCCCAAGTGCATATGGACATGCTCATGCATAATGCATGTCCAGCAGTCAGTGTAGATCTCACTGAATCAGGCCGAAATGAGCACTAATTGTAATGGCAGACTGACCACAATGCCCTTTCCTCCAAAATGTGTCACAACCTCACCATGACTTTTTTTTTTTTGTTACAGTGTTTTGTCTGGAGTACTTAGTAATCACAGTGTAACAAGTAACAATGTTTTGTTTTTTAGCAGCTAAATGGCTGACAATGGTAATTAGTGATTCCCCTTTCTCAGACCTTTTTTGTTACTTCTGACAAAGTCTGCCATTGTAAAGGTTTAGAGTACTATAGAGTATTACACTTCCAATAGCATCCTATCACCAAGAGCATCTTTAGCAGCAGGAGGGTGTAGTGGTCATGCTTAAGTTGTCAGATCATCACTGCGTTCAAGCCCAAATAAAACTGGTCAAATGGAACTGTGAAATAAGGCAAAAAGAAATCACATCCTTCCTTGGAGTTATCACATGTGGGGACATTCACAAGTGGCTACACGAAGTATTGCAAATAAATTCAGCATCATTTCCAATGTTTAGCGTCCTGCATATGTGCATTCTCATGATACATAAAAACAAAACATGCCTCCACTTTAAACAGGCTCCAACAAACTCAGGCAGTTGGAATTTGTAGAAATACCATCTGACCCATGACTGGTCATGTAATAGAACATTTAACTACTAGCAGACAAAGGCATTCACCCTTATAGTGCATTCACTCACGTTATTTAAGAATAAGCAAGTCCAAACCTCCATTATATCTTATTCTAACGGATCCATGTGGTTACTAATGAGACTGAGTAATGCACGCATCCTCCATTAGAAGCATCACTGGGTGGAAAAAGAAAAAAAAAACCTGGAAAGGTTAAGTCAACACTCAATAGCTCCCAGCCCTATTCTCCTTCTTAATACATTTCCTATGCTGACTTAATGAACCACACAAAGCCTTTCTGGTTTTTCATCAGATGGGGGGTAGCGGTGGTGGTGCTGGAGGTGGAGGGGGCGCTGTATGAAATGGTAATAAGGGCAGACAGACGGAGAGACGGAGGGAGAAGCACGAGCCGAGCAGGGGATGAAGCTGCACCTACCTGGAGGTGTGTGATCTCATTAAAGCCAAATTGGTATATGCCAATAAATCCATGGCTTTTGTGATCTGGAATTATTACACACACACGCATACAGTGCATACACACAAACTTCCCCCCATGAAGGGCATTATTAGTGCTACAAAATTATCCAAAATGGAAAGAACAGTAATAAATATTGTAATGAGAAACAATGGAGCAGTGGCAGATATGGTCACAGCAGTGGCCGGTCAACACCAAAGCAAACATCCCCAGGGCTGGGGAATAATTATAGCATGCAGAGGGAGTCATTAAAGCTTCATTAAATGGAGGGAAAAGGGATAGGGTGAGTATGACATCATGGCCACTGTCTCGATAAATCAATCATGAGTGGAGAAAAAGCGGACAATAATTGTATGTGATGACGGTACAAGTTTGATTGCTGTTTAAGTAGTGCCACTGTGCTGTGAAGTGCTTTGACTGGTTTCTTGACTTGAGACAATGTGTATTTTGAGAGAGCATAATCACAAACATATCCATTAGGTTTTGTCTTCCACAATTTTAGCATGAATCTATACATTAATGGACAGGCATGGCTGGTGTTTCATCATGGCACTTTGATCGCTCAGAGTCAGATGTTTAGCTCAAACAAACCTTAGGCATTTTGTGTTGGGAGCCGCATATCCCAGAGGCCCCTGGGGCTCCCGCGAGAGGGAGAGGGAGAGGGAGAGAGAGACAGAGGGGAGAAAGACAGAACGAGAAGGAGTCGTGTGTGTTGTTTGTGTGCGCTGGCTGGCAGAGTCCCCTTGAGGCTCTACTGTAAAGCTATCATCAGTGGTGGTGTCAGGGATTTGTAGCTTGTCACTGAGAGAGCGAGAGAGTGCTGGCAGTGACTCTGGGAAATAACTGCTTATGGAGCGAGAGCCTGGCTTGCACAGCTTGTACGGGTGTAGGTGTGTGTGAGAGAGATAGAAAGATGGAGAACGAGTGGGAGGAATGTGTGTCTATTTTCTCCCCAGGGTGTCTAGAGATGTGTGTGTGTGGACGGGTAGGTTGTGGGTCGATCATACCATGTGTGGATCCATGTGCCGTCTTTCATCTCAGGGCCTTAGGCTCTTTGTCTATGTGTGTTCTTGTCGGCAAGGGTGTGTGTACATGTCTTTTCTGGGCGTCTTAGAGCTGTCATTGCTTTGTGGCATTGCGTGGATCCTCATGAATTAAAGTTCACATTTGGACCTGAATATAATCAAATATGTATTCAGTTACCAGCAATAAGAAGTCTATGTATGCTGCCTCCCTGCTACTACGTTCGTGTTTGTGTGGTCTTTGCTGAGATGGATGCTGACTTCAAACCGAACTTTCCCTCAAGGCGGAGGGCCAGCAGCAGCAAAACGCTGCTGTCGGGTAAATACATGTATCTGCAAAAAAAAACAAGCTCCTCTGGAATGAGGAATGGAGGGCTCATTTTCTCATTGACAACCATGTATTTCTGAAATCGCATGTTGGCGGTTGACCAGGTTTCAAGGGCCCGAGGGTCATGAAATTCACTCAACTCATAAATGATCATGTCAGCGTTCAAATGGAGGAAAAAAAAAGAGAAGACGAAAATCGCAGTTACATGGTTTCCATCTGACTGCAGCTGCTAAATCCACGGCAGCATTGTGGTCCATCTCTAGAACCTGCAGAGGTAGAAATACAGTTCCTATTACTGTCAGTCCAATTACTGGCCACAGCACAGTCACCGCTGTCAGCACCAGACAGGTCATGGTATGTTTAGGCATCTTTCCTCTCATGTATCACCATATTTTCTAGTCAGGGGTACTTGTATACCATGCATCACAGCTTTGAGCTTTAAAAAACTAATATAATATAATCTACTCTTGTAAATGATCCATTATGCAGGGTCATGAGTTGAGCAGAGCAGGAAGTGATCAAAGCTCTCGCTCAATGAGGTGTGAAGGACATCAACATCCCAGTGTACACGGAGAGGAGCCTGCTTTATGGACAAACACTGGGAACAAGTAAAGATTTTAGAAGAAAATGACAACATAACAGAGAAATGGTTGCAATATTTCCGCTGTAGTTTAGTGTGTCCTTGTGGCAATCTACCACACATATACACATATACACCCAAGTGGGGAATGTGATGAGAAGTGGTCTAAATATTGAAACACTCTCCATTACAGAGGACAGTGCTCTGTGTTGAGTGCGTCTGCTGAGCTTCCTCTAGTGTTGCACCACACAGAGACAGAAAAAGGCCCAGGCCCATCTGGTCTTGGTTCAGTCTGGTTTACTGCAACGTTGTGCCAATACAAATAGCTGTGCTTGATGTTTGTTTGCATAAATTGTTTTGAAAGGCTTCACCAAGAGTTTTTTGGGTGGATTACGGTGGGGAAGTTGGGGAGCCAACCGTGGTGGAATAATCCTCACTGAGCTGACAGTTAGATTTGCTCTTCTTTAAAAATAAAAAAAAAGAAGAAGATTGTTTTGGATTTTTCTTCTCAGTTTCTGGCAGTGAGTTTGGACTGTGAACTTTTCAGTGGGTTGTGTAAGCGTGTGCGTGTGCATATAATGTGGGTGTGTGATGACGGAGAACGCTGAGCCGCTCTCTCTTCTCTCGTAGCATAGCAGTGTCGATTTCAATAACATCAGCATAGCGTTTAACACATGCTAAAAGTTCAGTTAGAAGTTCAGAGGCCCAATGCGATGCAGGGAAAATGTCTCTCTTCCTAAAGCCCTCGCATATCCTCTTTGATTTTTCTCCCACAGGTCAAGGACAGAAAAAGCAAAGACATGTAGTGAGGTGAATTAGGCTTGTATTACACCCATAAAAAAAACACAGCAAGTGAAAATGTACCTTGCATTACAGCAGGCACTTTTTGTTGCTTTGATTGTGCACCCTGATAAAAAAAAGATATAGCAACCAATTGGTAGTCATCATCGCTTAGTTCTGGTTTTGTTACAGGTATAAGAAATTGACCTGATTGATTTCATGTCCAGGTAAGTGTGCCAGATCAGTGCTAACTGGTACCAGACAGATTTTTGTGTTAGCAGTACAGATACCCAGAGCCCCCAGTAGGATGGAAATCGCAGTTCTACCAATGACAGTTCAAGCATTCGGGCCCTCTGTTCCTCATTTGCTGCGTAGCCGGTGGAGGTCCCTCCATGGTCGTATCCCAACTCGATCCAGATGCGGCAAAAAATATTTTTTGCTGCAACATTTGTCTTTGTCTTCAGCTCCTTTGCAGCCACATCACGTCAGGCTGAGCTAATGATGGTATATTTTCTTGTCCGTAGACAAAAACCTGACATTTTTGCTCGATTCTTAACCATTTATGTGTTTGTTCTGAACAGCTCAGCAACCAGAGTGATACAATATGACAAGGCCTACTTCCATTCCCTCAAGACTTTTATCCTAACAATGACGACACAAACAATAAGTAAATTCTTTTTTTTTTCACTTATATTCTGGAATCAGAACATTTCTTTGTGTGTTTCAAATTAAAATAAATAAATAAAAAAAGAAGTCCTGAAGCGTCTTCTGGTTTCTGAAAGCACAGGCTCACACTAATAAAATCCAGTGTCAACCAACTTGATGTTATGCTTTTTGTTTCCTAAAATTTCATTCTCATCAGTTGATTTCCACTCAGACATGGTTATTTCATTTCCCTTCCATTCTCCTTTTTCCAAATTCTAGCTCTACCAGCAGGCTTGAGTTTTTTCTGTTGATCCAATGTGGATCCACCTTAAGAAAAAAAAAGAGGGAGTGGGGCTCCCTCAATCCACCCAACTTAAAAGCAGATGTTAGATGGTTGCCAACATCAAAAAGTCCTGTTAACTGTAGAGAAGGTGAAATCATATACCTCTGATTAGCCTTTTCACTGGTTAATGTGAACGGGCTTAGTACATGGTTGCTGAGTGAACCCTGACCTTGGTTTCATGGCCAATACATCATCAGATTACAGGAAAAAAATAAAACGCACACTTTTGTTTCAACTTTGCCTTGTTAAGGCTAATTTCTGATTTGCAGATTGTCAAGCTCACTTTGGAGAAAGCAAGAGGAATGGATCAGATCTCCACAAGGCCCCTTGCTCTGGAGTAACACGGATGCCTCTAAATAAGGGGGCAGTATCCTTGAAATACCATAACTTGGCATTTAGGATCCTCTTTCCTTGCTCGGTTCAAGATGTTTTCCATTTGAGGTCGAGATATCTAGAAAGTAGATGTGCTGTCCATTTATCTCGAGGATATTTATTCTGAGAATGATAAGGGGTAAAATATGGAGAGAAAAATGGTGCAAGGGGGGAGGGTAGGGGGCTAACAACATTCCTTTTAAATATATGGTGAATGAGGGTCCTTCAACAAGTGTTGTGTTTACTTTGCTTGTGGGAAAACAAATCTACACAGCCGGCGTCTGAGGGGGCTGTAAAACAGCTCTTTGGTATGAAGCATGGCTTAAATTCCATCGGCAAGCACAGCAGTGTCACCCCAAGGTGTTGAGAGCAAATATACGGTGTTACCTTTAGGCTAAATGAGGGAAAAAACACACAGAGATTGAAGTGCACATCAGTGACAAAGTAGAGCGAGTGTTTTACCTAGGAGCAGCAAAAATGAGAACAAATAATAACTCATAATTCGCAGTTGTTTTTAGTGCTTCATGTCATAAAGTGCACACATTCAGTATGTAACAAAAGGAAATTCAGTACTTGCCTCTCAGTCTACTTGCACCTCAGCAGACAGTAAACATTTACTTAGAAGCTCACATTATCAGATATTGTTGTACCCTGAGTGTGACTGCAGATAAAGATTTATTTCCCAGACTTCTGTCACAACACAAACAAAAGCAGTGCATGAGGTAGGATTGTGTGGGAGGGGGGTCACACAGGTCAACGTAGGGGTAACTGCTCCATCCTAGTGCCAGTACTCAACTGCTATCCTGCTAACATTCAGGGCTGGAAAATGATGTGAGCAGGCAGCTAATGCAATATTTCTTATTGACTGTCAGACTCCTCACTCTGTTGGTTGATCTTGATTGGCTAGTACTCATTGCCTTCGTTGGTTGGGTTTGTTAGGCATGAGGAGTGAGATCGGTTAAGGTTAGGGTAAGAATATCAGGGTAAGGCAATCAGAGGCAGAGTAGGGCATTCCTTCACCATCAGACATGGCCAGTGCTGTAAAACACAGTGTGTGATTATCGCTCATGTTCTTTAATTGCAAACTGATATGTTCAGTTGAACATGAGCAGGTTCAATGTGCATCTTTTTGCGCGTTCATGCACAACACTGCATGTCACTCCTTAAAAAACATCCCCGACAGAGTGTAGAAACTGACACCAGTTTGAAATGCATAGTTACCAGACAGCTACCAGCACTTTCCAGCAGCAGTTTGGCTAACTCAAATGTTGACATAGCATATAAAATCTTAAAATAAAAAGCCTGCTGATAGCAGTGGTCTTGCCTATGATTTTATAGAAACAGTCAGGTGCTGGGATGTTGTAGTGATGGAACATATTGTGTTTTATAGGGCTCAGTGTCGCAATTGCTCAAACCCTGAAAGAGGTCAGATTACAGTGCTCTGACTGAAAGAAATGATGTCATGAGCTAAGAAAATAAAGGGTTTTTTTAGAACAACAGGGACAGAAAGGAGCTTTTAGTGTGATGGCTCATCCTGTCTGCACATGTCACCTTGTGTTCTATCAGACTGTGAGCTTTTCTACGAGGTTCAATTTGATGTAGCTGTTAGCTTCATTAACCTTGTTTTTGTGTCGTGTGTCTGTAGCCGATGTCTGGTAACTGTGTTTTGTATCTGTGTGTGTACACACCGCAGACTGTGTGGATGTAGTATGTGCTTGACCTTTGCTAGTAGGAGAGCGAATGCAGTGGAAGAGTGATACCACTGTGCAGTCCTCTAATCTGCTCACTTAGCCCTGGCTTTGGGTCTCACTTCGCTCCGCTTCATCTGAAGCTCCCTCATCACAAACTGCTGCCAGTACCCTCACAGACCAGAGCCCGGCTGCATTCACAGTCATCCCTCTGCCTTTCTCTGTCTCTGTCCCTCCAATCCTCATTCTCCCTCTTTCTTGCTGTCACTCCACTTGGTCTCTCTTTTTTCCTGTTCTGCTCTTTTGGCCTTCAGCTTCACCTGACCTATCTCGTGTAAGTTTAATCTTGGTAAGCACTGTAGCATCCCACTATTATACTCTAAATGAAGTGTATATCCATTGGATGAGTCTGACTGCATTTACTTCCAGCTTTCTCCTTCAACTCTTTGTGCTTAGCCTGTCTTGACCTTCATATATTTAAAGTCTGTAGAAACTCTACAGCAGTCCAGGTGAAGCGTATCCTGAGATTGGTACCTTTCCTTCCCCCCATACAGGAGACTTGTAGGCTACAGTATATTCTTTCTGCGTGTTTGTGCTCACCCAGTCTTGTGTACTTGTATGTGTCAGCACTGTTGTAATCCAGATGGAGTAGATATCTGATACACTACTGTGATTTCAGGGGAGTTACTGCTGAAATGTGTACACACTGTGGTACAGGTGTTCATAGTTTCATTATCAGATGAAAATGATGAAAAATAAAGAAATAAAAGACAGTGGCACACACTGACTTGTACCATTTTCAATTTTATGTGCTAAAAGGACCAGTGTGTAAGATTTAGGGACATCTTTTGGCAGAATATGGCAGAAATGGAATAGAATATTCATAAATGGGTTTTTATTAGTGTATATCCACAGAGTGAGTCATTCATTTTCCACAGAATCGGTCATGCTTCAATTGTTGTCCAGAACAGACAGACCAAACAGGGTTTCTAAAGACTGTGTTTTTCACAACTTTGACAGACACTGTTGATTTTCCAACATGCTTGGAAAGGGAGGGTTGAGACAAGGGGTTTTCAGATGGCTGCAATCTGGAACTTCACGCTAGATGCCACTAATGGCGTATTTCCATTACACGGTTCCAGCTCTACTCGACTCGGTTCTACTCTACTCTGCTTGGTTTGGTTGAGTTTCCATTACAATTGAGTACTTCATAGTACCTCCTCAACGTAGGCGGGGTCGTCATACCGCGGCTGCGCGAAACTGCCATGACGTCAATTTTTATGCGACGCAAACAGAGCTGACAAACAATGGAGGACATCGAGGCGATGTTGTATTTGCTGCTCGGTTTGTGGCTTTTTGTCACACACAAAGCAAGAGAAGAAACCCAGAAAAGGCTTCGGGCTGCAGCCGTTGCTAAATCCTACACACTGGTCCTTTTAGTGAACAGATTCTGTTGTACTTAGGTATGATGGGAATAACGTGTAAGGATAAAGGAGACAAATTTCTTCTTAACATTTCCTTTTCATTACAGCGACATTAAAAAGTGTTAAAAAGCCAATTTAATTAGATTTGATTAGACTTGATAGTTTATATATAAGAAGCATTTTATTACAAGAGATCATATAAACACAGAATAATTATACATACAATTTCATAATACAGTTAAATGCCCAACTTTCCAAGTGTAATTCAGTATACTTTGATTCACTCGATGTCTGTAAGTACTGGGCCAGAATTAAGAGTATTGCCTTTTTTCTTGAAGACCAAGACATTTTTTGTTTGAATTTCATGAACCACTATTTTAAAACAGTAGCCTATATACAGTACACTTTAGTCAGATACTGTAAGCAAGTGTTGTCTACATGCTCTTGGCAATGAGATGGCTGGGCAGGGTCATCAGGGACAGCGGTGGGACTGAGCACTGAAGCTGAAGCCTTGTAGCCCCCAGTCCTCCCCCAGGGTGTGGAGGTCCTAGCCAGGGGCTTATCACTTCACACACATTGTCATTTCCTAGCGTCTCTCCCCGTCTTCATCCTTTTCCCTGTCCTCTTCCTTCCACCACCCTGCAGTCCTTCCTCTCCTCTCTCTCTGTTGCACCTTCTCAAGCTGTCGGCACGCTGGTTCGGAGGGTTTCCTTCAGGAAGAAGAGGTCCATGTTCTGACCACAGGCTGATAGAAGGAGCCTGATAACCTCTGAGCCAAGTGCTACACTGCCAGCTGACATGAAGCAGATGTACTCCTGACCTCTTTCTCTTTGGCAACAGGGCACCCACACACAAATGCTGGGAGGCTTGAATGTCAACAGAGCCCCTGTGCTACTGACATGGTGTCAGTAGTGTGATAGTTCTGACTTTATGAAATGCAGAAATTGTTATGATGACATTTCAGATTTGGTGTGGCACGACAATCTTCCTATAGATAATATTTTAGCATACTGTGGGCATCAAATATTATGACAGACAAGAAAAATTAAAGAAGTATGTTTCATGTGGAGGAAAGAAGTTAGTTATCGAACAGAGTGGATATATTAATTGTGGTCTTATTAACTGTACTGTCTTTGCATGATTTGTTTCTTAACTTCATGTTCAATTTTATTTGAGGGTATCTCTTTAGTATCTGGCAATGGCCACCATATTAATATAAAATAACATTTTATATAAACTCTGACTCATTTATCTCTGATTTTTTCCCCATTGATCAATTGTCCAGGATAAACACAGTGATAAAATCTAAACAATTCAACTGCATAAAAACTGAATGGATTGGAAAAAAACAATTAGTTTTAATACAGTAGTGATGGTTTTCAGTGTTTTTGTTTTATTGCTTTAAGAAAAAATGAAAATTCAAAATGAAGAATTCAGTGTACCTTTATTGGTTGAGAACATTCTCCCACTATGTAACCTAAAAAAGAATTGAGGATCCATTGGAATATGTGGAAAATGCTTTGCCCCAAATCTGATAACTGATCTGTTTTTCTTAGCTAATGACAAACTGATGTTTTAGAAATACATGGTTTTCACACTGCTGCACTACACTCTTTAATAATTCCAATCACGAGGACATTGTCTGAAATGGTTTACGGTAAACTCAGACAAAGCCAGCAGTCCTGACATTTAATGTCACATGCAGTTTTAGTGTTATACAGAGACCAGAGGAAATTATGTAATGCAGGTCCCCAAGCCTAGGTTATCTCATGCACACACACACACACACACACACACACACACACACACACACACACACACACACACACACACACACACACACACACACACACACACACACACACACACACACACACACGCCTCAGTGCGCGTCTCGGGGAGAGAGGTAGAGTTGAGCGTGCACTGAGACCTTACAGCCCTGTGACCTCATTACTATTCAGAACCAGCAGTGAGAAGACGAATGCTGCTGTGTTCCCAGTACAGCTCACCCACAGCACAAGTAGATGATGTGCACGACTCGGGGGGGCTGCAGCTTCCCCAGATTGCCCCCCACCCCCACCACCACCATTACTACACAGACTGTATACACACATACACACATTCACTTCCTCTTGGGAGATAGGCGGCCTCTGCTTTCTGTCAGGGTGTCCTCAGCCGCAGACCCCTGGGGCCACCCGCTTGGTGGGAATCTGGACTTCTCACTCCGCAGATGCCCCCTCCCTACAGATGAGAAGGAAAACAAGACCTGAGGAAGACACTGCTGCTCATCCCCTGCTATCGTTTCCCATATTTTCTTAGCTATCTCACTCCTACGCCCACGTTCCATTCTCTTCTTCTCTTTCTTCTGCGCAGGCGGTCGATGGCGTTAATTGGCTCACTCAGTCACTGGTACATTGATTGCGGCCACTAATAAAAGAGCTATTGATTGGCACTTTGTTTAACACTGGCCCATGCAGTGAGAGCTGCCCTCTAATACTATCCTGACAGCAACCTTTTCCTGTTTGCCAGTCTCTTAATGTCATAAACTATGTCGGTCGATTAAGGAGATATTTCTTCCCTCATGTTTTTGACCCATCAGAGTAAGGACGTTTTTAGACTGTGGAGACTCTGGAGGAAAGAAAAGAAGTGTGGCACCTGAGAGCTGAATGCAGCAACCTGCCATCTTGGGTATTAGGCGTGCTTGCTGCCAAACCTATAGGCAGATGAAAAGATTGATATGAACTTTATGTGGTCTAGAAAGGGTCTTTCACATTTTGAATTTTGCTCCTAAACGCTTGGAAAGGGAGGGGTGAGAAGAAATATTGTTGTATTGTTATCATGGCTGCTTCTAAAACCAAAATATACACTAGAAATAAAAGTGCAGGAGCAGTCCATTTTTGTACAGAAAGTACACACACATATCAGAATACTTTTAATAGTGTTATAGAGTTAACATCCACTTTGAAATCCATTCAAATGAACACATTTGGAACATGGTGGATGATGTCGTTGAAGCGATACTTGATGGGGTTGAGACAAAAATGGTTGTGAAGCACTAAAGTATTCAGCAGTATGTCAGTATTACACCCTTGGGTTGGAGCAATGGTAAAAACTCAGTGCTGTTGATGTTTTAGAGAACAGACGAGCCTAAGTACTGCTTTCCACTTCCTTAATCACTCAGTGTCCTTCATGTGTGCTTTATTCTTTTCTCACCCAGCCACCAGGAAATTTAAGCAACACATCATTTGAAGCCAAATCGTATCATTCTCAGCACATTAATTCTCTGAAATGTTACGTAGGGCAGCAACATTTCTCAACATTTGCTGATAATTGGCTGCCTCAATTAGAATGATACACAGTGATTTTCACTGTAGATTTTTAGTAGACATGTTTTTTCCCCTGCAAGGAACATGCAGGTTGACAAGAAACATCCTGTGCAATATTCTCAACATGATCTCAATTTCTGGATTTATTGCAATTAGCTGTGTGCTATTCTTCACCGAGCAGTCTTGAATCGTCAGTCAGTCAAAGGCAGGTCTCCTGAGTGAGACGGTGAAGACTGGAAATGGGGTGTAAGTACCTCCCTGAGAGATTTAATTATTGCCATTAAATATTCAATGATCAATAGAATTTGTTTTAGCCGATCAATAGGTGGCCAGGCCTGAGAAGGACAATGTGCATAAGTTACTATTTGCATTTCAAAGCAGATGTCACGTGGCCCCATTGGAAATCCATACCATTCTGTTAGGCTGTATTTCATATTTAGCTGTTTTATCCCCTTATCACTGACTGCTATTGATTCCCTTCCCTTTATTTACTGCCTGCAAACTGCCTTAGGTTTAAAATGTCAAAATGTTTTTAGGGAATCCGATATACCTCCATCTGCCTGTCTCATCTCACATCTAGCTCTTTATCCCCCCCTCTGTCTCTCTCTCTTTAATTCCCTTGTCTCTCTTTCCTCTGCCTCCCTCCCTCCCTCCCTCCCTCCCTCTCACTACCTCTCTCAGTAGAGTTGGAAATTAAACCCTGTCATCTTCCCACCCACCGTACACTTCTCTGCTCACTCGGGTGTGAATCTGCACATTATTCAAATAAATATCTCAGAAGTGTCAGGGGAATATTCCGAGCCACTTCAAAGACGCCCGCCCACCTCCCGAACCTTCACTGTTGCTTGTTCTCGCTGGAGTCCTATTTTGTTTACCTGAACCGGCTCTAATGGCTTGTTTTTCGCAGCACCTATCACATGTTCTAGAGCGACATTTAGCCAAGTTCAAGTGCACATGTGTTCAGGTCTCACCCAGTCTTTGATTATACTGAACAAAGAGTATGATGTCTAGGTTTGATTTTAGTTTGCCTTCTTTCTTATCCCTCACCGTTTTTCTTCCACATCCCTTCTCCTCCACCTTTTTTAAATTCACCTTGTGGGTTTCCCCATTGTGTAAATATGCCTTGCATGCAGTGTGATCGAAGGCCATGCAAACACAATCTCAAACTGCATGTTGTGGCAGGCAAAATTAAACCAAATATAATCAGTATCTCTGCAACAAATGTTACATTGGATCAGATTGTACAGGTGCTATAAAATGTATAAGTAATCTTAAGAGACAGCTATAACACTGAGGTCTCGTGGGACCAGGGTCACATGATCTACATGGCACTGTACACATTCAGCTAAACAGGAGCTGCTAGAAATACTATAATATAGAAACACATACCTCTGTCCATTCTGAAATGTGACTCAATAGCTGGATTATAGCGCTGTGTGCTGACAGCCTTTCTATCTATGACCAGGCCTATCTGTCAGAGCAGCCCTCAGCCAGGAGACCACAGAGGTCAGGGAGTTAACCTTCAGAGGCCCGAGGGCTGCATGAAGCATCATCAGTGCCATCACGATACATGGCCTCAGTGCTGCTGCGCAGCTGGGGGAAGGCAAATCTGGAAGTGCTGAATGGGTGTGTATGTGTGCATTTATTTGCTTGCACATCTGTAGACACCTGTGTGCATCTGTGTTGGTGGTGCTGGTTGTGAATGATGGTTAAGATGTTGCTATAGCAATAACCTCAAAGGCAGAGGGAGACACACGATGGCTGGAGTAGGATGTGTGAGTCTGTCTTTATAATTCTAAGAGATGAAAAAGGTGAAATCTTACTAGAAAATAAATATATGTCTAGAATATAATAGAAGATGTAAAATTCCTTATAATAATAATAATAATTCGTATTATTGTTGTTATGGAGTAATGCCCTGGACATTTGTTGTCAGCTTCCCAATCAAAACCATAATATTACAGAAAAGAATACAGTGGTCTACACATATTTACCCATACAATACTGGTATCTGGTTTGGTGACTGATAATGATTGCTATACCCTATACTTAAAATACCTGATCACCTGTGTATGTCTTTGTGTTTTGTCATCTTGAACAAGGCTTTTTTGTTTTACTTGACTCGAATTTCTGAAATTTAAGTTCTGCCAATACATGCCTGTTCAGTTACTTGAGAGAATCTGAGCAGGTGTGTTTTTTGTCTCTTTTGGCGCAGTTAACACTGGTCTACTCCTGCAAGCGGTAGTAAGGCGGCGTAACGTTTGCTGTCACTCGCCATTACGTAAGGAAGCGGATCACACGCGAGGAGAAACGTAACGTGTCCCACGTGGGTGACGTGAACAGCGCTCGCGCTAATTTACTGCGAGAGAGGGACGAAACTACACTGTCATCCTGTGCAACTAACTTCAGTAAGACGAATTTTTATCATAAGAATTTAAACTTCTCAGCTGGTGTTTTCAGTGGCTACATTTACTCAGCTACCTCACCAACAAAACGAACTACCTGACTTAATGACGTGCTACGTAAACAGGTGTTTTTAGCCGCTCTTGCTAGCTTTAGCAAGCTAAACTGTAGCGTTACCTCAGTAACCACTGATGTGTATGCTAGACTTGGAATATTGACCATTTAAAGCGCACTGCTGGTGACTACGACTAACGTTTAAATCACTGACCAGTCATTTGTTTTTAAGAATGAGTCAACAATGTAGCTTATTAAATATTGCAGTCTGCAAGTTAATTTATTATTGCCAACAAGCTGCTTTAAACTTCACTTAGGCCAACACAATGACAAGCTGCTTAAAAATTCATAGAGTATCAGAAAATGCTGCATCTGAGAAGCTTTAGCCCACAAATGTTTAAAGTTTGTACTTGATAAATCTATCAATCTATCTATCTGTCTATTTATCCATCCATCCAAAGTCTTTCCAATCCTTTAAATTTCCATGATCCACACTCTTGCCCCACCATGTGCACGGTGTCGGTGCGATTATACATGGTGAGAGCCATCACTCATTATTCGGCCGGGACACTTCAGCTTGTATGTTTAAATTGCTCCCAGTAGTATCCTTAATCTGGGTGGAAATCAATATGGCTTTTACTGTCACATTGGAGGGGCGGGGACCACGTATTGATGTTCAGATGTCATTTCAGGGGGGGTTGATGTTGCTGTCCTCTCTTCAGTGAGGAGATGGCATGATAGATCAACTGATGCCGTCTACTTGCTTTCTCCAGGGTTTTACTTTGAGTCTGGAAGTGTTTAGAGTGGAATAGCGGATGTAAAGTTGACTCAAATCATGCTGAGCTTACAAAGAAAATGGTTTAGGTTTAGGCAAAGATGGTATTGATTTTCTTTTTTTGATGATTTGTAAAACTGCTTGAATTAAAGCCTGATATCTTAATGGGGTTATCGATGTAAGCTCCAAACCCAGGACAAGGGCTCTGAACAGACGTTAGCTGACAGCACACACACACTTGAGCATTTTATCTCACCATTTCATCAGTATAGAAACTGTTTCTGCTCCTACTTGCATGTCGAATTTTGTTCAATTTGTATTTATTTTACATTTAGATATTTTATTGTTATCTTATTCTGGTGCAGTAGATATGTTTTACATCTTTACTCACTGTTAAATGATTCTAAAGTGATTGGATTGAAATAAAATAGAGGTGTAGTTGTACGGTAGCTCTGGATGGAGATACATAGGTGAGGTCAGAAATACACAGGGAGAGGAAGAGGTATTAACATTGACAGGGGTCAAGAGTGAGTAATGTTTAATCCATAGTACACAGGATGGAGTTGGAGTCATGGGGGGTTATGTGTAAACCAGCAGTAACTAGCAATGGGTAGGAGTAAACAATGAAGTTATGGGAAGGTATCATACCTGTGTTCAGAATTAGGGCTTAACAATTAATTGAAATCTAATTAAACCGCTCAGTGGCCAAGTGCAATATACAAATCACAACAGCTACCATTTTTGTTCGTAAGGTAAAATGTGTCATATACCATTTCAGATGAAGCATTATGGTGCTACAGAGATACCCCACCTTACTAATCATACAAATCACCCCAACAAAAATCATTTTTAGATATTTTTTCAATGAAAATTAAATGCAGAAATTACCATTCCCTCTCAAATTGTGGCTCACATTGCAACCACAATATCTGACGGAATAATTGTAATATGATTTTTTTCAGCCCCTATTCAGGATAAATATTCAGTCATACAGTGCAGTATACACAGTATTCTATTTATTTCTGTTTTTATAGATGCACCTAGACCAAAATGTTTCAGATTTGGTAATCTGCATTTAATGTGACTAGTAGTATAATGTCAATTTTAATCATTTTAAAGATCAACTTTGTCCCAGACTTGAGCTGATAAAGTTGTGAAATTCTATTTATTCTGTCTCGTTAAGGATTGATTGGTAAAAGAGGAAGGATCGTCAGTGAACTGGTGAGACGAAGAGGCGACAGGTGTTAACCTCTGTTTGGGTGAACTCAAACCTGCAAGATGTCACCCAGGTAAGCAACATCTCTTACCATGTGATTCCTGTCATTATTGGTGGGCCATCATCACAGATTCTGATCACAGTTGCTTGTGCTATACACTGCGCACTTTTCAGAACTTTATGGATATTTGACAACAAACGTGAAACTGATGCAGAACTGGTGCCATATTAAACTTGTCAGTCAGTCCGTTGATTTTTTTGTTTATTGTGTGTCTTTTTTTTTTAATCTCACCTAGCAACAGGTGAGAGGTCGGCTATCTTTGCTTTGCTGCAGTAAATTAAATTGTATACAGTTTTATCACTTAACACGTACTAAAACACTTTTCACAATTTGCAGTCTTGTTTTCCTTGAATCGTGGAAGTTATTCATATTGAACATAGTTAGTTTTGAATTGTCTTCTGAGCTTCCTGTTCCATTAACCTAGATATGAAGCTTGCTCTATGTTGCTCTATTTATCTCTGTAAGCACCCCCCGCTACCTCACCTCTCCCTCCATCCCTCTCTTGTATTCATATTAATAGATTTAGCTTTTCTCCTAACTGTCAGTCCCCATCCGTCTCTGTCCTTGTCCCACTGTTTCTCTCTAAGGAGTCTTGCGTCCTCCCTGACAGCGCATGAGCCCTAGAGTCACATTTCAGGCCTGGCTGCTAGTTAAAGGCCCATAATCTCCTCAGCGAATGGATACAGTGTGGCGCCCTGAGTGGAGGCAAATTATTCGCTTTAAGGACTCCTGCTGCTGTGGGACCCGGGGCTAGTGGCTGGTGCCGTTAACGTTAACACACACACACACACACACACACACACACACACACACACATACACACATACACAGTGTGCAAGCCATCATTATTTATTTAACCCGTTAAGTGTTTAAAGTGGAAGAGGTCCACTGGGACACAGCTTGGTTGATGAAATTATTCCGTGTGTGTCTGTACACTAGGGATGACGAGATTCACCGATTCATATCGGTGATCCAATACAAATGTTTGTGATACGACTGCACCGGTAGATTCAAGGTACATCGGATATAATTCACGAGTGAATTTACGGTGCATCTCTTCTAGCCTGTATGCATCAGTAAATTCCATGGTTAAATCGATTATTTCATGTTCTAGTACTATTCACTGCCCTGTCGTGTTTTCCGAGGCAACCTGAATGCACCATCGCTCCTCCTTCACTGACGCAAGCGTTGTTCACAACATAGAGGGAAACGAGAACGACGTTAGCAGCGAGGAGATATTCAGTGCACCGAAAAAGACACACAAATCAAACGTGTGGCAATATTTCGGGTTTTTCAAGCGAGAAGGTAAACTGGACAAAACGCACGCAATCAGCAAACAATGCCGAGCAGCTATCAATTACGTCACTAGCACACGAACCTGGCGATGAAGTTTTCTACGTTTTGTAAAATTGTAGAGACAGAGAACATAATTCAGAGTATGGATTGCTTATTATAAATAAAATTTAATGCTCTGTCTATATATATTGAATTATGTCTTTTTTAAAAATAGGATTTATTGGTTTGCTCAGTAAAAACAAACCAAATTACATGCATCTCTCAAATTGATACAGAGAGTAAAGCAGAGTTGTGCTATAAGAAATCTGATCACTCTCGTACCACAACTAACTATCGAACTGGATCACATCATATCGAACTGAATCTCTTTCATATTAGTCATATCGTTATCAAATAATTTTTGAATCGCATCGTATTGTGAACAGGAGCAAATCGCATCGTATCGACAGAGGCTTCAGTGTATCGTTAATGTATCCTATCGGTGGCTGCGTATTGAGATGCGTATCGAATCGGCCTCAGTGGTGGAGATATACATCCCTACTCTATCTATCTATCTATCTATCTATCTATCTATCTATCTATCTATCTATCTATCTATCTATCTATCTATCTATCTATCTATCTATCTATCTATCTATCTATCTATCTATCTATCTATCTATCTATCTATCTATCTCCTATCTAACCAAGAAAAATGAAGCCTTCCTTCCAGTTTTAGATGTAAGGTCTGATAATATAGGAACAGACGGAGGGTGCTGGTGTACTCTGAATGTTTCCCAGGCTCTCTGTGAGAGATAGGGAGACAGTGTATGTCTGTTTGTCTCAGACAAGAAGATTATACATCAGTGTTTGTGTCTTACACAGCGTTACCAATTGGAAATTCAACATAATGCTGCTACAAATAACCTGTGTTGCTTAGCAAACCCTGGCTGAAGATATCGATATGCTGTAGCATTCACAGTGTTACTGGCAACCCTGGTTCACATTGAAATGTGTTTTTTGTGCAGCTCTGTTTCTGTGTCCAGGTGTATCTGTTTGATCATAGTAATAGACAGAGGGGATGGCATATTTGTTTTCTCTATGTGTGTGTTGAATAAGGAGTCTCAGCATTAATAAATAAACACTGGATGTTGGCCCTCCCACAACATGTTGGGCCAGCAGCACTTGCCCTCAGTAATGACACCATTACAGGGCCGAAGTAGCCAGTTGAGTTTACCTCTGGGAATCTTTTCTCTGTCTCCACTCTGCCTTACCTCCTCATCATAAGAGCTGGGAGTTGGTATGCTGCGCCTGAACTTGCAGTGCACCTACACAAATGCAGCTGTTTTTGTTGTTGTTGTTGTTTTGTTATGCCTGTGCTCACTATAATAACCATCAGATACACACAAACAAATGCAAAAACCATAGTGTATTGTGTGTTACAGTAGTACATATATGCATGTGGTTATACGAACCAAAATACCAAAAAAATGGCAGCATTTGAATGCAATCAACATTTGGGAAAATGTTTAGTCTAATTTGTTATAATGAAAACAACACAGAGAGAGGAAAAAAAGAAATTGAGGTATTATTTATTAGATAATATAAACTATGATGATGGCAAGTAGAGACAGAGAGGGATGGAGAGAGGAGAACTGGACAGATTGAATAGCTAATGAAATGGGTACCTCCAGGCCTGAATAAATTCTCTGGTCTGGCGATCCCCCAGGATGCTGGCCTCCCAGGGAGATTAATGACCACTGGGCCATGATATAATGAAGTAGTTTGCCTTGGCAGTGTGCATGTGAATTCATCACAGTGTCCACAAGTGGGCTGGCCGAGCACAACATCTTTATAAATCCCCCTCACTCTTCTCTCCCGCTGCTGCTGATTTATGGTTCCGCCACCCCCAAATGGTTTGGCCCCTCTCACCAGACCCCGCCCTGGCTGACCATCACTATCCTACCGAAATCCAGGTCATTGCACTGATGGGGGGGAAATGGGAGGCTAATCAGATAATGGGAAGTGAAAATGGGTGAGAGTGAGCTGCAATCTACAGTCTCTCAACTCCTGTTCTGGCTTTCTCTGTTTTTTGTGTCAGTCTCACTTGCATGCACATGGTCCTGCAAAAGGTAATTCATTCTGTTTTCCTTATGTCTTAACTGAGTTTATAAAGTCATGTCCATTTACATCATCTCCTTTCTTTCAATATTTATCTAATTGGCAATACAAGTAACCTGAAGATTGACCATAACTAAGAAGTGATTTAAATAAATGACGTCATTATTGATTTATTACTTTTGATCATTAAAGATACACATGAATGGAAGCGTAGCATTTTGTGAAAAGTTAACATCAAGTGTTAGCTTTACAGTTTGATTTTGTCCTAAGATCAAGAGAAATGGGGGCAAATGGGACACTCTGGTACAAAAGAGGGAAAGAAAAATTACCAAAGAAGATCCAGGATCAGTTCTTGGCAATGGTGCTTTCTGGCTTGACTCTGTGCCCAGTTGACAGTATCTGCAGGTGGGAAGGTGGTGAGTGATCACATCCAAGTTGTCGCATCAGCGACTCCACCTGGTTAGATGGAGCATCTATGTGGAAAGGCTTAGGATCTGGTGGGAGCATGCAGTTTGAACCTCCACGTGTTATGCTTTCTTTGTAGTGCTGGCCAATATGGCTAAAATATTTTTCCAAGCCTGGGGGCTTTGGTACCTATATTTTAACATAAAGTTTGTGCCTTACCGCTGTGGACTGTAAGTACCAGATGATTCAACATAAGACGAGCTCCAGATCCAGTTTAATAATCAGTTTCACCACAGTCAGACAGAGCAGAATAGTTGGGACAGACTGGACGAAGTAGAATCTACACACTGCATCTGCTGATTTCACCACTTCACGCAAACCACAAAAGCCAGGTATCATGAGAAAGCAGAGAGTCTGATGATCAAGAAGATGTCTGCCTCCACACTGTGCGACGAAAACTCGGTGAGCTAGCAGCCAAAGAGTAGCCGAAAAAAACTTTGCTAAATCATACAGTATGTCTTACCTTTGCTGTTTTGTGGTCAAAAGTTTTATTTCAGCCTGAAAAAATGCTGCTAATGTCTCCTCCTATGACTCTGTGTTAGTTTGAGATCAATCACGAAGGACTCTGCTGAGCAGCCCGAAGTGTTATTTTACTGTTTTATTTGCATTTCGTCCTTTTATAAGAGCTAAGAACAATAGCAAGCAGAAAAAGGCTGAAAAACTGCTTTCAACAGAGGAGTTTCTCCGTATGCTTGGACCAGATAACGGTACTCTGCCCAGATGCGCCTAAATGAGTGCCTGGACATACCTGTGTTAAAACATCTGTACGACTGCTCGGGTTCATTCTTAGCATGTGTTTTTGCGCAGTCACCTTTTCCTCGAGTAAAAATTCAACCAGATACATTGAACGGAGTGGACTTCATTTTTCTTATGACGATGCTACAATTATGTTAGACCCCCTATAGACTTATATGTGCAGCATTTTTTTTTAATGACGGTAATGAAATGATACCGTTGCTATTTTTAGATACCGCGGGATACCTTATTACCGGATTACTGCCCAACCCTAGTAAAATGTAATGCTTTCAGTTGAGTATGTGTCAAAAAGGATTAGAAACTATCTGTTTTATTTATGTTTAATACATCATCACAACTTTTTTTGGAGTTAGGGTTGTAGAAAACTTTTGCAAGTGTCTTTATATTAGGCAGCAGTAACCACAAAAGTACAGCTTGCCAATAGGGAAATGGTCCTTGCTCAGCCAGATGCCTGGCTTACACACACGGTGCGTATACCCCTAAATTCCCCCATTCTATCCTGCAGCTATTCTCCAACAACAGCCACATCACCTTGTTCTTTTGCAAAAGGTTTGTATAGAGCTGTGTAGGCACAGCCACTTTGCACAGACAATATGGGCACAAAGAGAATGAAATGGCAATTTTCTGAACAAGGAGGTTGTGCAGCAGTGCTGCAGCAGAGCATGTGTATCATAAAATGTGTGACTTATAAATCTGTAATCGACACTGATATAGTGAATGGCAACAACTGGCATAATCCTTCTGGTTTTAATAAGGGAAACCTCATCCACAAATTAAAATGTTACATTACAAACTCAATTCTGCATGTGATGGATGCTGTGTACACCTAATTGTTAATAATTGCAGGATACCTCTAGTAAATAGCTGAGTCCTAAATGCATTGCCACCAAAAGCCAGGCATTTGTTATAGGCCTGTGCCCCCTGTTGCTGAGACATTGCCAGCCTGTTAATGGCTAAGGACTGATGAGCCCCAGTGTTATACAACTCTGTCGGGCTCATAAAGCCTGTCTGCTTGATAACTAGAGCTCCATATGGAATAGTGGCAAGGAAATTAAAGGAGAACAATAAAGCATATTGAGGGATATTTAGATTAAAATGCATTTAATTGGGTTCTCGCCTAACACAGTTGAGATGTGTTCTCACGTAGCCGTCCGCTCTGCTTGCGCCTTTTACGAAAGCTAAATGATGCTGCTGTCATTGTGTTTGTAGCCTAACCTGGTAAAGATTATTAATGTGTGCAATAAATCCAAATTGCATAATGGGAAGTTATGAAAAAAGGAATGTCAGAGTAAAGTCTAATGAGTATTTAGTTTGTTTTCCAAGAGCAATCGTCACCCTGTGCCATGTGTACTTAGTAATTGTCAAAGGCTTTACATCCCCATTCTTTCTCGAGACGGCTTATCTTAATCTACAGTGTCTTATTTTTCTTGGAAAGGGATGGATGAGTCGAGTAATTGTACAGTTGACATCGGCTTAGACAACATCATCCCCTTAGTCCCCAGCTAATCCTACAGAGTGATAACAATAATGGGAAAAAAGAATGGAGATTTTTTTTTGTACAAAAGAAGATACGGAGTTTAATTTGTAATTAGCTGCAGAGGTCAAAGACTTGATCCTCCATCTGAAGGTTATCCTCCCTTATTTTCCTTTTTTTTCCTCCTGTTCTTTTTCCTCTCTCAGTAGTCAACCTTTGAATCTGATTATGACCTTGTTGTGAAGAAGTGAAGTGTTAATTGTGTGCATGTGTGTATTTGTGTGTACTTAAAGGAAGATCAGTGAATAAAAAATGGGGATATTTCCCTCACGATTGCTCGACAGTTTAAAAAAGAGAGGTGTGTATTTGTGAGCGCTTGTGTTTGTGTGCTCATGAGCCGTCGATTGGAAGTGTAATTTATTTTGGGGGGTTATGACCCTGGACCCCCACCCCCCACCCCATCTGCCCTGCCTCAGACAGCTCCATGTAGCCCCTTGGGGGCTCTGAAGTAGCAGAGTTGCCCTCTTTGCCCGCATGTGTTTGTGTTAGTCTGTGTGTGGAAAATCAGACCTTTTTGCTTGTGTGTGTAAATGTGTGTGTTAACGTGGGCGTGTGTGCGTCTGTGCTAGTATTGATCCCTCCCTCCTTTCTTATAATGAAGTGGAACTACAGCTCCATTACGAGCTGCTCCGCCATTGGCTGGAGGTAATATGAAATTAGCTAGCGTGCCGTGAGCCTGTCAGTATTGATTTCACTACCCAGATTACTTGTTACAAAAGAATAGAGCTGTCTGTGGCATAATTGAACAAGTTAACTCCTTGTCTCATAAAATGTAGGCCTGTATTGATTGTTACAGGGGAGGGCTACGTGATATGCAGAGAGAAAGTAAGTTGTATGGGTGTTAACTGTGAAGAGGTGCTGATGCTTTCTTTTCTTCCCCACCAGTGTCACCCTGACACATGGATCAAGATGTTTCTTGCTGAATTGCAGGATGGCGGCCAGCAAATGGGTTGTGTTCCATCAGCTTCATGTTACAACACACATTTCTCATTTTTCCTCCCTCTGTCATTTTTCATTTCATTTGCCTCAAGATTTGCTTCAGTCCCATTTTCAATTTATTACCATATGTAAAGGTGCCAGAGCTTGACACTGTCAGGACAGATTTACTTTGGTTTAAAGTGAGTGACCTGTTTGTACATAGAGCAGCCATTACTTGAGTTGTGATGAGGAATGATGATGACGGCTGCAGAAGCCACTCTCTCTCTCTTTTGCTCCGCTGATGAACTGGAGCACACTGGCATTGTCTAATCATACTTGGCAGATTTGTGCCATGGAAAGTGAGGTGTTTAACAAGTGTCCCGGTCCATTAATTAAGGGCCTCTTTAAGAAAGAAAGGGGAGAAATTGTGTTTAATAATTTACATGAGCTAAAGGCAACTAGAACAGCCTTTGCCCTCAGAGAGAAGGGAAAGATACTGTCGTCTCTGGGATGTATACAGCATGGGTGAATCAACACCTATATGCACACAGTTACACACTACTCCCCACCTGCAGTGTAATGAGCCTTTAGCCTTTTAACCCTAGCCAGCTAATTCTGTAGCAAGGTGCCTCATGATGCCTCTGTTGATGGCATATTCTACACGCTTATCTTCAGTAATTAGAAAATGGTGCTCAGTCAGCAATAAGAATGGATGATTTATTCAGACAAATTTCCCATGATTCTTCATGAAAGAACTCAGGAAAGTGAGGTTTTCTCTTACTTTGGTATGGGGCAAAGGAGGGGGTGATAAATTGTTTGATGTGCGAATGATGCTGTTGTCCCTAAAACAGACGTAGAAGGTACAGCGTTTCCCCCCTCTGACAGGGTGAGGGATTAATGAAATGCTCTTCCATGCGCCGATTTCCTGCACTCCACTGCTGAGTGATAAGTGGCTAACCAACGAAGCCTGTAATTACAATCTTACAGAAACCAGCCTGATCTGTATATAAATCTCACCATCCAATTACAAGATGTAATAATTCTGCACTCAGGCTGGTAATGAGGTCTAATACTGGTGCATGTGATAATCCCCTCTGGATGCGGGCTTGATCAGATGTTGGCTTTGTAATTAGACTGGCAGAAAATCATTATTTCGTGTTCGGAAAAAAATGAGGTTGGTGGGAAGTTAATTTTCTCCCCATTCTCTGAAGCGTAGACAAGAATTTAATGATTTAATCATGATTGTTAGCTATTTTGCAATCAATTTGTAATGATTGTGTCGCAACAGAGGCTTTCAGGGAGAAGGGCCTGTAAAGATTGAAGGTGCCATTGATATGGTATGGCTCTGTCAATAGATCTATACAGTGTAACACTGATACTGTGGAGGAGTGGGTTTGCGCTTAGATTAGTGCATGTGAGTTCATGTATACGTACATTTTTGTCTGTTTGTAGGTTTTTATGCATGTGTGTGAATCAACCACAGGTGATCTGATAACAACTCCTCTTAATTGTTTAACAAGCCTGAGCTGAAGATTAGTACCCTAATTTCTTTGTTTCAACTCCAAAAATAAGCAATTTCCTTTTCCTTGTGTCAGTTAAAACAGAGTATTTTATACTTGAATCGAAGATTTCGTCGTGAGCATCTTGTTGGGCTGATCGACAGAGTTAACTTCAACACCTCAACAGAAAAGTTTTTGGTTCAGCAGTTGAAACTTTAGGAATTTTTGATCAATAATAGGAATTCATTGTGAATGAATGAACAATCAAATTGGAGAGCGGAGGGAGGAGCTTGATTGATGGCTAAATAAAATGCAGAGGAGTGAGAAAAAAGAACTCCACCAAAAGTGCAACTGCAGGAGAAAGATAAGAAAGTGTTACTTGTTTTGGCTTTTGAGTTGTTATATATATATATATATATATATACACACACATACTGCTAGGAATGCACAATATACCAGTGGTCGAATTATTATTGGCTGATGAGGAAATGAAATCATTTTGTGTATTTTGGCCTCAGCCTTTCTCCTCTCCCCTCCTCGGCTTTGTGTGGTGCCCCTTTGCATGAGGGTTGAGCTGAGCTCCCCACGAGCAGAGCAGACAGCAGAGCAGAGAGGCCACAGTGGAGAGAATGAGATGGACTTCAGGCTGTATTTTACTTGAGTCGATGGCGACTGCTTGTTATCCACACATATACCATAGTACACCAGTAAAGGAGACAGCACTAGCAGTTTCTCAAATACCTGTTGAACAAGCAGAATTTGGATTTGCAGAAATGCGGCGTCTTTCTGCTCTGCTCACAGAAGCTCTCTTCGTAACCCACATGATATGTTTTACAAAGACCAACAGAGCTCATTACGGCAGTCTCAAATTTTTGTGAACAAGATAAGAACATGGTTGCCAAATTAGCTATGTATCTGAAAACAAGCTGAATTCCTGCAGACTTCAAGGCTGACATCAACCAACCTTTCCTCTCCATCAGCAGTACCAGAACAGTGAGTCTCGTCACATCAGCAGCAGAGGGAGGATGAATGCCACAGGGCAGTTTGTCAGTTTACTGAAAAAGGCTTGCAGCCTTTTTTAAACCGCGGAGGTCAATAGCTTAAGGTAACCATTATATTAGCCCAAGAGTAAGTAAAGTTCTGCTAAGGATTCCTTTAGCGTATACATGCCTGTCATTTAGGATTAGTCAACATATTAAGCATTAATTGGCATTAATGGCATTAATTAGTCAACATATTAAGCAATGAACAAAGGTTTAGTTCAAACAAGTTTACAATAAATCAGTGTATTCCTTATGCTAGGGATGGTGATGGCTGTCTGAAAATTATTATAAAAATAAACTTAAAGGTTCAGTGTGTAGGATTTAGTGCCATCCAGTGGTGAGGATGCAGACTGCAACCCAACTGAACTCCCCTTGTCTCACCTTCGCCTATGATGGCCGCGAAAAACACGAAAGGTTCTGTTAAGAGCCAGTGTTTGGTTTGTCCTCTCTGGGCTACTGTAGAAACATGGTCGTGCAACATGGTGGACTCTGTGTAGGAGGATACGCTCTCTCTGTAGATATAAAGAGCTCATTTTAAAGTAACACAAGCATGACGATTATTATATCCAGGTGGTTCTTCACGAATGAAAACACAACTATTTCTGCCAATATATTCACCCAAATCCTAAACACTGGATCTTAAAATATATATCTATTTTCGAAACGTTTTTCACAGTTGGAAAATAGATCATTTGTAAGATATTATTTATACGAACGTATACCGCATCGGCCACAACACATGATTATCAGTCATCGTTACCCCAAAATTAGATATCAGTGCTTTGTTTGGTTGTGCACATGTCTGAAGAAGTGTTCTCTGAGAAAAGGGATTGTAGCTCTTAGCCTGTTAAATGCAGGACTTCATAACCTGATGCAGATGTTTTTTCAATTCACTGATTCCCCCTACTAACACCATTTCTTCATGATTGAGAGTCACTGATGTTGCTTGGTCAGGATCATTTTCTAGGTACTCTGTTGTATGTCTCAATCAGTTAGATTTTTTTCCCCTCAGGTTGTGTAGATTTATTTGTTAAATGTATTGAAGATTAGTTGTAGCATAACAATATATATACAGTGTGAGCTGACTAATTGTAAAACTATACTGCCACATCTCAGTTCGTGTTTGAGTCAAGGCTTGAAAACAGTTTTCTAGAGCGTAACACTGTATTAACAGCTTCTGCTACTGTGGCTCAATGTAGTGTTTGATTGGAATACCTCCTGTTTGATCATCTGAAGCTACTTAGTTTAATGGAGCATCCACCATGCAGTAGATTTAGGCTCTCCTGTGGGTTTGCACTTGGCTCATCTCTCTCCTAATCTCCTGGTGATTGCAGCTGAATACTTTATTGATAGGGAATTGACTCCACTCCTCTGAGCCGATTTCTATAATTGATACTGTTTGAAGCTGCTCCCAGAGGACAAAGCATTCAAAGGCTGGCTGCTTTTTTGATCAATTATATTAAAGTGCAAACTTTAAAAAATCTGGATTGAGTCAATACTGCCTTCTAGCCTACGTTAATTCAGATGTGCTATGCAGGTCTCAATAAAAACAGAAGTGTCACAATGACTCAAATTAATGAAGCTCAGTGGAATAGAGTATAATTGGTTAATATACAATCCAGCTGTATTGTTTTAAATGAACAGCATTGAAGGGATTCTTATCATATAATAAGGGTTGTTTGAGCTTTGCCTAATTGAACATAGGGAATTATTGGGAATTATTACAGTTGGTTTTTGTATCAGTGGTGTGAAACTACTGGGAATTATGGTGTCAAATGGTTTGCTGTTTTGTTTTAAAAAATCATTTAAATGTCTAAATCTAAATGTCAAGGTACTATCTATTGAAATGTGTATCACTGTTGCTCTACTTTTTCCAAGTGTGGATACTTTTTAGGCAGTTTTTGTGGTTAGCCTTCATCCTGGGTGCCGAGGCTCACGCCTCCAGTTTCCACTTCTGCTCGGCTGAAGGCTCCTCAGAGACGCTTCGCTGGAGCTCTGGGCCACTGGGCCTTTGGACCTCCGAGTCCTCCACTTCTGTGCGTCGGATAGAGAAAGAGGGAGCTGCTTTACTCAGCCCTGCCCATTCTCGGCCCCAATCCACCTCACCATACGCTCCCACCTGCACGATACCTCAGAAGAGCTTTCAAGTGCTCTTTGAAAGGGAAAAAAGCAGAAAGGAAAGAAATCAGAGGCTGTACTCTTCCAGGCGCTCGATAGCATGGCACTAGCCTCTCGGAGCTCCCGTGACACCACTCTCCCGCCCTCTTGTCTGTTCTTGGGTGTTTCACTCATTTTTTTTTCTGTGTTTTCCCTTCTCCTTCTGTCTTCTGTCTCTTACAGCCTTTGCTGCCTTTTTGTCCCAGGGTCTTGGCATTTTCTTGGTGTTAGAGCTGCATTAGCCATTAGCTCCGGCCCCTACATTTGCAGCGTGCATACAGAAAGAGGGACAATGAGAGAGATGACAAATATGCGTACGTGGAATTATAGTCATACATTTGCCTTTTGTATTTGGCCCCTGAGAACATAATGAATGAAGAATGACTACATCACATCTGTACGTTACTGTTATCATTTTGGCAGTTGATGGGGAATCATAGCTGCTGCACAAACCTGCTTAGCTGCACTCCAAGGAGTAAATCTTCTCATGTCCACTGTCCACTGGCTAACACAGCAAAGGATCCAGTGCTGAAGTCAAATAAAATATTGCCGTCAGGCTATAAAGATAATTAGTCTTGTCTCATCTCCTCTTTCCCTCGCAATTAAATGTGACCCCTTTATGTTTTATGGATGCCAGAATAAATCCCTTCACTCCTAAAACACCTTGTAGATATGAGAGGAGAATGTATTGTAAACTAATTGCTTCATATTGGACAGGAGCCACTGGAGATGGTACTCTAAGTTGGCATTATTGATATTATTATTGGGTGTGTAATGAACACATACATATTGTAAGAGCTTCTAAGGCTTTACACTGTCAAAACTAATTCCCGTCCCTCTAACATCTTCACTGTTATAAAGTAGAGACAGTGCTTGGGAAAGCTGTGATTTGAAGACATAAGCCCCAGGCTCCTCATTCCACTCCGCTTCTGAACTCCCCTTATACACCCTGATACTGAGACACATTATAAAGTCCCTCCCTGTAGCTCTCCTCTTATCTTTGCCTGCTATAAAACTATCTCCGAGAAATAGGACAGGGTTAAGGCTTGAAGTAATCTGTTTCTTTTCATTCTTCCATGAAACATATGCCTACTTTGTAACAAGGGGAAAACTAATTATAGACTTGTACAGGAAAGATAATACAGTTGTAGTGACTGCTTTGTACCCAGCGCTGGGGTTGTGTTTCGATAGTGTATGTGTACAGTAATGATGGCTTTATCTAGCCCCATTACTCCTGTACAAACCTACAAAGCCCTGTAATTATGTTAGATGCCCACAGAATGGCACACACACACTGGGGCACTGGCCATTGTGAGTGAAGGAGCTACCAAGCGTCTATTAAAACTGTTTCACTCTATGATTGTGTTTCGGTACATAGGTTACTGCGTGGGCAATGGCATGCTTGACTGGCAGCAGGCATGCATGCAGTGCAAACAAAGTCAGGACAAATAAATACGTAGAGATGTTTGTTTGCCGAGTCTCGTAGGTCAGATCCTCAGTGCAGCAGTTTCCACTCCACAGTCTTTGCAGACTGTTTACAGATAGGTGGATGGCTTAGACGCCTGTCATTATGTGTAAAGATTGAGTTTATGTATTGAACAATGAAAATACACCCACGGTGATTATAGCACATGATCAAAACACTAGGGGCAGAGTTTGCTACACTTTCTTTTTTTTTTTTTTTTTTTTTTTTTTTAAACCTGATTATAATTATCCATGTACCATCCTTATAATATGTCTAACCTTACACTTTTTCTCAGCAAGTTAAACAAACTCTTTCTTCAGTCCCTTCTTTCAGCAGTATCCAAGCCCCGGTATTATCAGTTAAATCTTGCCAGTTTTACAATAGGCAGCCATCTTTTGACTTTTCAGTATGCAAAGGTAATACCAGACAGAGTACTGTGTGGATTTGGATGTTTTGAGTGAATGTGGGCTTGTATTTGTTGTGTTCAAGGGTGTAATTTGGACTCAGACGCAGACTGGGAGACTTTCAGAGAGACTGATTCACAGTTTATTGTGCACAGTGTGCCCTCAGACAATCAGATGACGAGGGAGAATCTTAGAGTGGTGAGGAGGGACTCTCCGTAGGGCGAGATGACACGTGGTAGGGAGACACAGGTGAGAGACACTGGTGGCCATAGCATGCTGGAGGCTGGTGGCGGAGTGAGGTCGAGTGATGAGGCGGCTGGGATGCTTGTGCTGGAGCCTGGAAGCTAGTGACGGGAACAGAGGGACCCTCTGCGGAGGCGAGGCGCAAAAGAGCAGGTGAGATAGCCAAGTGACGATCCAAGATATCTTTCACAAAGTGATAAATAGTTCACTGGAGAACACTTGGAGGAACCGATTATACCACTACGAGGTGGAAAATTATCTGGTGCCGAGTCCTCCGCTGTTCCCCATATATATCCCGTACGGGATTGTGATAGGGGCTGCACGGTGGCGCAGCAGGTAGTGCGCGTGCCTCACAGCAAGGAGGTTGCCGGTTCGATCCCCGGGTCAGGCGGGGCCTTTCTGTGTGAAGTTTGCATGTTCTTCCCGTGCATGCGTGGGTTCTCTCCGGGTACTCCGGCTTCCTCCCACAGACCAAAAACATGCTCATTAGGTTAATTGATGACTCTAAATTGTCCGTAGGTGTGAGTGTGAGTGTGAATGTTTGTCTGTCTTTGCATGTGGCCCTGCAATCGGCTGGCGACCGGTTCAGGGTGTACCCCGCCTCTCGCCCATTGTAGCTGGGATAGGCTCCAGCCCCCCGCAACCCCGAAAGGGATAGGCGGTATAGATAATGGATGGATGGATGGGATTGTGATAGGAGCCAGCTGTGTCCGGGCCGGCTCCCCTGCCCCGCCCAACCTCTGCCGAAAGAGGACGAGTCCCACGCACTGCACAGAAAACTAACAACACGCATCAGTAGTACAAATCACCAGAGTATCTCCACGAGTATTTACAGCTGCAGTAGGTAAGATTGAGAAGAGAGCAGACTTAGTCTGAAAATTTGAACCAAACAAGATTCACGTCACTCCCCCTCCCTCTCCGCTGCACTCATGCCCTGCCTCCAAGCCCCTCCTCCTCCAGTCACGGTAGCCTTAGCATTGGAAACAAGCTAACTCTGTCCAGCCGCTACATCACAGTCAGTACTGTACGCGCTGTGGAGTGTTACTGTAATGATCACTATATTAGCTTTATGGTTATTTGTTGTCTTAGCCGTATCTGCTGTTGTTGGCAGCAGCGGTATGGGCAGTTTCTCCTTTGCGGGTGGCTGTTGCTCCGCCAAATTGCTCCTGCAAATTTCCTCTTTCTTTGAACTCTGAGGTCGAGTAGAGATAAGGACGCCTCTCTCTGTCTCTCTCAGCCATTTCGCTTTTTTTCTGTCTCTATATGAGTCAGGCAGTACAGCGTCATCTAGCCATGAAGCCATTTGCCAGTGAGGAGGAGGAGTGGGCTAGCTTAAGGTCAGGCTGAGGTACAGACAGACGCACATACGAACATACAGAGAGTCATGCCTCCATTAGCTGGGCCTCTGTTTACCGTGGGAGAGACGCCAGGGATTTGGTGGCATATGCTGTAGCCCCTGGCAGCCTCGTGACAGAGCACTTACCTTAGAGACGACAGGCCAAGGCCTGGTTAGGGGCCACCCAGAGGCTTTGTCCTGAGGCAATGCTACTGGGCCGGGATGGACAGTGGGGATGATTGTCTCTCCAGCTTTTCTGCTGTTCCTATACTAACCTAAAAGCATTTGTAATTTTTGTGATGCCTGTAAAATGTGCTTCAGAGAGCACCAGGGGAAATTTTTATAAACAGCATGAAAATTTCTCTCTAGCTTCTCAACACAAAGCCGTGACCTGTTGGTGGTTTCTGTGTGTTTTCTTTAGGAAAACTTGATTGTAGTGCAGTAGTTGTTCTAGAAGCTGCATTTGGTGTCTATAACCTGTCCAAAACTTCCCAGCTTGGCATGAAAACATGTTTGAAAAGAGATTTCCTTGTTTGCTTGAGTAGTAGATGATGTATAGCTTTTGAATGTAAAACAAGAAGTGTAATTTTGTGTTCTCTACTGAACCTCCAGTTTTGTCTTTCAGTTATCTTCCAATTTTTTGCAACATTTAGTGGGGAATGTTTTATAAATTTGTGCAAACTCTGTATCCCAATGCGCATATGCATATTTAATGACTCAGTTAAGCAATGTCATAGTTGTGCATTATTAATCAGGTTGGGGAAACATTTGCACACTGCCGTAATTTATATACAGTATTAAATGTTTTCATAAAACTTGGTGCAGCTCATCATACAAAACAACAGCAATCCGGAAAAAGCCAAACGAAACAAAGAATCATTACAATTATGCATATTTGCGGCATCATAAAGGAGTCTATATACGAGATAATTCAATCTACGTATTAGACAGAAGGTGTTCCATAAGTGCTGACGTACAGTATAGAAAGACTAGAACATTGTATATTAGATATGTGTATTACTCTACTGTAGTTATCTTTAGTATTTAGCCTGCAGCCTTGGGTCTGCAACAGAGTTACAGCTGTATAGTACAACAGTACTTCCTCTTAGTTTCACAGCTATGTTCACTCCAAACAGAATGAGTAAAATCTGTTGTTGGCTGCCTTGGTCTTAAAGTTGGATCTTCCTTTGCTTTTGTTTGTGACGCTGAGTGGCCAATATTCCACAGTATGGAAGATGGATAATAAGTGTGTCTGCTTTTTAGCTTGGCGATTTCAAGACAACTCGGTGTGAAGCTGTCTTCATTAGGACCCCGTTAGACCTTGTTTCACCTGACTGACTGACAGACTGGCCGTGATGAGGCTCCATTAGACTTCTGCGCAACTCTCGGTGGACTGCCCATATACTGAAGGGCCCCCTCTTTCTCCTCCTCTACCTCTATTTCTGTCTCTCTCTTGCTTTCTCTTGTTCTGTCTGACCAGGCTAACCCCAGGAGCCCCCTTAACCCACGGTGGTTGAGAACCCAGTCAATCAGACGCAATGATGTTAAACTCCTCTCCAATGAATACCCTTCACCAGTCATCAGAGAGATTGTCTGTGTCTGGCAGCTGATTAGGAGTTCATCTCAAGTAGGATCATCTCAATTTACAATCTGTCTGAAGAGAGGAGCTTGCAATTCTGTAGCTCTGTCCTCAACATGATTACTCTACCTTGGAGCAGAGACACCTGTTAGGAGATAATAGCATGGCTTTCCAACTTTTACTCTGCACCTTTCTTCATAGATTCTTCAAAGCAAAGAAAACCATGTGGTTTCTTTGGAAAACATTGTTGTCTTTTTATCAATCAACATTAATTTGGGGGGAATACAACACTCCAATGCAACACTTATTTCATTTTAATCAAAACACTACTGAAGCACTATATTATGTATATGGTTCTTCTGAAAAATTGTAGAACAACAATGAATAGCTCATTTATGGTCAGAGACCCCACTCACAAAGTGAAGGCCTTGTCAAGGTTATGCCAGGGCTGGTGGACAGGATTTGAATTACTGTTTTTGGAATCCCTCCTGTGACACACTTTAAAGCAGAGATGAAAATGGGGTATATGGCATCGATCTCCATAATGCATTGCTCCCTGTTGCCAGAGGGAAGTGGGTGGGGAAGGCAGGTTTCAGGGTAATCTCTGGAGTATCTTGGTGTAAAGAGGTTAGTGGGCAAAGGATTTGATCATGCTCGGCCATTTGGTTTAGTGTTGAAGGATGTTGCTTGCAGCTGTGTCAGCCACTGAGTGCCCATCAAGCCAGACAAGTCAATAAGCCCCCATCACCTCTCATTGGTTGCCCAGAGTGATGCGCCATTGGAGGGACCCAAACCACATTCTCTTCCTCCCCCTCCCCTGTCATCACCTGTCAAGTGATATGTAGGCAGCAGGGAATCAGCATCTCCTTATAGCAGTCAACAGTCCAGCCAGCAGCGCTCGCATCGACAGCTTTCAAAACTCTTCCACTCTAAAGTGTATTATCACTCTCTCTGATGTGATTGTAGGCCCCTCCTGAGCGGCTTGTTGTGGTGTCTCTGCCAGATAGCTGCTACACTACGTTCTCCTGTAGTCCGACATCTGTGATTTGCCAGCAGGATGAGGGTAGCTTGCGATTGACAGCAGCTAAAAACATTTCACAGCAAACAAACCACACTTCACTCACCCTTGGACGCATGCTGTCTCTTGAATTAACCTAAGGGCCACTGTTGGGCGTGAACAAGGAGAATATACATCTGGAAGTTTTCCCTGAGAAACAGTTGCAGCTTAATTCTGGTTGCCTGGTGAGAGCTTCATTTGTTAGGAAAAGGTATGCTGATATTATTAGCCTGCTAACGAGTTGACATGTTTTAGGAATGTAGTATGGAATGATTTTCTTACACATTTAATCAGGTGTGTTCAAGAACTAAGAAAGTAATGAACTCCATTAAAATAGAAAGGCTGTGTTGGTGGCTACTTCAGACAGTTGGCAATGCTTTTGAAGCTTGAGGTCAGTAAAGTAGAAAATGAAAACCCTGTCTATGCTCTCTGTATCTCTCTGGAATGACTTCTTAACATTTCCTTCTTAGATCAGAGAACATTAAACATATGCTGAAGAAAAGAAATATGAACCCACTCTATTCCTTCTCCTCACTTGCTCCCTTTCTTTCTCTGTATCTCTCCCTCAGCTCTCATCTCTAATTTTCCCTACCACTTTATTGCTCCTTTCCCCTCCTACACTCCACTTGCCACATACTGTATGTGAGATAAAAGGTGAATTCTAGAAAACCCTCCCTCTCCCTCTCGGACTGCTCCCTTCTTTGTACTCCTCTTGGTGCTTGGAGTGTGGAAGATGTGGGGAAGAAGAGAGAAATAGACAGACGAGAAGAACAAACAGCCGGCTGTGATAGTGAAAGCAGACGGTCAGACTCTGGCACCAGTACAGGCTTTATACTTTGTTGTGCAGTTTGGGTGCTTTGGGACCAAGCCTGCAAGATACCGTTGGATACTCTCTTAACAGGCTTATACAGTACAAGACTCTGTTTTATTTGGAAATAAAAGCAGTGACTGTGAAATCCCTTTTTAAGACATCACAACATAAAGAGTGAATTATAGGGGCGATGGACGGTCAGACAAACAACAACTGTTCTTTCTTGGTCTGTGTTTTTTCTCTACTCTGTCTGTCTGTCTGTCTGTCTGTCTGTCTGTCTGTCTGTCTGTCTGTCTGTCTGTCTGTCTGTCTGTCTGTCTGTCTGTATCTATACATAACATAACTTGGCAAATGTGAAGAGAAAAGTGATGCTTTGATTCTGTGACAAACTGTAAATCTGCATTATATCATCATCATCATTAATTCTAAGAGGCAAGGCATATGTGGTGTTTATTATGCAAGCATGAGTAGTAGTCATGACATAATCAAAAACTTAATAATAATTTCCTATGTATTGTAAATACACTCCATTACTTTAGACTCGGTCTTAGTAGCGACACTGTACTGGTGCCTCATGATCTCAGTGTAGCTGTTAATATTTCTTTTACTTACACACAGAAACAATGTGCTCTTTATATCAAGCCTTTATGTTCCTAACTGTGTCCTCACTGGGGATCCATAGGTGGATACAGCACAAGTTGCAGAGATTTGAAGCATGAGATGTCAGAAAAAAAGAAAAAGAAATCACTGTGTGGCAGATTTTTTTTTTATCTTTCAGAACTTGTCCATGATCACTTTTTGTTTTAGTTTAGTTTCATAGTGCAGTACTATTAACTGAAGCTTTGACTTACAGGACTTACAGTCGGTTAGTCTCAGTGTTTGCGATTTTGCTATTTTCACATACTTCTGTGTCAGCAAAAACCATGTGTTGGACTGAGCTGAACACTGCCTGGCTGGAAGCTGCTACACACATGGGTGAGGTTTACTTGGCTTCTTTCTCAAAGGTTCAGTCTGGTACATCTTCCTATGGGGGAATCATGCAGGGGTTAGGGCTTTAAAGCCATCTGATCAGGTGTGATGTGTTAAGATGTTACAGCTTAGATATGGTGTGACCCAGGACCATAAAATAGCTCCTTTGCTGTGAGCTTCTCATCTCTTTACTATAACAAACAGAGTTTGATGTATATAAAATTTACTGTGACCTCTGAAACCTCTTGAAGAGTCTTTTGTCGGAAACAGTTTTCCAGATGATTTCCCATTGCAGTTGGCTTTGTATCATTATCAGGCAAGGCCATGATCACATTGTCCTTCCTACAAATGACCACGTGCTTTTAAGTTGAAATACACAAAATATATAATTATGTACACATGCTTTTTATACTTTCCCTCATGAAATTAACTATTATAGTCTCCAGGCTTCCTTGTGTAACTAATTAGTGAAATGTATGACTAACAGTAACAGATAACAGCAGTTTCTCACATGCTGAATGCACATCCACTGGGTTGGAGAGTAGGTTACAGGAAAACATGTGGACTACTCTATTTTTAACAGCTGCAAAGCCTATGAAGTTGACCATTGTCCCAATATGTGGTGGATGTGTAAGTAGACCAGTTTTGCTCAGTGTAGGGGTTGTGTATTTAAGGAGTATGATGTGAACATCAGAGGCACAAAATTGTGTTGCTATATAATTCTGGTTTGTGACAGTCCTGCGGCATTGTGTCCCAGAGCCACAGGAGCATGTGCACGGAGGAATAAGACCTCTTACACAGACCCCATCTTGTGGTGAAAGACTCAATAACATTTACATCCACACTCCGTGTCTCACAAACCGCACCCACGGCCAGGTTTGATTGAGTCTAAATAACAGTACGGCCGCTGCCATGCGGTCTTTCTTCTGTCCTCCCTGAGACATTTAACTGTATATCCACCTTGCAAAGTTGAAGGTGTTTGCTGATAATCACGCACACTGCAAAAGATGCCCAGAGTGACTCAAATATAAATATTGTTTTTGAATCGGATCATGTGGGGTTGATGATGAGTAATCATCATGTTGTCATGTTGTCACCAAATTTTAAACCGAAAATACATGAACACATGAAGTGTCCTTATCTACCTTTCTGAAATTTTTCTGTCAGTTAAAATAAAGCAAATAATCACACACAAGAAGGACCTAACGTAGATCTTTTATGCATCACAGGTAAATTGTTGAAAAAGATGCATGTGTCTCCACATTGTCTTGTTGTAGAGTACCTCCAAATGGGTTTCCTTGGTCTGGTGCCAAAGTTCACTTCTGCTGTGCAGCAAAATGTATCTGCCATCATTTAAAGAATCATTAGATTTGTGGTTTATAATTAGAAAGCATTCTGTACTTACTGTGTTCATTACAGTCAAACATCAATATTATGGTCCTCAGATGACGTTGTTGTCGTCTTATCCCCATTGTCTGGACATGTTTATGGTCCCCAGACAATGATTCTGGCCACCGCAATTTCTGTTGACCAACACTGAGGCAATTTCATGCCATGAAATTGTGGTTATTCATGGTCCACAGAGGATAAATCCTACTGTTTTTGATTTTCCCCTGGCTTCGCTGTTATCATCACCGTCAGTCCAATATTTTTACTTGAGAAATATAAAAATCTAATGTCTGATTATCACCAATCTTACTGAGCATTGTCCACATAGCATGATTCCTTTACAGTAAAGCCAAAATGTTTACTTTGCATGCAAGATATCACTTGATTTAGTGAAATTTCATGAAATTCACCAACTCATGGCCCAAATGAGGTAAACTGTTTTGGTTTTAATAACCTCATAGCCTTTCTGCCAACACCTCAACTCTACATTTTTTACCTCACTGAGGGTAAGCTTCATCAAAATAGCTAAATTGTCATAAAGGAATTTGTTCCACCTGTTGTATTTGTTGTTAAAACCCTGTTTAGTATTTTAGTTTCATACTAGTTGGTTGAACTAGTGCATTATTATTCAAATTTGGCTTTTTTTTTGCTTCACCGGGTCATGTAGGGACACTCAGTGTCCAGTTGGATCTCTGAACACTGACGGTCACAGTCTGTGTTGTGATCCGCCATGTCAGAGGTTAAAAGGCATGATCAGGTGCTTGCAGGGGGAGATCCAAGCAAGCTTTGGCCTTTTAGTACCTGTATCTCCTCTGGGAACTCTTTCCACATCAGTATTCAGGTCCAGTATCCCAGCCCCTTCTCATTCCATCCACCCCTGGATTTATTTTCATACTATGGGGGTATGATAGCCACTTAATAATTCATATTTAGAGTGTATACCCATGCACTGAGAAATTCTGATTCATCCTCCTGAGTAGCTGCCCACCCTCTTGCATCATTTAAGCCTCCAAGTTCTAGCTGTGGCTTATTCGCTCAGTCTGCGCAATGCTCTTTGGAGTAGAGCTGTCAAAAATTTTAGCGTAAGAGGGAAGTTTGTGTGGGTGGACAGGATCGTCTGTTTTCTTTTAGTCAGCATGCTTCTTTAAAGAGTAACAAGAGTCAGAGAAAACCCCGTCTGAGGTCAACTTAGAACTATTCCAAGACACTAGCTCGGAACCTGCAGGGTGTCCCTCCTGAAGTCTGTCCTAATATTCCTATCCTGTCTATTTTATGTCTCAAGGTGTGAAGAGTAAGATTATAAAAACGCGTTATGCAATTTAAGAAAATTCAGCCTTTCCACTACTTTATTGAAAATGGCAACAACTTAGTAGAAATAAGTCTGTGAAAGCCTTCCATTTAAAACCTCTTTAAATGACATTTATGTTATCTGAGCCAATCTTTGTTTTTGAAGGAATTAGAAGATTATATATGAAATCAGAGAACACTGACACAACATACAAGCTATGTTTGACATTTGTATCACTCTTGAAAACCCATACCGGCAGGGCTCTGAGTTGACACTCAGCCACGGACTGGTCTATGGCTGTGGAGTGGAACAAAGTGTAAAGTCTATAGTCATATGATGGAAGCCAGTGTTACCTGATTGCTTATGGTCTTATGTGTGGTGTCCAGATCAAAACGTCATAGCGGCTTCAGTTATGTGTGAACATAGAAGCTTCACATCATTTATTCACAGTTTTGAGAAACAATGTGCATTATCTTGTACTTTTTATCATCTGGATTTCCCAACATGTTTTCTGTGCATGAGCGTGTGTGCTTTGTTAGATGTTAGACATTGTATTTAGTGCATGTCTTTGTCAACAAGTTGACCAGCAAGCCTTTTACGAGCTGCAATTACATGCCTTTTAAAGCACTGCAGGAATAAGCTAAACGTTGGCTTACAGAATGGCGGCACTGTATATACTGCAGGCTTACAGTAATTCTTTTGACTCTGAGAGAAAGCCAGAAAGCGAGAGCTGTTTAGGCTTTGCTCTTTACACTATGTTCTTTTTCAAGTCCCACTTGTCAGAGAGAGAAAGATAAATATAGTTTATAACAAACCAAAATAAATGGGTGGGTTCAGAAATGTGCAGAACAACAAGCCACAGAGGAAGATGTGGCCTACGCAGGCCACATACAAACAGCCTGCCTCTGACACGGAAATAGATGCCTACATGGGGAAAGAAAATAGTTGTGACACTGTCACAATAATTGGAGCTGGAAATGTTGTTAAGAGTGGTTGAGTTCTCTCATACAGACCTACCTGATGTTGAATGTAGTCTCAACTGGTGGTGTCTGCAGTTTTGACCATGGAAATGTTGAATTCTGTCATTTAGCTTAGAGCTGTAACCAGATCAGCTGGTCATAGCTTAATGTGATCATGAGTTAAATATAGTTGACACATGATTCACTGCAAGTGATTCAGTGCAGCGCTACATAGCCTTTACTGCACCTTGTAAGACTGTGACTCAAATACTCTGGATGGAAGTGTCATTCTGCCACACATTTATTTCTGTTTGTTTTTCAGACAGGGAAATATGCCTGTAAAGTATGAAGATAGTGCTAAAATAACCTTAGAAATCTAAAAATAAAGGGATACAAATCAAAGTTTATCTGTGCTTGCCTTAACTCTTTTACCTATTTTACCTGATAAAGGAGGTATTTATATCAATTTATTTCTATTGCAGTAAATATGTTTGGACACACAAAAGGTGACTGGATGTGGGAAAATAAGTTCATAAATACAGTTACAACAGCTTGAAATGCGACACCCAATGTGGCAATGGAGCAGAGATGTCAGTTGCCTGTTTTGGGACTTAAAAGCTTTCTTACCCATACTTATTTTACTGCACAACACGTAATGCTCACCTGCTGAGCTGTAGGCCTTACAGTAGTAATCTGCCAAAAATATTTAGACACTGCTAGTATTTGTGACAATCACACTACCCTGCCACCTAACCCATCATCTTCTGAAGTGATTTCCAAGAAATGACCAAAAAAGAGTGGTGGATGAAGTGCTAGATTCCAGAAAATTGGTGCCAGACCTGATGTTGTTTTTTTTTGTACCCCAGCATGCCAACACTGGTGGTTACAGAGCTACAATTAGCACTCAGTGTTGATACACTGCTGTAATTTGTGATACCCGGTAGGGGATGTCTGAGCTCACAAAATAGTTCACATTTCATACTTGTGATTTCCACTAGGAGGTGGATGTGAACAGGTCATTCCCATTTGACTAATTGTCTGAAAATTCTTTCAATAAAGCATTAACATGGTTTTTTAAGGGTCTGCTTATGAGTTACCATAGGCCAGTCAAAACAGCATATTTACAGTACTTAATTTGCAGTGTGGGTTTAACTGTGCTGAATAAATGTCCTTGTGCCACTTGCATAGCTCTGAGTGAATATTGGAAAACAGAGCTGTCAGCAACATTTGACAACATTTTGAACACATCCTTTATCATGATGGCAAAAACTGAAAGGTAAGGCCAAGATCAGAAATGCCCACAATAAAGAGGTGTAGCATGTGTGTAAACGTGGAAACACAGTTTTAAGAATGGACAGATCCACTCTTAAAACAAACCTCACAATTTACACCCTTCCTCTTCCCACAGTTATGTGACTATTGAGTATAACAACAGAGTGTCTGCTGAAAGAGGGGAAGCAGGAAGAGGAGAGGATGGGAGGTCTCCCAGGAGAGCGCTGCCCGGAGGAGGCACGATTAGGAGGTGAAGCAGTCAAACGCTCACACCAAATGTGCTGGCACGTCATGATAACCCCAGGCTGTTCTAGGGTAAGAGGACTGACAGGCGGACTCTCCTTATGGCTGACTTCAGCTGGATTGTTTATCATCTACTATAGCCAGGCTTGTGACGAGCCCTTCACCCTCCTCCTGCTCATTTGGAGCCTGCACACATGCACAAGCCTGTGCACTGACACGCAGCCATGTGGTAAAACTCTCAGTTGTAGCCACTGAAAAACACTGTGCCTTCTCCATCATGTTTGATGAGTGACTCCTCTATGGCTTCATAGCAAAATGTTTGGAAAGATCTAGTTGTTCACTTTTCAGTATTTGGTAATCAGAGACAATGAGGACAATAGTTCTTTCTTGATGTATCAACAAAGAAAAATGGACTCATTCAGGATTTACACAAACAACAAGAGTGTCCACAGGGTCTTTCACCAAAACACCATTTATTTACCAACAATCGAGGTGAAAAGACAGACAATGTTCAGACACGTAATTTGTTCAAATTCATTAAACCCACATGTAGTTCTAAACTATATTGTAGAATTGACATAGGTCTGTTCCTTCACGGTGCCTTTGCTGCTCAGGGATAAGCTAACAGATGAGTTGCTGTAGTAATGTTACTGTAAGGTTGTTCTAGATTTAAATGGTTGTATATCTGTTCAACTTGATTGTTTCCCCCATTTTACATTATGAAAATACAACTCATATGTCCTCGCACACAGATACATTTTTTTTAATGAAAACAGACCAACATGCTCTTCCTACAAACCCACTATCTGATGAACTGTAGCACTCTTAAGTGTGTGCCAAACCATCACCATCAGATGTGTAATTAAGACAGAGCCATCTCACTTTGTTCATTTGTCTTTGTTTCAAATAAGCACATGCATGCTCACGCATATGTACTCTGCTCTGAATGGACTCCTAGGAAATGGAAGAAGCACCTGGTTGCCTGCGGTGATTATCTTTTATTTCATTCAGCAGCTTGTGTCAGCTGACAAGATGGCCGTCACTATGAAAACACCTTGGGTGTTACTGCTGCTGAATGGCCCCTTTGTTTTGCATTCTTTTGTTGTGTGAACACTGTTATGGTTTCCTTGGCTGATAATTACTGAAGCAACGTGGGCTTGTTTTGCCGGCTCACACAAACGCCTGCCGGGCCTGTAACCTCCGTCTGTGTGTGTGTGTGTGTGTGTGTGTGTGTGTGTGTGTGTGTGTGTGTGTGTGAGCATGTTTGTGTATACCTTGACTGTAATCCTACCTGACAACTACTTTAGTACCTTTCAAACACAAAGAGGCTATAATCTGCCAAAGTTTTTGACTTGGGAGAGGAAGAACAATCGTCTTGGCACAGATAGATAGGAGAAGGCTTTTGTTTTCCCAGAGATAATTTGAAGCAGGTCAAAAATGAGAGCATCATAATATGATTGCCAGGTGAATTGAACGAGGCCCAGGGGCCGGGGGCCCGCTTTGTTTTTCCAGCAGCGGTGGCTGGGAGCATTTGATGGATCCTAATTGAACACATATTTATTGTGCGAGGTTCAGCTGGAGTGTGACGGGTATGATGATACCTCAATTAGAACCATTAACAGGATGATTGTGCTTGCCTTTCTGGAAAGTTTTTTACTGAATGAGGAGGGTTGTTTTTTTTTTTGTTTTTTTTCCCTCCTGCCACTGTGATCCTGCCTTCAAAGCACTTATGCCTAGTGGCCATCTGGGAAAATCGTCTCATGCTTTGACGAAGAGGATGATGGCGGCTTGATTCGTCAGTTGTCGTAGAGACACAATGCAATAACAATCCTTTTAGCCTATGAAAGAAAAATGCCAGGATGTGTGAAACAGCCAGAAGGGTGAGGAAACTGTGCTTTGAGATGTCTGTCCAAGAGCCAGTGACTGAACACAAAGTTATCTTCACTCTTGTCTTCAGGGCAAAATGTGAGCAGTCACGGGAGGCATGCTAGTGTGTCAGAGCCAGTGGAGAACTTATAGCTTGTTTAAGGCTTAGGAGAGTGTTGTGACCGTAGAGGCCTGTGTAGCAGCTGATAGGTTTGAGTGTGTCTAACCCTGTGATCTGTGTGCTAACATTGGCCTACTGGGGTAAGATCAGTTCCTCAACTCTCTGCCTTTGTCCCCTGTGAAGGGAGGCTTACCCAAGGACCCCCTGTTTACTCTGGCCTGCACAATGGCGAAGTCTAAACTCCCTTTGTAGAGTGGATTTAGGCTAGATTTACTTCAATTTGATCTGGGAGGGCCCCTTTTCATCAGCCTGGAGGTCTAATGCCCTTAACTGGCTTAACCTGGCTCCCCCTGTGAGCCTAGGGCCCTCATGCCCACAATCTCTCGCCTCTTTGCCACTCCTACTTATCCCCCGCTCTCCGCCTCGCCCTGGAGTCCCCTGAGAATCCTCAGCATCACTGCGGTTTGACTGTGGCAAAGCATTGTGGGACATGGTTGGTGACACCTGAAACTCATGTTTAACATGTCATAAGCATGCTAGGAATGAAACACATCCTGTGTCTAAACAATGTGTGGCATTCTGGGACTGAACAGGTAGATTGTATGGACTTCTCCTTTTAGCACTTTTAGCTTTAAGTGTAGAAATGCCAAAATGCAGCCTCACTGTTTCTTTGGTATTCTTGAAACTGTTAAGAGTGTAGTATCCACTGTAGTGGCTTTGCTCATGAATAAAAATGAGATATCAGTATATTCTTTTAACCGCAGGACTCAGAGGTCTTCTAGATAAAAGAGTTCTCTCTGCAAGTGGAGGCTTCTCTTTAAGAAAACATGTTTTCAGGATACAGTTAGAAAGTGATAAAAGTGTGTATTTTAGCATGCCTTTTATCACAGCTGTCAAGCATCATCATGCTCACTGCATGGGGCTCAAGCTCATCTGTGGCATTTGCCCCTCTAGCACTGATATTCTTTTTCCTCATAACCTTATCATCTCAGTTTGTAGTAATCCGGATGGGCCATACTTTTGGAACATGTAGAACTTCCTGTTGGCTTGAACTGGACTTCCTGGTTGACAAATCAAACAGTGAACAGGAGGAAAAGCGCAGCACCATGATATTGTCATTTCCCAGATATATCGCCAGTCTTAATTCCTCATGTTTTGACACAGCCAGGGTTAGGCTAACCACAAAATGGTCTCCTGTTGTTGCTCTGTGCAGTTGTAGCCCTACCTCTCAAATTCTGTATTCATGAGCCCAAAAAATATTCTTTTCAGAAAGTTGTTTTGAATTGCAAATTTTCCCAAATCTGCACTTCGCAGAACACAGTGGCGCAGAGTAAATGCAGGGACAGTATGGCGCTTATCCCTACCCCTGTAAGCTTCCACACTGACACACTGGCTGCCAGACTGTACTCTGACATAGGTGCCCAAATTGTCATGGCATAATTATGTAACTTAGACCATCCAGATTATTCAAATACTGCCTGAAAGTGTCATCTTCATTGCCTGTGAGGCTCTTGAGACCTGTCACCTACTGAATTCGAAATGGTTAAATTTTGAGCATGGGTCCCTCTCTCTCGTTCCACCCACTCTCGTCTCTCCCTCCCCTTTAGCTTGGCCTAATCCAGAGGCACAGCGTCACTGCAGCATCAGTCTTACCTTTGATGGGCCCGGATTAAAGCAAATCTACATTCCTTTGGTGGATTTCAAACGCTGCCTGAACAATGATGCCAGCCAGAGGCGAGTTAATGAGGCCTGCAGTGGACTTGCAACGAGTGACTTTAAAATCAACCTGATAAGGGGCAGAGATATTATCTGTGCACCTCCCTCCTCCTTTTGCTCCTTCGTGCTCACTCTGTGTGTCTCTCTTCCATCTCGCAACTCCACTTTTTGCCTCTTTCCTTCTTTAAATTTTTCAAGTCTCCTCATTTTTTGCTTTCTGTCTCAACCCTACTCCTCTTTCTCTCCTCTCTCCCCTTTACTCCTGCTCCCGTGTGAGTGAGGCCTGACTTAATTAGTGGGCTGGAGTGTGAATGTGCCTTTCACAGGGTGTTAATGAAAAGCTTTGCGCTTTCCCTCTCAGTGTATTAGTGACTGACTGCAACCCCCCCACACACCCTCTTTGCCTGCCTCCTCTCCTCCTCCCTCTTCTCCTCCCTCCACTTCTCCTCAGCCCTTCTGACCGGAGGGAGGTGTTATTACAGGGGCTGTTGACTCTGCGGCTTTAGGTTTCGGGTCTCTGTTGTACTGAGCTGATAGCTTAATTAAACATGCAAATCGGATCTATCGAACACGTCTTAACAACCATTCTCTGTGTAAGTGTTCTGTCATGTCAGATGGTCTTTCTTTGTGTTTGAGCCTTTTTAAAAATCTAATTATACGATACCAGCTCATGTGAACACGCTGTTCCATCTCAAGGTGAATTAATTTTGACATATACCTGATTGATCTGGTGAAACAGTGATATGTACAGTAGTGCAGGTCATTGGTGAAAGGCCACACATCAAAATCAATCATTAGTCATTTTACTTCTAATGTTGCTCTGTTCAAAATTCCACTGTTATTCTCTCTTCTGGTGTTGGTGTGGTTGCTTGATCTCATAGTATGATTCATCAGAGGCTGTGTATTAAACAGATATTTACCTTTTTCACTATCATCTTCAGACAGCGCTTTGTTTAGACTTGCATGAAGTGGGTAGAATACACTTTAAGTCCTATTGCATACCACCAACATTCCAAGAAGCCAAATCATGAGAGCCCAAAGTCCACAACCACACAGTGCAACAATAGTAAAATAAGCTAACATATTCATCTGTCACCAGTAATATTCATGTGTAAGTACCTCATGTCAGTGTTACTGTCACCACAAGCTTGTGTAATGGCTACTATGCAGACATGATGAGTAGTATTTCACTAGGGGTTAAGCAAACACTCAAGATTGATTGATGCTTTTTGACTACTGATATGGTTACAGTGCAAGTAATGATGAATTAGGAACAACTTCGACCTCCTCTTGTCGACACCCCCCAGGCAAACCATGGCTCAGTCACAGAGAATATGTAATCTTACACATAATACAACGGGAGCTTCATCCATGCAGTCTGTTGCTGTACCAATGTTTTGTGTTAAACTATGGTGTATAAACAGTGTTTCTTGGCCTACTAAGCAAAACACTACTTCATGCATTGAATGTGCTGAAAAAACATTTCCAGACAGTTCTGGGCTCCCCCTTGTACATATTGCATTACAGTGATATCTAATTATGTCAGCTTCGGACTGGGTTGGTGATTATGACAAGGAAACAAAACAAATTTCATTGGGTAGGGAAACAATATTTAAAAAAAAAAAAAAAAAATCTTTGTGATATATTTCAGTCATGTTTTGTAGGTAAACTCACATACTGTCCGACTTTAGTATTTCTGACATACTTCACCTTCTTCTCTAATATAAAAGTGTAACTTAATCCTCAGTATATAATTCAGTAAACAGAACTGGCCACAGTTAATAGAGAAACATTGTGTTGTGCAGTGTGTACAAACTAAAACTGTGTTCTCTCTCTGGGGATCCCAAACATCATCATCTAGAAATAATAATTTGCTCACCTTTTCTTTACAGCATCATTGATTGACTTGTATTAATAATTTGAATATGTAACAGTTTGTGTCAGATGGTGGCACATTTAGAGTAGATCCTTGCATTTAGTTATTTCTAATGTCATCTGCCAGTCAGTCCACAATGTCTGATGAAGCTGTCTCTCACATAGACTGTCTCATGGCAGCCCCCAGCCAGGGGGCAAGCTAATCCTGTGTTGCAGGGATGTGTAATGATATCCCAGGGCGCTATAGGATGTTTCTCGCGGTATGGTGCCAGCTTCCTGGGCCTCTGGCACTACTCTTCATGGGTCCTGGCCCAGCCCCAGCACCCCTATGCTAGCCATAGCCTTTAGGCGAGAGGCAGGCTTTGTAAGGCCTTGTCTTGTCACTTCCCAGTGAAAATACAAAGCAATGACACAAAGAGCAATTTCTTGGCCATTGCTTGTCATCAAGCTAATTGAGAAAGGAGGGTATGTTTGGAGTCTGGGGATGGCAGACAAGTACATGTGGCGGCTGGGGGGGGGGGGGGGGGGGGGGGGGGGGGGGACACACACTTGATTGACAGTGGCCATGTGGGAGAAACGAGTACTTATGTGTGTCTGTGTATGTGTTTGCGTGTGTGTGCATGTCCATGTGTGTATGCGTCTGGGTCTGTGTGCGGGATAATCCTGGAGAATCTCTCTCTTTGAAGGGGAACAGATGTAGATTTACATATGTGGAGGGTCCCCAGCCTGTGATGAGATTAGCTGGTTGGGATCTTTCTTCACAGCAACTGGAAGGTGCATATTTAATAAATGCCTGGAGCTAGGCTGGGGCGTGCAGGGCTTGGCCCTCAGAGAGCCACAGGACAAAGGCAAACGAGGCCCATGGCAGGCTGGCCCATATGGGAACAAGGTTGCTTACAGATTGCACTGGCCTTTCATTGGTTGTGGGACAAGGCTTTAAGGGTTTATATACAGAGAGAGCGGAGCACTTGGCGGGCCACTTCTGTATCCTCTCCACAACAAGAGGTAATAAAGGGATTTTGAGCTTGTTGTGGCTCATCTGTGCGCTTGTTTGCTTGCAAGGGTGCTTGTGTGTGTGTGTGTGTGTGTGTGTGTGTGTGTGTGTGTGTGTGTGTGTGTGTGTGTGGGTGTGGGTGTGCGTGCGCATGAAGATAAATATGTGTATAGTGTGTCCATATGTGTTTGCACTTAAGTCTGTGCATTTACAACCAGTTTTGTGCATTTAAACATACCATATATTCTGAAACAATATACAAATGACTACAGCAAAAACACAACATAAACAACAAAATGAAAATGATGTAATATAAGCCTAATGCAACATAACATAAACAGCAAACAACAAAACAGTGGCTGTGAGGAGGATGTCAAACATGATTTGCACTTGTCTGCTCATAACTATTTATTTCAGGTAATAAAGCTTCTCAGTTGTTGGGTTTCTGCTGTAGAGTGCATTATCCCTCTCTTGCGTCAGGTAAGGTTGTCAAGTCTTGTTTACACAAAGAACAAGTAGAACAAGTGTCCCCATATTTTCCCAACTTCCCACCGGACTACTACAAGCCATTTGAACAAGAATAGAGCTGCATTCCTACAAACCACAATAGATGCATAGAAACCACAACAGACATTACAGCTTGTGTGCATCTGTTATGAATTCCGACCTATTAATGGAGAAGTCGTCATGCAGCGTTTTCACTGTAATGTTTTGGTAAGTCATTGTTGTTCAAGAGTTTTCTTACACAGGCACGAAAGTTAATAAGTTTTAATCCTGAAACAAAGTCACAAGTGTAGTACTTTTCTTGACAAGTATCAAGACATCTGTGAAAACTTTACTTTATCCAGTCTCATTGTTATCTTTTCTCTTTTTTTGTTCATGTTTCTCTATTGATTTTTTTCAATGATAGAATAAAAAAAGGATAAAACATATCCCAGAAATCCTCAGTCTTGTTCTTAGACTATCCCAATGAGCTGTTCCCTATTCATCGGGGAAGCAGCTCATCTTTTTAAGGGATTGTGGAAGAAAGGAGTTATGGAGGAGTGTATAATTTCCATCTCCCTTTCTGTTACTCTCTCTAGGATTTCCCCTTCCAGTTTGTGGAGGGACTGTGTCCACTCAGTATGGTTTGATCATCTGTGTCTCACAAGGAAAGGGGAAAGTGAGGTAGAGTAAAAGATGAGAGAAAAGAAAGCTAGAGAAAGAAGCTGGACTCTCCCTGTGGTACAGTCTTCCCCGGCGCAGCCCGACATAATTCAGAAATGTGTGTGAATACGTAGCGCTTTACCTCTCAAAGCCAGTCACCGAGGGTAAAGTGTAGCACCAGATCCCAGCTCTGAGGTCTCTGGCTTGTTTACCCCAAGATTTAGTGTTGAGTGGATCAGGGAGACAAGTTTTTCGCTCTCTTTATTTTTTGTTCCCTTTCACTTCCACATCTGGAGATGCATTAGAAAGAACAAAGACCATGCATACACGGGGGCTGGGTTGGGAGGAGGTAAATGGAACCTTATCACTATAGAGGAGGAGGACGAGAATGAGACGATAATATGAGAAGAGCTAACAATGCGGTAAAGCAAGATTTTGAGGGAATGTGGGGTTAAAGAATTGTAGAGAGAATAAAGAGTTGGGAGATAATGATGGAGGGAATGAAGAGGAAGGAGGAGAGAGAGTGCACAGGAGGGCTTGATTGGAAGGGGGTATGGTGAGGGTGGGGGGGGTGGCCTACCCAGCATTCTCAGTGGATGTGGCAGCCCTCTGTGGACCTCCTCACACAGACACCCCAGCTAATGAATCAGACCTGGTTTCTACCAGTCAGAAGAACTCCGTCTCTACGTCTCTGTGCTCGCCAGAACAAAGCACACCTCCATTAATATTTTAGCATTCTTTTTATCTCAATGCTAACACCGCTCAACAATTTTTGTTAGGGAGACCGTGGAAGAGAAATATTGGGAAAGATTGAGAAGGGGAAAGTGAAAGAAGGAGAGACAGATAAAAAGACAGTGAGAAAGACCTTGTGTTCTCAGGATTTCAACTTGTCTAGTGTAATAGTCCCAGTGGTAGAAGAGTTGCCTTCTCTGTGCCACCCAGCAGGGCATCAAAGAAAAAAACCTGATATCCAAACTACTGTACACACAGTAGAAACATTTGGAGGAGTCCAACGCAGACAAACCTGTCAGCATGATTGCATTGTAGCCAGATAGAGTACTTGTGTGATACCTAAAGTGCAATGCTTGTCAGTGCTGATATTTACATGGTTTTTCATACAGTATATGGCTTCCACTGTTGAAAAAGTCATTCTCAGCACTGTTCTTGCCAGGAATTTCAACTGTCTGAAACTTTCCTACAAATGTAGCCTCAGCAAAGGATACTGTTCTATATTTTGAGGAAGCTGATCTGAGATTTCCCGTCACTTACTCTGATCTCTCATCTTACACTTGTCTCCTATCTTTTCCCAGTGTATACCTAAGAGGGAACAGCTGATACTATTGGGACGCTTTCTTTCTCCTACTTTGTCTTTCTCTCTCTTCGCGCCTCACTCTTTCTCCATCTCTTTGCTTGGAGGCAAGGGAAAGGGTAGCTGCAAGATTCCCATCTGGCCCCTCTTAGATTGTAACCACAGGAACATCTCATAATTTTCCCTTAATTGAATTATCACACTGTGCTCCTCTGGGATGCCACTCCACCCTCATAAAATGGAGCGAGGTAATCCATAAGAAACTATTGGGGAGGGCAGAGGAGACGCTTAGCTATGCCTATTACAGCCACGGACATTTAACACACTTAATCTACTATTAGATGAAACCTATTATTTTTTAACATATCCCACGAGAACCTTCTACGCAACCCATTTGTAATCACCTCATCGGTAACATTAGCCAAAAAAAATTAAAAAAAAGAAAGAAAGAATGAAGTCATTACAATTCAACATGTATTCTACACATTACAGTAATTACTGGGCAACAATGGACCCTGGCTCTCTGAGTTAGCTCAACAGAGAGAGATCCGCAAACACAATAGGAAGGCCTTCCTAGACACCCTGTCTCAGACACGTAGATTAATTGCTTCTTTGTACCCAGAAATGGAGGAGCAGCGCCTTTACCTGCATGCTGCTGCCAGGGGACATCGGCCCAGGGGAAATGTACAGGGAAGGAGGAGGGACGTGGTTGTGTGCATGGGGGGGCTTACATCAGGAGGGGGTTGGCGGCCTGTTTTGGGGTGTTGCATAGAGTCTGAGGTGGAATAGGTGGTGGGGTGATAGTGAGGGAGGGGTGAGGTGTGCCGTCAGGAGATCCCAGGGCAAGCGGCCGTGGGCATTCGGCTGTGAAAAGTCATTCAGAGGGAAAACGCTGGGCATCCTTTATTTATTTGTGTCTGAAATATTTATCTGTCACGCGGGCCGTTTTATAATGGGGCTGTCAGTCTCCTCTGCCCACTCAAGGGTGCGGACATGTTGCCCTGAGCACCCGCTGTGGATCTCCCGTGAATAATTGCTGGAATTTCACTTTTGGGAACGTTGCACTCTGACCCTGAAGCTTGTTGTTTTTCTGCATCAAAAGAAAGGTAGAATGTTTTAAAGTATTTACCTTGGCTTGGCTTTTTCATCCATCACAAACACACACACACAGGCGCACACACACACACACACAGGCGCACACACACACACACACACACACACACACACACACTTCCGTATACTCTCTCACACAGACATTCAAGTTGGACAATAAATAATTCATCCCTTTACTCCAAGATGAAAACCCAATCAAGCTGAAAATCCCTGTCTTGCTGCAACTCTGAGCTGCCAGTGCTGCTGGTTAATGTGATGCTTACTGTTCTAATGTGCGGTTGTGTCGACACTCAAAGCGGAGGCCTCTTCTAAAAGAACATGCACTCCCCAACATTAATGATAATTTTAATCTGGTGTAATCGCCTAAATGAAAGCCTGCTTGTGTGTTTCACAGCGAGCTGTAACGCTGAGTGAACGACAGGAGCCACCATCTTTCGAATGGTTTCATCACAGTTGTCTCTTCAGGGAGAGACGTGCGAGTTTGAAACCCTGTCAGGCGGATAAAGAGACTAAGCACACAACAACAATACAAATACGTTTTGTTGAGTGCGGAAGTGGGCTCTGATGAGGGGCGGGTCAGGTGGGAGCCCTTGATGACACACTGCATCTCGTCTTTTCACACTGAATGGGCTTAGCTAATGTAGGCTGGCTTTCTCAAGCTTTTCTGCACACGCAACATACGTGCTATTATTGAATTGACTGCTTGGAACTTACTGTGGCTTGTTCGCACATGATATTGGATTTTAACACAGGCGCTGTCACAGATGTCCGTCTGCACACATAGACCTGCAACAACATACACAAAATTATTGTATTCTTTGTGCAGGTGTACACAGAGGATCTCACTATCCACATACAGACTTGTGCATACACACACACACACACACACACACACACACACACACACACACACACACACACACACAAAGGTAAACGGAAGATGCAGACACACAGGACGCATCCACATTTCTCAGATATAGTATAAACACTCACAATTAGGCAAGTGAGCACAAGTCACACATTCACAGACACACATACATATGCGCACCAGAACGCAATGCCTGTAGTCTGAGCATGCATAATTAAGGTGTACCTTGTTTGGAGAGAGTGCATGTCGCCTCTCAATGTGCACAGCACATCCCCAGAAAGAAGCTTTGAATAATGAAAAGTGTCACCTATGCAAAATGCAGGAGATGAGTATGCCTGCCTGTGAATGTGCTTTGTGCATGTTTTTGTGTGTGCATACTTGTGTGTATATATACAGTATATGGTTGTATTGTGCATATCTGAAAATGCATACACAGGTGTGTGTGTGTGTGTGTGTGTGTGTGTGTGTGTGTGTGTGTGTGTGTGTGTGTGTGTGTGTGTGTGTGTGTGTGTGTGTGTGTGTGTGTGTGTGTGTGGGCGTGGGCGTGGGCGTGTGTGCGTGTGTGCGCGCATCTACAGACAGAGGTGTCTGTAAAGGTGTCTCTGTCTGTGACGATGGAGAGGGAGGGCTCTTTGTCATTTAACATAGTGCTACTAGGACACTGAACCATATGTGAGTGCACGGAGCTGACAGCTGAGGCCCAGTCTTCCCTCATCCACCCTCCCACATCATCAACCCGAACCCCCCCTGCATCCCTCCCTCTCCCCGCCTATCCTCTCTGACTGACAGCTCTTGTTGTCCCGCAAAGCAGAGGCACAAACACAGACACGGTCCAGGACGTCTGTCGGGAGCCATGTCTTCATCACAGTCTTTGTGCTGATGATGAGCTCTGAATGTGATAGGGTGGAGGGAGCTGACAGCTTTAGCACTCACATGTCCGCATCACATTCTGTGTTAATAGTACTTCCGTTTTGAAATACTTGTTCCATAATAACGCTGACTTAAATGAATTGTAACTCTTGTTCACTAATTGGCCAGATGATGCTGTTGCAGCATATACGTAAGTGCAAGACGCAAAGAGCAGGATTCAAGATCAATATCTTGTTATGAGTTAAACATGTAATGTGTTGAATTAATTTTACATCCCAACTAAGATACAGTTAACATGTAATGCAGCCAAGTCAGCCAAGTGACAAATATATCACTTTGTTGTTGTGCCCTTATTAAGCTAATCAGAGTGAAATGTTTCGTCAGGCCCAGTCATTGATAGGATATGCCTGCCAGTGAGTAAAAGCCCAGTTGTTTTCATTTGAGGGCAACCCAAGATGAAACCACTGCATAATTTCTTGTTTACATGAGAAAAATTAAATGTAAACCAGAATGAGGTCAGCTATGTATTCATGATTAATGGCTGTCACCGAGAAGTGCCTCATGACTCCACTTGAAATTCTTCATACAATGTCGTTGTGATTTTTATAAATCATTTGATACCATGCTGTTCAACATCACTGATCCTCTTGTAACATACTGTACTCAGTGCTCTGTGCTTGTATCAGTAAATCCAACTACTTCGTTAAAGTCATGTCAGCCTGTCACTTGTATGTCATCCTTGGTCCCAGTGGTCAGTGGATAGAAAAGTCTTACCAGGATTCCTTGATCCTGTAATTGGCCTGAGGCAAGTGTGTAGCTGTATAATAAATAAAATGTTCCATTTATTTGATGGAGGAACATGTGCCATCGATGAACTAAGGGACAGGGCTGACACTGTAGAACAATTTCATTAATAGTGTTATTTCTCACAAGACTTGATAACATGATGCGTACTGTCATATGTCTGATAGTTCGAAAAAAGTCTTTAAAATCTGTTCATGAAAAATCAATTATTTAATTCAGTATTTAATTCACCAAGTTGATGTTTCGAGCCCAAGAGCTCTTAGGAGGTTGTCGGATGAAAGGCGGTTGTGTTCCAAATGTTAGATGGGTGCAATGAATAAGTGCACATTGGAGCCCTGCAGTGTGTGAGCTGTTTATTTGTTTATTGATTTGTTTGCTTTGTGCTCAGCACATGCCCTCTTTGGTTTGTTCCCCTTAAAGAGGAAAGAAATGCTGTTTTAGGTTTGGAAAGTCAAGCAGGTTAGATGGTCTTTAGGTACAGCATTGCAGTGGGAGTCAGCATTAGGAGGCTTGACCCCACGGTGATGGGTTACAAAGCCTGCTGGAGCAGAAGCAGGACAAGGAATCAGGACAATCAAATGGAGTGGATCTGTACTTGACAGGGACAAAAGCAGCACAGATAGACTAGGGAATGATAAGATAAGGAGATGGATTGTGCCCTTAGTGTTCAGAGGCTTAAGCTGGCCCATGAATTAGTAAGGTGGAAAAGTAGGTAATCGTGTTCAAGAGCTGGTACCAACATGGGGGTAAAATGAGTGGTGAGCAGAAAATCAGGTAGCGGCCAGTGAAAACTCCACTTGGGCCATACTGTAGGGAATATCACAGCCTTTTATATTATTATTATAATACCGTCTGCAGGGCGCAGGATGAGCATGGGCTGGCTCTTTTAAATTTAGTTTTGCTTTGGGGTAGGATCATGTTCTTTTTTTGTAAGGGCCAGGAGGGCACAATGTGCCTCTTGCAAATTAAGAAAGAGGATCTGAGGACTTAAATTATTTGAGGTTGAGAGACTAGAGTCTAGCTTTTGAAATGATAGTGGCAATATTTGAAAAAAGCAATTTTTTCAAATTTAATCTTCACAGTCATCAAGTGAGAGGTGATTGGTTTCGTAATATTAATATTCATGAAACCAGAAATGGCATTTCGCTGTACACACTTAATAGCATACAGATTCTCATGAACTTAACTCAAACAGAAGAATGTTGCAGTGCACACATTATTATTACTATTATTTTTTTTTCTTTTTTGATTTGAGATGAATGATATAATAATGTACTTAGACCCTGCAATATGTGAAGTTTTGTAACCAATTCATTGCACACTATAGGAAAAAGAAATCTGTTCACTCAAGTTCAGTTTAATATTTGAGGGATGTTGATTTAAAGCCTCACATTTGTTCTGTGTGTAGTTTCCAGGGGCTTTGCTCATTTTGGACTAACATTCTATTTATTATTTTCTTTTGGCATTAGCTTGATGCCAGCTAAATGTAGCAGTTTAGTTCAAAAAGTATTTTACCACTTATATATGCAGTTTAGCAATGATGCTGCTGAAATAGAACTCAGACAGACTGACTGACGTGATGTGGATTGTTTTTAGAAATCTGACCTGATTTATGATATATAGTCTCCAGAAGTGTATGATTCAACTTTTTCCCATGTTGTGGAGACTGGAATAGAAATAATAAGGAATTGCGATAGTTATGATTCATAATACACATCGATCCAGCACCCGTGTGTCGTGATAGTATTGATTTGGAAGATGCGCATGTTGTCACAGCCCCAGCAGTAATGTCTCCTCTCTTGTCAATGATTACTAGGTTATGCTACAGAATATTAGGCTATGCGGTAATGGGAAAAAAAAAAACAAAAACTAATTCCTGCAGACCAGCTTAGCAATTTCACCCTGAGGTCTCTTCATCTTTGTGACTGAATTTTGATTTTGCAGAATGTCACGGTGATAACCCACGGCTGTTTACACCTCCCTAATGTGAACAATTTACTCTTGAGTAAGGATGCGAGAGAGAGAGACAGAGAGAGAGAGAGAGAGAGAGAGAGAGGCAGGCTTCATGCTGCCCAGAGCGGATGAAAATGGATAAATGTTTATTTTCCTTAACTGTGCCACAAGGGAGGGTAAGTGTAATTATTCCTAAGAGCAAACAGGAAAGTGGAGGCAGGCTAATGATGAAGTGCTCCCCCTTGCTTGACACGTAATAGTTATTGCGACCTGGGTCACACGTGAAGTGTGGAGACTCTAACATCAGAAACATTTGAATCGCCGACTGCAATGAAATTTGAGAGGTGTGCTTGTAAGATATTCCCAAATGGAAGTGCTGAATTTTGGAAACAAATTATTTGCACATTGACAATTTGGTCATGTCGAATAATTTTCTTTTCCCACCTCTTGATTTTCCCTGATTTAACTAAGTATAACCCCCCCAACTCACTGACAACAGCTACCTTTAAACTCCACCCCGTGGGCATGGACAAGACATAATATCTAATTAAGTTTCAGAGCTGCATTTTCATTTGTTAATCACTTAAGTGCTTCGAGGATAACCTGATATCCGAAGGTCTGGTCCCAGTAGCCCAAAATGTCAAAATGCAATTATATGCATGATTAGCCTGACCTGTTTCTATAGCCCCCTCCCTCCCTGCCTCTTGCTGCTGGAGAGGCTGACAACTGCTGGCATGTTTATTTTGATGAGATTAGGTGTGGAGGAGGCCCCCACTGTGTGCAGCAGTCATGGCACCCCCATCTGGTCACTGGCAGAACTAACAACAAGCCACCACTAAAGCGGAAGGGAGAAATGAATTGAGAGAGCAGTGGGAGGGAGGAGGAGAGAGCACTTGCTCAGGTTGGGAAGATAATCTTTGAATATCTGTTTAGCCTTAGGAACTGTGGGGGGAAAAAAAACCTAGAAACAACTGGCAAATAAATAAATAAAAGTAAAACAATTTATGCTTCTTAAAGGATAATATGATCACAATTTATTAATCAAATCATCTTGATCCGGAAGAGGAGGGGGGGCCGCTTTGTGGTGCTTAGCAGAGCAGCAATCCTCTCTAATCTGATTGTGTAGAGATAAGGCAGCTTTAGCCTCACCATTGTGCTACTCTGATTAAAGGGGGCAGGAGGCACATTGCTTTCCATGGTGGTCATGGAGACAGGTGAAGCACTCACACGTAGAGACATAACACACGCACATAAGAGAGACTCACGTGCCAATGCTGATACAGATACGAATGTGCACAATCACTCGAATGCACTTGCAGACATGCACATACACAAATGCACAGATTAACACACATGCAGTAATTTTGGTCATTAGAGCATGGATGTCCTTTTCTTTTCAATCGCGTGCACACACAGATGCATAGTTCAGCAAAGGTATTGGTCCATCCACGCTATTCTGCATGTTATTGGAGTGTGTGCAAACGTATAACAGAAATTGTTTTCAGCATTACTTCAATATGTCTACATGTATCTCTTAATTTGCTAATTATTTCTCTTGGCGCACTTGTGAACTGTAATTTCATCACACTGTCACACACTCACTCCACATAATCATAAGCAAACACACACTAGCCCATACGCACGCCATTTCAGAACTTTCATGCCATGCGTCTCATTCAGTTCCTATGAAGTTGGCCTGCTTAGCCTAATTGGGTGTGGATTTGAGTTTGGAGTTAATAGATTTGAAAAGGAATATCTGAGGAAGTGTGCATTTTGACAAAGGCTGCAGGCTGGGATGTATAGAGCCCATGTGTCTCTGGAGAGTGGCGTCAGCTCCCTGGGTAGCCCATTAGAGAGTGTACCCCTTCCCGACCACCACCCCCACCCCCAGCTACATGGCTCCCCATACCGAGGGAGACCACAGCAGCCAGACGCAAAGCAGAATATTCATGTTAGTCTACCGTGTGCGTGTGATCCTTCAGTCGGCTTAAGCACACACAGACGCGCACGCGGGCATGTGCACACAGACAAACACAGTGCTCACGCAGCCACTGGTGCATCTGCGCACACACAAACATGAAAAACCCTGAGCACCCCTGATGAATGTTTGAAATGAGGAAAAAAGGAAGAGGCTTAGTCATTTTAACCATCAAAACTAACAGCATCAAGTGAACTTTTGAATGATGTTGCATCATCCATTTGAAATAGTACACAGAATGTTGAAACACAGAGGAAATCATTGGTTGGTTTCATGTGAGTTTGTCTTCAGGATACTTCATGTAGTCAGGGTTTGATGTCTGAGGCCAAAACCAGCATGGGAAGACTTGGATACACCAATGCAAGGGGTCTGTCCAACAGAAAAGGCTGGGAGAGGTGTCGAAACCACAACAGACATCCTACAGTGCCGCATGAGAGGGAGGAAAAAAACCCCACCAGATTGACCTTTGACCAGGACCATTTTCACCTTGGCACAGACCACCTGGAAAAGCAATGAGTTAATGTTAACTACCGTTTGTGCTGCCCCCACCCACACACTCACTCACGCACATTAGGAGCAATTCAGCTGTCACTCAACTCGAAAACACACCTCGTTTTATTGCTAACGTACCAGTAGACGTTGTAGAATTTCTGTGCTGTAGTACACCGACTGTACGCTGCTGGCCTGGACTTAAAAGGGTTAGTGAAGTCAGATGTTCTTTCTTCATGAGCTGACATCCCCAAAAGAATACTGAGTTGCAGTTGTGTTTATTCAGTTCCAAATACTATGCATGCAAGATGCCAACTTGCTGCGTGAAATCACTCACTAAGAATCTATTGTATAAGTCAGTTCTATCAGTGGAGTCTCACCTGTCTGCAGTTTGGCTGTTCTCTTGTTACCTTTCCAAATACTGGTAATGCTCCACCATTTACTTTGACCCCCTCAATCATGGCTTATTGACCACTGCATAGCAAAGCAATATCAATGTAAAAACAGCCCAATGCCTGAAAAGTGATGAAATTCAGATTAGTCATCATCTAGCTCTCCCCCCCGACTTGTGTTGACTTGATTTCTGCTCACAGGCTGTTGGCAGGGCCGGCAGTTGGAGGTGCTGTGGGCTACGAGGCTTTGAGTGTGACCTCATGTTCCATTCTGTTTCTATGCTGCTGTGCCTCAGCTGTCCGTCCTCCTGGGCCGACACTTCACTGTAGCTCCAACAACTGCTGTGGGACACTGAACATCTGTAAGGCACCGCTCCTACTCACTCAGCCGCCTCTGTGCCGGGCTGCTCTGTGCGTATTTCCGGCACAGCTTGTGAGGTTGTGTGCAGCACACTTTGATGCTGGTCCTTTTTGGTAGGAGTTGTGAGCTACCGTGTCTGCGTGTGCACAGAATGGCACAGCAAGACTTTTTATATGTTGCAGGACTGCAGGAGTAAACGAATGAGCTAGTGCGTCATCTACAATGGGAGATATTACTGTACGTGTGAGGTGTGTTCCGCACCTCTGTGTGCACATACATACAGTACGTCTTTTAATGACACTGCAGTGTCGTCTTCAGTTGCCCTCACACATCTGCAGTGTAACCAGGGCAGACCCATCCAGACAGAAGACGCCTGGATTGTTGCCGCTCTTCGCAGTCAATCATGTGACTCAACAGTTCTCACTTTTTCCTTTTTGTTGTGTCGTGTGAGAGGAAAAACAGTGAAAACCTTTGTAGTGAATTCAGCAGAAAAAATGTTTTATTAAACGCCTTATGTTTATTGACTTCTCTTTCATGTCAGTTCTTTTGTTCTGCCTTTGTAGTGGCAAAAGATCTCTGTGCATCATCATTTGTGAGCGATCTGAGATGTCAGAGGTGTCCTTTTGATGTGGAGTGCAGACCTCATACGAGGCGCCACCTGTGCTGCTCGCGCAGTTTGCCTGTGAATGCCTTAGTGCACTTGCATATGTGTGAATAGCTGCATGTGGGTGTAGATCTATGTGTGTGTTAGTATGACAGCATGCCTCCACGTGTAATTATGAGTGTGCGTGCGTGTAATCAGCCACCTCCAGCTCCCGTTCCAGAGGGTGCAGAGTGAACGCTGAAACGTCACCGTGCGTCTTCTCTTACCTTACCTAATGACTCTGGTAATTGCGATAGTCTGATGCTCATTGACAGTGTGCGTCACTGCGTTTAATCCCAGTAATAACACACACGTTCACAAAACACACAATTTGTGACACATTAACACGCATGCACACAGTTTCAAAAATGTTTCTTGAAACTCTGTGCTGTTGCCCCGTGTGTCATCATGCATCAAGCAGATGACCTCAGTGGTAGTCAATGAAGACAAATAATGGAGTCAATGTGCACAAAGAATAGAGTGATCAAGTCAGCAGAGCTTCGTAGTCACTAATGCAAGTGTGAGTCATAGTCTTCAGTGTTTAGTCACGAGTCTGAGTGAAGTCTCAATCTGCATAAACCGACAGTTATTTCCGTGAAAAATGCTCTTGATTAAATTACCTCTTATTTACAGGTTGAATTTTGCCTCATATCAGGAGCTTATTTCTGTGACATGAAATAAACACCACGAGTGTGCACACATTATATTAAACTACTGTGCAACTGAAGGACGTTGGTGAAGCTTTGAGTTCTTGAGGTTAATAATTATAACTTCACAGCCTGGAAAACATGAAAATGTCATTGCTGTGTAACATCAGAGAAAGAGGAAGCTATAGGTGGTCGCAATGAGTCTTTTGACCATCTCTTTCCATCCCTCCTGCTGTTGTTCCTCTATAGTCGTTGCTTACAAGCAGTCTTGATCTTTTTAAGTCTATCTATAGGATGAATCCATGCTATGCCACCCCAGCAAGCACTGGGTGAGAGGCAGGGTACTTCACCTGAAAGTGTTTTGATTGTAGAGTAAACTGGAGACACCTGTGAGCGACAAACCACTGCCCCAGTCTGCTCATCATTATACCAAATGAAGATTAAAAACCCAGCATGTATTATAATTGAGCCTAAAATCAGTCCAAATTAAAACAGTGTTTCATATGTAATCATTGTTTCTTTGCCACCATGATACATGGTACGTATTTCAAGCTCAAGAGAGATGACATCCATCTCTTAGTAGCAAGTTTGTTTTTTGTTACAAGATTTTTTGAGTATATCTGGGTCAGCCGCATCCCCCTTCAGTGTCATCTGAAAAGAGGCAAGGCGACAGCTTTTTCCTCACTTATTAATGCTTGTTAACTAATTACTTTTAATTATCTTAGAAAATCCCAGATTAATAAGAATACTCATATATTTATAACATGTTTACGCCACCATGTTTACTCAAATGCAAACAAGCCCCACAAATACACTATGCCTTAACATTTTAAATGAGGCTGGTTTGTTTGTGTTGAATATCTACAAATGATCTTTTAAACATGCCATTGGTAGAACTTCTCTAAAGTCACTCCAGAAAACAACCAGAAGGAGGCTACCTGGGGACAATTCCTCAAGTGCTACTAATGAACAGAGGACGGGAGACAACAAACATGTTTTCTCCTTTAATTCTCCTGGCCTTGGCTGTTTGATATAAGATGTATGCCAAGATCTCTTGTGGTTTGGTGCAGTGCAGAGGGGAGACCATAAAAAGAGCAGCTATTAGACTGCGCTTGTCTTTTAGTATGCATGCCAAAGTAACTCACTAACTCAGTGACACATGGTCTCTTAGTGAGATTATGGATGTAAAGGGCTAACAAAGCCTCATCGCCACCCGTTTGACAGTAATCAAAAAGCAAAAAAGGTGTTGTACACAAGTCAGTCCAACTTATCGACGTCACCTTCCCTTTTGTTCTCGTCTCTCCTTCACTGTCTCTAGCAACCTGCTCAGAGTCACCACTGAAAGATAAAATCAGTGTTCTTTTCCATTGCATCCATGTGCATGTCTCGATGACTCTTTTGTCTTTTGTCTCATTTGTCAGATTTAGCCGTTGACATGTCAATTATCTCTCTCCTCATCTCTTATTGTCTCGCTCAGAATGATGTTTTTATTATTTGCTGTTTTTGGTCTTCTGTTAGAAAGATGCTCTGTAGACTCTTAGAAATGTAGGGGACCTCCCAAACACACACACAAACACCCACACACTCTTCCACCGTCAATCAGCCTTCCCCATCCCCTCTACTGCCACCTCCTCTACCACGGGGAAAAGGTCCTGCTGATTAGAACAGGCCTCTCACTGAGTGCCATCCATCATCATCTAACCTACTGGTCCTCCCTTCTGATTACTCTGTCTCTCTCTCTCTCACACACACTCACACACACTCACACATGCACACGTACACAATATCTGAATAGTTCACATTGATTGAATCAGGATTAATTAGCTATGAGGTAATCATTGGCTGCAAACAAGGCTGTATGTCAGTAGAGTTGACATTTACTCGACACGAGAGAGGAAGAGGGAAGGTGTGTGTGTGCATGTGTGTTTGTGTGGTGGTATTGAGGGGACATTAGTATTGCTGCTGTTTGAAACACTACACAGAGTCTGCTCCTTCCCTGTCGGAGAAGGTCCGACTGAGGCCTGTTTGGTTGTAAAAGCAAGCTGACAGCTTTGTTAACAAGTCCGAGCAGATGAGAGGGATTATTTTATTCCATGGCATGAGGATGGTTTTGAGCAGACAGCCCTCAGTTAGCTTTGGATTTGTCAGCTTCCAGTGATTCACTTGTGATTTTTCATGCATTTGCCTGTTACACAGTCCTAGGCAGTCCTAGCTGTCATCATTAGAATGGTTGTGTTATCTTTTCAGCTGACGCCACATCAGGAAGGGTTGCACTCATCTTGTTCAAAGTTGCATCTTGGAACATTGAATAATATAGTGGTATTGGATGTAATGATTCTGTAAAATGACTTTCCATATGAGGAGATGTCATGATAAGACAGGGCCTAAGTAAAACCTGTAAAACTTTTTTGATATAGCACACACAAAGTACAAATAAACATGAACAAACAAATAAGGCAAAAAAATACAATGCAATATAAAATGTAGCACAATGTGAGACAGACCAGTCGATAAAAAACGCCCTTAAAAATGTGTTTCAAGAAGCTGCTTGACGCAGTGCAAAGATTCAGCAAATCTGTGGGAGGATGATTCCACAGGGTTGGGGCTAAAACAGCAAAGGCGTGATCACCTTTGCAGGGGGTGGGTGATGGATCGAAGGCCAATATTAGGACATTGGAGTGGTTGAGAAGTGAAAAATGGAACGCATAGCTGTTTCCTCACTTTATAATATAATTAAGAGATGGCAGGTAACAGGAACAGCTGAGAAGCTCTGAAACTTCCAAAGGCAGTGACCAGGCAGGATGCCCAAACTATTGCTTCTGGCCCTTTTCCATTTTGTTATTTGGAAACTGGAATAAAGTAATAAAGTGGGTATCCATAGTAACATTTCTGCCAAGGGTGTCTCTAAATATATATATATATACATACATAAAATCAATTGTGAGATTCAAGAATAAGGAAAGAAAAGATGAACCAGAGCTAAAAAAAGGAAGACTGTTATTGTCATTAATCATAGAATTTGTTACATGAAACATGAGGTCAAAATGCCTTTTTCTAATATATTTTAATCGTACATCTTCAGAGATCTCTCTGTGCCTGTGTTTAACATTTTTCTCTATAGCAGAACATGCTTTCAGGATGTGTGGGAAACGTGCTAACACAATGGAGCACCAAGCTAATTATGTTGCTGTCAATTATTCATTGGTGACTCAGGTTTGCAAGCTTGCAGACACATACAGTTTCCTCTTTACCCTGTGTGTCTTAAAGGCTTGCTCACAGGGACCACAGAAGAAGTTATAGGCATCAATATTTCATAGATAATTATTACACCAAAGCCACTGACTTTAATATTCCTGGAGAGACGCTTGTGGTGGGTTTCTGCAGCTCATTGTTGTTAGAGACACACCAGGCCGGAGGAATGTTGGATGAATTAATAAATATACAGGGATATGGATAGCCTAACCACTCCTCCTGCACAACCACATGTATGTATGAAAGTGGGCATGCACACATACAACACAGACACACACACACGCACTCTCAGGGAAATTAGTTCATAACTTTGTGGTTACAGACCCATAATATTGTCCCTCACACCAAGACAAGAAACATCTTTTTTTTTTATGGACTTTCTTTAGCTGCGATCTTCTTGCAAGACTCTACAGTTTAGCTTCAGGAGCTCTGCCTTGAGATTTGCATTGCAGTATTTATTCTGCACTTGAATGCTGGCAGAAACACAAATGTTAAACAAAACAAACAAAATTTTGATTTCCCTGGAACTTTTGACAATTAACAAAGTGACAGAATTGTTTGTCCAGCTTGCATGGCGTGCTGTTGTTTCCCTGTAATGCTAATAGTCAGAAAACTCTGTAGCTAAATCAACCTATTTGCACACAGCAAAATAATAGATGACTGGCCTCAATTCATGCAGCCCAGTGGGAAATCTCCCCAAAAAATGTAAACCACCGTGAGAGGGCAAACAAAATACACACATGTCACTGTATTGTCTGTCAGGCATTGTCTCCAATCTGACTCCACCATTACCCCCAGGGAAGCAAAGCTGGGTATTTGGAAGTGGGCAATGTTAGTTTAGTTCCGCCTCTGTGACTAATCACCTAATGAGGGCATTGCAGGAGTGTTAGGGTCACAGTAATTTGTATTAGTGTGTGTGCCTGTGTGTGTGTGCGTTTGGTGCAGGTGGTATCCCTTGACATAGAGAGACCCCAGGGAGATATTGAGGGGACCAGAGCAGGCTTGAGGGCCTAAGCTGTGCCCAGTCAAAAACTGCTTGGACGGTGATGGATACCTTGCCCCAGGGAGAATTGCCACAAGAGCTCTTAACCGTAACCAGGCACAGACAAACGCAGACTCAAACGCTCCACAGACCGAGCAAGATCCAAGTCCCAGACACAGAGCAGACACGGCGCACAGTGAGGTGGAAATGAGATGTTTAGCTTGATGATGCGTGACATCTGTAATGCATTCTAATTCTCCCCATCGGAGCACTCGTCTTTAAGAATGATTGATGATGTTGTTTCATTGTCTCAGTAAACACAGCTTAATAAATGAAGACCATGTCTGATCATCCTTGAATGGAAACAGCTCTTCAATGATTCAAACTGAATTCAGCATTGTCCTAAAACTACAATATAGCATCATGTAAATATCACTTGTTTTCATTTCTAGGAATGCCGAATTCCCCCTTTCTTAATGTTTTTTCATTTTGTATAACATCATTTTTCATGAACTCACTCAAGGAGCACTGAATTTCATTGTCTCATGACTTTGCGTGTATGTCTGTGAGCGATGTCCATGCGTGTGTCTCTCTGATGTGTGTCATTGTATATGTCTTTGTGACTGGGTTGCTTGACAGTAAAACTGCTTGTTTGACTGTTCAGTAAATGGTGCAGAGAGTAGCAATTTCACAATCATCACATCTCGCTTTGCAGACAGCGTTATTACAGATGTGGTGTGGCCAACTGTGCTATTATCATTACTTAACCCCAGCGCAGTTGCCCTGAACATAAGCCTACCATTAACATTAAATGTTAATCACCCATGCAACCAGCCAACTTGCTGTCTAGGCTGCATACAGTATCGTATTCCAATGTATTCTGCATATATTGGACAACTACCGTGTAATTGGCTAATACATTTCAAATAAGGTAGATACTGGATGATGTTTAGAGAGAGGAAAGCATACAGACTGCATGGAGCTGCCACACTGCATGTTTGTGTGTACAAGTGAGTGTATCTCTGTATGAGTCCTTTGTTGAAAACATTTGCATTTTGGGTTCTCCGAGCAGCTTGTGTATTCGCAGCAGGCAGGCTTCTTAGCACAACTTCAGCTGCACTTTTGTATGCTAAATTCATCACATACAGTATACAACTCACCTCTGTGAATTTCCTCTACGGTATTGAACTGCTGTATTGCACAATGCTTTATCCATACAATATATTCTCAAAGTATTGATGAATACAGTAGGCACTATGCACAGCAGTGCAGTAGCAATGTGTCAATACCCCAAGACATGAGTTGACATACACACCAGTACAGTGAGTTACTGTAATCCTCTGGGGAGGAGGGCATTGAATACATCGCACCACAGACCTAGCAGTCAAGGACATCAGAGGGTCTTGTGAGGTTCCTCCACAGGGGACCATCATCTCATGGGACCCAGAAGATTACAGTTGGGGTGTATCAGCCAGGGTAGAACTGTATTTTCTCCATATGCTGTATTTGGTATAAGTAGAAGTTTTGGCCATCACATGATTTTCAAGTCAGCTTGATGCAGAAAAAACACACCAGCTGAGAGGAGGATGTGTTCTGGCTTGAATTTATCTGGAGTAATAACATGTTGGTGAAGCTAATGTGTTTGTATACATTTGTTATTAACAGATACCATAATGGGAACAACAACTAAACTTTTTTCTTGTGTGTGTTGTGCTACAAATTTATTAGTGAGGCAAAAGAAATAACTGGGCACCTTACAGCAGTATTTTCTATTTCTTACTGTTCCTTCTCTGACTTGCAATGGCTAAGTGGCTTTGACCATAATCTGCATTTAGTGTTCACCAATCTCTTAAAAGATCTCCAAAACTGCAGATTATAAAGTAAGCAAATAAAATAATAACCTATACCGTACCGTCCATGTGTCCTGGAGTATTTTAATGTCCTATAGAAATGGAGAGAAATTCTGGTCAAATATTACTGATTATGGATCCTATTTTCCTATGTTTTGGTGTCAGGGTGACTAATGGGGAGAGCAACTTTTGAAGTTTTTCCAGTACTGTGTAAGAGCGCTGCAGCCAGCAGCCATCAAATGGGCTGCAGTGTAATCCCCTCGGGCAGTTGCGCACTGTCAATGTATGTCCACAAAAAGTGTTTCTTTATGTCACTGACAAGCTCAGATTTTTATTCTAAGTGTCTGACAACATTATGGAAGGGATCCCTACAGAGATACATTTTCGTTAAAGAGTAAGATCCATTAGTTTAACCAGAAGTAGTCGCTACATTGGTCTTGCCAAAGCCACCAGACTCAAAAACAAAGTAATTTTATCATCGTAAAACAAACTTCATTCAGACTTGGCAGAAACAAAAAAACACATTAAAACCTTTTTGGTTAGTCTTCCCTCTGTGCCAACAGTCATAGTAAATTCTGGTTTGATCATAATATACCCTCAACTCACTGAGTCTGAGTGAGAGAGAGGGTGGACGTCAGAGAAGCACCAGGGGGAAACTGTGTGTAGAGCTGGAATATTTCTACATCCATCTTGGGAATTAATTTCACCTGACATTATGACCAGGGATATTTAAATATGTTTTCTATTGCTTTGACGTTGGTGACGAGTTTCACGCAGAAATGTCTACGGTGATCCTGGACAAGTTTGGTATATAAAATTATTAAACATATAATATATAAATGGGTTGGTGAGAACTAGCCTGTACTGGGGAGCTACAACTACTGCTAATGCTACTGCTACTCTTGCTCACTCCACAAGAGCACTGCTTCTTTGCCTACAGCAGGCTTCACCTGTAGCTGCTTTGCTTAATGCAACGTCGGCTTTGCACTCTGCCTGCAGCCTGCTCCCTTTCCGTAGCTGGTGCCTTTTTGGGGATTATTGTTGAACTGTTTATTGAACTGTTTATAATTTGTTGTGTGTGGCTATAATGGCTATTGGCCCCTTTTAGCCTTAGCCATCTAAAGGTGTGCATGTGTGTACTGAGTATATGCAGTCATATTAATTCATACTGTTGATGTCACTTCGTTTATTTTCATCTAAATTTCATTTGATATAGTGTTGTGTAGTGTTTCTTTGGTTGGTGCAGTTTCTTTTGTACTAATTTCAATTAACAAGACCTCACTTCACTTCTGGTGAAGCACAGGAGTAGCACTCTGATGATGTCAGAACTTTTTTCAAGAAAGCAAATCAGCACACTTCCTAAAAAGTCAATCTATTTAGTAATATTTTTGCAATTCAGAAACCTTGTGACTACAATATTGTATGAGGCTGTTTTTCTATTTTACATCTATCAAAAGTTGAGTAATACACTCGGTATAGTTTTGCTGTTCGCACTGTTTTGCGAGTACATAACATCTTCTGCCATATTTTGGCTTTACACAGGCATTAATCCACAAAATGTAAAAAAGAAATATTTGGTCGGTGAAACATCATGAGCAACATTTGTTGCATCTTGTAAAAGAATTAGTGTTAGAACAGCAGTTAATATATATATTTACTTTTTGTAACAGTGTGAAGACACTATTAATATCGTTGGATAAAGGCAAAGGAAATGTAAAGCAAAAGAATGGTGCGAAAGGCGCCGATAGTTGATGTGATGTACAAAACTGACACTGTTTAAAAAATCAGCACTTGCCAGCCACGGGACATTCTCCGCTACAAGGTTTACAGACTAACAAATTAAAGGAATAGAGAATGACAATGTGACTACACATGCTTGCCTTTAGTGTCAGTTTCTTGGCCCAACGCCCAAAATGAAGAAACCAAAGAAAATGCATGACATGAAAGTTCAGGTTTCGTAGAACAGTGGGTAGCTTATTAAATCCTCTTTGATCCTGCTGTCTTTGATATCTGTGCTCTCATAAAGAATTCACTTTCAATGGTAAATATAGGTAGTTCAGAGAGACATCATGACACACACTCCTGATTCCCTTACAGTCTCTTTAAATTATACAAAACAACCCAGGAAAATATGCAGGTCATATAAAAAAATCAGCAGAAAGGACTGAGAATGTTTAGTTCTTTGACTTAGTTACATTTGGGATTTGGGGGATTTGCAGGTTATGAGGATACTGATAAGTTCAGCATCAGTTCACTTGATTCATTTGGACAGTAAGCATGTCATATGACAGCAGTGTTACCCTGCACATAATTAAAAAAGAATCTAGTGAATGGTTGATCATAAGGTTTTAATGAAAATGTTACTTTCAGAATAGTCAGAAGGTCAGATAAGAAGGCAAATGCTGTGAAACTATCATTCATGTTCTTGTCATCCTGCCTGCCAGTGCTGTAGATACCTACCAGCAATCAATAATCTTATTTTTAAAAATCAATTATTATAGCACGAGAGTCTGAACTGGCTGAACATTTCCTGTGCTTATCATACAAGAGACTGGACATAGATACTGGGACAATGAGTCTATGCCCACAAAAGTTTGTTGGTCAATCAAATATGAGAAACTTTTCGTGTGTACTTGTGTCCGTGTGTGTGCTCTTGTGTGGCTGACAACTGTGGCTGGCTTAGCCTGGATGAAAAGCCCTCTGCCCGTGACCCCTTACCCCAGTTGCCATGGCATCTCTCTGTTTGTAATTGTCCCAGTTTTCTGGGTTGAAAATAATGACCAGCATCTATCAGAGGCCTGCCATCCCTTCCTGTCCTGTCCCAGGCTTATACCCTGACCTGGCAATGCCACCCCGCTGAGCCCACCTTGCCTGGGGGCCAGGCCTGTTTGTTTGCCTTGACCAAAGTGTGACACTGTGCCGTGGAGACGGAGAGGTCGTGGCTGCCCCTGACCTGACCCATCACCCCTCCTTCTGCTTAATGCCAGGGCACTGTGGGTGTGATGACTGGATAACACACATTTACTCACAGTTAGATAAATGAGCATGCACACACGTATTTCAGCACATAGATACAAACACACACAAAAAGAAACCGCATTAACCCACACAGTCAAGCAAACTTAAAGACGTCTGATCTGTCTGTGTCTCACTGCTACGTTTTCAGCTGTTTGATGGATATAGGTGTTGTAGTCAACATTTGTTGTTTTTTGTCTGGGAAACAAACAACAAACAAGATTTCCACAACAAAGAGTTTCTAAGAGATAACTCTACTTGATGTCTAAGTGAAAGTTTACTTAATTTGAGTTGTAATCTGCCATGTTAGCGGAGCCAGAAGGATTCAGCCCCCGCGTCCTCATTAAAAAGGTACAAACCTACTTTTGAACAGTAAGTTAGAGGATTGATTAGGAAGCTAACGCCTGTTGTGATATCCATTTCTTTCATTGTTCTCCGCTGGCTCAACACGGCAGGCATTTTCATGGTGCTTTCCAATTACCTTGGCACAGATCAAGAAAGGTGCCAGATTAACTAGAGAAACCTTGCTAACACAAAGAGAATTCCTAACTTAACAAGATGTCATTTCTCATTGATAAGCCCTGTCAGAATTTCTGTGGCTTCCCTTTCTGAATAATTAGGAGGTTTGGATTTGAATACATATACAGAGACTTCAGGAATCGTTAGATACAGTGTGCAATGCTCTGTTTAATATTTCACAAATTTCCTTTTTCAGTCAAGCCCATGAATATTTGTAATGGGCTCTTTCAACTTCCTTTTTCAAGCTCTTGCTCAAAATCATTTGAAGTAGGGAAAGTTTAAATATCCAGATTTGATATAATGTACAGTATGTTGCAACTGGTAGAACTCTTCTTGACACACAAGTTAATAATTAAACTTAGTTCATAAGTTGCTGTGCAGTTACATTAATGGTGTGTCAACCCTTTTCTTTTCATGGGAGTTTTTAATGCTAGTATTACAGTACATGCTAAAGATTTTCTTCATAAAGTTTGATTAAGCACAGTTTCTGCACACTCTACTTTGCCTCTGATCGAGATTTATGGTTGCCCCTGCTTTGGTAATCATTGTGCTGTATTTATTGTCCTTTGTGGCCACTAGTCTTTGTTAGCCGATTTTAGACCTCTAATGAGCATCAGGAGCCTACAGAGGCAAAGATCCACTTTATTGGGGCCACTTACTTTCATGTCGTTCACCATAGAATCATCTGCACGGAAGATTTGGCCTCACACGGTGCCTCACTAGTATACATTTGCTGCGAGTGTCTCATTTTTGTGGAGCTCTGGGGACATTTTAAGTGTCATCATTTAGGCTTCAGCAGCCATAGTCGAAATGAGGAAGGCCCTTATGATAATGACCATCACCCTTCCCTGTATGCTAAATGACATTACATCTTTTCCCCTCAATTTGAGATTTAAAATAGATTAGTTTCCCCCGAATAATGTCTGTTAGTAATGGAACCTCTTCAGAGGCTGGGCAGAAAATACACATTCACACATAGGCCCACACACACATACATTATGTTATTATCACACTCCAGGGGAAGTCTTATTAATCTTCAGAGTTTTTTTTGCCCTTCTTCCTCATTTGGAGGCAGCTCATGAACAATTCAGCTTCTGCCTGGTAATGGTGTTTCACAAGGCTCTGTGGGATATCTTTTATACATCAATAAGGGCAATTATCAGCTTAACTGAGAAAGCAGTGTCGCTAGCTCAGCCAGGCCCTTCTCCTCTGTGCTCCACACCAGTGTACTGTCTTGACATCCTTTAGTAAAGCAATGCCCCAGCACTAGCCCGAAGTTAAGATTCTGCTTACCGCTGGGCCTACCCATTAAAAGCAAAACAGAATAAAGATCTTAGTGAGGTAGCTCTGTACGGGTTAGAAAGTGTGACAAATAGCATCGAATTTAATTTTACATCTTAACTTTTACAACTAACATGTCACATGTGACATACCACCATTGAGAATTTTGATATTTAAACTTTGATCAAATACATTGTTGATTTGATAGTAGATGGTAGTGCTTTTGAAATCTTTCCAGACTGTCAATTCAACCAGACAGATATTTCTTTAAACATGTATTCTAGGTTTGACCTATTTATTTTAATGTTTCATTTCTTTTACTATTCCCCTTAATAAGTAAAAAATTGTAGCACAAGAGGGCACTACAGCCACGCATACCCCCTGGGATGCCACCCCACCCCATCCCAACTGTCCGGCCTCCATGCCATTCCATTGTTCAAAAGGGATTGGTGTGGGGGGCGGGGGGCAGCCATGCACAGCTGGCAGCATTAGCGGCTTAACCCTTGATGCTAATGCTAATATAGGATTGGGCATGGAGCAGACATTGTGAGCCTTATGACCACTGGCGGGCAGGAGTCGAGAGGGGCTGGCGGTGAGCAGATCCATGCATGGATTAGTGGGTAACATGGCAGAGGTAGTCCACTGGCAAATGCCACCACGTGTTCAGCTCCCACCACACTAATTAGTTCAAGTCTAGGAGATGTCGCGTGTTTGGGATTCAAGACTGTTTACACGGTCGAAGTCTGCTCTGTTGGGTTGGTCACCATTATTTTCATGTAATATCTATCAGGTGATTGAGCCCAGAAGCCCTGATTCATATGGAAAGCACACATCCACTTCTTCTTCTCTTGCCTTAGTTTCCTTAATCTCCCAGTCAATTTGAAGCAGTGCCCTGTGGCCTCTCTCTTGGTCCCATGGTCCAACCCTCGTATCTCTGCCACCATCTCTCCCGATGCCAACCGTTTCTTCATCCCTCTGTTCTGCTGTTCAGTCCCCTCATTGGCTGCCCAACTGTCCTCATCTGGTGAGACACCAGCAGCTGGCCAGGCAAACCTGAGGTAGTATAGTGGCTGTGGAGCTCAGTTGCCCTCAGAGGCCCACAAACCTTTGTGCTCAGTTCCCACAGCAGCTCCAACCTCTGTTTATGAACAAGAGGGATCAGACCAGGCTTATATTTATAACCACACCACCATGACCGCCGCCGCACCATCACAGTAATCACCACTGTGCATTGAGCCTGAGTGGAACAGACATTTGGCCCGCTCCAGATGGGCACCGGCCAGCTTGGCCCCTCAGCCCAGCAGCTCCGAACTGAAATCATAGATGGGCTTTGCCCCTGCCAGCTCTGAACTGGCAAACCAGTTGTTGTGATCTAGGAGAGGAAAAAAATAGGGAACATGATGATAATGTTTCAGCTTAATCATTTGAAAGGTCAGTTTTGCTTTGTTCCCTGTTGTGCTTTGTACGGTGATTTGTGAGTGCAAGGTCTCAAATTGCTGAACTAATGTTCTCATGGAGAGTGTCTGTGTCATACATTTTGGCAGACTGTATGATTTTGTTTTAGACTGATGAATTTAAACGACTGCCAGAAATGCTATTTATATTTCCAAACCAGAAAGATTAAAAGGCTTAGTGCTAGTCAGCTGTTTTTATTTTTATCTTTCTATGTAGAACTACTGATCTCTTCCTTTGTCAGCTAATTCTGGTTTTCTTTCTCTTTCCAAAAGCTATTTATCCAAGCCTTATTTGAGTCAAACAATTTGTCCCTAGACATGGGTATTTTACAAAGTCTTGGAAGAACATTACTTCTCTTTTTTTTTTTTTTTTTTTCTCATTTGAACAGATTTCTTTTCCTGTCCTGACCCTTGGAAAGATGCATTTGTGGTAGCTAGAAGTGGGGGAAAAGTGAGGACCAGTCTCACCACACAGCCCACCACAACAACCTGACAATGCTACATTTCCTCACTGTTAGTGATCTAGTAGACTCATCTAGCCAAGGCACATCAGCAAACACATCCCTTAAACCATCTCTCTGCATGTCGAGGTCAGCTTCAGTGGTCCCGAGGTGGAGGAAAGTACACTCCACTGTGCCAGTTTAAACTTAGCCCACACTGACATGCCCATTTGAGGTTTTAGGTTGCGTTTCAATGGTTTTCTGTGGATGCCTTAAAAAACGCCCATGGGGAGAATTAGTGGGAGCTTTGGCAGTACAGCGGAGCCACAAGAAGGTGAAAGGCAAACAGAGCTCGCGGATTGGCCTTGTCAGTCAAATGGCTGTTGAGCACTAGCCATTAGCTCATTAGCAGACCCCATCTCTGCAGTAGGGTACTTGCTGGGTTTGGCTGGTTTGCATAAATGTTGAGGAGATGATAGCTATTTTGCTGTCCAGACCATGGGATTGAGGAATAGTGGCTTGCTGAAAAAGTAATGGAAATTGTTTCAGTTCTAGAGACTAGTGGAGTTTGGAATGATGTCATTTTATGGGCTCATTGTTTCAATTATACATGGGTTTTGAAGTCAGCAGTGATCTCAACAGTATTATCAATACTTAACCTTCTATTTTCTCAAGATTGTCATTTGTTCTCTTGAACCAGGGTGCAAAAACATTTTAAAGTGCAGACAGAAGGCCTGAAAACAAAACCTGTTAAGGATTAGATTGAAGGCCTCAGCATAAAGAGTAAATCCCCCAGGATCGACTGGCATCAGACAGACTTTCTGGATCTTCATAGACACTGTTCATATTGACCACTGTCCATCTGACAGGTGGTGTATGTAACTCAGCTCTGTGCCTGAGAATATAATTAGCATATTTTTTTTATTGAGAATTTCATTGAACCTTTTTATTTTTAGCACGGAGAGAGCTAATAAAATTTGAGTCTGTACAGTTAGCATATCAACATTTTTTTTTCATTAGAGACATTTCCAATACAGCTATTCATGTGAAATTGAGACCAGCCATTGATATGAACTAAATAAAACCACTCACATGAAGAAATTGTAACAGTCTAATTCATAAAAAATAGTAAGTGCAATAAAGTTACAACCTACTCAGGAAAAACATATACATATACATATACATATACAGTATACAGTAAGAAAAAGCACCAAACCAGCTAATTCTGCTACTTAATTCTCCTACCTGTGCTAATTAGAATTGGATTGCATGACTGGGCAATAGCATGTTCATAGTTAGGTAACTTCTACTCTCTGAAAAATAGTTACCTACCTCTGAATACAAGTAACAAATCGCTTGTTCCCAGGCTGTCACATAAGAAACATCTTATGATGGTTAAAGGCAAATAGCTTTCACACGACCTTTATGACAACAACATAACAAGGCCAGTGGTTACTGGCCTCAATGTTCCTATAAGCACCATTTGGGCCATTATCTGCAAGTGGAAGGCACATCAACTGACCATGTGCCATGCTTCTCTCACGATTTCCAATCAAACAGACAAACAGAGGACTAGCTGAAGAGCAAAGGAGCACTCAAAAAGACTTCCGCAAAGACCTGGAAGAAGCAGGTACAGTTGTCATAGAGAAAACAATAGGCAATGCACTCCACCACCACAGTCTCCATGCATAGTTACTGTGGTAGACTCCATTATTGAAGAGGAGGTATGTTGAAGCTTGTTTGAAGTTTGCGACACAAAATTTTGAGAAATCTATACATTATTGGGAAACAACACATTCTTACTCCCAAATCGTCACGTACAGATGCTTGGTCGTTACTTTCTAAGGCACTGGTTATACCTTACAGTCAGTCCTTACTGAGTTCATTCCATTGTCTGCTCTCAACTTCATGTGAATAGCTACATTGGAAATATGCATAATGAAAAAAATGTTAGCCTGTTGTTCTCCCAACTGTATATGCAAGCAAGTGTTTGCTAACAATCCTCTCTGCCTAGATTTGATTGTGCCTCATCACTGCCTGTCTGGGAATGACAAAGGCATGTACATGAATGCAGCCCAAGGCCCAGTTGTCTTGTCATCTGTCTAGTGTGTGTGTGTGTGTGTGTGTGTGTGTGTGTGTGTGTGTGTGTGTGTGTGTGTGTGTGTGTGTGTGTGTGTGTGTGTGTGTGTGTGTGTGTGTGTGTGTGTACAAGGTTTGCAAAGCTTGTAGTTTCAGCTCCTGGACGTGTGTGTGTGTGTGTGTTTGAGTGGAAGAGAATGAGATCAGGTTACGCTAGGGATAATCCTCTCAAAGCCGTTTTGTTCAGGCCTAAATCACTGGATATTACCCTACCCATAAGTGATTTTAATTGGTTGTCTCATATAACACACACTCCCGCCTAACGCTAATTCTGACCTGTAATTGGCTGAAAGCTGCCTCTGCCTGTTAAGTTCATGGGACAATAATGGTTTAGGTGACAAAGTTACTGGATATTGGAAGTGATCAAAAGATCAGACTCTTAACTGTCTCGCATTCATTGTCTGACTTTGGTGCTGTTTTGGTCCTGGAAGACTGAGGGTGATTTACAAATATGTATGTGTGCACATGTGTAGACAGTGTTAGGGTTAGGGGGATTTTCACAGGGCATGCATTGTGTCAAAGTAAGAATGAGGGCTCACTGCTGTCTAACCTGGAATGAAAATGGCACATATTGTTCTCTTGCCGCCCACCTCCCCTAATTGAAGACTTGGCTCTCCAGATGATTCCAGATCTCTCAGTTACCATAGTAATCATGGTGGCTTAGATAACCACGGATGGCTGTAATGCTGCCTCCTGCAGACTCCATTGACCACAGTTTGGCCGGCCATCTGGGCTTCTACTTGGCTGGCTAGGGGGACTTTGGTGCATGCTGGTTGGTCATTGGCATGTTCAACCTGCCACTTGGCTTGTCTATTATCATCTTTCAGCAGGGGGATTCCAACACAGTCTATCATTTTGTAATTTTGAGGACAAACTCTGAAATATACAGTATATTATGAATACAAGTAATGTGAGTATTACATGCCCACGTTTTCAGCTGTTTCTGTGTAAAAATTTAGGATTTAAGTTTAAATGGATGGAGTAAACAAGGTGCATACAGCTTAGGTCTCTCTTTAGGAAATGTAAAACACTGTCCTTCACACTCCTCAGTGGTCTGTCTTGTATGTACTTGCTGTCTTTATCTGATTTTGTGACATTCTGTTTCATAGTTGCTCTAATTTTAACATTACCCCTTCACTATCTTTTTTTGAGAGCTTGTGAGGGTGGCTGAACTGATCGGAAGTTTGGATGAGGGTGTTGCGAGAGAGTGTTCTCCCACATTCTCTAAATCCCAAAGAGCCTGTTTTTCTTTATTGGGTGCAAACCAGATAATCCTTGTGTGATGGCGTTGTTTGTTTCTCCATTGTTTATGCATTGAGCTCTTGTTTTCTTCCTAAGAAATGCTCATTTACTGATGTTTGGGGATGGTAGGATGGAGTTAAACACAAAACATACTTTTAGTATGTTTTGTGTTTCCTGACCACCTGAAAATTTGAAAAGGTGACAGTTTATTAAATCCATCAGAGCAGTTTGTCACTTTCGTACGCTGACACTGACGTGACGTAGGGCAAACAGTGACACTAGACAGTTCACCCATTCCTCTATATCCACTGCTCTAGCTCTAGTGCTCACACCAAACCCTCTTTCTATTGGCATCTGTTGCCGACATAGCTAAAAGCATCTATTTCTCTCTAATCCTCTTTAAAGAATGGTGCACAATTTATTTTTGTAAGGCCATTTGTCTCAGACAATATGCACAGTACACTCTGTGTTGCTCAGTTGCTCCATCACCCACCCACACACAAAACCTCCACTACCATCGCACAGGTGCATGTGTGCATGCCCTGACCTTGGGAGCAATGCAGAGCTTGTCTTTATGAGGCCTTGAGACATGGCATTTGTGGCATTTAACCCCCTCATCACTCTGTGACCCCCATCACCCCCTCCCTCTGCTTTGTACTGTCATTCTCTTTACACCCACCTTCCTCTCTACCCCTCTGCCTCGCATTCTACTCTTCCTGCATATTCATCTTCCACCTTCCTTTCTTCCATGTTAAATCTCCTTCTGTCACTGACTTCAGCCCTTTAACCTAGCAGGTAAACAGCCATAGTCCATGTGTGTGTGTGTGTCTGTACGTGTCTGTACGTGTGTGTGTGTGTGTGTGTGTGTGTGTGTGTTGGGAGTCACCAGACAGCCGCAGAATGTACCCCCTCCTCCCATACACTGGGCTAGCAGGGAGAGGGTAGAGAGATCTTGACAAGGTCAGTGAGCTTTGTAGCTCATAATTACCCAGCCCGGCTTTACAGTAGATATGTCAAAGCAGCTGGACCATGCATATTTCACAATATATAGAAGGAGCAGAATCTGTAGGCCAAAAATTGTTAAATGGATCTGTAGTTTCATTTTAAGCTTCACCACAATGCTGGTTTTGTTTTTCACTTTGTTTATAGTAAAAACAAACAAACATGAATGTCCACAGTACAATTCAGATCAAATCAGATTATGAGTTCTTGTGTGAAGTAGCAAGTCCTCTAAATTAAGTGACAGAATATGCTGTTGTCATTGTTAGGACCTCACCTCATGGATGACAGACAGGCTTGCATGAAAAACTACAGTAAAAGCCTGAACAGAGGCCTGCATGCTAAAACTAAAGGCTGTTAAAATGTCAGAACAGAGAACAAAGAAATACCACCAAAATTTGATTAAGATTTGGTTTGAATCCAAATGTTGGTGTCCTGTCAGATGAGACTCAGTGGAACTCAGGAATCCCCACGACATGGCCAAGACCCTCTCCACCTCGCCTTTCCACTGCAACATTAAGTTGCTATAGGAGGTGTATTGGCAACAGTCCTTTAGTTCACTGGATGAGTAACAGGTTGTTTTCACTGAACATGGTTGGATCCTGAAACAGATCAGCTGTTTGTGCAGCCAGCGATCTCACTTTTCCTGCAGAAGGAAGATAAGGATTAACCATTTCTTCAAGAAAGAGAAGACTAACCTCTGTGCCTCTCTCTCTGCTTAGATGACTTTCCACTGCTTACTCCACTGCCTACTGGGACCAACTGTAGATTTAGCAACACGATGGCCCCATCATCACCTGACCTCAAAGAAGCACCGCTGGATGGAGGACATGGACTGAAACACGTAATTGCTCCACAGCAATCTCAAGTAAGTGGTTTTTGTCAGGGCAGAGACAGGTTAATGCTAGCGTGCTGCTATAAGCTTCATTGTTGGATAAGCTTTGCTGTGTTTTTGTGAAATTATTGGACCATCGAGTCCTGTTGTTGTCAATTCAGATGCTTCAATCAGTGTACTTGCTGCTTGGTTCTGTGCGTTTAGCACGTTATATTGATCGTGTGTCCCGTGCCATTTGGCTTTGTTTTGTTGTGTGTTAGTTTTCTGCCACTAAGCTGCACTTTACCAAGACAAATGTCACAGATGACATACTCTGAGCTGAGTTCACACACCGAGTTTCTGTGCTTCTCATATCTTTCTGTCAATCCTCATGGTCTTGAACCTTGCGTGAGGTAGTCACTGACGTGGCTACCTTGACCAACTTGCCTTCTCTCTCCCTCCTCTCTCGCCACCTCTCCATCTCACACACACACACACACACACACACACACACACACACTAATTTTATTGATATTAATGAGTTTTTGGTTAGGTTTAGGCACAGAAACAACTTTGTTAGGGAATTGTCAGGGTTTGGGTTAAAATAGCTTCTTTGTTAAGCTTTAGGAACTTTTGTTGTCGTCATTAAAGATCCCATACAGACATGTTTTAATATGTACATAAAATACTCTTCTTTCAATAATAATTTTTGTCACATAGTTTTGCTCTTGTGTATGCTGAATATTGGACCATAATTGGCTTCCAAACAAGTTGTGATGTCACAAAGCATGCTTGTAGGCCTGCCCTTTAAGCCTGGATTTTTAATTAGCACAGAGAAACTTTTCACTTTCAGCAGATCAGTGTGAAGAGTCAACTTTGCACATACATTTGCAGCAACAAGAAGAAAAATGTTTTTGAGTGGAAGGGGACTTCAGATAATAGCTACATGGTTAAGGATGGGAAACAAACAGGTTTATGGTTAAAAGAACCCAACATTGACTCGTGGTTGGAAATAGGAAGTGAAAAATTGTCTCCCATGTTCGACATTTTGTCTCCTCACTTTTGACTCCTGTGGCTCTATTACGATCTACTTCCTCCTTTGCTCTCAATACACAACTCACAGCTGCTAAAGGTCTTCAGTGCAAATATATCTCGTTTGGACATTTGCTGAAAGAATTGATGTCATTTTGTCATCCTGGTAGGACGGTCTCTTTTTCAAACATTTTGGTCTGAAGTTTAGCACCAACGGAAGTGTCGGGGTTCATCCTGTGGGGAACACGAATGTGTAACGGCAATCTCCTCACTGGAATTTTAGAAGACATTCTGATCTAGTACGTCCTTGATCTGCCTTAGTGGTGCTACTGTAGACAAAAGGTCAGGAGACCCCATAGGTCATTTGAATCATCCTCTGTGGAATATGAAGAGCCAAAACAAATTTCATGGCTGTCTGTGTACTGTCATAGTTGTTGACCATGAGCCGACCATCTTTAGTTCCTTCACATTGTTGAGCAGAAATAACTTCAAAGTTCTCAATGTCATCTCTTTACATTCACTGATTGATGTTAAGTAATGTTAAACGAACATTTAATCTCTATTAGTTACATCCTTTCCACTTAAGATAACATTTTGATTTTGTCCATTTAAGAACTTGATGGCCTGCAATTATTTTAAGTCAGTCTAGTCAAAAGTATCCTCTGATTGACAACAATACAAAGTGTAAAATGAATTATGCAAAATGCATGTTTGCTTTGACTTCACTAGCAGTAGGAAGTGAACCACACTCATGTATTAAAGTTGTCTTTGAAGCTCATATTTCTTGGGGGAAAAGTCTGGATTTAATTCATTCAGAGGAGGAGGTTTTTCTCACTCTGGTAAAGGTTAATGTTTCCATAGCTGCTGCTGCTGCTGCTGCTGCTGCTGCTGCTGCTGCTGCTGTTGTTGTTGGTGGTGCTACCAGAGATGTGTATCTGATTGTTGCGCACACCTTCACTCGCTGCTGTCCTTTGTGGATTCCCAGTAAAACAGCCCTCATTCACCCCATGATTAACAAGATTTAATACTGGGGAAGCCACATGGGGCCTCATTACCATCGTAAATACTTATCCCACTGTTCCATTTTTTCCCAATTTTCCATTATTCTATGGCATGGTGAGAAGTGGAGATGATAGAGAGAGGCATAGGAAAGTACACAAGATGATGTAAGAGGAGGGGAGTTTATGGTGTTGTGGGAATGGAGACCCACCCTTCTCCTCCTCTCTCTTCTTAGGCATATTCCCAAGATGTGGTCTTTCTCTCCTCTACAGGTTTCTCAGTGGGGCCTACAATGGCCCCTTGGCCCACTACTTCCTAGCTCCCCCTCCCTGGGCTCACTCTCAGTTTTTACAGCAACAGCAATTAAAGTGATCATGCACAGACACAACCACTAATGAGGAACTATGGAGGCACAGAGCGAGAGGATTGGTAGAGGAAGACTGTGAGAGAAAGAGTGATTGCGAGACCTGAGCTAATCATAAAACTATGTTGAATCAGAGGCACATAGTGAAGTATAATTTAATAGTTTACAAGTCTTCTAGAGTTTTATTGCACATTTCATTTTATTTAAACTTTGCCAAGCACAAGCAGCAAAAAGTTTCACAAGACAACAGCCCTTTAAAACTCTTACTGTCATATACTGTTTGAATGAGGACTGAAAACGCTGCTTTACCCTGTGCTTTTGCAGACTTTTGATTTTATGTCACAGTCCTGTAACTGTAACAGCACAAAAGGGAACAGCCCGAACAAGCCGACATGAAAAAGTCTACGAACAGATGGGTGAAACAATAGAAGTTCAACGACATGTGATACATAGTCTCCTGACTTCTTCTGTGATTTCACAAGATGCCAGTTCTCCATTTTTCAAAGGGAATACTCAAAATGGTTATATCAGGATGAATCAAGACAAAGCTCCGACATGACTCCTGTATCCAGTCTGCCACTTTATAGACATACCTGGTGTTTTGATCTCCCCTTGTATCTATGTCCTGAAAAAAAAGAAAAAAGAAAAGATTAAAAAAATATGGGATATGTTTCATTTTAATGTTGCTGATAGATTCGACAGACAACCCTCATTAGACCAATCTTTTGAGTTGTTGGTCACAGGGGAGTCAAAATATGTCAGATGGATTTTTCTTTTACTTTTTTGGCCATCTCACCATTGGAGATCATAGTTTTTTATTCCTAAGTGATTTTTTATATATACACTGTCACGTGATAGGTCAACTTGTGAAATTTCTCTTAGAAATATTGCCAGGTGACAGAACTAATAGGAACTGACACTTACCTGGAACACCATATTTCGTGCTACACTTCCTTAATGATCCTCCTTACAAGGCTATAGATCAGGCTTTTGTGTGTGGATTCATGTGCGACACCAACACATTCATCACTACAGGCTTCAAAGGACCTGCAGCCATTGTCATGTCAGTCAAGAGAGCAGTAAAGATGTACTTGCGTACCACATTTAAAAGAAGGTTCAACATGCCTATATTTATTATACACTGGCATTCCAAATACTCAGTATTGTGTCACATTTTAATAAAACAACCTGCCTCTTACATATACATCAAATCTTTTGTCACCATCTTCACCCCAATGTGCTCTTGTTGGTAAACCATGAAATAGATGCTCTCCTTCACTGATACCAGTGAAGCAATGCAAGCGTTTCATCTCTTTGGGGGATAGAAAGCCTAAGGCTGCATCCTGTTTTGGCAGCTGTAAAGATAGAAGTGCCTCTTCTCCACTCCTCTGGCACTTTGCCTTCTGTGGGAAGAAGCTAGGGGACAGGTGGGGACAGACTGGCCCATGCCAGCTGACCTGTCAGCTTTAGACCCTGCGTGTTTGAATAAGAGGAGGAAGGTGAAGGCAGGGAGGGAGTTTGGTGAGGAGATGATGGGCCTTGGTCGGGGATGCGTGCAGTGACTGTTGTGTGTGTGTGTGTGTGTGGTGGGGGGGAATGGGAGAGGAAAAGAGATGGAGGAACAGAGGATGACAAGAGAGGGAAACAGAATGGGATGGTGCTGCTGATGGAGATGGGATGTGACAGTTCTCCCTGGGATTGTGTGATTAATTGGGATCAGGTCACCTCTTCAATGTCTGGACAGTAATGCTATGCAGTCTCATATGGCTATTTACATACAGTGGGCTCCCTGGGCTCCACACACACACACACACACACACACACACACACACACACACACACACACACACACACACACACACACACACACAATGCACACGCACATGCACACGCTGGGGAAAAAAAAACACACACACTCCTCTATGTGGAATACTGTCATTATTTTTAGCTTAGATACTAGTCCAAGTTGTTGTAGTAGCAGCAGTGGAGCTTGTTGGTTTCCATGTTGTATTCAGATACAACTTTTTTTTCTTGTTTTTCTTTTTCATATTTTCCTTGTGCTGGAACAAATATATGTACTTGACAAGAGCTCCTACTAAGAAAGTGGTTGTCGGTGCTGAAGTTCCTGTGTTACCTTTTGCAAACTCTGTCTCAAAGCGCCAGCCCCTCTTTCAGAAGAGGGGATAAGATAGCATCCCGATGGAAAGCGCAGATACTAAGAAGACACATGGCACTGAATAATTTATGGCCCAGCAAAATAGAGACAGCCACTTGAAGTCCTGAGTAAGTAGGAGATATAGACAGTGGTGACATATCAAGCCACAATAAAGACACAGGGAACAGTAGAGAAGGCAGGGGGAAAACGTTCTGTGAATTTCCTGAGTTAAGAGTTTGTTTTGGTTTCCCTGCACTAGCTGCCTCTCTGTTTGAAAGTTGTATTGCTCTGCCTTGTTTACCAAGTCCTCTTGCTGCTCGCTCTGTCACACCGGGGATAGTACCCAGGTGAGCGCTGCTACACACACGGAAGAGAGAAGCCAGTGGCCCTTTGATTCTGGGCCGCTGGTTGCCTCAGATTAGCTATTCTCTCTATACCCTGACGAATCCACTGGCAGAGCAGCCAGTGTAACATAGGGAGACACATCCATCCCAATCGGGTGGCAGAGGCATGGAGGCTTGCTGACTGGCTGGCTGATGGGCTGCCAGGTTGGGTGCTGGCTGCACGCAGGCTAGGTGGGTAAGACATTTAAGACTTGGCCCCTCTTGGGCACAGAAACAGACACCCCAGACGGCCGTCGGAGCTTCCAGGCCCCTCCAGTCTCCCCCCATTACACTTCAGCAGCACTGATGATGGCAGGTCGCGGCGGAGAAGCTGTCCTCATGCCGCCCGTCACATCCCTGCCACTTTCATCTCCTTGCTCACTTCAAAAGTGACATCTGTCATCGCTAAGAAACTCGGAAGCGCTGTGTTCCTGCAATGTGCTGCTTTGATGGTGATTTGGCCCTAGGCGTTTGTCATACATAACTTAGGTGAAGAACAATGTGATATCAGACTTGGATTTTAAAGGAGAAAAAGAGTCTAAGTACACTACAGGCGGGTAAAATCAAAATCGCTCTAACCACTGGAGGGAGCGAATCAAAGTGCAGCATGAGCTGGTAGAAGTATCGTTCGTTGCTTGTATCACAGTCTTGTCAGTTTTCTTCTTGTTCGCCTCGTTACTGTGTCCCCATCTGCAGAATGAAGCAGCTGCCAATGGCATCTGATCAGCCTGATGGCGTAACTCTGTGCCATTTGGAGAACTTTCTGATTGTATGCATTTGCTCTGCACCAGCAGCACACTTGAAACACGTGACTGCAGCCAACAACAGTATTACCACCATCAACAAAGCCTGTCCACAGAGTTCATGAGGCAGAGGCTGCAGTCAGACACACCACAAGTTTGGTGTGAAGCGTATTTGTCTGGGTTAAGTGAGTGTGTGCTGGATGCTTGTGGAATGAGGATTGTAGTGTGTGTTTGTGTGAGAGACAGAGAGAATGGGTGGTTGTGTAGCTCTGCGGGGCTCAGTGTTTTTGGTCGATGCTCTGCAATTGTGTGTGCGGTGAGCAGTATGGCTTTGTGTGTAGGTGTGCAGCCCAAAGAGCGTTGCGTGTGTACATATGGCTATTTGTAAAACTGAGATATGATGACCCTGACAACGCTTTTCACCAGAGCTGTCAAAAACACGTCTCTCTTGCTGACCTTGTTTTGGCATCAGTGATACTTGACCCCCCCCCATCTTTAGCAATGTCCAAATCAACTTCTGTCGTCTTCATATCTGTCAATGTAACCTTTAGACCCAACTTCTCTCACTGTCCTTCTCAACCTCGAGTTCTCATTGTCTTTTACTTGTTTTTGTTTCTGTTTGTCCCCTGCTCTCCCCTCTCTCCCTCCTTCATCCTTCCCCTCCCTGGGGTTAACCCAGAGTTCAGCCATCCCTCTTTCTCACCTCTCTGTGACTGACAGGCCTGTCTTCCAGATGGTTGCCAGATTGCCAAGCTCCTTGTCAGTTCATATTAAGCTTTGTTTGATTAATGCAGAATTTAAGGGCCCGTTAAGTTTTCCACAAATGTATGTGTATCTAATTAGTGCTGTTATGATATGTGACATCACTGCCTAACTATTTATTGTTGTTTTTTTTTTTATTCTTCGTTGCAGTTTTTTCTACTGAGAGCATCAGCTAGGGTAAAAACCCATGCGCTCCACCTTTCTCATCTCTTCCCAGTCTGTTAATGTAAACTGTCAGTGGAACCGACGTGGAACAGGATGATTAAACTTGTTTACCTCTCACTTTCGGATACACACATACATTTGGAGGAGACTAAACATTTTCATGCATCTGTGTTTGTGTGTCTGTGTGTTTATGTGTTGCTGCATGCAAGTGTGTGCCAAGCCACAAGTGATTTGAACAAAACAAGGGTCAGACGTGGAGCTTACTAACACGGTTCCGTTTGAGTTGGTTTGACTGAATGAGCCTTTTTGGCGAGGCTATTCTTAATGCAGCACAACAAACAAAAAGGACGTTGTGCATAAGACGTGTGATTTCCAATCAAAATTCAGCTGATATTTTGTCTGCAAAAGGTGGATGTTGTATATGTAGTAAGAGTCATGCAAGAACCCAATAAGCTTTTATCACCCCGGATGTAGCAGTGTTTCTAAGTCACTGCCCCTTGCCCAACACACACCCGTGGAGTCGTCATAAGACAGTTTATGAGACGTTATCAGCAGTGAAACAGCTAAATACAACTGTTTGACATCAAAGTTCATATCTGTGTGCATTAGTCTGTAATGGCGGGATGACTTGGGTTTGGTCACAGTGGACCTTTCTTAGCTGTGCTCAGGTCCTGTTGAAATGCATTTGCTCGATAGAAAGACCAAAGTGTTTTCAGCATGTTTTAACATGAAGTATTTCATCTCTCTTATGGCTTCATGTATTGACTTAATGTGGCTTTTACAGGGCCAGCAGTAGCTTATGGTTCATCAAAGACTGTTACCCGAGCAGCCTGCTCACAGAGAGGACATGTTGGATTGTGCTTGAACTGCTGCAACTTAGTTAAGCACTTTTTTTGACTGTGAGTGTGCTCTTATGTCTCTCTGCGCATATGAATTCTATGTGTGTTTGTGTATCCCTTAGGCATTCCTGTGTTGTAGTTTGTACTATAGGCCTCAGTGTTGTGTATGATTGATGTTCTCCTGACTCACACCCGCCATTATGTTTATTATTCATCTGTTCCAATACAGTCACTCTAGGGGAAACAGAAGTTACAGACACGGGGTTGACACCATCAGCATGGAACATGTAGAACATTCACACATCAGAGAGACAGAGATACTTCTGTCCATCTTAACATTTGCTTGTTGGCCTTTTTATTTAGCTGTCAGTCCGTGTCCCAAAATGTGGGTAGACATAACTGAGCAATGCTCTCCCCCACACCTGCAATTAAAGTTGAGTGTTCTGTATCCTCAAACTGCTAATTAACCGACAGTGAAAAACTGCAGTGGGACTGGTTGCCTCCGTATGCAGAAATATCCAGCTATATAGAGTGGGTTGTGGTAGTTTTTACAGAGTTTCAAGCAACAGTAGCAAAGTGAAGGCAAGGGGACCAAAGCCAGGCCAACCTAGACACAATGCCCCTGGGCTGAAAACACACTGGTATCTGGTCCGAGCAGAACAGCCCGCAGGTACTAAGAGGGAACAAACCACTACCTCTGAATCATCACACACTCTCACACATTTTTTTTTCAGCTAGTGTCTCTAATACAAATACACTCTGCTTAACTGTCCTCCCTGACACATGTGTGGTGTGAGGTAGATGCGTGGTCTTTGAACGAGATAAGGTTTCAGGATAATATCTGTGAAGTGCTGGTTATAGCAGGGCATGTGCAGTTACGGAATAATGACACAATTAATAATAATAATACTGCTATTACGACCACTACTACTACTACTGATGATAATAATAATAATAATAATAATAATAATAATAATAATAATAATAATAATGATGATGGATATTTCTGGACCCAATTAATCTTCTGAATCCTGACACCGGTTGTTTTTGGTGGTTGTTTAACAGGAGTTAAAAGAAGCTGAAATCTTTACTGGCTGTAGCAGTGCTCTGTCACTGACATGGCCATTTCAGATAAGATTAAATTCATGATGCTCTGGTGAAAATTACATGACATCTCACCTCCCTGTGTAAAATCTGTCCTGTCTGAGTTGGACTTTAGTTATACTGTCATCTGGTCTTGACAACACTAATGTTACTGTAATGAATTTATTACGTTTAGTTCCTCTGAGGTGAAATACTCAAACACAACTCCACTTGCTTCTGCAGAATAATCACAATAAATCCAAATTGTATCTCAACGCAGTCTCACAAAAATACACTTTGTTCTATCTGATTATATGACAGACCTGTGATGCCACATCAGCTTTCTGCAGCTGAAAAATAAACACAGTTATGCTACATGTGGTAGCTGAATATAAATGTCACATTCCCAAGTACTCGCTCATCAAGTTCAGCGACAGTACACCGGGGAGGTAGGGGCCCACTTCAAACAGACCCCGCCGAGTGCTGATGAAAGCGTCGCGTCCATGGCACAAGCTGCAACTTTCATTTGTTTAGCAAGAGCGCTGACAGATCTATCAGTCATAAATATCCTGAAGAGAGTGATGGAGGAAGGAGGAGAGAAGAAGAAATGAGGGAATAACTGAGGGGGGGGGGATTCAGACATTTTATAGTGTGTGTGTGTGTGTGTGTGTGTGTGTGTGTGTGTGTGTGTGTGTGTGTGTGTGTGTGTGTGTGTGTGTGTGTAGAATTTTCCTCTTCATTAAAGCAGGATTCAAGCATCTGCTTGTCAGTGCCTGAATCCGTCACTGTGTCTCCGGCAGCTGTCATTGAGATGTGGCCTTAAGAATGAGTTTACACACCCACCCTCACTCATCACATATGTCATATAAGATTCTTCATTTGCACACAGATATGTGAAAAAGCCTCACATACACACACAAACACATGTGCCCCCATGTTCCACCCACCACACACCCATGCCATCTACACAGAGCAGAGTGCTGCGGTTTCAACTGCACGCTGCATGCATAAAGCACCGCGTGTTTTGGGAGCAACATATTAATCAATGATAGAAACATGAAAACATTCTTTTGCGCTAATCATCAACACAGTGTTTGATCTATCCAGAGCTTTAATCTTGTCTTATGTGGACAGAACCGTGCCTGTTGAGCACGAGGAGCATTGTTGTAGGTGCATCACGGCACTCTTAGCTGTGAACAAGTTTACACTGATTGTTTCATGTATCTAGGCCTGGGCTCCTGACGCCTGCGATGCTTTTGAACCTGGCCTTTTGTGTCCTCCAACAGAGCTTTTGTTCTAGATGAAACAGACTATGTATGGTCAGCACTGAGCTGTGTCAGCTCCACCACATGCACAAGTACACACACACACACACACACACACACACACACACACATACATACATATACTGCAGGCAAGTTGTCATGTAGGCCCATACTTGTGAACAACAACATGTAAGCCTATGCTGAGACGTGTGTGTGTGTGTGTGTGTGTGTGTGTGTGTGTGTGTTGGTGGACAGGGACATCTGTTTTTTCTCAGCAGTACGACATCCTACAAAAGCAATCTCAATTACAAGAGACTTCAAAATTAAAGTTTCATCTTACTGTAACACCGTGGCCTCTTCCAGGCACATCAGAGCACCGCTGTTTTCTTTTTAACAACACCACCATGTTTGCTCTCTCTGAGGGATTAAGTTTACTTTTATTTAAAAAGAAATTTAAAGCAGGGAGGAACTTGCTGAATATATATGCAGTTGTCTGCACAAAGAACCAAGCTTTTAGATAAATCCCCTGTTTGCAGTGATAGGCATCGAATGCCGCTTTCCATTTTCCATTTACTGTAGACTGAGTTTTAATTTACGTATAATATACGTAATAGATGCAAACAACAGAAAATAGTAATGTGTGTTTTTCTTTCAGAAAAAATGATTAGTTTTTCTTTATTAGAGGAAAATAGTAAACGTGACATTGTATAATTAGCATTGAGGAGATAAATTCTGTCAGAGTAGTTGAAGAGAATCCTGAGAGTTCTTATGACGCTGACATGCCAGTACAGGCTCATTTTGAAGAGAAGCGCACACACAAAAACATGCATGCAGTTTTCCCTTGTTTGTGTTTCTGAATAAATGCATGCTCTAAAATTTGGTCAAATTTCATTCTTTAAGCAACAATTTGAGTGCCAGAAGAGGATTTTACTCCAATGTTTCAGCAACATTAACTTCACCTTTTTTAATATTCTGAATCAGGAAGCATGGAAACAGAATCACAACTGAAACATTAGACACACTTACAAAATAAGTGCACTCGTTGCCCTAAAAATCTGTTTCTTAAAAGATGCATGTGCAACAGCGACGATTCAGGCCTTTGGTTGTTTTCTTTTTTGATGTGGCAAAATCTTGGTCGCGCTTGTTCCGATGTATGTAACAAAAGCTAATACCAAAAGGCTTTGTGCTTGGATGTGTTAGAAATAAAGGGGAAAAAGGGGGACAGCTAGATTTTCTACCAAATGCGTGTTGCATGAAAAAGTATATGAGCATCCTAATATTGGGGCCTCTTAATTTTTCAGCAGAAGTGATGAAGTGAGTTTCGACTGATGTTTCCTGAAAGTGGCAACACGTGTCCCTCTTACCCGGCTGGTGCAGTCCTCTCGTCTACAGATGTGTCGCTTGATGTACCCATCGAATGGCACGCTGCCACTTTAATAAAATATCACTCTTGCTTTGACAGGGAAGCCTTAATTGAGTCCCTTGTCAGTTTTATCAAACTGTGTGTTATCGTCGTTTGAAACTTTTTTCCTCTCTTTCCCCCTCAGTCTCTCTCTTGCTCTTATGGAATATGCTAGCAGTTGAATCCTCTGTAACCAAGGTGGTGGAGGTGGTGGTGGAGGGGAGAAAAAGAAAAAAGAGAAAGATAACAACACTTGGATCGAAAGAGAAATAAAGAACAAGAGTAAAAGTGAGAGAAAGCCAGAAAGAGAGGGAGGAGGAGAAATAGCCAAGAGAGACGATGCGGGGAAAGAGCCTTCCGAGGCTATCTTGTCGATGGATTCATAATTCAGGTTCATGATTTTAATTTCCCTCTGTTCTTATCAAAGGCCAGCGGAGCAGCAGGGGGAAGGCTGGTAGTTAGCTGGATAACTGCATATGAGATGAGCTGCAGCGCTCTGTCACAATGCCTGGACAACATAATAGGGATGGAAATATGCCGAGAAAGAACAGAGTATCCACTCACTCACTCACAGTGACTTCCTCTTTCAACCACCAAAAACCCACAATCACGCGTTGTTTACAAAAACCCTTCTTTGACATCATCTCCCTTTTTCCTCTGAAGCCATAAGCAATCTCCCATCCTCCAAAACATATTCTGTCACACACACACGCACAGAGGAAGACAATATGCTCGTGCAAAGCTTCATGGAAATACTGCAGATGAATAATGAATTTTGACTGTGCTTGGATGAAGTCTTTTGATTTGATAATATTCACTTGTATGTCTATAATAAAAATGCTGTTCTATCAAAGTGCATGTGTTTACTGCAATGTAGGAACATTGTCACAAACTAGTACAGCCGCTAGGCCATTGTTTTTGGTTGGTAGACAGCTTTTAGATGTGTATGAGGGAGACAGTTTCAGTGTCCATAAAGGCTTCAGATAGGTACAAATTAAGTAATATGGTCAGTGTACGCCAACACTGTGTTGTGCGTTTTGCACAAACTGGAGGGCGCTCGAGAATCCCTGACTGAGATTTATGCTCCCACCACACCACCACCAAGGCATATGCAGTTTTGCACACACACACACACACACACACACACACACACACACACACACACACACACACACACACACACACACACACACACACACACACACACACACACACACACACGCATACACGCACACACGCACACATGCACACATGCACACATGCACACATGCACACAGACGCACCACTGAAGATTTTTTGATGTCAGTTTCTATTTTTCCTTCTTCCCTCAACTTCATATTCCCCACTCTGGTATTATCCTTCTCCTACTTGTGTTTTTACTTTTGCCCCTTCTTTCTATCTATATTTCTCTCACTCTCTACCTCCCAGTATTTCTGTTTGTCTCCCTCTGTCGCCCTCTCCCTTCCCCTCTGTCTGTACTTCTTTGGCTTTGGTGCGTACAGGACTCAGTAGTGCCACTATACTGTTCACTCAGTCATTTGATCATTAATTTATCACAATTCCAGCAGTTTGTTTGACAGGTGCAAGTGCTTTCATCTGACTAGTGCTAGGCATTGCTGAATGAACAAGCTAACCCAGACCTATATGTTGAGTAAGCAGATGAGCTTGGCATTGAACGAACTGATAGATCTGTCCATAGAATGATCAATTCTACTCACGTGAGCCTTGCTTGCTAACTGGCCTCATGGCCTGTAAACAAATCAGTTGTGATGCTGACCTGCCATGCATCATGTCGAACCACAATCCCCCACAAACTCCATGCTGTACTCCTTTAGATTTCAAATGTTTCTAGGCCATGTGCAGGCAGGATGTAGAGATCTACACCAGCCATTGTAGCATCGGAGCGTCGAGGAAAGGCCCTACTTGTTGCTCCCATGCCCCATGACAGCAGTCCCAAGTAGAGTGTATCGTGTCAGGGCACAGATAGTGCTGGTAAAATGATTTGTCGTTAGGTAGGGATCGGAGGGATCGGACCACAGGATTTTGTTTGTCTTTGATGGTGGTCACCATGTCAGATCTAACAATCACAGTGCCATAAACTCTTGCCGCATCTTCTTCTGGTTACAGGCAAGACCCAACGTATGACCCAGATTAATCACAGCACGTCTTATTTTACGATCACGCATATGTTCAAATGTCTTTGAGGAGGCAGGTGAAGCAACTGTCAATCAAACTGACAGAAGCATTGTGTGTGATGCTGGCAGGCTTGTGTAGTGACAAAACGAAACACAAAATTTGTGGATGTTCTATAACATTAAAAGGAAATGTAAGAAGCGAAGTAAGCTTCGCCCATTGGCCCAGTTGGTCATTATTTACACATTCACTAGGTAGAATCCAGATAATTATGACTGGTACAATGAGCTTCACATATACTATTTTTATTTTCATAGCTATTTATTCTACAAGAAGCAGGCTTGGCTGTGAACAAGCTATTTTAACGTTTGATCTGGAATTAGTAATGATAAGCGCATTCCTGAAATTTCCGCAAATAGACCAGGGATAATGTCAGCATAGTCAGCTACTCGCCTGGCTGATGAGCTTCCGCTATTTCTCGCCAACATTTGTCTTTTTTGACCCGGTCATAGTGTTCCCCTAAGGAAACCAAATTGATAGGGGTACTGTTGCCATAGCTCAACAAACTCTTCCTCTCTTTCGTTGTCCCACCTGACAGCAGCAACCTCAGCTTGCATTCTCATCCTCCTCTTTACCATAGTTACCTGACTGTGATCTGGAGAGAGCACCTGATTGGTAAACCATCTGGAACATGTCGTGGGAGATGTCACACTTGGAAAATGGAATAAGTGGAAAATTCTGACATGCTAGTCTTTTCATCGGGGTGTCGTGGGGTGTTCTAGAAGCAGGACAGATCTTTTAGCATATCACACTACACGGGTACAGACGCCCGAATATCGTTTACAATTTGCAAAGACGCTGGTAATTGGTCGGTCACGACAAAGTCTTATGACCGTACCAACAAACCATAAGATACACTGAATGCCAACAACAAGAGAAGGATGCATATCTTGTTTGAACCTGAACAGTCAGCTCAACTTGTCTTCTACAGTTGTGGATGAGTTGTCATTTGTTGCCCTTCACAGTCTCAACAATATTTAACAGCACCCCTCTGTTGTAAAAGATCATCAGTTGCCTATCTTCGTGGACGCCCAGCCAGGCCTCCAGCTGCCCGCTCCCTGCTCTTCACTGCAGCACTCACAAGTTCCTGAGCTCAAGCGGCTTCAGCCACCAGTTTGCCTCCCGGTCTCTCAGTCGCCAGCCTCTAGTCCTGATGCCCCGTTGCTGGTCTTGTGCTCAGATCTCCATCCACCGGTCTATGGTCCCGCACTCCTGACCTCCAGCCTCGTCTTTGACACCCAGAGTGGCCCAGCCTGTGTTTCCGGGCTCCAGAGCATTCCTTCCTACATTGTGGGCCTCCTGAGCAGTCCCGCCTACATCGTCAGTATCCAGGCAGTCCTCCAATGCGGCTCTTTCTTTTAGCCCCATTTCCTTGTTGTCATCCAGAGCTGCTTTTGACCCTGCCACCTCTTATAGTCAACGTGACCCAAACCTTGAGGAAGCTCTGCCAGTAACAAAGTATTTGTGAAACCTTCACTACCCCTTTTATGACAACCTTGTGGACAGATTCAACTGTCTCCACTTTTCTGGTCATGTTGGTTGAGCATTCTTCTCTCTCTCTTTTGTGGAACTTTTTTGAGTTCCACTAAATTCAAGTAATGAGTTACAGCCATTGCCTCATTGTTGAATAGCTGGAATTAGCCTTATGTAGTTAGTAATAAAGTTGGTGAATGCATGGAGAAGTAAACATGTAATTTGTGAGTGAAGGTCCCAACAGTACATCTCAACCCCTCATGGTGTCTCTCTCTCTCTCTCTCTCTCTCTCTCTCTCTCTCTCGTCAGCTGCAGATCATTAAAAACAGACTCCCTTCTCTTTAATGTTCAATATTTCTCCTGCTCTCTAAACTCAGCACCAATTCTGTCATTCTTTTCACCCAGATGCCATGAATACATTTTTTCTATATATTATTTATATAAACATGGTGTGTACTGGATGCACTGGAAAGACCTGAAAGCCAGGGGCCTCAGAGGAGACCAATGTTGGCTCTCCCATAAGGGCCTTTCACACCTTTCGTCTTTTTTCTCCTGTCCTCCAACACCAATGCTGTCTGAATTCTTTTAATGGGAAGATTTATTTGCTGGTCAAAATCGAATCGTATTGCCCGAGCCGTTTGCTGTATACTACAGTGTTGGACAATTGTATAAAACCCATAAATTTCTTTTCTTTCTGTCTTTCTTTCTTTCTTTCTTTCTTTCTTTCTTTCTCAGTAATACTCCAGCTCTTCTGTGTTTTCTCTCTTTCCAGCCTCTTTCTTTTCCCTCCCTCTATCCCTGGAATCAAGGTCTACTGGGGCATTTTTAAGACAGAGGCTTCCTGGACTATTTTGGTATCAAAGCTTTGAGGCAGCAAGAGGCATGCTCTCTGAAGTTGACATGTAAGGAGAGGAGGGCCTTCCTCTCTCACTGGTTTGTAGGGGGCAATGGGAGGGAGGGGGGCACTCAGTAGCCCTGCCAGGAGCGATCTCCTCTGGGGATATGAGCCTCAAACGCTCATCTTCAAGCCCAGACCATCCTGAGCCATTTGGGAGGCTTACATTTCATTTGTTTGGTGCCCAGTTGCCTGTACGTATGGGTGTATGGTGTATGGATGGATGGGTGTGGGTATGTGCATACATTTGTATTTCACAGTTGTGGTGGTGCCTTTGATTGTTGTAAGGTAATATAATTTTTTCCACATTTTTTATCTGAAATAAAGCTTCACCAAGCAGCTCGGCAGCCCCAAATGACGGCAAGATGTAACTGTTAGGTTATTTTTCGGATTCCTGTGAGATTCAATCCAGAAACATGAATTAATGTTTCCGAATGTGATAGCAATGAACTGCACAGTTTACACTGAGTTTGTTTTTGTAGTCGATGATGGTGTGGATGTGGTGGGCCGGGTTCAGCCAGTCCAGCTTTCTCCACAATTGTGCTCATGACTTTCTAATCAGAAAACTGTTTTGTATTTGAGTCCAGATGTTCACTTTTCACATCTTTGTGTAAACAATATGTTATTTGTGATCCTACCATACATTCCAATTTCATTTGGGCAAACAAAGTGAATTTCAGCCTCTCAGATTGGTGGATGGGATTTTTTTTCCCTGTGCAGTTACATTTTCAGGCCCATTAAATGCATTTTTACATAAAGTTGTTCATCCAGCCTCCAGCTGTAATGTGAATTTAACCAGCTCCAGCCCTTTGTGGTAGACTGCTGGCCAGGTGACCTCTGTTTTTCTCTCTATGCTGAGGAAGTCCAGCCTACAGAGGATCTGACTGAATCAGTCTGACCTGGCTAGTCTCTCTACCAACACACTGCTCCCTGATTCATCTGCTGCCAACCCCTTCAAGTTATTCATCTGGAAGAAACATGCATTCATCATTGTATTTTTAATCACACCAAATAGATAGACAAAGAGAATGCCTTAGGGAGAGGGGTAGCAATCTACAATTCCCAGAGCTCAGATGGTATTCCTGCCCTGCATCGCCAAACATTCCCCAAATTGACTCTGAATGAATTTATTTTTAATGTGAGGAAGATGCTCTACCACAGAGAATAGAGATGGTGTGTATATGAGTTTGTTTGTGTTTGTGCTAATGCCGTCTGCAGTGTAGTTGCGTTTTTCTGTGCGTGTTTGCCTTTTTTTGCATGTGTGTATGTGCACGTATGAGTAATGCAGTTGCACATTGTGTACACATTTACTGGCTTTCCTGGAACAAAGTGTGTGTGCCTGTATCTTTTATGTTTGTGTTTGCATGCACTGGTGTTTATTGAGATACACTGGAAAACATGAGCAAGAAGGCAAGATTAAATAGTGACCTAAACAAAGCAGTGGATGTAGGTTTTTTGCTTAATATTATGCATTATGTAACAGCGCTGGTTTCAAAGATGTCACAAACCCACGACAAAGCTATTAAACTCTCCATTGTATAATCCCTGTTTGACCCATCTCCTTCCCAATCAAAGCCCACTATTGTAGTGGAGCTGTTTGGCCTAGCCAGCCCCCAACAAATGAGCAAGCTCATTCTTCCATTCTCCATTCCATTGTATTCATTAATAAATTAATTTATCAGCTCGTCTTGGTTCCAGCCTAATTGAGTCCCATTGAAGCCTTCTAAGTAGGACACATACAGATCCGACAAATGGAATGGTATCCGGCCCTCAGTCCTCTGGGCTATGCCTTGGCCCTGTACCCTGAAACACACTGCTTTGTTAGCTGCTCCGCGTGTGTGTCTCTTTGTGTGTGTGGATAGATCTGATGCCTCTTTCATCTGCTTTGAGCTATCTGTTGATTATCTCAGTGCTGTGCAGTCGTATTCTGTGTTAGCTGGGACGGATTGGAAGGTGGGGGTCGCTCTGGGAAGATAGGAAGAAAGAGAGAAGAGCAGAGGGAGGAAGGGGGCTTCCTGTTACCCCGTCAGAGATGAGCCCCCACAGTGTTGTGTGTCTGCATACACACATGCACAAGATTGTGCACACACTCGCACACACCGCAAACACATGTGGGCTCAAAGAAAAGGGAGGGTCTTCTATAGCTTAATGCCATTACATTAAATTTTAAATAATGTTATGCAAATCAGAAATGACAGGAGATTATCTCCTTGGGACCTTGAAAGGGATTCGTCAGTTCTTATTCCAATAGCCCTGGAAAATAGCCCAGACGTCCTGAGTGGAGAAATATGGCAGGGCGTGACGGAGCCTGCCGCTGCTGAAAGAGGAGACCGTGAGAAAAGGCCCCAAGTGTTGGCTATTAAAATCAATTTACCCAGGAAGTCAATGAAGAGAAATCCCTTAGTAAAGGCACCTCCCAGGACAGCTCAGGGGTCCTGGAAGAGGAGCACAGGCGAGGATAGAGGATGTGATCACCGCATGCCAAGGTGAAAGTAACACACGCCAGAGGAAGGAGGAGGGGGGGATGGGGGGGGGGGGGGGGGCAGGGAGGGTGAGGACTGTCTTTCATGTTTTCCTCTTGCGCCTGTTTTATCTCGACAGCCCTGCCGTATGTGCAAGATAGTTTTAAGAGCTAGGCCTGGCGCTGATGCTTCCTGCCTGCATGCTTCACATGGTGATGGAGAAGTTTTTTCTGGTGTAAGGGTTGGAGGTGGAGAAGAAGCAGTGGGTTTACAGTGCTTTTAGGGAGCGATGGAGGAGTGCAGTACATACTGAGATACTGTACGCAGCGTGTATGTATTGTCTTGGGGAATGGAGGGGAGGGGGTCCAGTGCTCACCACATGTCTCCTCTACTACTGTCAACACCCCCACCCCACCGCCACCTTTTCCACTCTTATTGTAGGCCTGGAGTGCGGCAGCCATGCTTGCACAACAGTCAGGCTCAATTTTGTGTTCGGGACAGAGCCATCCATTACTGAGAAAACAAAGTCTTGTCCTTCTGCAGTGCTTTGGGCCAACAATTAAAGACATCATGGCAGCACAGTGGCACTGAAGGGGGGGCCTTATCAGAGTCTTTCCATCAAATATTGATGGACCTAATTGAGGTTCTAAGGCACTACAAAGCTTCCTGAAGAGTATCTGTTTTTATGGCACAGTTGTGGTCTGTCGGAGCAGACAGCTTGAAGAGTGCAGCCTTGTGTGTAAATTGCATGTTACGTAGACTAACTGCAGGCAATTGCATGTTATTGAGATGCAAGATGAGGCAGAAACTTGTACCAATGAAATTCTTCTCTCATGGATGGAAAGTATGTCAACACCAAGTTATTGTAACAGGCACTTTATGTTACATCTCAAAGAGGAATGCATGAGGAAGATTTGAAATTATGATCGTATTATGATATTTTTATTCGTCTCTTCTTTTTGAAAATTCTCTCAGAAAACAGAAATAGCATCCGGGCTCCCTTTTGGTGTATATGTTTTCCCGCCTCGCTCTCTCTCTCTCTCTCTCTCTCTCTCTCTCTCTCTCTCTCTCTCTCTTTTTCAGATAATGCAGGATTACGTTTCAATCTTTTTTGCTTGAAATATAAAACTTTACTGCTGCAGTTCTCCGTCTCTCAGTGCTGGTCCCTGGCGACATCAGCCTGAGAATGGCAGCTTTAATTTGCAGGAAAACAAGTTGAGAATATTGATTTCAAAAAGTGCTCTCTTCTCTCCTTGGAAAAAAAAAAAAAGACAAAAAAAAAAAAACGTCTGCTATGTGAAAACCTGTAGCCTTCAATTAAGTGGGGCTTGTAGGTGTGTGTGTTTTCATTTGGGCACGGTGTTCACTTGAAATGACACATTAAAGGCTGTGTTTTACTTCAATCAGACTGTGAAAATATACACACAGACCTAAGTGTCTCTTGAAGGGCCCCGATGTTGGCACACACACACCCTGCCACCATACAGCACCAGACAGATGGGCGGTATTTATCTTAGAATAAGAACCATGTTCTCCTGCTCCAAGAAGGGAAAACACTGCCTTTCCCACTTCTGAAGACGACACGTGTCCTGGAATTCATGTCAGTTGATGTTCCCAGGTCTCAAGTCTCACTTCTCCTCCCTAAGACTTTTTGTAAAGCACAATAATCTTATACAGCCTATTTTCCCCCACGCACAAAACAGAAATCAGAGCTTTGCTCCTTGGCTCCATCCCCGTGCTGGACTGTTGAACCACTGCGTTTTCTATTTATTTTGATTCACAATAAACCTACAGCGATTTATTTGATCTTATTTGGTGAATAGTCAGTCCCTGTGGTAAGGCTTATCCCCTTTAATGCCAGGCCTATTTGGGGTTCTGATCTGGTGCTTAGGGCCAGGCAGAGTTGGGTATCAACGCAGGGACTGACTGGAGCTAGTGGTTGTAACACGCCATCCCAGAGGCTTTGGAAGTCATCCTGCTAATACAGACATGACTAAAGCTCCCTATCATCCCCCACAGAATGACACTGCATGGCTCCAAGACTTAACTCTTACAAAGAGCTTAAATATCTTAGATGTGTAATGCATAATGGAGGTGTGTTCTGTACTTTGGGGTGTGGAGTATTCCCATCACTATATGAGGCTGTACTACAATAGCATGCTGGCTCGTTCACTGTTATCACACAGCGGTGTCAACAGCGAGAAGTGCATGTGGGTGGCTGAATAATGAAAGGATGAAGGCCTCAATGATAATAAAATGATAAAAGGCATTGTCAGGTATGTCCATGCTCGTTTTTGTAAAACAGAAAAAAAGAAATAAAGAAAAAAAAGGTTTATGTTTATGTTGACAGAAATGTGCTCCTGACATAACATCACATTCCTTCTCCTTCCCTCTTTGTTTCTCTTTTTGTCTCTATTGCTATTGCTGCGTGTGTGCATGTGTGTGCGTGCCATATGTTCCTCTGTGTTTGCATACAGTGTGTGTTCAAATTTGCTGAAAAGGGGGTTGGAAGCTCCCCTAGTGGCTCCTCCAGAGAATTACCTTGGAGATTGCTGCTCTGCCCAGCAGCAAACACACTAATGGCACGAAAAATAGCAAGCACATTATTTTTTTGTTTCCATATCAGCAGTCCAACTGTGTGCCTTCTATTTTTGTTTGCTTACATATATATATGTAGAGGGACCGGCCTGTTTGTGAAAAATAGTGTAAGCTCAAAAAGGGTGTAGCTATTTAGTGTTTGCAATTCAAGTACAATGTTCTCATCAACTACTACTAAATAAAATAAAAGTGTTAAGGGAGGGAGCTGTTTATTTTCATATACATGATTTTCAACTTGCAAGATGGTAATTTTTTTATTTTTTTGCCTTCACAACCACTGTGATTCAGCTTAATATATTCTGTTTAGCACTGAGAAAAGTAGGCTGCAGGATAGAGCCTCGGAGAGTAGCACATAATACGATCTTCTCCTTTTTAACTTTGATATTAATGCTTCACTGTGTTTACACACTTTAATTCATACTGTGTTTTTGGGATGCACGCACAGTTGCAGGCCAAGCCAAGAGGCATGCACCTTTATTGTTAAACTTAATTAATGACTAGTCTTTTCAGCTAAAGCGCTGAAAACAAGGGTTTCCAATGCTTTTGGTCAGGAGAGAATGAAATGGATGTCCACACAGACCGGAATGAGTGCCTGATAGCCTCTCATTGAGCCTGTAAGAAACAACCCTCTGATTAATGAAATCAAGATGTGATTGGTGGTTGTATGTGTGTCAGAATGTGTTTGCATACACAAATGTAAGTATGAACGTGTTCCTATGGGTGTGTGCACATGTAATGCATGTTAATTGAGCCTTTGGCTAAACACAAAGTGGTCCATCATCACTAGCGTCCACCTCATGCTATTCAGAGCTCAAAGAAGTGAACGGTCTCCCTCGGCAGGACAATACTGATAAGGCTGTGATGACTTGTTATCTATCCTGCAGCTTTCATCTGTAAGTGATCTAAACATACTGTGTCTGTGAGAAGAAGGGAGCAGTGAGAGAGGTGCTGTCCTCATGTGTTTGTTCTAAATTCATTACCTGTTTGCTATTTTTTCATCATCTTGTTCTCCCTTTTGGAATGTGCTGTGCTGCTGGCCGGCTGATTGTATCAGGAAGCGGTCAGCAGCCCAGGATATTTCAATTTCATTGGATTTAAAGAGGACTGGGAGGAGGTGTGCACATTAGCGCCTCAATGCAATCGCATTTGTCAGCATGATCCTTTTTAAGTGCATTTCAATTAAGCCGTGATTCTTTGATTTTATTATGCCCCGGTCTTGCCGGCAAAATGCTCACTGCTGGTTGAACAAGGCTCTGTCTAATGTACACAATTTAATTTTCTTAATTGAGCTAACGTGCTTTTCATATCCTAATTCCTAGAATAATCTTTGACTCCTGCGTCTGCTGTGGCAGGCTTTTAATGAAAGAGGGCAGCCTAAAAACATCAGTTAGACCCGTGATTAAATCATCCGCATAACATCTGCATTTATGAGGGTGTTAGCATGCCTGGCCCTTTATCTATTTTGGGCAATTATCTTTTGTGACTCTAGTAATACAAGATATTAATATAGATGTGTTTGTGCGTTACCCCCTCTCCTACGCACTGATGACTGTCGTCTGACTTTGTTTCCACAGAGAACTCTGGCTATTGATACAATGTACCAGAAGTCGCCTTTAAACAAAAGGAGGGGGAGATGCTTTGTTCTTTGTTTGAGCTGTGTGTGTAAGCTATTTGTGTAGACTTCTCTTCTGAAGGGTGGGAGGCATGTTGAGCAAATCCCGTTTCCTCCTTGGCAAGTGGTCAAGTAATTGATTAAGCTGTTAAATACACGCACGCACGCACGCACGCACGCACGCACGCACGCACACATGTGCGTGTGCACGCGGCATGCTCGTGTGCATCCTTGATCGTGCGAACACATGGATGTGTTGCACAGCGTTTCCATACCTGCTGGCTTCACACAGTGTCGCTGGATAACCAGCAGAGAGCCTTCTAGCCCACTGCAATGTGAAACAGAGTACCTCTTCTTTCCATTCCTCCCTCCTCGTTCCCTCCCTCACCACCGGACCCACTTTTATCACGAGTCATACAAAATAGGGTATCAAATGAAAGCCGTCACTCTACCTCCCTCACCCCATCTGCCTCTCCCCTTCTCTTCTTCCTCCCAGTCCTTCCTCCTTCTCCTCCCAAGTCTTCCTGGTGGTGCGGTCATCTGTCCATTTAGAGGGGGTGAGTCAGTCACCTGCCGTTTGGCCCCCTCATCATATGACACACGGTGGCACAGCACGGCTGTCATCGACTCAACCGGGCCTGGATCAGGTGACCAGATTATCTCCCCGCCGGCTTCCATTTCCCACGTTCTCATGTGCTATACTGAAAACAGATCACACACAATCAGGATGAAACCAGCCAAATGACCAACCAGTCCGCTTCCTGCGATTTCCACAACATGTGTCAGAGAAACGCTCAGGTCAGGCCTTGTTGACTCAGAGGTCTTAGCATTAGGTTTAGAGTTTGATGGGCGATGTTCCAAAGTGAGTAATGCTGCTTGACAAGCATACACCTCTCTGGACTGAAAACCATGTTGTTTGGGGTGTTAGCGTGGCCTGGTGGTTAGAGAGATTGTTGGGTATCTAGAAGAACACAGGTTCAATCTCAGGCTGCAGCGACCACTGTGACCATTCTGTCCAATTGTCAGTTGCCAAGGCATGACAAGACACTTCTTGTACCAGGGGTGACATTTCTGCTTTCTGCTGAGATCCCTTTAACTTCCATGTGGCAAAGCAAAATTTTCAAGCTTTCAACTCCTCTACCTTTAGCTCTGTGATGGCCTTTAGGCTTGAAAGAGGTAATTGAAAGGAGTGCAGAGCATGCATTGTACCTTGACAACGCCTCTCAGTGCTGTTGTGTGTACCGTGAAGAGCTTTGCCAAAATATCCTTGCCTGACCACATAATGTATTACATAATTCATTTGATAAAGTCTTGAATGTATACACAAAGAAACATGAAACTTTGGCTTTTATGCAGTTACTCTTGCTTGAACAGAAGTTAGCAAGCTACTACATAAATGAAAATCCTAACATTCCAATTTAACCGTTGACCATGCAGATGACGTAAAATTTGGATATTTTAATCTTTTTTTTTTTTTTTTTACATTCTAGCTTAGATTGCAGTCTGCAGTTGTTGTTCATTAAAGCCTGCTTTTATGACCTATGAAAGGTCAAGGGGTCAACAAAGAGGAAGGGAGTTGTCTAAGTTCAGCCAGATGTTGTTTATTTTATTGTGTCACAGCAATGTCATGTCATTCATTATGCGCCTCTGTGGTCGTGGACAGATGAGTGTCTTCAGACCGTAGCCACACCCAGGGATAAGGCTAATTGCTGCTATACTGCCATTGTCTTTAAAGCCCCATTTTGTGGCTGCCGCGCTAACTGGTGCAGCAACGAGGGACACATGGATGCACACTGGCAGTGCCCTTCATGTGGTGGTACTAGTTTTGTTTCTGATTATGGAACATGATTTTGTTTTTTCCTTCTCTCATCTTGTGTTTTTCTTGCTGTCTCTCTTTGTGCCTGGTCTCTTTTAACTGCTTGGGTTTGGCTCTCCATGGGCGGTGCTGTGTCCCCAGTGCCGGCATGGAGGTTGTCTCTGCCTCACTGGTGCCCACATTAGGCAAAAACTTTCCCTAACCGCTGAATCCACCCAGAGCCTTTCTGCCTCAGACTCATTTTCCCCTCAGCGAGTGACTTTTATTCAGGGTGCACATGAAAAACTTGCAGCCAAGTGATAATCGAAGGGGTGAGCTATATATTCATCTGTAAGAATAGTAGAGCAATATCACCTCAAGGTATAATGATTGACAGTTTTAAACAACAATATATCATTCAAAAGAATTCCCATTAAATGTGTTTGGCTCCGTGTGGTTAGCATTGCAAAATAGGAATTATCTGCTCTGTCTGGCTGTGTTTGATGGTGCATATTCCCCCAGGACCAAGCCTGTGAGAACTTCTTGTCTAGATACTCATCACTTTAATGTCTAAAATGTTTCTGACAGATGCTCCAGTAAAAGTCCAGTGCCATCAACTCATTTTCCCTCTTGTCCTCTCCCCATAGACAAATCTCAGAGCCAGTTTGTGCAGGGAGAGCTCAAATCCTTGACCTGCCCCCTTCGTGGGACCTCTCCTGGTGGAGTGTAGTAATCTGACCAGTGCACTCCTTGCACACACAGTCGAGTCCCCTCTGTTGTGCTATTATCAGCTGAGTGTTATTACCCCTCTTTGCACAGGAAAATATGCCTTGATTTCCATCGACCCGTCCCCGAATCAATGCTTTTAAAAATCTGAGACACCTTTTACTTAAGAGCAAAAGCATGCATTTTATGTTTTGACATGGTCATATTGATTGGGGTGGTGGGGAGACGGGTGGAGTGGGATGGAAAGGGGGTGTGGTGGGGGAGTGTTGACCTCTCTCTCATTCTTTCTCTCCCTCCTCCAATCTTCGCGGGTCTCTCTTTTGCGCTCTCAGTCGCTGCCAGTGTCTGGTAACACTGCCATCCTTAATGGCTTTCCTGTGCTCCATCTACGTCCTCCCACCCCACCCCACCCCACCGCCCCGCTCAGCCATCTCTGGCTTGCACCCCCCCCCCCCCCCCCCCACCTCCCCGCCCTTCCTCCTGACTCTATTCTCTTTGGAGCCCCCCTCTCGCTCTGCACTTTTTTCCCCCCACTAATCAATACTCAGTGCTCCCCCCTGTCCACACCCCACGTCACTCACATTTGGCTCACTGATAAATTATGGATGGGGCCCTCTCACATCACATCTAAAATTTCTATTGTGTTTGTCAATGGATGATCGATATTTCACCTCTCCTCATCCTCAAAGCTCCCCGTGCTTCTGCTCTCTGTCCACTTTCATCCCCTGTCTCTTCTACCATATTTTGTTTGTTTATGATTTTGGTTTGCTGAAAGTGCTTCGAGTGCTGGGGTCTCAGGGGCTGCAACTAACAAAAAAGTAATCATCAAATAAATGCATCCACCCTGCTCTCTTACCTCGCCTTCTACTCTGACACTTTCATCCCTTACCTTGCCTTTTCTCCCACTCCTTTCCCTTCCGAAAGGTCTTTAACATGTGTTGGCAGTGGCTTCAGACAAAACACCGGAGTTTGAAATCTGTGGCTCGATGCCATTTTGTGGATGTGCACCCATGTTTGACAAAACCACATAGGCCTGCATCTTACATTCTCATTGGTAGCCTTTGTCAACCTCCACGCTGAGAGTTGTGAAGGCAAATCAACACTTGGGTGGATGTTTGAAGTGAAAGAGAATTTGAAGAATGAGAGGGACTCTAAGAGACAAACATGCCCTTAGCTCCCGTTTCTGACTGGATTTTATTTAGCTGTCAGTGTTTTCTCTTTAATGTATATACAGTACATAGACACTCATAACCTTTGGCATTAAAAGAAACAGAGAACCAACACACCCATACACTTTCACACGCACTAACATCCACATGCCTCAGCTTTTGTTTCTCACACTTATAGCCTCAACTCTCTCACTTTCTCTCTCTCCCACACATACAAACCGTGCAGAGTCAGAGCGGTGCTGGGGGTGTAATTTAAGTGGCACTGGGCTTATCACAGCCTAGGGTTCAGCTGTGATCTCTGGCCCTGAGCAGCACCTGCTCCTCACACAAGATCTCACCTCCCACCTGCTGACGAGAGAAACTATGCTGCCTAATAACTTCAGCGGCGGCTCCGTGCCTCCTTTTCCATGACCACTTAACCCCCAACGCGGCCTTTTAAGTGAAGGTCTGGTATGTGTCTGCCAGCTTGGCAGCCAGGCCTTTGTGCCATTACCTTGAGTAACATGCAATCTCCTGTCAGCGGCGAGGCAAGAAACTACTTCAAACTACTGCTCTTGATAAGAGTAGCTGGTCAGTTTCATTTTCTGGCCTTTGTTTTTACTTATTTGAGCAGCAGGGAAGTTACAGTAGCAACAATAATGGCAAGCAATATGAGCCAAACACGCAGCAGACGAATTCCATTCAGAAAAATAGGCAAACCTTTCTGCTGCTGTTCCTTGTTTGATTTATAGATAGATAGATAGGTAGGTAGATAGGTACTATATTTACCTCAGAGGGGAAATTCTTATATGTTTGCATTGTTTTCATTTTCCGCATTGCATGGAAGTAAAAACAAAACAAACAAAAAAAGAAGAAGTTGCACATCATGATGTTTGACTGAACTTTGAAGGTTTACTTTCATACTTTGAATTAAAGAGTAGGTTATAGCAGCTTGGTGTTCACAGGGAGGGTCGAAAAAGGGCTGAGACTGTTGGGCCTCAGCCTCTCGGTGTGATCTGCTTCCTGTCTGTCTGCACCTAGGCTCCCTCTTCATCAGTGGCAGGGCAACAGTCTGACACACACACACACACAGTTGTCCATTCCCATAGCCCTGCCATGCCCCCGCACCCTCCTTACCAAAGCAGGCGAGGTGAACATCTTTAAGACCAACCTCCATCTCCAGACAGCCTTGGACACGCCTTACTAGCTTACACAAGGAGCCCAAGTTGACCCTTGCTACAGAGATAGACGCACACAGACAGGCACAAATTATCTTATATAGACTGGTGTGCACACACGGAGCCCCACTGACAGACAAGCCACAGAGCAGCACGGCATGCCGGGCAGGAAGAGAATCTCTGCCCGAGCAGGGGTCAATGGCTTTTATCTTTAGTGCGTCTGACCTTTGCGTGAGTCTCATTCATCTGAAAATCTCACATGCATGAGAGTAGCTGCTTGTAAATGTTGAATTATGGGTATCTGTTTCTGAAAATCAGTGCAGCAGATATTAACTGTACCCTAGTAAAAGAGGCAGGAGGGTGAGATCACCATGTACCTAATATATTTGGTAGGTCTGAACCCCAAAAAGCCATAGGTCAGTTATGAAACTTGTGTACATGTCCAAGTGTTCTGGAGTGAGACTGTCCTGTGGATCACTCGCAGTTCTGTAAGTCACTCTGGATAACAGCATTAGACACAGCAATTCCAAAAATGTAGAAATGCTTGTTCCGAGATAATATTCCAGTTAATATTATATAGTATTTATGAATGTCAAAACTATCCACACAATGAGAGGTAATGATTGGTATGGATGTTGTACTCACTGTTGTATCTCATCTATTCAGCAATGATTGGACCATTTACTTGGCAAGCATTTCAATTGTGTTTGACCTCTCTCAGAAAGGCTGACATTGCTCCCTTAAACTCTTCCTATCTCTCTTTCCCTTCCTTTCTGTTTTCAATCTCACGCGCACACATTCACACGTTTCCTCTCACTTTCTCACCAACTGCTTCCTTCTCAGGCCTGAGTTCTGTGGAAAAGGTGGTGTCATCCTCCGCTCCCGGCCGTCGGTTCAGATTTGCCTTCAAGTGCAGCAAGACTTCCTGATTTGTGTGACAAACACAAATGCCTTTAAATTCCCCACAGTCTCAGCTCCTTACCAGCCTCATACCTTGTAATGCATTATTCACATCCTCTCTTGCACCACCCCACCCCACCCCAGCCCAGCCCAACCCTCTCGGATCTGCAGAAGGACAGCCACACACGACTTCCCTGGCAGAAAATCCATACGGCCTTGACGTCTTTGCTTCAAGTGAGCAATTAATAGAAACGCAAGCTGGATCTATTTTCTCTCACAATTGTAGTCAAAGGTGAGGACATAATGATGCCATTAAATGACAATGTTATTTATTTATTTTTTTGGACTATGAATGTGAAGGCACAATATTGGTGATTGTGCTGAATTGGTTACAGCTACTCCAGAGTGCTAGTTATGAGCTAAACTCATAAAGAGTAAAATATACTGCATAGTGATAGATGGCGCTGTATATATACTGTCTGTACTAACCTGTCAGTCCCCCCCAAGTCCCCCCATCATGACCTCAGAGATCCCAATGCTGTCTGGCATCATTTATACTGGTTCAAACAGATTAGATAGCAAAGCAACGGTAGCTGTCAACTCCAAACTACTCCAGTGAATGCTTGACATGCACTCACTATTTCTCATAAATATCTGCGAGGATTGCAGTGACTTATGTTGCTGCCACGTTTCCTACTTTTCTTTCCAAAGGACTGAAAAAAATGATGCTGGCTTTGCATTTGCGGCTTTCGTGTGAGTGACCAGTCAAATTGCTGTCCCTGTTGACCGAGCACACTTTCAGCCATTTCTGTGGTTTTGTCAAGATAGCAAATTTCTTAAAGTCGCGCGTGTGTTGTGCCAACACATACTGTAAGCAAGCTAAGCACCCCATGCCGCGGCCCTCGCAGTATAACCTGTCTTCCTGCCGACTCACTCCCATGTGCTGACACCCTGCTGCAGCTGAGCGCAGGCCCGTCTGCTTCTTAATGGTGAAAAACGAGAGCTGTCATGTCGTAATCGTGTAATAACCGTGCATGGTGTCACTTTCAGCAATTAATGGAGACGCTGTGACTGGGCTGCGTAAATCCTGGCTAAGTCGGCTGCGGCAGGGTACAGCAGTGGAGGAGAGTCGGAGAGGCTTATGTTCGGGTGTGTTGCTTTATTTGTCCCTGCATGTGTGCCTAAGGGGGAAAAGGTAAAGATTTGCATGTGTCTGAGTGTTTCTACATGTGATTGTCAGAAATGGAGGGATTAAAAGTGTGTGTTGTGAATATTAGGTGATTAGTTGCATCCATCTGTTTGCTTACACATTTGTGTGGGCGTATAGAAATGTGTCAGTGGCTAAAAGACTGAGGAAAGCTGAACAATAGTGAAATTTGTTAGGGTTTAGGCCACAGTTATGACTTGGCAGCCTTTTTGCTGCCCTCACTGCCCTGGGTGTCTTGTCACTCTTCACTGTGTTATAAATCAACAAAGCCATAAAAATGATCTTTAGTGGAAGGTCACAGTGGAGAAACATATTAGAGGGTTGAAAGGTGAGATATTTTTCCATGTGTATGATTATCCTGGGGACACAGGGACATTTCTTACAGTACCTGTGGTCTCTTGGGATTGTGATTTTAGTTAGTGTTTGTTGCTTGCTTTGCTTAGCAATTCACAAAGCTAAGATGTGGGTTCTAACAAACATCTTATCGTATAAAGGTGATATATTGTCCGATTTTAGATGCATTACTTGTGAATGAGACATGTGCCACTGTTGTGACACTTTGTTTTTGACACCTGTTTAGAAGTTTTCGAATAAAAGTTCCACTTGAGAGTTGTGCAGAAGTGCGTCCCAGCAGTAGTGGTTAGGAATAGAAGTATCCACACCATGCCTAAACTGTCACAAGAGGGTCTAGAGGGCCAGTGTTGGAGCAAGGGTGTGAGAAGGGGTCAGCTGGGGGGGCTCTGAGCCTGCCCAGAAGGCTGGTCTTTATAGAAGGCAGACAGATGAGGTGAGCAGGGCAAGCTGTCACTGAGACCAGAGTAATGACTAGAGCACTCTGCTGCTGCCAAACCCTCTGATTGTTTTAAATTTGTTTGGGCGTGGGCGGTCTCTGACTTTATGAGGTGTTGGGATAGCACAGAGTTTGCGTGTGTGTGCGAGTGTGTAGATTTCTGTGTGTATTTTCCTGTAGGTAAACCTCACCTCTGTAAAGAGATCTGGATTGTTTTTTTCACGACATGGGTTCCAAACAAAAACACACGTAATGTATGCCTACTGTCCACGAATTCAGTCAAATCACACATGCCTGTCTACCATTCACTGGTGCTTAGACTCACACGCACGCACGCACGCACATGCAGACAGGCTGGTCGTAATCTCTTGTGGTAGGCTTCAAGAGTGGACAAAATTAGAAGTCAAAATTTTCTTTCACTGCACTTGACACTTTAGGATCTATTTGAATCTCTATAACATTCATGCACACACACACACACACACACACACACACACACACACACACACACACATGCAGAGACATATGCCAAATCTCTCTATGGCCTACATTATACCCTTCTTGAGATTATCACGATTTCTCTTTCTTCCCTTGGCTCATCAGTTTACTTACAAAATAGATTTTGTCAGAGTTATTGATGTATAATGCATTGGCACCAGTGAGCTTATTTTCACTTTAATAATACTGAAATCTTTTTTAATATTGTGTGATTTTGCATAGATCTTTGTGACAGAATGAAAGCGGTATGGAGATGATCAAACAGCCGCTTGTTTCAGGTCACGTCTCCTCCGTCTATCTGTCAAAGCCACTCCAGAGGGTTAGGGAATGAGAGAGCACTATGACTGGAGGGAATTTCTCCAAAACAACGCCAAATCACTCACTTTTCCTGCTCCTCCCCATCCACCATGGAGACGTGTCAGAATCCAACGTCTGTCACAGTATCCCAAGGCAGCATCTAGATCCAACAACGAACTGGCGCCTCTTGTCTTGTCACCTGTTATCTTTACCATGTCTTGGAGTTCTGCGTCAGATCACTCACAGCTTTCTGAAAAAATGCGGGATGGGAGTTTTACAACGTGGAACGTGCCATGGCATCTATTCAGCTCTATTAAAGCTGGAGATCCATAATGGCTCGATAGGAATAAGTCATTCAGAAATCATGCTTCTTTATAACCTTGTGAAACTGATGGGTTAGCGCTTGTCTTAGATTTACAACTGGATGTAAACCAACCACGTACTTACGAGAGATGACAGACGGCACACATTTTCTCATTAGCAAAGCAACGATGTGTCCTAGAAATTCTGTACATGTGCAACTCATTTGCAATAGCAATTTATATTCGACGTTTAGCGCCAGTGCAGAAAGTCACAAGATGTTCAGGTGGCAGAGGGAAATGGAAAACTGTAGAGATCAGATGGATTAATACATTTTGCCTCAACACCAGACTCCTACATTTGTAATCCATTTTATGCTTTAAGTCCGCATTGCCTTTTCAGTATGGAACAAATGATCAAGTGGTGTTAGCTGGTCCAGCGTTAACCATCTGCTAACCCTACTGCCGGTGTGATGACTCTGCTGTTTCCATAAAACAATAACTACTTTAATCACGCTTTAATTGCTGCAAGCAGAAGCTGTAGGGGATGACCAAGAAAAACTAATGATCGTTCAATCCCCACTTCCTCACTGCCATACACACACATTCCTGAAGACGACTTTTTTCATTTTGTTTTTGGACAGGTTGCACTTGCAGTTGAATTGTTCCTGAACAGCAGTTGAGACACTTTAAAGCTGCAATAATCAATTTGTGGCCACTAGGTGACAGACACACATCAAAAGAAGCTAGCAAATACACATCAGCCACCTATCAGAGGCCAGTTATTAAAGACGACAGGTTTGCAAACCAGTGCCTTCTTTCACATCCATTTCTGGAAAAGGTTCACAGGGCTGATGAGAGCAACTTAGACCTAATCCAGTAAATTTGTGATTTATGAAACAGAATCAGTGAACTTAAGGAAGCAAAAAACTGTGAAATTACACATTTGAGTGGTAATTCATGATTTCAGCTCTATCAACATCATTGCATCTAATGGTAATTTTAAAATAAAATAAAATAGATTATTACTTTGTGCCAGTTTCACGGAAATAAAAGGTGAAAGTTAAAGTTAGTAAGAAATTTCACCCAAGTTGTTGCCCCTGCTCATACGTTCTGGAGGTGAAAAGCAGGGGCGCTTTCAGAGTTTCCTGCAGGGAAGGAGACATCTTTGTCTGAGGCGCTTGTCTACGACTCCCCCATGCGGCTTCCTCTTTCGGCATTCCCTCTGACAGGCAGATTACATTTGCTGTACAAAGTCGTTGTAGGTACAAGCATACGGTATGTACCTTGGATTAATAGGGAGTGATATATGTGTAAAGAGTAGTGTACTTTCTAAACCCTGAGAAGTCCTGTGGTGAGTGCGTGGTGCTCAAGGTAAGGATTAGCTGAGCGCTTGTGGCAACATAACATCTCTTACAGGTGTTCTGTAGCTGAATTGTGTACGTGGGTGTGGGAATATGTGTGACACTTAAGTATTATAAATTACTATAAGGAGCAATAATCATGAAATAATATCCTATTTAAATGATTATGCGATTAAAATGGATTTTTAATTTCTCTGTCTGTGTGTACGTGCATGTTGTTGCATGCCTCTCTCTGTGGCTCTGTGTCAGACTGTGAGCATTTGTTTTCAGAGTTTTACACAATGTCACATTCCTAAAGTTGTCATACTGAGTCTACTGAGGTACACAGTAAAAAACCCACAGGCATACCAGTGAGCTTAGACACACCACAAATATCCAAACTGAGATACGACACAGCCCTAAAGTCAGGAAATAAAATGTCTACTGAGTGATACGATTTTGTTTCTTTGTTTGCTTCTATGTATCCTTTGTTTTTCTTTCTTTCTTGCTTGCTTGCTCTCTTTTTTCCCACCTCCCTCTTTCAGTGTCCCTGCAGATTCCCCTGCTGTCGGCTCTCGTCACATTCCCCAATCTGTTAGCCTTCTGATACCGGGGCCAGACTTGAAAGGAAGTCTTAAGGACGAGAGCTTATACACTGTGCCAGATTTTGTTAAATAACTACGAGATGTTGGTGCCAATTCATCGGTAATTGTCCCTTCTGGCACAGTCTGTTGAAAGTCCTGGAGAAGCCTAAGCTCAAGATCACTGCAAGTGTTAATCTTCTTATACTTAAGGTATCAGGTTTTCTTTTGATGTCGCTAAACATGTTGACTCCTATCTCAGCGCAGAAGGCAATCCAGACATAGCTACGAGCGAGATGGGGGTTTGTCTGCCTTCTTCTTCCAAGAATCTCATGGTTTATGTGTTCCTTTGCTAGCATTCATTATGCTGCTGAAATAAAGCAACAACAAAATGAAAGGAGAAAAAAAAAAAAGGAAACGGGAAGAAAGGGATTGATTCTGCTCTAATTGTCTTTTCCTTAGCACAATTTGGCCTGCTCTTGTATGGTGTAAAAAGGCCTAATTTATTTTCAATGAGGCGAAATCCTATTTCTCTGACAAGTCAGTGGAGTAGCCCAAGGTTATTTCCAAGACCTGCTTTGTCAGTGGGCTCCTTTCAAGATCAGAACAGAACAGAAAAGACACTTGTCTCAAAGTGTAAATGATTTAGTGCCTTAATTAATTTTCCTGTCCCCAGGGTGTACTGTGTATGTTTTAGGTTGGTATGACACAGTCAGTGGTAGATTGCATACATACACATAGCTGTGTGGTGATGACCATGCAGATCCATGTGCTGGGGAATCTGCCCCAGGATGTCAGGTGGACAAACCCTGGAAAGGTGCACCCTCTTGCAGCCTGCAGTCCTTGGCACGGCGGGGCCCCCTCAGGTGCTCAGGTGAGCCACGGTGATCAATCACTTAAGCTTTTTGTCAGGTGAGATTCTCCCATCAGTCAGTCAGTCATTCAGTCAGGGCCTCAGGTGGTGGGTGATAGTGCAGAGGCTGTGGGATCAGGGCGAGCTCCCACATGTGCAACAACACTGATCCCACACACAGGTGGAGATTTGTCACGGGCTGGTAGGAGCTCATCTGTGATTGAAAATGGTGTTTGAATGTGACGTACACACACATATGCAGAGAGTAGATGCACACTTGTGTGTATGTGTTTAAAAATCTGAAAAAGTCTCCACAAAAGAACATTGTCTATATTTGTCTGTGCATTTTAGAATGTACGTCAACACACAAAAGTGTGTGTGTGTATATATAAATACACATGACCTTTTCAATAAAAACTCATAAACCCAGACCCAAACTTCGTTCTTTCTCCCTCACACTGCAATCAAAAGCAAATGTCTGCCTGCCTGGAGGGACTCTTTAAACATGCGTCCTGGAAGATTTATGACAGAGTTTAGAACTTAATTGTCCAGGTTTGTTATTGGAAAAAGACAGGTGGGGACTGAGCCGAGACATGTTTTATCAATTTGGCTGTGTGTCTTTCAGTGTATCTTAAAGTACTGGCATAATACAGCCCATGTTTCACTGTAATTCCACTTTTGATTTAGAGGTATCTGTCTTTGGCAGACAGTGTGGTGAATGCTCCCACTGTAACGGCTGGCTGTGGAGAAACTGGAGGGAAATGATTGGGTGTTACTGTGTGCTGGTGTGAATCCGGTGTCAGAGACATGTCACCAAGCACGGTCAACAAGTTCATCAAGAAAAGAAAAAAGGTGGAGTGTAAGACAGTGATGAGCTCTATGAGGCAATTTAATAAGAATCCCTTTGTGTATTGTGTCCACTTGGCTACAGTTCTCAAGGACCATCCCTCTTTGTCTTATATAGCAGGTTCCTTTTTTGGTGTTAATTTATGGTTTCTAAAACTCTAAAACTTCTAAAAGGATTTGATCCCAGGTTCCAAACATATGAAAACTTTTGTCTGCTAGAAAAAGAAGCAGCATTTGGTCCACATACATGCACACGTGGACTTCACGATACTGTAAGCCAATCTAGACCAAACTGAGCCGGACAAAACCCATTACAGAGCTCAAATGACGCTTGGTGGGTAGACTGGCATCAGTCAAACCCACAGGCTGCCCCCGGGTCACACCAAAGCTGGCACTTAGAGTTTTAACACACAGACAGCACACACATTATCCAGCTAATGACGGAATTACAGCACTGACTCACCATGTAGCTACATGTAAGCGATGGGGGGACGGCAATAGATTATCGTCTGAGAAAAGAGGCACTTTCCCAGGAAAAGCAGCTGTCAGTGAGAAAGAGAGAGGGAGAGAAAGAAAGAAAGGTGGAGATGGACATAAACTCCCAAGAATGGAGGCTTAGATGATTGTAATTATGACTCTATAAAACGCTCAATACTGTCATTATCATTGAGTCATATGTCCATGCAAGAGAAAGGGATGTTTAAAGGGATGTGTCATCAGTGTCTGAGGTTGAAATGGGCAGGACAGGTTTACACTGGGAAGGAATAAGATATACGGACTGTCCTTTAAAACTGGCACAGTAAACAAACATTTATAACATATCCAAGAGGACGTAATGGATTATGGTAACTGTGTGTGTGTGTGTGTGTGTGTGTGTGTGTGTGTGTGTGTGTGTGTGTGTGTGTGTGTGTGTGTGTGTGTGTGTGTGTGTGTGTGTGTGTGTAGGTGGGTGTGTTTTTCCTGTGTGCAGATATGTGCATGTTTTGATTTGTTACTGAATGCCTACGTGTGCCATATGGACACATGTGGATATGTTTAAATGTTTACATGCTCGTATGAATGTGTACTCATGCGGTGGGTGGATGTGTACGAGTGTGTGCATGTGTGTTGAGAGCCTAAAGTGTGTACGCCTTAATACCGAGAAGCTGTAAGTGCGAGTGCAGTGACTACAGGCCTCTATGTTGCGGTGACTCTGTATAAACGCTGTGGTTGTTCTGTTTTCTTACTTGGGTTTCAGAGCGAATGTTTGAAAAGTTCATATTTTCGATGGCAACTCTGAAGGAACCATAAATTCACAGGGTGCTGTATTTTTATCCTCTTGACATAATGAAAGTTCCAGAGGACAAAACAGTCCAAGCGAGGGTGGGGTGGGTTGTGAGAAAGCAGTGTCGGGGTTGGAGGGTGGGGGTTGATTGTGGTTTTGGGGACATAAGAGAAGGGTGCAACTGTACTGGACGTGTAGCCGTTTGGGAAAAACGACTCTGAGAAGTGTTCCCCAGCCTGTGCAAGCCTTTGAGCAAACTGTGCGGGATGTCTGTCGGCTTTTCTAAGTGAAATCCAATCGAGCTGGGTCTGAATATTCTCAAGCAAAATGGCTCCAAGTTCAATTACACATTACAAGCCGCATGACAGTTTCCATTGTGCAATACTCAATCTAACAAGGCTGCGCTAAATCGGCCAGGCACCCCTGTTCACACTGGAGTCAGTGTGCCGAGACAGGAGGGAAGGGCCCTCAACAAGAGGCCCTCTTAACTGCTCTATTATGGTAACACATACCTGTAGAGAAGCGGACACCTGAGACCCAGAGCCAAGAAGCTAGAGGCGACTAGCTAACGCAGCTTCCCTCTGGTTGCACCCTCTTGCACTTGACTGTTGTCAAACTGTTATGGTTCTAATGCTTTTGTGTCGATTGTGGGAGTCTGAGTCATGAGGAGATTATCTGGTGGCCTTATAGCCTTGGGCTTAGATCTTGTAATGAATCTAAAAAATCCTTCCCTTTAATCTCTGCTTAGAGGACAAAGTTTCGCGATACTGTACACAGATGATACAATGCTCATCGTGATGAAGATCATTTAATCACCGGTGACACTTCACAGATACCAGGCATTCAAGCTGGTTTGCTTAGGCTGTTCCAGAGTGTAATTCACAGCTCATCCATGTAACCTCCTTTCCCTTCGGTGGCTGAGAGAGGAAAAGAGAAGCCCCTCTTCGTAGTTAGATCACTGTGGTGGTGGGAATGCTGGAACCAACCCTGTTAAAACTTGAAAACATTCCCTCTTCAAACCACCATGACTGAGTAGATTAGGCCCCCATCCGCAGGAAAACAATCTTATTTCCTGAAGATATTTGGGGCGTTTAATTCAGAAACAATGCTGGCTGGCGCACTGAGCCTCTTTTATAGCATGCTTTTTTATTACCGTTCTAGAAGTTATTCAAATAAAGTAAATGAGTGGTTCAGTGAGACGTGTTAAGATGCACACCAAATACATTGGTGTCAGGCTTAATTATTCCCCCAGATGAGTCTTTTCTTGTGTCTACACCAATTAAAGTCAAGGGAATAGAATCAGAGAAACATGCGTTCCTGTGTACGCAGTATCGTCTTTGTAGAAGCCATGTCATTGATGACACACGGCTATATGCATATTTCATTGAGACATGCATATTTTACAGTGTAATCCTTGGCACACCACTGCTTTGTTCACAGTATGTGGAGAAGCCTGAAGAAATAGAAGGTTTTCTTTGTGGGTCGTGTTATATCAGTGGGAGAAAAATGGGAAAAATCTAAATGCGCTCTGACATTCAGCAACTTTTCAGTGAAGTCTTTGATAATCACACAGGAGTGTGCATGTAGAGAAAGTGATATTTTGTGCACATCCTTACAATTATTGTCTTACTGGTCGTTGAGCCTGATGTTAATAGATACTGACATTTTTATACTATCAAACAAGGAAGAATGCATCATCAGTTCACCATTTTGATATATATTTCACATTATTTCATAGCCTTCTCATGTAGTTTGACACTATTGACATTACTGGAAGGATCATTTCTATAATTCAATTTACTGTCACTACACAGGGCTGAAATGAAATATCATCCACAAAGAGCACTTACTCACAACCCAACACAAAGTCAGAGGCTGCGGCAGACTATACAGGAGCCGAGCGAAGCCAAATGTGCTTGTGCAGCAAACATGAGTGCATGTGGTAATTTCCTGTGCTCTGTCTGCATGGTGTTGTGGTTGAAGGAGTGATTATACCGTGCCAGAGAAATGCTAATGTATGTGTTCACAAGAGACATAACATCCAGACACAATTAAAAGCACAAACAAGTGTCAGCCAGTGTTTGTGTTAATAACTGGGTTCGGTGGAGAAGGGAGAGAGAGGGTGAAAAACAGAGAGAATGTGGTCACAAACACGTGTTGCCTGCGCTCAGTGGAAGAAAGAATGGCAGCACTTATGAGTGGAATCCAACTAGACACAAGGAGGGGAGTTGTGTGGCTGCTGAGATGAGAGTCAGAAAATCAACTGTTGGGCCCTCAACGCAACTGGCTCACCTCAATAATACCCCCCCCCCCCCCCAAAAAAAAAAAGCACCAAGCGTCTAGTCACGGCAGAGTTCACAGGAGTAACTTCAACCATATCACTCACATCTAATAGCCCTGCGCACTCTGGCTACTCATGCTACAAGCACTTGATCATTGTGTTGTGAGAGGTGCCTCTGGTCCTGCTTCCTTTAGATTCAGCCTCAGTCACCCATACAGACAGACAGCAAAGACGGAATTCAGCAAAACTTTGCCTCCGCCGCTGGTCAAGAAATGCCTGTGGTCAGAGCGTGCTCGAGTGGAAACGAGAGATTCTGGACATGTTGATACAAGAATAATGCTGTACTGGATTATATATGACTGACTGACGGGGAAATCAGAGAGCTTTAAGTGATTTTTGTGTCTTCATCAGCACTACAGAAGTCAAATCTTTGATGCTTACACATCCCTGACATGTTTCAAAGCGTTTGTGTTAATTTGCGAATGTGTGTATTGTTATAAAATGCATGTGTATGCAGACACATGTAGACATGCACACAGGAGATTTAAGAGCTAGATCTTTATCAGCATCTGACTGACCAATGTCAAGGTTTGCTAATACTAATGAGGCTGGGAGTTCTTCCTCTCTGATGTTTTCTTTATTGATTGCAGGCAAGTACATCTTAATTGGTCCAGGTCCCCCAGAAGTGATCAGTACTTCTTGTATTCACAAATACCTTTGCATGCACTGACATACATTTCTAACTGTGGAAAGATACATCATGGCCAGATAGTACAGACGATACGCAGACCTGATGTGCAAGCGCTCCGGTTATTCACCTGCGGTGTTTCAGATTTTTAGTGCCAGGTATTATTTTACAGTGACATTTTTGTTGGATTTGGGGGTGATTGTGCCAGATGTTGGTGTCTGATCGCCTACGGTAAAAACATGACACAACACGAATCAAAAACAGATCCCTCTCTCTTAAAACACTATTGCTCATTCATTCAGGGGGAGATCACATATCGTGTTCGTCTGTTGCCAAAACACAAAGTGTCTCAAACTATTCCAAGATTAGAGCCTGAGATAGCTCAGCTTATCCATCTGTCACCATACGAAGAGTTATCTTTTCTTGTTTAAGTCACTCAGGCTCAACGTCTAATCTGAAGCGCATGTTTGTGTGTGTGTGCGCGTGTGCGTGTGTTATTACCATACACAGCGAGGCACTTTAAACAGGCCTTATGTTAAGAAAGAATGTAGCCCAACCAAAGCCTCAAATATTTCAGCTCCACATCAGTACACCCTTTCTCCCGCCTGCAAGGTTTCAATTTGATGTCAGTGAATATTAATTTTTCCAAAAGCAAAACTTATTATGTATTTTGGTGTATTCTACCTGGCCTTACGAAGACTTTTTTAAAAGTTTACAAGTGACTCATTGCGTGATACATCTCTAAAGATGTGAACGTCTGAGGAGGAGGTTGGCCATAGTTTGTAAAAAGGCACATACAGATGAAGCGTCTCTGTCTGTCTTTTGTGTCTTCTGTATGTCCCTGTGTTTGCAGTCTGCATCCTTTGTCCTCCAGCATCCGTGTGCCCTTTGATAGTCTCAAGAGCAAGGAAAGAGCTCTTCCTCACAAGGTCAAATGCTTAACTATCACACTATGCCATCGATGGCTGGTGACTTACAAATCATAAGTATTGATCATGGCAGCGATCACACTGAATGTAGGGCAGACAGTAAAATCATATCCACTTAGGCTTAATAGCCCACATTAAAGCAATTATGCACACAAAATAGGATCTAACTGTACGCATATTATGACAGTCCATATATCTTCTTTTTTCTCTTTTACTTAGCATTTTTATCCATGCACTTTTGATAATGAATCAAGGTTTTACTTGCTATTGACTGCTTCAGGTGGAACAGTTGTAATTGGTTGGTCGACCCCTCATCAGCTCTACACCCTGTCGCCTCGGAGGTAAAACTGCACTAGTCGATGACATAATGTGCGGAAGGTTTTTACTGTATATGTGTGTGTCAATACTCATGTATTTACTAATGACAGTGCAAGTGCTGACTGGTGACCTGCTAATTAAGTTGGTGCATTTGTGAGTCAGTCAACAGGTCAAGGACTGGAGGGGATCTCGCAGTCGTCCTCTGCTAGCGCACTGGCACACGGGAAAGTAGTGAAACCATTTTCGGTTTATTTCAGGTAAACAGTGTGTGTTTTCGTCCTGTTTCCTCAGAAAACCTCAGCTGACAACCCGTGGTCTTTATTACAGCTGCACTGAAGCAGCGGAATAAATGCCTTGCTCGATGGCATATTGACTGCGCTTAATGGGTTGACGTGTTTTCTGGAATTTACGAGGAACATCATGGGGATTTTGACTCATTATGCTCAAGATTTGTGTGGACATTTGTGATTGATTCATGTTTTCTGATATGCAGGCTTTAGTGCATCAGGTTGACAAAGGTAGATACATTTTCATGTGATTCCATGAGCATCTTCATACACCTCTTTTCATCTTATGTGGCAAACCACCCGTTTAGCACCTGTTGGGCTGACGTATACCATGAAAATTATATGCAAATACTGTTTGAGCACACGCTTCCACCCCATCCTGAGAGACTAAAGCTCATGCGTGTGGAAGCCGAAGCATCATTCATTAAAATTCCAGGATTCCCGCAGGCGACAGTGTGATTATAACCTATTGGTGATATATGCAAGTGAACCTGTTGACCGTTGCTTCAATGTGTTTCCAATAAGAGAGGAAAGAAAAATGTCTTTTTTTAACTCGTGGCACAGAAAACTTACATACTAGAAATGCTACCAAACTGCATGATAGGAGGTTTTAAACTGTTCCCATTTAGCACACTGTATGCAGTACAATAATTCGTGCTATATGCATACTTGTCAGAGAATTGAAATGGCTTGTGAAGCAAAACATCCACTCAGAAACTTCATTTTTAACGCCATTTTTCACTCTGTTGATTCCATCTTTTGTTTAATAACCACTTTCCCCTTCTTCCTTTTTATCTGCTTTAAGATGAAACATGCTCATGAAAAATTTATCGCCGTGATCTGCATATGCCGATTCCCCTGATTGGGTTGCTGTCTCTTGTTTTGAGAAAAAGGAATGAAAGCAATATCAAGCAGCACTGAGTGAATCTCAATTTCTCCTTTTGACAAATGCATTTCATCTCCACCGTGCCAGCTGAAGAGGTAATCAGAGCCAGAAGGGCCTCCACCTAAACCTCTCCATCCACTCCATCAAACATGAAGAGGGAGAGAGCAAGGGAGGGCGATAAATATTTAAAGAACTTTAACTGGTAACATTTAATGTTAAACGCATGAGAGCCGAAGCACCGCTACATTTACGCTGGCCTCTCACTATACTTGCAAAGAATTTACATGGCTTCTAATTTTAACTGCAAACTCTGGGGTTATGAAATAGTATGGGCAAATTACATGCATGTTATTTGAGGGGGAAGCTGTGGCATGTGCTCTTTTGCACTGCGTGCTTAAAGAACCACCATCGAGCGTGTGCACTAGAAAGAGACAGAAAGTGAGCTTTCTCAGAAAACTTATGTCATCAAACACTTTCATTATCTAACGTTAACACCCAAGAGATCAACATTGCCTGGAAGATATGGGGTTATAATTGCTTTTATTGGTTTATTGTGTGAGCGAAGGAGCTCTTTGATGTATTTAAGGGACCAACCTAATGAATCAGTGAATGCAGAAACAGCCTATCCAGGGAGCTGATCTCAAAAAGGGTGATGGTGGGGGTGTGTGTGTGTGTGTGTGTGTGTGTGTGTGTGTGTGTGTGTGTGTGTGTGTGTGTGTGTGTGTGTGTGTGTGTGTGTGTGTGTGTGTAGGGTGTGTGTAGGGTGTTGGTGGGTTGGGGGATTTACAACAATTCATTCTTTCGTTGCCAGCAATGGTGAACAAGCGAGGACTTAATCAAGCACAGTTGGCCAAAGAGCAGGGAATAGGAAGGCATGGGGTGTAATCAAGTGTAAACATCCTATACAATGTTGAACGGAGAGATGCGTGACCCCGGAGTTATGGGAGCAGGCTGGATGGAGGGGGTGGGCTTATTTAGCAAATATGCAGAAGTGCTTTTGACCCCACAGTGACCATTTCACAAGCCCACCGACACACACACACACAAACCCGTCAGTCGTTAATCATCATTTGTGATGAGAGCCGGCCTTGTTTGAACAGAATAATGCAATGTGCGAACGCCGCGCCTCCATTTTTCAGCATGGTCATTGCTTCCTACGTAGATGGTGTTCCTGGTGGTGATTTTTGTTGACTTATTACCAAGACTTTGTTAGTGGCTACCATTCTTTTTTTCCTCTTGCTTCTTTTCAGGTTGGTGCACCGGGGGGGGGGGGGGGGGGGGGCTGTGAGAGGTTGTTGTGTGGGTGGTGGAGGGCAGAAGAAGCATTGTGGATCCGGTTACCCCCGGTGTTTCCCACAAAAGTGATCAGAGACTGAAAGTTGAGATCATGTGTACCTCGCAGCAGGTTTGCTCGCATTTCCAGTTTAACCTTTTATTAAACTGTCCATTGTGCTCCCACTCTGCCCACAGACCCTCTGCTACATTCTCATGCCCATCAGGTCAGTCAGGTTAACAGCCAAAGGGAGGTAGCAGGGAGGAGGGCAACACTATCTCATCTCTGCCCCTCTGTCGCTCCGGAGCCTGCGCAACACATTGGAAGAAAGGGAGAGAAGTATATACTACAACCGTTTGATGAGCAGCAGGGCAATAAATTCATTAATCATCATTATATGCCTCATCAAACTCTTTGCCAGCCTCTCCATGGGAGTTACACAAATTAGCCAGTGAAAAAAGCAGTAATTTTAGAGGAGCTAGGTAAGTGCTTTTTGATTGCTTTCTTGAACAATGCTTCCCCTGACAAGCTAATAAATCAGATCTTTCTATACTTAAAGTGCAGCTACTGTGAACCCAGTCTGCTCTCCCCAAACAAGAAAAAGGGAGGCTGTGTGGGACAAGGGGTTTTACTATAGCCAAAGCTCTTTCACAGATTTGTTTTGGATTCCTCCTCTTTATTCTGCAACAAAGAGGCCTGGGTACAAAGCTTTTGATAACTGAATGAACTGCTGTTATGTCTCCAGATGCAACCAGGGATTTTCTCATATTGGATCAAAATAACCTCATGTTTGACTTGAGATTAAAAAAAAAAAAAACTGAGCCAATAGTGACCATATGGTGCAAAATTCAATTAGCTCTCCTTTCTCCTTTCTTTCCTTTTTAAAGCTGCTCTGGGTTTTAACATAGCAACTTGAGAGATGCACAGACAGACGCATAGCTGTAGCTTCAGCCTATGCCGAGAATCCTAGCTGGCAGGTGATGCATACCTACTACAGCGATCATATCCTTCCATCCAGATGGTCATTCCATGCAAGACCAACAAATCATCCATCAGACTGGAAACGGCGCCTTTATTGAAAATGAGGTCAATAGAAGATTTGAGCCTGGTTTGTGGCTGGCCATGTTAGCCTCCTTCAGGTATTAGCAGCTCTCTGTTATAGTGCGTTACATGGGAGGTCTCATGCGGGAAGGGATGCAGTTGGAGGGGTTGGCGACGGGGGTAGGGGTTGGGGGGGGGTAGTTAGGGGTGGTCTTTATCTGTTTAAAGCCCCTCTCTGATGAGATTACCTATTGGAGTTGGCTGTAAACCACCCTGTTAATCAGGGTGCAGCAGCCAACACACTCCCACTGGCATGTAGCCACCGCTTGATTTTTTTTTTTTTTTTTTTTTTTTTTTTTGGGATGGGCGGTGGTGGGTTTCAGGAAGAAAAAGAAACTGCAAAACATTTTTCATTGGTAATCATCTGCTATGTCTGGAACATTCAGGTGTAACATGAGCAAGCATTGACATGAACTAAACTGATTTGTTTTCCTCCATGTTTATGTTTAGATTTGGCTGCCATCTAATTTGTGTGTTGAATGACAAAACCAGAGCAGCCAGTGTGCTGCTCCTTGATTGGACAGTTTCCGAGTTGCATCACTAGCAGGCACTTTACTAAATTGGCATCGAGACACCCTCACACATGGGGCCCATGCAGCTTCCTTCCTTCATTGTGTGGGAGTGAGGGCCAGTCTGGAGCACAGAGTTTTGAATGAGTCCAGCAGCGGCGGTGTCTCCTCGCTCCTCCTCATTAACGTTCTCTCCACACACCGCTGAACTGAGCACAGCTCAAAATAACTTGGGGAAGGGAAAAAAGAAAAAAGCAATGCCCCGTTTATCTCCATCTTGGGAACTGATCCAATTAAGTAAGTGCCCATTTGCATCCATCAGACTACACCAAACTGGGAGGAAAAGTGGAAAGCTCGGAGCAAACAAAAGGGCCAGCAGTGAGAGAAGGTTCATTTGTTGTGCAAGGTGGTTTGGAGAGGGTAAAGTGTCCCAAATGAACGGTGGATAATGGTAATGTTACAGGCAGTGTATGTGTGAGCACTTGTGTGTGAGCGCAGGCATTATAGCGGTCATTAGGACAGATATCTGTGTGGTAATGTGGAGCAGATGTTGAGAAGAAAGGGATCATTTAAAAAGGGCAAATGTAAATAAACAGTCAGGCAGCTTGGTGCCCCTCCTCCCTCCTGGACCCTCTGAAGTCACTGAAAGAAAACAGTTCATCAATCTTCATCACAACCGGTAATATTGTTGTTAGAGAGCCTTAGTGTACATATATTGATGTCATTTTTAATGTGTCCTCACAAACTGCATCTACTATTTTGTTGCCATTGAAGAAATCTACAGAGACCGTGGCCCTGGTGCCGCCCAGTAGGAAGAGATCAATACGCTACATGGCTGTTGTGTTATTTCGGATGATCTTTAATACGCATTGTGTGATGAAAACTGCCGAGCATGATGCTGCATTGTGTGCGGTAGCAGGGTTGTGTCACAAAACACAGGCATTAGTCAGTGTTTCTGGAGTGGGTGTGCTGAACCTGCTCACCTTGCAGCCAGAGTGAGGGAGGAGCCAGGCGAGGACACAGACAGGACCTGTACAGAGTCACAGGAGGAAGAACCTGCCGGTGTCTCCACCTCCAGACTGGATGCACACACTTACTGCTCTGTGGCTGTGCATACCTGAGGGGGTTTGGCGTGGAGTAGAAGTCCCTCCTGTGCATGTATGCGTTGTAATGTGTGTGCATGTGTACGTGCACTTGTGTGTGTGTGTATGTGTGTACGTGCACATCACCTCCTCCAGGGCAGGGCAGAAACCCCCAGTGTGGGCGCCAGTGAGCCCTTACATGGCCACTGAACACAGACCCTTTGCAGTCACAGGGTCAGAAGCTCACGCCACACTGCTGTCAGAGCAGATTGGTCAATGAGCAGCTCCTTTCAAGGAGTCAAGGTGCTTGCAGAGTAGAGCTCTGTGGGTGTGCGTGGGTGTGTTTGTGTGTGTTGTGCCGTTTATACATTAAAATTAGACCACTTGTTTGCAGAGCTGAAGCTTTTCGAATTTAAATGATCGCCTTTTAAAAAAAAGTCAATTATATTTTATTTTGCGTCGTGAACAAATTCTAATAATCCAACCATTCCTAAATAGGCTTCTCATTATTTGCCACTGGAACTGAATCCCTCAGTTCTCCCAAACTCAACCCCTGGCCTCCTAGGACTTCATAGTTCATCACTCTTCCTTAATGCCCCCCCTTCTTCATAGAAATGTTTTATTTATGTTGGGGTGGGGGTGGGGGACACTTAAACCATCTCACAGCTGAAAATTACACGTGTAATCTCTCCCAGAGGAACTCCACAGAGAAATAGAAAAACAGTCCATGAAGTGCAAAAAAATAGTGGTAAATCACTCTCTGCCACCGTATCTGGGTTTCTTTACAGTGTGTTCAAGACTGTTTTATAACTCCACTTAACACTGGAGGTGCCAAGCGCTTGAAGCCCACGGTACCTGGACATGATTTTTTCTTTTCCTTTCTTTTTTTAAGGATTTCAAAAGTAGGTGATTACGCACACCAGAAGTCAGTTGCTTGATTCAAAGAAAAACTGAATTGTTGTACACGTCGTTATACCCAAACACAGCAGCCTGAAGTTGCATGTGCAGCCTCAGCAGAAGACAAAGCTGAAATATTGTCCTTAATTAGCCTTCTCATTTAGGAAATGATGATGATTAAATAGCCATGAGCAGTTACTGAAGTCCTGACTGAAGCTCCCTAAAGAAGATCCTCTCACTTCACTGTCTTTGCCTTTAAAAATGAATGAGAAACGACTTATGGCTTATGTTCTTGTGGCACATTATGGAGGAGTGCTACAGAACAGAGCAAAACAATGTGTTATGGGGATGTTCTAACACCCCTATAGAAAATAAATGCACATAATATATGTCTAGAAATAAAAGTCTGCCTGTCACAGACGCACAGCTGCTCCCTGTCAAGCATTATACTGCTTTCCTTTTCTTTTTCTTTTTTGAAGTTGGAGGCTATTTTTGAAGAGGGAACGTGAAAATCCATGGAAAGCAAATATCTCAACAGCCGACCGCATTTCAGTCACAGCCATGAGCGACCCGCTTCTCTGAAAAAAAAGAAGAAAAAAAAAAAAGAAACAAACAAACAAACAAAACAAAAACCGCCCTGCTTTTATTTCAGCCCTCTTTTATACCGCGTTTGGCACCACATTCAGGTCTCTGATGATGCCCCCCTGTGAATAATCTGCGCAGGTTAAGTACAGCGGGTGTCTATTTACGCATTTGAGTTGAATTTGACCCCAACTCGTTACGTGTTGTATCGTGTAGCCGGACGTTTTTATCAGTAAGCTGTTTATACGAAGCAGCGTCGGTCCCGCTGAGTAATCCTTCAGTGATATTGTGTGTTTATCAACAGGTTTCGGTTTCTCCCTGAGCTCTGACATACAGTAGCATTTGAGAGGCGTTCACGGAACCGTCCAGTGGCAGGTGTCTAATCTGCTCGGTCCACAGCTCCAAGTTTCTTCACAAGTCTGCCCCCGCGGCAAATCTCCTGCCAAACTGCTGCTATCTCAGGCTTGTAGTTTGCAGTAGGTGCGTTTTGGATGGTGTCAAATCAGTGATGGGTAAACCGATCTCCGGTAGATTATCAGGCAGATCGAATTTAATATCAGCAATTTAATTACACCTTTTAAAATGTCTTTATATGTGTTGTCCTCTCGGATGCGTACAGGCCTGCAGCTCTAGTTCAGCCGGTGGGTTTTGACTTGCAGATTTCTTGCAGATGCGTAAAGTTAGATCAGAGATCTGATTTTAACAGCATTCACGGCGCATCTTTTTTCTCCTTAAAATATCCCTAGACTTCGGTAAATGTTGGGAATCGTGGCTTTACCTCTGATAAACCTGCACACATAGGCTGCGCAGATAATTACAATAATAAAGGGATCATGCGGGGCCACAGGTGCCTGCAGACTTAACTTTCACTCCATTAGATCCCACCGTTCCCAAAAGTGTCGGAAACAAACAAGAAACCACGGTTTACTCTTGTTACTCATTAGTCTTATATTAGCACTATTTTCAGTCACCACTGAAAGTCTCCCTGATGACACCAACACACCGAAGCACACACATAAATGTGTCTACTTTTAGAGTAAATATGCATACATCAGCCGGCAGAGAAGCCCGCAAAGAAGCTGCTTTTTCTGGAGATGACAATAAATGTTGTACCTTTTTCTCTGTTTGCAGGTTTACTCAGAGAAATGCACAAATTATGCATAATTTCGATTTGAGACAGCTACAAATTAGTTTTTCAGGTCGAAGCAGGGCTATGTAATGGTTAATTCAGATTTACATGAGCCGTTAGTCGTGGCCCTCAGACTTCATGTATAGCCGAGGGCCTTTCTTTTCAGAAAAATAATAATAATAATAATAATAATAATTGATATGACGACAGCAATAAGAAGCATATTTGCAAACGCCCCGGAATCTGCTTCTGAACGCTCAACAGTAACAAAGTCGGAGTGAAGGGTACAGACCTTATCCTCCTCTTTTCTCTCCTGCTTCTTCTCCTGTCGGATTATTTCCCCCATTTTCACACGTGGGAACGGTTTCACCCCCTACTTAGTATTCTCACATTGTAGCAATCCCAACAATGAACCGACACGCCATTCAAGTGGAGGGGAAGCCCGGGACCGAGTTGCATAAAGTTGCAGAGAGCATCTCCCCTGCAGGCTACCGTGCCTCCGATGAAGGGCTGCACACCCTCTCGCTCCGCTTCCCCCAGTAATCTGGGGTTAATTGACTGTCTTTTATCACGCCCAGAAATAGAACAAGTAATCAACGATCAAATATATATATTTTTAATTAGTGAGATGCTATTTTCTCTCTCTCTCTCTCTCTTTTTTTTTTTTTTTTTTTTTTTTTTTCCCCCCCATACGCAGCCTTGTAGTGAACATGGTGAGCTGAAATACAGTGCAGTCAAAGCTGTCGCGGGTTCCCCTGTATGATATATAAAAATATAATATCTGCTTTAAACACTTGCTTTAAACCCCTACCTTTTTTGCAGGAATAAAAATAATTATTGTAATTATAATTATAATAGTAATTAATTACAGTGCAAAGGATTATTACAGACTCTACAGGCGCACCCACGACTTTTTGGTCTTTTTTTCTCACTGGCTGTTGGGGGGAGAGAAACCTAGATAGCACATTTGAACATCCTTGGGAAAAAAAAAAAAAAGGAAGAAAAGAAAAGAAAAGAAACTCCCACAAAACAGCACTGTACATAAACAAGCTCCAATACTTTAAAGTGTTTGAATAGTGGGAAAGACGTCAGACCTGTTTCTTCACGCCTGTCCCCTGTTCGGGATCTGTCTTGGCAGTTTAGATGATCATCCACCCAACATTTCCCGTGTATATTTAAATCAAGAAGTTCATTGGAAAAACATTATCAACCGGCTCTGTGTTTGGCTTGCAACATTGTAACTCCACACACCCCTCCCCTCACCCCGCCACACACACGCACGCACACACACGCACGCACACCTAAAAAACCTACTTGACATATATAAACGTCACAGTATTTACCTAGCCTCACACAGAAGATTTACACCGCACAAACAGTGTGTATATTGTCCCCGTGAAACATTACTTCTTCAATCAATTCGGAGAAAACAACGCAATTTCTAATAAAACTCTAATACTCTCTTAGGGGACATTGCATCGAACAGTTCAATCCCCCGGGGACCAACAAAGAAAAAACATAATTATGCTACTTAGCCGGCTGATGTGTCGCAATCACTGCTCCAGCACACTCTGTCAGATTAAAATAGAGGGCCCGAATAGAGGACATTAAGGCTAAGGGAATTATATAAACCTCAGGGGAGATTTCAAATTGGAGAAGGGGAAAGTAAACTATAGAGATTAATGGCAGCCATAAACAAGAGCATGCTGTCCCACTTCAGTGGAGGTCAACAATAACAACATTAATAATAATAATAATAATAATAATAATAATAATAATAATAATAATAATAATAATAATTCGGTGAAATGTACTGTAATAATCACTGAATCAACGGATTTTTAAAAAACTTCACATTTACAAAACGAAATTTAGGCCCACAGCTACAAAATAATAATAATAATAATAATAATAATAATAATAATAATAATAATAATAATAATAATAATAAATATTGCTCTTATATTTTAGATGTAAAGCCATCTAATCTAGTTTTGAATATATTGCTCCAATGTTAAATAAAAACAAACACCTGCATATTTCTCACTCTCTTCTTTTTTATCTTCTGCCTGTCGGTCGAGTCTGTAACTCATGCCTTTTTTTTATCCACTTGTCAAAGTTGCTATAATCCTCATAATAACAGTGATTATTGTGCGTGCCCCATTGGCTCCACTTCTTTTTAACTAGGCCATTTGATCAGGGATGGGTTTCCGTGACGGATTAACAAAGAAGTCCCCTTGAAATTAGGAGCAAGTGTGACACCTACCTGTAGAAGTTGGAAGAGTTGGAGGACAGTGCCTTGCTACCGGCTACAGGGTATAATAATATCTGCCTGTCTCCACTGTGTGCATGACAGCGTTCTCCTTTTTCTCCAAACACCAGTGTTTCACATCTACGCGCCATTAAAGACACTCTCCATTAATGATATATAATAGGGCAGTATGTTCTAAATGCATGGTCGCGTCCCTTTTAACAGCTTTGCCACGCCTTGGAAAATAGTAATGAGGTCTAAATTTGGCATAAAATCGAGCTCATTACCGGAGTTCACCACCTGATTGCTCTGCATAAAACACGATAGGTAATTGGGTTAAATGACTGCGCCTCGGTGTTGTTATTATATCAATATCCACTTTTAGAAACGTGCTCAAGTGAAAGGGAGGGGAAAGGAGGCCCTGGTTGTGTCTAACGAAAAAAATAAAAAATAAACTGGCAATACGCCATAGACCAAAATATACCTCTGTGTTGTTTCCGACATTTTTCATTCAAAAAGAAAAAAAAAAAAGAAAGAAAAATCAAAAATCCTTTGAGTATTTGCACCAACCAAAACGAAACTAAACCCTTTTATTGTTTCGATATTCCAACAGCCTTTTTCTTTTTTCTGAATGCAGGCCTTTTCTTTCAAGTCTATCAGAGCTCTCACTTCCAGAATATTTAGAGATGTGATTACCATTGAAACATCTGTCACGGTGCAAAATGTAATTAATTTATCGTATAAATTAATTGGCCTTGAAGCACTTTAAACACATATCAGGCAATGCCAACTGCTCCCCCAAATAACCGCTGCACAAGTATATATTTTTTCCATAATTTACTTCAAAGATAGTGTGTTGTCCATTTTAAATACAAAAATGCTACATTAAATATACATGTTAGTCTTTAATACAAATAGACTCAGGCGGCTGCAGCGATTAAGACCATTCTTGTTACATTTTAGAATTAACCATTCAGAAACTAAAAATTTGAGGATAAGCATTTACTCAGAAAATAACTGTTCTCAGAATTTGCTTCATCATTGTTCTTTTTTCTTTTTCTTTTTCTTTTTTTTAATGCAACCACAAAAAATAAATTAAAGTCCGCGTGAGTGGAAAATATTCAGGTATTAAATGTTTGACATACCTTTCTTTAGTTCATAAGGGGAGTCTTTACAAAGATCTACCTGCGTTTGGCCTCTGACTTTCTGGCTCTCCCTGACCAAAGCCTCTGCTCTATTTAACACAGTCTGGTTTAATCCATTGAAATGTGCCGTGGAGCCCGTGGTTACCGAGCCGTGGTTACTGTGAAGATGTCCAAAACTGCCACCATAGTTCGTGTAGCCGGGGTAGAAAGGGGAGGTGTAGTACAGAGGCCTGGATAGGACCGTGCTGTTGGGGAGCGGGCACTGAGGGGAGGACCGTGATGGAGACGCGCTGGTGCCCATCACTGCGCTCTGACCCAAACCGGGACAAGCCTGTGGCGCCTCGCCGCTGCCCTTACACCTGTCTGACGACGTGGCGATCTCCGCAAGGGACCAGAGTTTGGGTTTAGGGGCTGAAGGGGGCGAGTGGATAACAGAGGTCACGTTGCTGGTCACCGTACCCGGTGCAAGGCTCAAATCTGACGGCTTGTCTTGTTGCGCAATGCTCTGGTTCCCTCGGGGCACCGCCGAGGGAGACGAAGTGGTGGGTTTCGCGGAATCCGGCAGCAACTCTGTAGTCCGCTCCTCCTGGTCTTTTAACTCCGAGTCGCTGAGAAGGGGATCCGTGTCTTTGCCTGGGTTCTCCTCTTTAAATCTGTCACAGCCTATGTCCCCCGGGTTCAGCAGTTTATGATCTAAAGCACAAATTAAGAACAGAATTACTGCTAAAGAAGCAAAACATTTAAACATCGCTAAAGCAGTAACACGTGCTGTAGGTGACCACGAGGCGAGTGGGCACCGATGCAAACTGAAATCGGATACATAAAAATAATTAGGCTGCTTATGCACGTTTCCCCTAAAAACAGTTATTAAGTGTGTGTGTGCTGTAAATTGCCCTCATAAAGATTTGCGCCAGCCGAAAAAAGGTGAATGAACAGTGTTATGAAAGAGCCTAAACAGTGTGGCACTAAACCGATCAATGTGGTGCAAAATAAACTCTGAGAGTGTTGGCTATTCTAATTTGCATATATATTTTCGGATTAAATATTATCGTGTCACATCAGTGGTGATGATAATAAGCATTCATCAAGCATTCAAAACGGTGATATAATTATCATACAAAGGCAATATTTTGAGGCGAATACCCGGCGCGATACACCAGCTGTATCCTTATTATGCCGTTAAAGATAAATTGACTGCTAAACACTCTGCGTCACCAGCAATTTCAGCCCCTGAGAAGTCAAACGAGGGGAGTTCAAGGTGATTATTATTTAAAGCAATTGTCCCATTATAAATAATATACCACCATTAACCAGCAATCAATTTTGCACCCTGAGTGGAAACGACTGCGATGAAAAATTGATGATTTTTTTTTTCTTTTTTTTTCCCCTTTTTTCCTGCACCACCGACCTGCTTCTGTGTCTGTGGAGTCTCCCTTGTCTGTGGGCTTGTTTGGCTCGTCGTCGTCGTTTTTCTCCAAATCAATATTCTCGTCCTCCTCCTCGTCCTCGCTCCGGTTCCTGGGGGTCCAGGTCATCTTGTTCTCCTTCTTTAGCCTCCTCCTGGCGTTGGCGAACCAGGTGGACACCTGGGTGAGGGTCATTTTGGTGATGATGGCCAGCATGATCTTCTCTCCCTTGGTGGGGTAGGGATTTTTACGGTGCTCATTGAGCCAGGCCTTCAGGGTGGCGGTGGCGTCCCGGGTTGCGTTTTTACGGTACGCTGGGTCACCATAAGGGTAGGTGCCCAAGGGTGCTGCGTAAGGGTGGTATCCGAGTGAGCCGGCCATACCCGTAGTGTGGTCATAGGGAGAACTCTGTGATAGAAAACAAAGAAATAGATAAAAACCAAATTTAAAAGTATATAAAAGTTCAGTCAGTCATTTTCTAAACTGCTCAAAATAGACGGGCTTACGGCACACGAACATGAACACACATACGCGCACACGCATGTACTTGCGCGCGAGCAGACTCAGACACATGCGCGCGCGCACACACACACATGCACTCACACATACACATACACTCACACATACACGAACACACTGGCTTTAATCTAGTAGTTCAAGTTTAAAGTTATTGTTTATGGAATTTCTTGGAGCATGATCGGTCATTTGAAATGTATTGTTTCTGTGCATTTTAATTCTACAAATGCTGTGAGCACGCAGTGGCTCTGATTCTCGCCATAAAAATAGTCAAATTTTCAGTTATGATAACGTATTGACATTACGCGCGATGGGCCTTACGTTCAGTTTCTTTGCCTATTCTTCGGCGATCAGTCTTTGTAGTCTCTGGGCCTATACAGCCAGTGTGCATGAATGACTTGTGTTGCCATGAGATCACTCGCTGAGAATACAGCAAAAGTAAAACACAATTTTCCTCTGTCTTTTGTCAAAAGTTGGAATATGTATTCTGAGTTTTACAACTACCATAGCTGATAGGACGATGAGGAGCAAGCAGTGACCTAAATTGCCATCACACGGCGCGTTTCAGTCAGTTATGAGCGTAGAAGCTTCGGCGAGCCATTGCCCACCCTTTCTCATAAAAACTACAATTTACTGAGGAACCATATAATAGCACGCCACTCAATCAAATTAGTTCTGTTTACTCAACAGCATGTTTTCTGGACCTGACATCCTGTAATATTATATCCATGCACTCTTCGGTGACGCACATTTCCCTCTTAATCCCTTGGCTCCGAATGCCGAGCGCACACCTAAGGCTTCTTTAACGAGTTAATATCATCGCTTTTACTTCCTATTAGACTGAATAATCACCTTTAGTTTACTCACCACGTACGAGGTGAATGTGGCAGCTGCCGCCGCGTCTGCACTGTACGGTAAGTGGGAGTTGTAGCCTGGCGAGGCGCTGGTGAACGCAGTAGATCCGGCATAGGGCGCAAAAGCAGATCCCGAAGAGGATCTCCCAAGTTCCTCGGTTCTGGGTCCCGATATGACGCTGGTGCTGTACGCAGGGCACGAATACAGGGCTAGAGAAGCGGAGGGCTGGTACAAGTAGCCCTGAGGATACGCCATGCTGGAGCCCGGAGAGTAGAAGCCACTTAACTCGCGCACTTTCCCCTCTTTATTTTCTCATGCGCTGCTGTCGGAGCGCATAGAGCCGTGTGTCTGCAGACCCGCTGTCTGTCCCCCCCGCTAAATGACAATGGTGAAGGCAAAAAGTAAAAGTGAGAGGCTTAGATGTTGGATGGATTAATTTGTTCGCTGCCAACCAGCCACTGCCCGTCGGATGTTTTGTCTGGTTTCTGTTTTTTCTGTTGCTCCCTTATCTGAGTTGCACCGTCGCTCTCATGCCCGCGCAGAAGTTTTTTTTTACCCGTCGGACGGGGGCTTTGCTTGGGAAAATGTCCTGCCAAGATGCTAAGTTGAAAAATTGAGGATCCCGACGCCTACTACGCTCCTCCTCTCGGGGTGTAGTCACCGAAGGAAAAGGCAAGCTTATGCTGGGTAACCACAGCCCTGCCCAAATCCATGCTCTCTCTCTCTCTCTCTCTCTCTCTCTCTCGCTCTCTCTCTCTCTCTCTCTCTCTCTCTCTCTCTCTCTCTCTCCGTTTCTCCCTCACCCCCTCCCTCTCTCGCGTTAACTAACAATCCTTCTCATTCTCTATTTCTCTATTTTTTTTCCTCTTTAACAAGGCTCGTTGCAGTAAGTCTCAAGTGCGCCTGGCAGCCCCCCTTTGGATGGCGACATCATGCGAGTCTGTCAACTCTCAACTCTTCTTTTTTTTTCTTCTTCTCTTCCAAATACGAAGCCGTCACTTTCACACTTGATCAATAACAAATCGGCTGTTGTATGCCAGGATATGGGCTTGCAAGATACCGGCAGGAATTAAAACAGGCGCTCCACTTGCTGTGCTCTCTTTTTTCTTATTCTTCCTTTGTGCGTAAAAAAGTCGTCATTTTAAGTGTGTGCGTTAAATCAACAGAATGATGCTCCGTGGTCTCCCTGCGCCCTGTGTTAAAATCCGCAGTGGGAGTTTCAAATGGATTATTGTGCACGTCGACTTTCTAACGCCATCAGACGAATATTGCATTGGTAAGATATATGACAACTGAAAAGTCAGAGTAAGATGGCGCAAGCAGTCGGCCGAAGAACTCTATCAGGATAGTTGTTGTATGTAAACAGACTTTGCCTTATCGACATTTATAGGCTATGTTGCGATGGTTGAAGTGTGTTTTGTGTGCGCCCGTCACTTGTGTCCGAAGGATTTACTGTGGCGACGGCTAAATAGTTTTTGCAATAGATCCTGAAATAAACCAGTCAGATACACACTCCCAGAAAGTCATAAACCCTCAAGCCAGGGCAGATTAGTGCCAACTACACCAAATCCGCCTGGACCAGCGGATGTAATCTCATTTGATCACAGCAGATAGGCTTCAGTGCTGAAATACTGGATATCTTACATTTATTTAATATGCCACTGTCAACGGCAATTACTTTTCTGTATTTAACTGACTGTAGATACCTGTCAAAGCTGACTGCTATGCTACGGTCCACAAAATCAAGGTATTTTTATTATTAGTATTATTAATATTATTTATTATTATTATTTATAGGACTTTTATAATTAAGTGTTGCGGCTTTAAAAAATAATATACATATTATTCGCTGTGTTTCATTGGTCTTCAAGCCATTTTCAGTCTGGTGATTGACTTTCCAGTTCAGGTCTCAGATAAGCCGAAAGGGATCGCTGTAGGCGCTGCTAAAGAGTGTGTGCACACACTGTCACGTGTTTTTTACGCTCTGAAAACCTCTAGAGAGCAAAGAACGATGACGCTGTTACAGTGGGAGCCGACGCAGACTCGGAAAAAAAAGAGCGAGAGAGAGAGAGAGAGAGAGAGAGAGAGAGAGAGAGAGGGAAATAAAGAAAGAGGGATGGATACACAAAGCGACCCTACAGTATAGCCTAATCAGATGACAGTGATACGAAGAGACCTAGTTTCACAGCCTCCTGTAGTGTGCAGACAATCAACTAATTGCCCGGAACTTTTCTCATAACAGATACAAGAAGAAGCAACTGAATCAGATATTGACAGTGATCATTCTTACTTATGTTAAAAGGATGTGGGGTGGGGGTCATTATCTAATGAAGTGATTGTTTATCCCGAGATATAAAAGCAAATTTCCACATTTGATCATCCTTTGCGCCACGCGGGAAAAAAAGACATGCAGAATTGGTGACATTGTGTGTTTTATTTATTCATTGCATAATCGACAAAGTTTCTAGAGTGGAGGTCATGTGTCCTCCATAATGCGTTTTGGTTCAGAGTTGCTCTCTGAAGTAGGAGGAGGACCCATAATTTGAGATCACGGAGCCTATAATAGGAGTAGGTTATGGCATCTGCTTCCACCTCTCAGCACCGCACTGATAAAGGAGGAGGTGTGGGTGAGTATAGTTTTGCTCATTTGCGCTTTTTGTGTGGAAAGGTGCGTCTGTGTTTGATGCGCGTAAAAGTGGGCTGTTCTCGCGCAATATGCTGATGCGAATCTAAATCTATATGTCTGCTGTTTTGACAGCTTCGAACTTTATCGCTTCCTCTGCGTTATCGCTTATTCTTTCTTTCTTGCTCTCTCTTTTTTTTATTTTTTTTTTCTTGCTCCGGGAGAACGAGCTCGGTTTTGACGCATGAAAACGGCTTTACGTGGCAAAGAAGTGAATGAACGATGATGCATGCCACTTAAAATGCCTGAGGGAGCAAGTGTAATCTAAATTGGATATAGAGGGTATTATTGCACAACATTATGCGTTGTGGCGGACTAATTGCGTGGCTGGGTGAGTTAAACAGTCAGTTAATGTCGAGTGGCGGACAGGTTTCTGGAGCGCGCAAGGTCAGCTGCACTGCTCCCATGCCTTTACTGGTATACAGAAAAAAAAATGCTTGAAGTATTCATGGGATTTTTAACCATTCTAAATCTGTGTCCTAAACCGATTAGTTGACACCAATTTTTCTTTGATGTATTAGCTGAGGGCTTTTGCCACTTGGAAGCCAATTGAAATTCAAAACAGTTTTCGCTCCAAATGCTTTGGGGAGATCTGCTGCAAATAATGGATGTAATTTATTTTTGACCTTGCATTTTTTTTTTCTTGAAGAGGGGCTTATTAAATGATTAAACATATGTGCACTATGCTGCTTGACTAAACAACTGGCATCCTATACAGCTATGATTAGCCATTGTTAAGTGCAGCAGTTATTTTACCTGTTTTATTTAAGCATTCTAAAATGTGATAGGCATGACATTGGTTGTTAATACAGATTTACTGTTTTTTTCCAGTCATTGTTACCAATATATTTTTCTATTATTTTCCCAAATGCATTAAAATAATAATTCACTGTTTGTCTTTGTTTTGAATTTGTTCAGATTCATGTTGAGGAAGTCTTCCCATGTCACCAAGCAGTCAGTGAAATGCACCCCTCCCAACGGCCCGTCACACACATGCACACTCACCTGCAGATAAAACTTCACCATGACACCAATTAAATCCACTTTATTGACATTTTCAAGTGCTCTTTATTGGACACACGTGCATATATGCTGAAAAATAACATTCAGTTGTGTCTTTATAATTATCACATTGTAATATAATTAGCTTTAGGGATGCAACCCTTCTGTAGTTATTTCTATCTTAAGGTTTAATGTTTTTTCATGATATCCCAACCGTTGCTCACTATGAGCCCATACACAGCTCAGACTTGATGATTTTATTTTGTCTCTGAAAAAACACACAAATTTACATGAAGCACAATGAGACAATATGGCTTTGAGGAGAGAGAATCTATTTCCTGATCTCTTTTCTGTTCTTGCGATCTCTTCTTTCTTTTATTGACCTGAATGAAGATGTATGGAGCGAGAGAGTGTGTGTGTTCCGTTTACTCCTGATGGGGCCTGTCTGCACCCCCTCCCTCTCCCAACTCCCCATGAACCCCGCATGGCTGAGTGGCAGGGCTCTGGATGGGCTAAGTGATGAAATGATGACCCTATTATGAGAAGCGATTCCAAAATGAGAGGTATCAGACAAAGATTGCACCCTTCTCCCACTGCCACGCCGTCCTCCTGCACCACACTGCCAGCTGCGCAGATGATGATTGATTTGCTCAAGATGGATTGCAGGAAGCACCCATTGATTTTTCAGTGTTTTATCAAAAATATTTATTTACAGTTGTATCCATAGGGCGTATCCAGACTCACCCCGTAACCCCTTTTTCAAACGGGGGATGGTATAAAAGGGATAATTCTCTCGACTCCATGACAAGACAAATGACCTGTAATATTATTTCAGAAATGAGTCAATAGGCTCAGTGACTAAACGAATATTGATTGGACATAATGAAGCCTGAGTGTGACTATGAGCTCTTTCAGGGGCCCTGCTGCAGACTCCACAGTCAGCATCTATGCCAGACCTCTCCAGCTGAGTGTTTAACACAATGCACAGACCTGCTCCTACAGCAGGGACAAAGTAAACCTCATGTTAGTGAATATCACAGATGGTGAATCCACATACTCCACATTCCCTTATTCCTCTCACTGGTGTGTACCTGTATATTTTGATTCATGATCTGAGAGCTTTCTGTGCCTGACTGTTTTCTAACCAGACCTGCAGCTAAATAGCATGTTTGTTTTGAAGGTGCTATAGGTGCCATATGGTAATCATCTAAATCCCATACTCCTTAAAGCTCTTGAGGCATGTAGGAGGCACTCCTGCAATGCCTGCATGAAGGTAAAGTGATACAATGTACAAATCAAATGACTACCAGGATGCTAAAACCACAGTGTGGGAGCTGTGCCCTAGATATTTGCACTGACTTAATCCAATTGAAATAGTATGAGTGAGTTGCAGGGGCTCCCAGGTCTGTTGCTCGCTTATGTATGTGATGCATAATAGAAGTTGACGAGGTTGGTGATAGATCACAGCCCAGGTAATGTAAACACATTAATCCCTCAGGGTTCATGTGCATGTTCTTTCTCTCTGTTTCTCTTTCTCTTTCTATCAGCCTCTCTCTCTCGCTCTCCCTCCCTCTCTCTCTTTGCGCCCCCCACCCCCCATGTTCATCATCTTCCTCTGCGTTAGTGGAGCACAAACCAGAAGCAGCCTTAATCTGTCAACATGCCCTTTAATTGGAGGGAGAAAACAACACGTGCTTCTGGTTGTGCCATTCCTAAGTGCACATGCCAAAGAAATACAGAGTTCACGGAAGAAGTGATCCCGGGAGAGCGGCGCATAATTAAAAGTATCTTTTAATAGGCTTGTAATGCTGAGCCTGACTCTTGTTGCCTTAAGTAGAGGGCAAACTCTGTGGCTGGAGACGGACATACGGGGGGCTTTTGCTGGGGGGGGTGTGTGTGTGTAAATGATACATTGCCTGGCCGTCATCAGACATGCAGTCTCTGCCTCAGTCACCGCACTCGGGACAACAACCGCTTCCCACCCCTCGCTGCGGACACCTCGGCTCACCCATTCCCATGTTCTTTTGTTCCCCAAATGAGGGATTCTGCTCCACAACATCACCTCTCCTCCCGGGCCACTTTGGCAAGTTGTGTTCTACCTCCTACTCACAGCGCCAGTGGGGAGCGAGAGATGGGACCGAGGGGTTGATTTGGGGCCTGCTACACTGTAATCAAATGAGACTGCTTAGGGGAGAGGAGAAGGAGGAGGTGGAGTATTATGTTCTGTCGTGCATTCCACTGCAGCATTGTTGCTTTTTTGTTTTTGTCAGGGCAGACTTTGATGCTGTATCCCCTTACCTTTGTAGTCCCGGCAGCCATGTTTCATAAACACAGAATGGGAAACATCCTCAGCATTAGAAATTTAGATTGCCGCTTTCCTCCTGCCACTCTGCATTCCGCACGTGCCCAGTCGCATTCTCCATCTCCCTGAGCTGAGGCATTAAGTTTCCTCTCCCATGCCTCTGATGCATTTAAACATCTTACAATCAGTCCCTTTTATTCGGTGTGTCATGTATAATCTGTGGCAACAACAATGCCAACATGGCTCTATGTACTCTTCCCTCTCTTGGCACTGAAGTATTCCGCTGCTGCTGTTTTGTTTCAGGACAATTGCACGTGCAAAAGGCTTACTTGCTTGAGATTGAGATGGTGCCAGGTGTTCTATTTAGACCTTGTCTTTATGATTGAGAGTGTAATATTAATGTCAAGCTAAGCCTTCTATAGTATCCTGCTCACTTTGTATTATCATGCAGGGAATGGACAGTGCTCACTTGTCTTGTTAGTTAACTGGAAGTCTCATTGGGGTACAGTGTAATGTTATTCTAAATCTATCTTAACTCATTAAAACTCAAAGTGTTCAGCTCTGCTTTCCATACTTTTTTGTCTTACTGCAGTCTTCCCAGTGTACTGTATTCTCAGTTGACTAATTTCACATGTAATTGAATATTTGAATGTCAAACATTGATCAGAATCATGGCAAAATAATTGAATTACATCTGCAAAAAGGGTGTTCTTATTAGACATAGTGCAGATTTTACTTTTGCCATCAGAAACCTTCTTCTCTGTACTGTGCTCAGCCCCAGGTCTTCCTCGTCGTCGTCCTCCTCCTCCTCCTCCTCCTCTTTTTCTTCGAGAGAGTATCAGTTTTGTCCAACATCTGACACACTGCCCTGGGTGATTGAGCCAGACGTGGAAAGCCAAAGCGGAGATGCTCTCCTTAATGCCTGACACCTGGCGCAGATTTGGAGGGGATTGCACTACAGGTACCGTCTTACCTCTTCCCCAATCCCAGAAAGTCCCTGAGGTATTTCCTTTTCTGTCAACGGCTGTGTTTGTTTCTCCTCTGCTTTGCCACCCAACTCTTCCAGCCTGTGTCAGCATCGGTCCCTGTGTTGGGATTAGGCTGATAAGGTGTTGAAACATGATGCCTATCATCCCTTAGGCCTCTAAAGATATCAAAAGGATTAAAATCTATTACAAATGTGTATCAGGTTGTCAATGGACAGAGCTTTTTTTTCTTCCATAAAAAACAAAGAACAAGCATGTGTTAACACAGACAGTAAATGTCTATTTAGAACCCCAGAACAGTTAACTCACTCACATAATTACATGTGCTTCTATTCAACAAAGAAAGGAATTACTTTTGCCTGAATGATTATTGGTATGGAAACATTTCCAATGCTAACATCATTAATTTCCTAATCCCACATGTGTTCTACCTTGTATCCGTCTGTTCCTGTTGTATACACCCCCCCCCGCCCCCTCCACACCCTCTGTCAGGGTGTGCTCTACAACTGGACACGTTACTCAGGAGTGCTGCTGCTCACCTTACAGCTTGCAGGCACATCTGCAGGCTGCGCTGGGACAGCGCTGCTAGCCAACATTAACACAGCAAGGACATCAAACACGGCTGCCTGGGCCGCACCACCTGAGCATGTTGATTGCAATGCACCGCAGTGTCACCTGACCTGGGAATGGAGAGGATTTTGTCATGCCAAGTGGAGGCATTATACCCAGGAAGTGCTAAATAGGCTTGCTACCAGAGTATACAGTGTTAGTGATGCAGCCTGGAAGCGGTGTTTAAAGATCAAAAGCTTTTGGAAAGATACTTTTTATTTGTTTCAGAAGCATGCATTTTTGAAGCTGTATGAATACAAGAGTTCAGACCCTTTTAATATAAAATTATGGTCCAATACAGGCTAATGCAGACGCCAGGTTGACAAAATTATATTATATAAGTTGTGAAAGATACTCCACTCTAATGCTGTAATATTTCCTGGATATTAAGTAAAATGCATTTTGAGCATCGGTGAAACACAAGCAAGTGCACACTTGGTGAGCTTCACAGGCACACTGTTTATGTTGACACATGCAACTCTCCTCCTCATGCAAATGCAATCTAAACATTAGGCGAAGGGAAGGCAAGCGTAGCCCATAAAGGCTGTGAGCTCCAAACACTTTGAACAGACAACTATCACTAATCACTCCCAGAGCAGTGCGGCGTGTAATTACTCTGCCAAACGTTTGCCTTTCACAGCTTAGCACCGGGAGCCCTGACCCTGCGCTTCCCTGTCTTTCCTCACCACCATGCATGTGGAAGGGGTGGACCCCCACCCACCACCACCACACACACCCTCCCTCCCTTCCCTTCTCTTGACCGAGGGGGTAGGCGAGCTGAGCTCCCTCTCAATATTTAGAGAAAGAGTGGAGGAGGAAAGAGAGAGGGAGAAAGACAGGGAGGGAGAGGACTGAGGTTGGTGCTTCCGGCTTTGTGGGAGCCCATTTAAACAGGCTTTGAAACCCTAGCCATCCGGAGATCAGAAATAGCCTTATTGACTGCATGGGCCCAGAAGTGACTGAGCACACAGGGTTCTTAGAGTTCACCCTTCCTCGCCACTCAAAACAGGAGGGGGGCATTGCAAGCTAGGACCATCTACAAAGGCTACAGACATAAATTTTTCATCAGGAGAAAAATAATATTGTTCTGGCTATTTTTAGTGTCACAAGGTTGCGCCGTCGTATAATTTCTTTGTGATTCTCTTTTTTTTTTTTTTTTTTTTCGCAGAGCACTGGACGTCTAATTCTCCTCACTCTCCTCTCCCTCGGTCTTATTTACTCATATTAGTGATGCGGCTGTCACTCTGCAGTGTGATCTGTCCTCTGTCTGGGTGAATGCTGATAAGATGACACAATGCAAATATGAAGTGTGAGGGAGCCGCCTTGGCAGGCAGGTAGGGTGTGCAGGGACCGGGATCCCATAATGACTATTAGCTGGATTTCACAGCCTGCTTCTGATCTCTTGCAATGACAGGGGCCTTTATAAGAGGATGGGTGTGCCGCTACCCCTCCTAATAGCTCACACACACACACACACACACACACACAATGGGCGATAATATAAATGAGACCATGTGCTGTTATATGAAGTTTGATACTATATGTCACATAAGTGCATTTTGTCCTTCAAAACTGTGCATATTTCCTTATTACAAAAATCTGATTAAGTTTTCTTCTTTTATTTCAGAATTTCTTTTCACTGATTAAGTTATGAATTAATGAAAGAAGGCCTGTTTTCATATTTCTGGCTGGCACAATGGAAACACAGCACTTTGAGGGAGAAAGGTTCATTTCAGCATATTATAGGCACATAATGTATCCTTATCTTAATTTCACCACTGGTCGTCTTCACCATATTGTCATGCACTTCACCACTGTTGTACAAGTTCATTTAGACCTGCAGTAGCTTAAAGAGCTCTCTTGGTTGCCGCATGATCATGTAAAGGCTTTTCAGAGAGCCCCATTTTATCACTGATGTAGTAATTTCACTTCATCAGTCAGTTGTGACTAAAAATACATCAGGGATTAGCTTCATGGCCAGACTATCTCACACGGCTTTGATAACATAATGGGGGCTGGTTGCTCGTGGTTACAGTCATCTGATATGCAGGTTCATAACATTCAAAACTACACTCAGAATACTACAGGGTTTTTGAAAAAGAATGATAGAGTGTGATCTTTTTAAACTCTCATGAAAATAGTGTTGCTTCCCTTTTAATTCCTTTGTAGGAGCATTTTGCAAAGATGAAAACGTGCCCACCCCCACTCCTTCCCCTTTCCCTTTTCTATTCTACACAAATTAGCTATGGTCCTGGAGGGCAAAATGACAAGAGGTTACTGGAAGACTGTGTGTTTAATTAATTGAAAAATGCTTAAATTGCTTTTACAGTTGTTATGTGGAGTGAAAAAAGGGAATCCGTGTTGCCAGTACTCAACCATAATTAGCACCCACGGGAATTAAATATTTAGCATTAGCTGTGCTGCAGCACTTAGGACACAAATTTCTATTTTAACTATGAAAGCGAGCCTGTCTTAAGTGCATGAGTCTGTGTGGACAGCTGTGCAAAGGGGAACAGCACAGGATATTTCAGCGAGACACCCCAGTGGCATTCCGGGTCCTTCCACATCACATGTGTAAGAGATATGGCAGTTGTATTCCCGAGGGTTAGGCATTACTCAGAGTATTTAGTTTTCTAATTAGGCTGAGGGCCTTCGTCCATGCCTGCCACCACCATGGGAGCCAATGAGAATTTCCTCTCTTATATGTCAACTCTCTCTCTGAGACACAGTGAGGAAAAGAGGAACAGAGAGAGGGAGAGAAAGAGAAAGCATGTGTGAAAATGAGAGAGAGATACACACATGGTTGAGGGAGAAATAAAAGACCTGGGGAAAAGCCTTTGTTTATTCCAACTTTAATTACACATTGCCTTTAATGACTCCACTGGTGTGTTTGAGGCTGGAGAGGGGGAGAGAGAGGCTGTGGAGCCTTAATGATCTGTAGTAGTGGATGTCAGCCGAGCCGTTGGAGACTTAAAGCCCATTTTTAACAGTTTCTTTTGGTTTGGGTCCAGAGGCGACAGCGCAAATGGGGTTCATGCTAAGCCACACTAGACTAGACTCGGGGACTACTTCAGCGTCTGGTCAGCCTCTTTCACAGAGGGGCCGGGCCATTTGGAGGCATCAGCAGCTGACCGCAGCAACTGTTGGACTTGTCAGTGTGCATCAGGTTACCCACTAATGAGAAGTAATAAGGGTTATCCCAACTTTATAAAGACTTTGATCTTTGTGCATGGTGGGATTTAGAGATGGAGTTGGAGAAGGTACACTAAGACCAGAACTGCAATTTGACCTCCATTTTATGCGTGTGTTTAGGAGTGCAGAGGAAAAAAAAAGCAACACAGAGGTAATTAAAAAGCTCTAACTTTGGAGTTTGAATGAACATTTCTGCAGTGTAACATATTGTCGGCTCAACCGAAATGGATATCTTGGATTAGTCACTCATGGGGCGGGACGCATAAGATTACCACCAGACTGGAATTTTGTCCAAAATCACAGTGGTCAAACGCAGTTGCTGTCAAAATACAATATAGCATAAAGGGCCACCACAAACATGATTTATCTTTCCAAACTTGGAACTTGCTCTGGAAAAGATACATTAGTACATGAAACTCAAAACAGATGACTGTACTGGATTAAATCACTGAGTCATGTTGAGTTAACACAACAGAACATGAAGCCCATTGAATAGCTGGGTTATTTGTTTTGACACACAGTCCTCTAAAAAAATCCAACCACCTCAGCTCCAGCGCAGAACGTTAAAACCCGTTGTTCTGTAAAACAAATTCTCTGGATTATTCAAAGCTCTGAGAATTAGAATGGAAAAATCCATGCGTAAAATTACCGTCCATTCAACTTCAGGCAATATTTTCCTCCAGAGGCAAATATGTTAATTGGGCTTCCTAAAGTAGCTCAATCCTCAGGTTATTTAATTTCCCCAAAAGCCTTAGCTGTGCTGAATTCAGAGGGAGTATGGGTGTAAAACTCTTCACGCCAGCAAGATGGCCATCAGGGGAAAAGTAGCAGCAACAGGGAGAAATGGAAATGAGAATATGAGTTAACGTTACAAAAAGAGGTATATCCGCTGTGCAGTAAAAGCTTTTACATGAGACAATGTCGATTATATTGATGAAAAGAAATCTATTTTCATTTTGCATGATGTGGTGCAATAGTTTCACAAATATGCTCATGTAGCATAAATCACACAGAATAAAACTGAACTTGATCTGCCAAAGAACCCTCATCTTCACGACTGTCATCTAATTGCTTCTGTGTGTTTTTTCCCAGAGACTGTGTGCAGCTCGGTCGCCGGCCCTCAGCGCTCCAGCAGCCTGGTCAAAAAGACATCCTGGCAGGGTCCCAGGGTGGATGCATCGCCTACGCACGCTGGCCTCGCCAGCTCCCAGAAGTCTTTGTGGTGAACCACTGACCGTGCTGCTCCCTATTTTCCTCCAGCCCAGCAAATAATGTGTCAGAAAAAGATTATTGATAGCCCATAAAAGAAGAGCCAGAATGTTGTTGCCTCTCTGCCTCAACTTTACAGAACAATACAAGTGCTAAACCATCAGTTTGAATGCTGCGCTGCCCCTGAAAGAGCATGCTGTTTATTTTTCTCATTGTTGCTCTGTTTGGATAAAATGAGTTACAACTGGAACATGAACAGACAACAATAACTTCCATTTGTTTAAAACGCTGCTTCGTTTTCCTTTACATTTGAAGCACTTGTCGTTAGGTTGGCGACCTTGTTACCGGGTCCTTTCAAAGGAAAATGAGATTCCTCAAAAGGAACATTTAAATTTCCTCCCTGCTCTGTTGAGTCATTCACAGTTTCACCCAGTTTACCAGACGGTGGCGAAGCTTTTGCTCATCTGGCCTAAATGTGGCGTGAGTGGGTGATTCTAGACACACGAGGGAAGCTATATTTACAGAATTAACGACACACTCCATCCGCCACACAACAGCTGCCTGCTACACTTAGCTGATTGAGACTGCAGGCCCACTCCCTTTTGCAGCGCGCTGTGATTGAACAGTCGGGGCAGCTTTATGTGTGTTCTGCTCTCCTGATGCTAGAAATCAACACTGACACTCCCATGCAAAAGCAAACACCCCCACCCCCCCGCTTGTGAGAATCTCGTTTTGTTCAGCATTTCACTTTTAATGTCGATCGGCCATCTTATCCACATGTTTGCTTTCTGGGAGGCAGCGCGCGGTGTGTTGCAGGGATCCTTGTGCATGCTTATGTGTTGCAAGGTCCGGCTCAGCGGTGATGCTGTTAAATGAGAGAAGGAGCGGGTGACTCAAGTCGGGGTGTGTATATAACACTGTTTTTCTGTAAAAACTGTTTATGTTCACTGCAGGCATAATTCACAGTGTGTGTTAAAGGCCTGCAGGCTATGCAGACACACAACTGGCAAACTATTTCTCCCTATTGTGAAAACAAGAACAAAAAAAGAAAAAAAAATGAACATATGGGAAATGAAACATACTTGACGCTATGTATACAAAAAAATGTGGAAATGTTTGAATTTTCATTACATGGCTAAATTTCATTGCACACTCCACATTATGTTTGTTGCTGGATTCGCAGTCAAATCCAGATGTCAGTAACTTATACAAAGCCAGACATAAGCAGGGTATCATAACGTATAATAGGAATAATGGCCCTTTGATTTTTGGATTTCCTATTGGAACACCTGTCACTTTTTGGCAAGGGCACACCCCAGCACCAGGTCTCCTTTGGTAGCGCTGGGGGAGGAGTGCATGTATGTGTGTGAGTGTGAGTGTGTGAGAGAGAGTGGAAGATGAAACAGCCGCCGCGGAGGCAGTGATCACACAGACAGACGGGGTGAGTGACAGACAATACCTGCTGTAAAATTCCCTCACATCTCCCCTGATCTGTATTCATAGATCTCGGCTGCTACGCACTGCAAACTGTAGCCCACACCAACGGGCTCTTTTGGCGCACCGCCCCGCTCAGTTTCACTCTTGCAACTCACTACACAGACCCCCTTTTTTCTTTCCTTCCCAAAATATTTGCCATCTTTTGTTCTTTGTCTAAATGATGCCTCTGATCATGAGGTGAAAGCTGAAAGGAGCTCTCTGACAAATATGGACTTTTTCCCATCTCTTCTAATGGAACCTAATTCTGCTCCTTCAAATGTAGGGCTCCCCTTTTGAGTGTGTTCTTAGACTCTAATACCATAGAGATGAGTACTTTTTTGGTGACTTTTTTATTTTTTTGGCGAAGGACTGCTCTTCTTGCTCAGCATGATGAATGAAAACACTTGTATTAAATATTTATTTAGTTTTTCCCCACCTGCTCAAATCACTTGCATCACTTTCTAGTAATTCCTGCAGACTATTTGTACACTGCTCATACTCAGTGAAAGTCCTTCAAAGGGGTGAACGCACGGCCATTATCAGCGCTATCAGAGCCCTTGTTTTTGTGCCGCTACACCCCCTCTCCCATGACTGACTCCAGGCCTGAAACTTCCTGAAACCTAAGCTGCGCTACAAGAGAAACACACACACTCCGAGGACACCACAACACAGGGGCCGCTCAAACTGGATTAGGTTTGTTGTGGCAGATCTAGGTTTCAGGTTTGACTTGAGTAATGTGTCGTTTAATTTCTTCGGGAATTGTTTTGACAAAACAAGTTAGCGTAAAGTCGGAAGTGTCGTCTAAAACAAAAAGGGTGTGTGTAGTGTGTATGTTTTTTTTTCTCTTCACACTCATGTGAAGCATATGTCAGTCATCAGCGAAGTGTTACAGTGGAAGTGACATCAGAACCCTGGAGGGCTTGCACTGCGAGAGAGGCTTTTTGATATGATTTCTGAGAACAGAGAGTTTAGCGAAAAGAAAGGAGTAGCTTGCGTCTCTGTTGTTGGAAAAAAAAGTCTTTCTATACAAACAGTGGAGATGAACTGGAAGGTGCTCTGCCACGCTTTTACTGAATCTTTATCATTGTAGCTGTCAGCCGAGGTAAATGCCATGAGTTGTGTTGCTAAATTACACAGTTAGTGTGACAAGGGTAATTATTGTGACGTTAGCACACACAGATTGAGAAATGTTTGTCAGCCATGATTATAATTATAATCATTCTGTGATACTGAAACTGAATAGTGTTGTGTTTGATTGACCTGCATGTTGAAACCAATTTACTGTGTTGCTTTGCATTTTCCCAGCTTGATAGTCGAAGGCCAGCACGAGAGGTTAAAGTAACTGGAACTTAACAGTACAATCTCCTCTCTGACCTCGAGCGGACGGTTGAGACAAAGCTGCCGATTGGCCGGAGCCTGCAGAGCTGATCTTTATCCTGGCTTGTCTCAGCCTGGAGGTGATGATGCCCACGGCGGCCAGAGATTGATGGGGGGCCGACACGAGTGGCGAGAATGAGCTCTGGCCTTTGAAGTCGTCCACATGGAGGGAAATTGATATATCAGTTTAAGCCCTGGACCCTATTAAAGGAGCCCCCGTCAGGTTAATGTGATAGCCTCCATGTTACCCCCAGACCCATTCAGGTCAGCCCTAATTCCTGCCCCCGCTCTCTGCAATCTCATTTTAGTTTCCCATCAGTAATGTTTTTCCATCAGAGGAGCTCTGCTAGGGAGTATATCACACAGTCAAACACTGGGCCATCTCTCTCCCAGAGTGATTTAAACCTCCAGCCAGCACGTTAATCACCAGCCAGAGATTCCCGTGGTTTTTTGTACAGGCTGGACAGTCTTTAAAGTGGGGTCTGTAGCGCTATACACCTCTCCTGACAGAAGCCTTGCATCCCTTCTTTCCCCCAGACTCCCCTTCACTTGGCTCCTCTTCCCTCGAATCTGGCCTTCCTGAGGATTCAGCCATTTGTCCCCCTGGTCAAACAGCTGAGGAGGGGCCCCTGGTCCACGGGGGCACGCCCTGCGATCATTCATTTTTAATTGCATGCAGAAATACATTTACATTAAAAATGTAGAGCGGTGTCTTTTTAATTCAGACACACTGTATTTATTATTAAACCTTTGTCTTGGAGGTCAGCTCACAAGGAATCATCTGTCCATCAGATTCGGGACGTTGTATGCACCTTGGCTGCCAAGATCATCCCCACATTTTAAACACGTCTTTTATTCACTTTGATTTTCCTCCTCTGTCATAAATCATCAGGCTGCTCCTCACTACGGCATCAAAAAGAAATGTCACATATCCAGAATAAAACATGAATAAGACTAATGGCGAAAATCTATGTTTTAAAGGGACAGTTGACAGTGGTCAAAGATGCAGGAAATTAGAAATTCAACTGATGATAGCGAATGTGAGCTTAACCCAGTTCACATTTAGACGTGAGTTTTGGTTCTCTAACCATCCTCTGTGGTTTCATCTTCTTGGGCTGAAGTTGGGGGGAACCCGCCTCACAAATTAGCCACATTATGAGCCCGTGGCTATAATTGACTCACAAGGACCTCGCTACTTTGGATGTTGTAACCCTTGAAGTCGTGTATTCTTTAGATTACAGCTCACATTTTTCGCAGTATAAAACAGTACTGTAATTTGATGAATGTGTTTTTCTGAGCTTCCAAGCAGACACCGATCTGTGTTAATTTCAGACTGATATATAAAGAAATGTTGCTGTCATAAAAAGAGTGTGAGACTATTAGCTTTATATTATATTTTAGCTCTAAAAACGAAATAACTATTCAGGGATTTACAGCAGCAGACTGATTAAGACTTTTATACAGTTTGTAAACACGTTTCATCCCACTGACCAAGAACTAAAATACAATAAATCATCTTAAAACTGGCAGTTGAATCAGCTTTTCTGACACTCTTTCCAATAGATGACATGATCATCAATCAACTCACAACCTTCGAAACTGCTGACTTCTTAGGGCATCCCTTATATTACTACACATAAACTGCATCTTTTTCTGTCAGCTGGCAAGATCTATTCATAGGTTCAAACTACCTGCCAAACCTTTTTGTCCATCATGGTGTATGTAATGATGTAACAGCAGTTCTGATCATTGTAATTATTTTACATTTTGGGGAAAAATGTAAGATTGCTTGGATCTCAAAGAGTAACACACTAAGCTTAAGTCGAGGAATTGTCAAGTTATCTGCTTGAAAAAACTGCAGTGCTTGAAGCAATTGACAGGCATATATGAGAGGTGGACACAGGAACACCTTTACATTCTTCTGGATTGAACGCTCAGTCGGTGCTTGTAATGTTAGCCGTTAGCCGTTGTGGCCGTGCGTCGGGTCTGCATTATGTTTGAATATTACCTAACATCATAATGTGGGTCTCTGCATGTCTGAAATTTGCAAGAACCTTTGTTTAAATGTTCAGTCTTTCTTTTCCTCATCTTAAAATAAATAAATCCCATTCCTTGCCAAATAACAGATTCTGTATCTCTTGCTGCTGCTTGTTTCTTTGGGCCTTCTTTCTGCAGAGTACCCTGTATTCCAAGCTTTCATGCACAAGGAGAGAAAAAAGGGAAAACTCTCAAACAAATTTGTTTATAACAACGTCTTTTTAGATCTATGGGCCCATGCATATTTTGTCTCGTCTGAGTCGAGAGTGTTGAGATTAATCCCATGTCGTTCCTATTATTGGCCTCTCCTGAGACATTATGATGTGAATGACTGTCTAAGCGCCATCAGATCCATCAATTGGATTCAAAGAAATGTTATCCATTACTCTCTCCAACCCAGCAGATGTTGAGGTTTTTTGTAAGTCGAATTCCTTTATTATGTTAATACCACTGTTTTGTCACATGCACCATTTCCATTTGTGTAGGGTGGAAAAATCATCTGATGGATTTGGCTCCCTCAATGAGAGATGTTTGACATTCAATGGGATGAGAAACATGAAAAACACATTTCAATGGCAAGTGGCATATGACAATCACAACAAGAAGGCCCTTTGAATGAACGCAAGATCACAATGTAATCGAGGCCCCATGTTGTGTTTTTTAAGACACTGCCTTGTATAAATTTTGCATTGATTGTGTTGTTTTGAAATGTACAGCATACAAAGGATGGGGACATTTTGTTGTGACAATGGCAGTTTTTTTTTTCCTCTCGCTGGACTTTTTCTCATCATAAAAGCTAACAACAAACATGTGACCATATGGACGTGTTGCTTTGAAGAAACAGGAGTGCAAAAATATGCAGTTGGTTGGTTCCTCTGTTGTTCAACATTGTAAATTAAATGGCACAGACATACCTTTTTCTAGACACACGCTGTCTTGTTTGCACACCGGGTGTGGCTGGGAGTGTGTTTAAAGTGTAGAAATGTGCAGTATGCGCCGAGGGAGCTCATTCTTCATACGTATTTTTAATGATATTCCCCTTTACAGCCTGAGAAATTGAACTCTAATTGATATTCAGCTTTCAGTAAATATAGTAGAGCTGATCATAAACCTAATTTAGTCTAAGAAGTGGATTTATTTTAATGGCAGACACATATGTATGCATATATGTCTGTGTTTATGTCTGTCCCAGAGTGAGAGACTGAGTGCATGAACATGTACTATGTGTCTGGGTGTCTGCATATCTGCAAGTGTGAGTGTGTGTTAGTCATAGGCTCAGAGGCATAGCGTGGGTCTGCATGAGGGAGTGTGGTAGCAGAGCACTCCTCTGATAGGCCAGATCCAGGGTGCACTGAAGCCTTTCGCATATATATGGAATTTTTGAATATCTAAACCATTATTTAGCATCCAAATCAGTTCTGCTTGTCTGACTGATGGACAATTTCAGTGTGACCCCGGTCTTTTTGCATGTGACCTATACTGTCGGGATTCTTGCATATTGTTTGGATGTTCACGTTGACTCTCCCGTTTTCTCTTTGATCCTTTTAGCATGCTCTTTGTGTTGGAATTCATGAAATATTCATAGCTGGACTGTGGCTTTTCCATATCTTTATGTACAATTATTGGCAGGCGTCCTGTTATGTCGAGCCATCTTAATAGTAGGTATTGGGCTCGGTTAAGTGTGACTTCAGATTTTTCTGACAGTTTAGCTGGTCTGTGTTATGAATTGATAAGGTGGGGCATTATATTTGCAGATTGTGCAGCGTGGTTGCCTTTTTAGCCTACCATTAATATTGATAAACGCAAATAATGCGTTTCACATGAGAGATCGGCTCTTAAATATTAAAATACGGGGAACATTATTATTTATAATAACAACAACAACAATAATAATAATAATAAATTATTATTATTAATAATAGAAAATAATTAATAATAATTTTGTTATATTTAAGAATATATCAGATGTTTTACTAACAATTCCTGAATTCCTGCTTTGGTCTCTCTAATAATCACCTTCATCGTCACCTTAATAGAGTCCTGATTTGAGGTATGCTGGTTGTGTCGATAATGCTAACAGGGTTAATAGTGTGTTCCTCTCCATCATGACCAGTGCTATTGGCAGCTGGAGTAATTGGACAGAGGATGTCATTATCATGCCCCGTGTGCAGCCGAGGATTTGCAGGACCACAGAGGGCCGCAGTGTGGCCTTTGCCAAACACATCGATGTCCTCAGGAGTTTCACATGTAAATACTGTCTATTCTCCCAGCATTTAATAAATGTTTCTGGAGGTTTATTAATGTGCAAATGGGTGAAAGCGCTGCTCCCCCCGCGCCAGCACAACGTGCGCACAGAGGCACAGAGCTGTTTAAGGAGAAGAGATTCACAAATCAGCCAGTGTGGAGCTAAGCCTGTGGCTCTCTCCACTAGGGAACCACTAAGAGTATTTAATTCTCTCTCTTCCCCTCTCCCCCTCTCTCTGTACTGTATGTGCAGAGAAGACCTGTGTGTGTGTGTGTGTGTGTGTGTGTGTGTGTGTGTGTGTGTGTGTGTGTGTGTGTGTGTGTGTGTGTGTCTTCTTGTGTGTGCATGAGAGTCCATTACCTGCCCAAGAGTCTCCATGTTTACTCATTTGTACCATTCTCCAATAAGTTCTCCCAGTGCCTCTCCAGCCAGTGAATGGCAGTGGCAGCGCAAGTGAAATTGGGCTGAAAGATGTGAGAGACATCCAGATACTGGTATCGTGCATAGAGTTGCTGCACTCACAGGGGCATACAAATGGGCAAATCTAAGGATAAAGGCTCCGAGGATCCAGCTATAGTCATATGAATGCAAATAGGATTAAAGTGCCAGCTTTAGAGGCTGATATACAATTCACAGCTCTTATAGGAGTCTGGCCGCAGCCAGATGCCGTACACCAACCCCTGCTCCTGGAAAATGAGGATGTTTATGAAGATGGCTTTCTTGTCCCAACCACCAACCCCCCCTTGAAATGAAATAGCTGTGATTAGCAGCTAGGTAAGAAAGTCCCCTCTCATTAGCATTCACTATCTCATCTTTCAGGTGTTTTTCAGTCAATATTAGTTTGATCTTTGTCTGGGGGATAAATGATTGGCTTGATGTAGCGTGCATTTGTTTTTACAAACCCAACAGAGTGAACTACAAAGGGCTTTTCATTCAGGTTTAGACAGAACTCGAAAGGCTTTTTTTTTTCCTCTTCTTTTTTTACTTGGCTGATTTAACAAGCATTTAAACCGACTGATCTCAAAAAGAAAAAAAAAAGAAAAGAAAAATGTGTTTCATGCTGCGGCTGGCTCTCTCTGTTTCACAAAACAGTTAGTGAGTGCAGTCGCGGCCTCTGTGTCCATAACCTCTCAATGACTGTTGATCGCAATAAATATTATTTGACATTTGGCTGCTGTTTTTCTTGTCGGGGGAGCGAATAACAAGGGCCATTCTGCTTCATATATTTTCACTCATTAGGTTCTCTTTGAGAAACTAAGCCTCGTCTTCCTTTCCCTCTGTCTTGCTTTCCTTCTCTCTACCACCCCTCTCTGTGCTCTTAGCAGGGCTCTGTCAAAACCAAGGCCTGCTTTATCTCCATCCATGAAGTTAAGAAAGCTGGCAAAGCTGTAAATTTGGACGCCCTTCGTTAGAGTAGCTCCCCCGGCTGTAATTCATCTCAATCCTCAGCAGTCTTTAGTTGCCTTTCAGAGGTTGTAAAGCACTGCCTCACACTCTCTCGGAGCTGGGGTACAGGGGTTACCGGAGAAGGTCTTGTGTTTGAGGGGACAGTCTGGGGTCTGTGACACATCAGGGTCAGGTGACAGACCTGGAGATGATATATGGATGCTCGTGTGCCACAGTGCTAACAAGACAGGCTTTTACAATGGGTCTCTTTTTCCTTTTCTCCCTGTTTCACCCTCCTTTCTCCCGAACTTTCCCGGTCTCGTTTTCTCTCCCTTTCAGTTTCAGTCACCACTTGTTAGGATGTTAGATCCTTTTAAAACCTTTAGCTGTGACAGGTTTCATGTCAGCGGGCGCAAAAAAGTCAACAGAGAGTAACATTGCTGTTCGGACGACTAGATGGGAGGCCTGAACAAGATTTTAGTGAGGATTTAATAGCATGCAAAATAATATCAAACATGAGAGGGACTGTCTCTTAGAAATGAAAATCATTCATTCTTAATCTTACATTTGTAATGTGAGAAGAAATGATCTTCATGTTGAATGATCAAATGTTGCTTTAATTACTTTTTGTAAGTGAGGATCTAAAGCTGGTCTTTAAGTTCTGTAGTATTTCATAAGGCCTTGTAATCATTAATTAATTATCATTTTATAACAGAAGGTCCCTTTTTTAAAACTGTACAAGTGAATTGCTTCTAAAACTTTGGACGACATCTTATGGAACACTGCCAGAAGGATGTGACGGGGTCAGAGGGGTTAAAGCACCAGTTGTATAGTTTGCTTATGTGAAAACCTGGATCAGTTATAGCATGAACCACATAATAAATCTTTGAAATCAACCCCGCCAGTTTCAAATTCCACAGCTCTTACACATGACACAAGCACCCAGGGCTGAGCCTTTTGTTTTTATCCTGCACATAAAGATCAAGTAGTCAACACATACAGGTGGCTGCAATATGTTTTGTAACAGTAGCTATAAGCTAATTGACTTTATGACGAGATAAATGACCAGGCATGCGGCTGTGTAAGATCACAGTGTGAACTTTGTGTAACTATGTTCTCTATTTTTGTAGTCCAGTAAAACCCATATTGGTTTGATGGCAATGGCCAGGCTTTATTTAGGGATGTTCCTCTGGAGAAGAAATAGAGCAAGCCGTGTCCATGAGGGGACAGTTTGTTACAGGACTCATCTGATGGGGAGTTAGGGAAACAGGTGGGGGTGGGGGGTGAGAGTGTGTGTTTCTGGGCTCGGGGGGTTTAGAAATAGCACTCGGACCAACTATCCACCCACTGCCAGTCCACCAACCCGGCCAGCAAGGCAGGAAGAGAGGCCTGTGTCTGCCTTCTTCCTGCCCACATTCCAGCTCAGATCTGATTGCAAGACAAACATGGCATCTCTCCCCAGATCCTTTGGTAAACGTTTTGTGAAACAGAAAGGCTGTGGATGTCTAATGAGTTAATTGCTACAATATGGAAAACAGCTGATCTCAGCTCAGTTAAGTCACATTTTACGTTAGACAGGTACCATTTTTCTTTTCAATATACACATTTAGCAGGGTTGCATATCTTGTGTCTACAAACCCTTACATTTATACATTCATCACTGTTCCCTACCAGAGAGAGTCAGAAACTATATTGTTGAATGTCCACGTTGGTTAGGTTTTTTTTATTTTTGTTTTTTTTTTTCATTGTACAGCAACATCTGGGTCCACAGTTGTGAGGTTAAAAGAGAGGGCTGCTGCTTTAGGTCAGAACCTAAAAATAGGACAGTCTTCAGAAGCTGTGCCACAGGCAGCCAGGAAATGCTTTGATTTCTCTTCCCCCTTTTTTGATTTTATAAGAATATTCAATAAAGCCTCTGGATCTGGCAAACAGGTGGCAGGGATTCGGTTCCCCCCACAGTGCTAAAGCAAACTTCCCCCACATACTTTAGCATCACAAAGCCCTGTAACACATGCAAAATAATGCGCCTGTTACTTAGTGTATCGTGAAAACTATAGAAGTGCATCGCAAACAAATTTTTGCTAAGATAACATGTAGAAATGGGACCAAAATGAGAGCATTATTACAATAATGAAAAGAAGGAAATAGATTTCCACTCATTGAAGTATTAGTAAAGTATATCTGTGGTATTAAAATAGTCTTGAATATATGAATCAGGGTTCCTGCACTTCAGTGTGTGTATTAATGTGTGTGTTTGTGAGTATGTGACGCACGCTGTGGCTCGTCTAAGTAACCTGAAGCTAGGCTTAAGGGCCCACCTGTCTCTAGTTGTGGACAGATGAGGCCTGGCTGCCAGGCGCTCCATTCATCTCTATTGCTAATGCTAATACTAATGCTAACATTAGTGCTAACATTAGCTACTGTTCTTGTTTCACTCTGTCAGCCTCATGCCATTCCCCAGGCCTGAGCCAAAAGAGAGACTGATAGCGTACTTATGCTGATGGCCTTGCTCTACATTCATTATATTCGTGGCTGGGAATAAATGAAATAAAAGATGTGTATGTATTAAGCGATGAATTTTTAATAGTTCTTATGGTTGTTAAGTTATACTATATTAATGCCTGTGGGGCAATTAATTTCTGCAGTTGAGCCATTGTAACTATTTAGGAGTAGTGGGCTGTCGAGTGCAGTGCCAAGAGACGAGTCCAGTGCTTTTGGTCAAGGGCAAAGGCAGAGTACTTCTGAAACCTACTGTAACAGGGACATGCAGGTTACCCAATAACCTGCATGAATCATGGGAAGAACATGTATACTACTTTTTTTTTTGCCCTTTTGGAGGCAGCAGAAACAAGTTGCCACAACCTTGCGACATCATCAGTTTTAAAGTTGATAGGTTCTTAGTAAATGCTTTCTTTAGAAGTTATGGAGCAATATTAGAATTCATTTGACGTCGTATATCTGGGAATATGATGAATGTATGTCTCTCTTCGCTCTGTTTTTTGTCCCCACCAGTTCCAGGGGGAAATATTTGTCTCTTTGCAGTTAAATGCTCGACTGTGTTCATTGTGTCTTTCTGCCATTTGCTGCTAAGCATGATGAAATCAATGCTAGATAATCAACGAAAAGTTGCAATAAACCTCCATGAGGTTGTTGGATGATTTCAATACAATACTACTGTTATGTCAGCATGACTGCTGTTCTCCAGCATTTATTTAGCTCAATGGCACTCTCTCACAGCTTGAATCTTTGGAAACTACAATTTATCGTGCAGGAACACCTTCCTCACATTCTGAGAGCATAGATTGTGCAGGCGTCTATCTCTTTGGATTTCAGAGCATCCACTGACAATGAATCAACTGGCCTAAGCTCCAAACTTGGCGAGTGCAATGGTGTTGCAATCAACCACCACAAGCGGACAAAGGGAACTGAGGATGAGAGTCTGTCTTTAAGTTGAACAGCCTGATTTGGGGGAAGCAAGCCTCACCAAGTGCATTGGATGCCCTCATTCCGTCTCCTTTATTTGTTTTACTGTGGACTGGGTTACAGCTCTAATCTCAGTAAGCATGTTTATATCTCACAAAAGTAGGGCTGCAACTAACTAACTATCAATCAATAATCTATTGGTTATTGAAACATAAAATTTACCATTTGGATTGGGAATTGCGCAATTACTCAACAGCTTTTATTTAGCTGCAACTTGTGCACTTCCACCACGCACAAACGTTCCCATGAATGATGCAATGAATTATATTAGATTAATATTAAAGTTAGGACGTATTTGCAGTGTGAACAGGATTGTTGTCAATAACTATCAACTGCTTTCAATTCATTGATCAAGAGAAAATGTATTTCAAAATAGGAAATGTTACAGCTCATAACATGAAGTGGCATGGCTTTCAACATTAAGATAGCTAGCTAGATCACATGCTAACTAAGTTACTGACATGAGTCTTGATCATCCAGAGAGTCAGTGAGCCTCCTCTTCACATACTCCAGCATAACCGATGTGCACTACGACTGATCTCTTTCCCACTGTCAGATTGTTTTTCACTTTGGTATATTGATCCATTGGTGTTATTAAAATATCGACTATAGATGTTTCAATTAAGCAAATTACTTTTGCTGCATCAGTTTCTTGGTGCATCAGAAAGTTGTGTGAATAGCATGGCAGGAGTAATGTGTGTAATGACATGACCAGGAAATGGCTCAGTTTTTACTGTACAGGTAAGATGCTTGTGTTATAAGTTTATGTGGTGAGGCTTTGTCCTAACATGTACACACGCACATACACACACCCCATGCACATCACAGATCCATCCAACAAGAAGATGTGTTGAAAACGTGTTGAAAGTTAATTAAAAGTGCATCTACAATGCTAAAGTAATTAAGTTTTTGAGCAGGTGTGACCTTTTTAAGAGAAAATGAAAAACAATGCTGAAATCCCAGCTGGGATTAAAAAGTTAAGGATCTCATCTGTGTATAGGGGAATTTGCCAAATTAAGTGTTCAGTGCAACAACATATGCTTTAATTTGCCTGGAAAATGGGTTGCACAGTGAGATCCATGGTTATGTCTGCGAGTGTTACTTTAACTTGTTCTGTTTTTTTTTTCCTGTGTAATTACAGCATGTTTTCTTTTGGCAACATGCATCCTGGAATTAGCAAATGAATGTTTTAACCCTGTTGAACTTCCACAGTGTTTTATGCACTCCCCTCCCCATTACATTGCATGGCTTTGGAAATGAACACAGCCACTAATGACCTTTACCATCACTGGCAGGTTTTAAGTGTGATCAGTGAGTATATGTTTAAACGTGTTGTCCTGTGCCTCAGGAGATTACAGTAACGATACCAATTAGCCCAATCTCATTAGCCAGCGAAACTCCACTGAGTCACACAAATTAAGGACCTTCTCTAATCTGACAGTCTTAGAAATGGTCCTGTGCCCTCTGTGTGTGTGTGTGTGTGTGTGTGTGTGTGTGTGTGTGTGTGTGTGTGTGTGTGTGTGTGTGTGTGTGTGTGTGTGTTAGCGAGAGAGAGAATGTAAAAGAGACAAAGAGTGTGGTCTTTCATTTTGTTAACTGTGGGTTTATGTATGACCTATTAACTCTGAATGTGTATGTATGTGGGGGTGTGTGTGCGTGCAAGTGTGTAAAGCTATAAGCTTAATTACCAGTCAAAGATCAGACCCAGCTTCTATATGTACACCCTCCCTGATTGCACACACACACACACACACACACACACACACACACACACACACACACACACACACACACACACACACACACACACACACACACACACACACACACACAAGAGCAGCATCTAACTTTCATGTGTTTGTTTGGACATTTTCACCGCCTGGTGATTAATTTATGAATTCTTGAAAGGTGGAGGCTGCGCTCAATCACAGGTTTAAAACCTTCATGTTTTCCCCCTCTCTCTCTGATACACACACTTTCTCACTCTATTTGTCTCTGTTTTTTTTTTTTTTGTTTTTTTTTGTCAGTTTAAAGCATCCTAAGGTTTTGAATCGATTTGGTCCTAGAATAAACACGGTTTAATATTTATATCACAAAACTTTGATTATAATAGCTGAAGATGCCAAAACCAATATATTCTCTTATCATGGTTTGTAGATCTTGAAAACTTAAAATAATGCTTAAGAATTAACAAACTCTCTCTCTCTCTCTCCCTCTCCCTCCCTCCCTCCCTCCCTCCCTCCCTCCCTCCATCCCCCCTTTCTCTCTCTCTCTGTCTCTCTCTCTCTCTGTCTCTCTCTCTCTCTCCCTCTCTCTCTCTCTCCCTCCCTCCCTCCCTCTCCCTCCCTCTCCCTCCCTCTCCCTCCCTCTCCCTCTCCATCCCCCCTTTCTCTCTCTCTCTCTCTCTCCCTCCCTCTCCCTCTCCCTCTCCCTCTCCATCCCCCCTTTCTCTCTCTCTCTCTCTCTCTCTCTCTCTCTCTCTCTCTCCCTCTCCCCCCTCTCCCTCCCTCCCTCTCTGTCTCTCTCACTCCAGGTCCACATCTGATTAGTGTCTATTAAAGATCAGAGGGGTGAGGAGGAAGTGCCCTGCTGATCTGGGTGCTTAGTGCTGTGTTATCTTTGGATGAGTTTGGCCGCCCCGCTGGCACACCACAGTGCCTTATTACTGTGTTACAGAGTATATTGGAGCACCCTCAGAACAGGTTGGTTTTGAACTGAAGCAACATGGGTTATCTACTCTTAATGGGGGAAAGCATTTACTTTAATTATGGATAATTAATTTGGGAATAAATGTGGTAATTCCCACAGTGTCATGCAATGTGATTACTTTTGCATGATGGTGTAAAAAGTAAAGGAAATTCACTGAAAGAAAAATCAATTACAATGCATATGAAGGAATGGAGGTAGATGAACAGGGTGTGAAAAGGCAACATGAGAGCGACATTAATTCAAATAACACACTGCTCTATCAAGAGAGATTTGAGCTTGTCGAGTTTTAAGAATTCCTGCAGTTTGTTCCATTTGTGTTGTGCGTTGCACTTGGGAATTATTTGCATATCATATATGTAACATATATTCACCATTTTCTTTTAAATGTATGTAGAGTTGCAGGATGCTAGACTTTCTTTGTTTCCTGACTGCAGCTAAATGTGTCTCTAAAGCATACAGCACAGTTCACAATTCAGCTGAAATTAGATTAAATTATGATAATGTCTTAAGATCAATGACATGAGCGCTCTTTTCTTCTCAGTGTGTATTTGATTTTCTGTCATTCACTCTTTTTTTGTTGTTGTTTGGAAATGAAAAGTGTTTGTTTTTCCATGTTATTACACTATTTCACTCTTACTGACATGGCATTACTTTACACTGTTGTAGAAAGTGTTCTAATTTACCCTTTAAGAAATCTTACACCACTCCAGTAAGTCCCACTAATGCCATTTAACCCTGTGTTTCCCCTTCTCTCATGCTTGGTCTCATTAGGTCAGGATTAACAGGGGATTACTGTAGCCATGGGCCACTTGCTCTTTAACACTAATATCTCGAAGAGATGCTTCATAATTTCATTTTGAACGCCTGAAATGACTTGAAACAGGCGGGGGTATGTGGGCCTTGGCAGCTAATCAAAGAAAATAACTCGGGGATGGCTTTGATAGGGGAGCACTTTCCACCCGTGACGTAGTAGAAGCCACGTTTATTTATCGTCCTCAGAGGCAGGAAATTAAAGCTGGCATGTTTAGTGTAATTGGTCATTTTGTGTTATTCCCATATCATCAAGCCTTGATAGATTAACACTACCTGTTATTGCAGAAAATGATGTCTTTTAGCCAGATGACTTGAAGGATGAAGGGTATTATTTTGTTTCCACGTTAATTATCATTTTCCTTTTTTGTCTCTTCCTCGCCTTATTTACAGCTTGGTTTCCGGGCCAGAGGTAGAGGATAGGATAGGTAGAGGGCTCACAAGGTGTGTATGAAAGAGTGTGTGTGTGTGTGTGTGTGTGTGTGTGTGTGTGTGTGTGTGTGTGTGTGTGTGTGTGTGTGTGTGTGTGTGTACATGAAAGTGTGTGTGTGTGTGTCATTGCGTGAGAGACACATCAAACTGAATTGACGAACACACGGGCCACTCGCTTCAAGGACCTGTGACAATCATAACATCAAATCTGAGAATTCTATCACACACACACACACACACACACACACACACACATAGTCTGTCACAGAGGCTCAGGATCCTGTTCTCAGGAAACCTTTTGGTGCTGTTGTAGGTCTAGTTGCAGCAGCAGCTGTTGCTGTTTGTGCTGTTGTTTTGGGTGAGATCTGTATCTGAAAAGAACTGAGCAACCTCCACAAAATGTCTGTGATTGATCACTGTATTCTGCCATCACATTCTGTCACCTTATTCGCTCGGCGCAAATCAAAACACTTTGCTTTCAAAATTCTCAAATATGGAGAACAGTGTCGGGAAGTAAATTGGCATCTTTTTGGTTTGTTTGTGTGCTGTGTAACTCTACCTAACAGCCACCAGGCCACAAGACAACAGAGGAGTGATTTCAGTTACACATCTGAAGTCAAGCAGCGATATAACACTGCCTGCCAAAATGACACTCAAGTGAGCTGTAATGACTACGTTGTTTTTACTGCCTCTCTCTCCACCCTTCTTCTAAGCAGCAGGCAAACACACCATCGTAAGCTAGCGGCACACCGAAGTCTGTGTGCTCTGAGAACTTAAGGAGTTTTGAAAGTTAAAAGAGGGCTTTTCTTCTCCCTGATCCTGTTGTGATGTTTCCCTGGCTGTCTTTTGTGTTGGAGTGCACTAGACGATGCTATTATGTTAGAGGTAAAGTAATATGACTGTGACAGGCTTCAGTATCCATTTGAAAAGCGCGTTTGGAAGACAGCCTCGTGTAGTGCAACGCCTCCCTTTAAGAAATGCACTTTTCCCTCATGCACACTTTCAAGAATCTTGTTAAACACAAAAGGAGCAGCACCTGCTTCTGTGGGACGAAGTGGGGGGAAAAAGAGAAAGGAGAAAATAACTTTCAAAAAATATATTATAAATGTGCTTGCCAGGTATATGAATGTCGAGTTGAATTTGGTGCAAAGCCTGAAACAGTGCAGTTAAAGAGCTTAAAGGCTGACCTTGAAAAGTCTGCCGTCAGAATCGTGTTAGTAGACCTGCTTCTCGCCTGTCAAGGTACGGTAGAATCACGACATTGTTTATTCACTTTGATTTGTCAGGGATGCATGCAAGAGTATTGACAAAAGATCTCTCCTCGCTGCACCTCCTGCCTGTGTATCCCTTCTGTGTTTTCATTTCGCCTTGGCTGTGCCATGTGAGCCAGTCGTGCCCGTGCACGGGCCCTTATTGATGTCCCCCCCTAATTGTGTACCTCTGCTAGTGCCACTTAGGGACACATTGATGAAATGTTTTTTTAAGGGTCAACACCGCCCATTAGAATGAGCGCTGACATAGGCTAAGGCGTTTGTCATGCGTGTCACACACCACTCTCTCTTCCAGCCCTGCCTCCCCCCCATGTGCTCTCCATGTGGGGGAGGGAGGGTGCTTGGCGGTGGCGGTGGTGGTGAAGGGGTTGATGGGGGGTGCTGTCCATACGGGGGCTGTGGTCCTCTCAGTGTGGCACATCAAACTCTATAAAGGGAATCATTTATGTGCCACTCCCTATTACTGAACAGCATGGAGACAGCTAATGAGGGCCAAGGCAAAAGGAATATATCCACCACTTTGCTGTTAGACAGACACTGGCAGGGAAAGAAAACCAGGAGTCTTCAGGGAATCATTGTTTTCAGGAAAAAAAGGGAAGAACAAAAGGAGTATGTGTGTCTGCGTGTGTGTGCGTGCGTGCGTGTGTGTGTGTGTTTTTCTCACATCCGCTTCATCTATCAGTTTATTTTTTTATTTCTTTACCCACTAGCGTTGTGCTCAAGCTATGGTAACAGCTTCAGGTGAGGATCCTGCAAAACACACACCGTTTTGCGCGTTCTGCGTGTGCGTTTCTTTTTTTCTTTCCCCCCAGTGATGAATTATGTGTCTAAATATGTGTGTGTTAACGTCTACATAGACGTATACCATGGGTGCGTGTGTGCTAATGGACACCAAGGTATAACCATGTATGTTTGCAGTGCATGTGTACACGTGCACATGTACGTGTACGTGAGTTCACACACGCACAAAGGGGTCTAGTGGTGCTGATAAAAAGGTAGCTGTGACATTTCCAATTTGCCATGCACCAGCCCACTCCATTTTCTTCCCTGCTGCCTCTTACATGGTAGAGTAAGCCTCTAGGATTGACAATAATTACAGCCTGCATAAAATGAAGAGGGTAATATGAACACAGCTTTGCCATAATTGCCTTTTCATTATTTGCTAACAGTGAGCTATTCAGTCATAAGAAAGAGATTGCATAGTAATTGGCTGACAATGGGAGGCTGAGGCTCTGTTCAGAGGCTGTGGTAATTTTTGTGTTGCTGTGAAGGTTTTTTGAGGGGCTTTTTTTATTTAAAATCTGAAGCATTAAACTGTAATTTAAAACTACAATTTCCAGCATGAATGAAAATCTGGGTATTAACATGAGCTCCTATTTAGAGTGGAACATCCTATTAGCAGTATTAGCACTATTTGGTAACTTTCCATATGGGCCGCCTCTCAGCCCAAATGGGATTTGAGACAGCTTTGTTTCTCTCTCAGTCAGTCTCACACATCAACAACACAGGGTTGTTTACACTGGTGGAAATTTCCTGTGTAACGGGTGTATAGGCAAGTGTGTTTGTGGTAATTGAGGGTTGGGAAAAAGTTTGACAGTCTGTGGCATACAAACACACACTCAATCAGAACCGGCCTGCATGTGCTCAAGACACACACTGCACAAGCGCACATCATCACGTGCACAGGATACACACATTACAATGTGGCTCGGTTGTGTTTTCATCGAGGAATAAGTGAACAGCGATTTGTTAATACGAGAGGCCCGTACTTTTGCAAAACAAAGATATTTGTGCCATGCATCCGATCATGCTTTTCAAAGCAATCCATCTCGTATGTGACATCACAAAGGGTTTGCTGCGTTGCAACGGCAGTCCTGATGTTAATTTGGCTAAACAGGATTTTGAGGTTATGCCTGGGCCTCTGGAGATGCTGCTACAATATGATGTCAAGGACGATGAAACGAGACAAGCAGAGTATGCTGCGTGTGTGTGTGTGTGTGTGTGTGTGTGTGTGTGTGTGTGTGTGTGTGTGTGTGTGTGTGTGTGTGTGTGTGTGTGTGTGGAGAGACACAGGTCACCAGTGATCCTTTATACACATGGAGCCTTTCTCACATATCAGTAAGAATTCAGGTCGTCTCACATTGTTCTTGTCCTGTTCTAATAACTGTATTTTGGCATTTACTGGCGCACACACACACACACACACACACACACACACACACACACACACACACACACACACACACACACACACACACACACACACACTTTGAATGTGTTTCAGTGAGTGGGAATCATTATTTTTTCCTGTAACTCACCTTCCAGGTGTGGCGGGGTAATCTTGAAATGTATCCCTTTGCCAATTACTTGCTAGAAATGTCACCAATAACATAATTCTGTTGAGAATAGAAACTAATTACTTTTTTCTACTTACAAAAGCCAAACAATGAGCTGCAATGCACGCGCTGACTTGAACTGTTATTGTTTGCCATTATTTGAAGATGTATATAATGATATTTGCATCTGGTCACATGTTCAAATAATCAGTGATTTCAATATATTCCACTTTATACACATTCAATATTGAAGTGCTATAATGATTAAAGTTTTCATTTTATTTTATTTTTTTTTTAAGCCAGATTCTCATACTTAGGGCAGTCCAGTTACATATCATGTGTTACTAATTAACCTGTCCCTGTCCACACAGAGGACAGACATGCATGTCAGCAGGCTTTTAGCACATTGTTGCTAAATGGACAGGAGGAAAATTCATGATGCTGCTGTGGAAAGAAAGAAAGGGAGAGAGACCCAGTCTGTTTGGTTTTGGATCTGAAAGACTGAAATTCCTGTGAAATGGTCGTTTGTGGCTGAGCCAGGTTGATCCTGCCTATTCTTTATTTGGAACAAGCCTAGTTGGCTCGAGACAACTCAACGCTCCTCTCCCTCTCCTCTTTATAGACGTCTCCTCTCACTCAGACCTTATTCTTCACTGTAGCTAACAAACCCTCCAGTCAATCAATATTTATCTTATATAGTGTGCCGCTCCTCAGTAGCCATAATCGTTTAGCTCAAGTGCTTGCATGAGTGAGAAATAAATTACATTTACAGTGCTATCATTGAGGGCCTGATGTTTCCCAGGCATTAGCGGATATTTAGAGATGGCCAAACGTGGTAGGACATTAAAGAACAAGGCTGGAGGAGATTGATTAGATGAGCAAACAATGGGCCAAGCAGCTGTAGAGAGTAAGTGGAGGTTAATATGATTGCTGAACTGAAGAATTATCCATCTAAGTCACTTAAGCTAATATTGATGCTTAAGTTTTTATTTTAGTTCAAAATAAGTGGTGTAATTCACTCAGGGTGGCGTCCAGCCCAGTTCAGCCTCCAGAATTGTTTTTTAAATGCGCTCAGTTTTTCATAAAGTGATATGAACTTGATTCCAATGCAGCAATCTGACACATTTAAAGACACATTTGCTTGTTTTCTGACAAATGACCGAAACAAAAAAAAAGATTTGAATTTGATGGTGAAAATTATTTTTGCAATTGGAGAATTCTGCAAAGAAGTGACACCGTTTGAAAACAAGTGGGAGTATAGTTGACTTTTGTACTTTATCTAAAGATCAGCATCAGATTTAAAGGGATGGGTGTGATGGATCACATCGCATCCTGATGCCAGTAACTTTGCATGTCCATCCACTAGGTCTCTCCAGTCAGACTCTGTCTGTGCATGATACTTCTCTTCCCCCCATGATCATAGCCATGGTACAGCAGCCAGCCAGGTGCTCTGCGTGTTTGAGGTGCACATTGGTGTCATAATTATCTAACACAACGGGGTTGCTGCTCTTATTAGTAATTAGCTCCTACCAGAACTGATTGGTATGGGTTCCTCCGCTCATCCCTTTTAATGTTTAAACATTTACTTTGTGCTTGAAGGATTTGTTTGTATATATCTTGTGTGTGATGAGCGCTTTTCAAGTAATTGGCTCCTAGGGGACAACACTTTCTAACAGTTAAAGAATAATTACAGCCCTATGAAATGTTAAACTGCCCCGACTGTCTTTTCGCAGGGGCTTAATTGCGTGCAACAAGTAAGGCAGGCTTTTCATTTTGTTCCATCACAGGAACGGACTGAACTCTCATGGAAACACACAGAAATTTTGTCGAGTCGTAAATAGCTTCTCATATGGTAATTTTGTAGGACACCAAAGCAGTTTGAAAGGCGCAGCTCTCATTGAAAGCGATGCCCGTAGCTTGTTTTTTTTTTTTTCCTTTTTTTTTAATGTTGTGGAAAGGGGAAGCGAGGGCTTGGTGTCTGTGTTTTTATGCTCTAATGGACTTTTGCATATATTCATTTTTAAGAGTCTCCTTAAAGAGGGAGAGACAGCATAAAATACCTAAAACTGGGCTTTTGCTGCCCGTGGATGTGAGGTTGGAAGGGTTTGTTTATATCTGTCCATTGTTGGTACTTGGAAAATATACATTTCCACTACACAATATAAATGTTTTATGAATAGAGCTACTGATTTATGATCCTGGTTGTTTAAAAAAAACATTCATTTTTCAAATGACAAATAACAATGAAATATCCATTTAGCCAGTTTTATTTCCTTGTATAAATATTATGAACAGTAAGTGAAGTCCTGTGAAAAGCTGTATGATGTGTGTGTGTGTGTGTGTGTGTGTGTGTGTGTGTGTGTGTGTGTGTGTGTGTGTGTGTGTGTGTGTGTGTGTGTGTGTGAGTGAGAGAGAGAGAGATGTACTTGCATGCATGCTTGTGCCAGTATCTTTCTGGGTTTTTTTTTTTTTTTTCAAACTTTATATGATACATCTGCTAAATGTTTGTTTGTTAACACATTTTTCATTAAAATGAAGACAACAGTGGGGGAAAAATGGTAAATTGGACCACGAATATTACTCTAGTATTATCATGTGGGATATTCACGGTACGAAATGAATGATGTCGTTCTTCTGAGCCCCAAGGGTGGAATAGGTCAGCCCATAGGTGATATTTTCACACTTCCATAAAGTGGAGATTATTCAGATAAGCTGTCAGTTCACAGCAACAATGAATACGAATTGAGCCATATATTTTCATATATTGTGTGATTGTGCATTCCATATGTAAGTACTGCCATACCCTGAACCCTATATTTTGACTGTACATTGGATGTAAGTATCAGCATTGCTTGAATGTCAGTCCAAGAAACTTACAAGTCGAAATGTAATGACCAAAAACATTTTTTTCCTATTACACTGCGCATATGCATAGACACACCTCTGCCCTCCATGTGCACTACACCAACATGCTGTCGCCATGTTTGAATACTTTCTTTTCCATACACTTGTGTCACTCCACATGCTAATGATTTAATGTTTGGTATGTGTTTATGTTTTCCCCACTGTGTGCTGAAATAGTGTGTTTTATTGATTTTGATCCAGCGGGTTCCTGGCTAAATGCACCATTGATTTAAGAGGAGTGGATGGGCGTTGCGGTCTGCATGCCTCGCATTCCTTCCTGAAATACAGCCCTGCTTCGGTCCTTGCTGGGGAGGCGATGCAGGTCTTACTACAGATAAACTGCAGGATTTGGGTCGAGCAGGTTGGAGCAGACTGACCCTCTCATATGGTCTTCATCGTGCCTCATCCCCCCGCTTGTTATAGGTACCCTGCTGTTCTTTGCTGCGGCTGATGAGTGTTGGATTAGGTTTGCCTTACAGGTATCCATCATCTCTCAGCTCCTAATAACCCAGTGTGACTAAAGCCATTCCCTTTTCCTTTCCCCAGCTGGATTGCCAGAATAATATAATGCATTCAAGTGAATTGCATTGGGCTCAGTTTGGCAGTGCTGGCATGCATTGTGCCCAGTGGGCCCTTTGTAAATAAAATGTTATTACACGCCTGGATATTTCATGCCCTGTGTGCACACAGGGCTCACTGGTGCCATACTTCCACAAGATCACACGCAGATGTTAATCAGAGATTAACACACACTCAACACAGGACTCAATCAGCCTCTGAATTGCCATGCTTCCTAACACACTGATTAAGAGAAGAGCCTACCATGCAGAACTCTCCTGTAGCTTTTTACTCAAGGATCTTAGGTGCTGATAATTATTTTCTTAATTAGTGGATAGGCGTATGATGCACTGAGGTATGTGTTGTACTGATGCAGATGTGATGTTCCGGAAACATTTTATATGTTTAATTTTCTCCCCTTCTGGTATTTTCCTGCTTGTTTAATTATGGAGGTGTATGGAAGCGAGAAAGATGAGCCATATTCACTGTTCTGACTGCCACAGTCAAAGAAATATGCAATCAGACTAAAAACTTAATCTGCACCAGGCTGTTCTCGTCTTTGATTGAATGTCAGATTCTCCGGTGAGAGAGGAATGTGGATCGTGTTCCGTGTTTTCACACTTCTCTCGGAGTGTGCCGTCATGGCGGGCTTTTGACGGGACATCCAGGTGTGCGCTGTGCTGCCCTCCAGACCTCTGCTGGTTTTTAGTGGAGTTTGCTATGACTGATTGAAAATAACTGAACCTAGCCAAAAGAAAAAAAAAAAAAAAAAAAAAAAGCATACAAGCATGTTATTTTCAAGACAACGTACTTTGGTCTGGTGCATGTTTCGGTTTGCATGGCCCATTGGGGATGTGTATTTATGTCAGCGGTAGACATATAGTGTTTAATGTTTAATCTAACTTAATTATGAGTGTTTGTGTAACCCAGCATATATTTGGGGATTCCGTGGTGGCTGTGATGAATTTGGGAGATAGCGCTAACAGCCTGTGCCTGCTAGATTGAGCCCTATGATCCAGAGGGGAAGAAACACAGCCCATGGCTAAACAAATCCTCCTTTGTTTTGGGGTGTGCTGAGTGATCTCCATTGAGAGGAGGGGATGGGTAAACACTGCTAGCTCTATAGAGCTACACATTGTAAACACACAGCGCTCATTAACTATAATGAGATGTTATGAGGAACCCTTGAGCTCATTGTGTGGCTTCTACAGAAGAACCTGCCTGCTATTGTTGTTGTTGTTGTTTGTGCAAAGCAAATCATGGCTTTAGGTAGGAAAAAAACACTGCATTTTCACCCACTAATCATCAACGCCAAGGGAGATGATTTAGAAACACCTTGGCCTGTGATTTTTTTTTTTACTCACTCTTACCTTTCATGCCCTGTGTTTGCCTCTTTCTGCAGGTCTGCATGTTTAACGTGTGTTACTATGTGTTTCCATGGCCTTCAAACGCCTGAGCCGCACCACCTACCTCTACCTGTGCGATCACATAGACGGTGTTGCCGCTGCGGTGCTGCTACTGCCAGCTCAGTTGTTCTACATTGAATTTGCCTTTGATAATGCCCATCAATAATAGTGTTTCCTTTGATTAGAAATATTGAACTTATATAACCGTTAGATGAAAGGTGTAATGTTGCTGCTAAGAGGCAGGACTCAGCCGTACTTGGTGTGGTCCTGAAAGCGCAGCGCAGTGCTGTGGTTAAGCGCATCTCCTCCTCTCTGTAAAGCTTAGCTTTTTAATGAAGAGGACACTAGGTTCATGCTGGGTTACTGTGACCTTTCTCTGGGTTTCACCCACTGTGGCATTCCAGGCAGTCCTGCCCACTTTCCCATTTCCTTAAAATCTGTAGTCTTTACTCCGTGGATGTGAGCTTACAGTACAGTCGCACTGAGCCGCCTATCCAGCATGCTCTCCTTCATGTGTCATTTGAGGCAGCGCCGGGGCCACAGCCATGCAGCACTGCTCTGCATTCCTAGCCTAATTACAAAAGTGCCATCGGATGCCGGCAATGTAATGGGGAGGGTAGGAGTCTAACATGCATGGCTAGCATAGACTCTTTGACGACAATGAGTGGCTTCACCTCGGCTGTTAATTGCCCCCCGCTCGGGTCCCTCGCTCCCAGTTCCGGATCCTCTCCTGCCTTTTCTTCCCTTTTCGTCTCCCTGCTGATTGGGAGCGATCTGAATTGGCTGACAGTTGGCTGAGATTTCTCAGCCACATGCAGCCTGACACCCCTAATTAGATGCTCCTATATGGCGGTTTACATTAGACAAACATTTGCGCAGGCCATGGGAGATGCCAGCTTTTGTTTGGAGACTTACACACACACACACACACACACACACACACACACACACACACACACACACACACACACACACACACACACACACACACACACACACACACACACACACACACACACACACAATCTCGCTGGAGAAATGGATGAGTTTGCTCATTTGTGCTTGTTTCCAGACTTTGTGTGTGTTGTGTGTCTGTCTGAACCATAGCATGGATTTGGATAACTGTGCAGATAATGAATTTTAAATCCTATCCCAGAGATGGCACATTGGTAAGAAACCCTTAAAGTTAATTTGCTTCCTGAAAATCATTAACATATTCCTAGTTATTGGCATAAGGGCTGTTGAGAAGCTTTACTGGTTGGTTTTGTTTTGTGCCTACAGCTTGCCAGCAGCAGAGTATGGATTCCCAGCTACTGTCTGCCCTTTCTCTCTTGCTGTAGAGATGCTCACTTGATAAGCGTCCTGCAACGATATGCTTAACACCAATGCAGACATATTTCCATCAGGCCTGCCTTTTAATTTTCAGAATAAAAGCCACCCCTTCACACCCCTTCCACTTATCAGCTCCATGATCACTGGCCCTTTCAAGCCAACAAACCAGGTTTCAAATGGCCTGTTCAGTCTCTGACAAGATGTAGCTCATTTCCCTCACAGACCCACAGCAAGGTCACCAATCTTTTAGATTCATTCTGTGGGAGGAAGAAAGAGAGGAGGGGAAGGGGAGGGAGCCACAGAACAAGGCCTTGTCCTCTGCCTGGAGGTCATTCCAAAAGCCAGTCATCATATTCAGCTGGATAAGGGAATTGGAGAGATAAGTGTGTGTGTGTGTGTGTGTGTGTGTGTGTGTGTGTGTGTGTGTGTGTGTGTGTGTGTGTGTGTGTGTGTGTGTGTGTGTGTGTGTGTGTGTGTGTGTGTGTGTGTGTGTGTGTGTGTGTCTACTTAACGTATACATACTATATAGTATACAAATATACAAATGTCTGTGTGTATGTTTGTTATATGTATGTACTTGAGTCCACAAAGATGTGCACGTCTTGCACATATTTGTGTTGTGTCTATAGGTGTGTGTGTGTGTGTGTGTGTGTGTGTGTGTGTGTGTGTGTGTGTGTGTGTGTGTGTGTGTGTGTGGGCTGTAGACCTGATGGAAAGGTAGTACATCATTACCATATCCCCACCGTTGGCTATTCTGGGGGATTTTCTGTAATAAGAGGGCCTTTGTACTTTTGCCTGTCCTCTTGTGTGGCTGCTGGGCTTGTCAGCCTGATAGTTTAATCAGCCAACCTGTCATAACCAGTGCGGGAGTGGGACTTTGCCCTGTAAATGCAGATTTATATCTAAGTTACATCATTGAATTACATTTTCTGTCTAAATAGCAGAGAAGCTGGTTGAGGGATGTAATAAAGCTAATCTACATACAGCCCTGGGTGGATAATCACATCTAATAAGTGGGACTCACGCCCCTATTAGCAGGGAAACGATGGGGGGAGGACGGAGGACAATTCAAGGAGTCAGCTGTGCTTGCTAATTATCTCTTTGCAGTCCTGATGCCTGTGTGTGTTTGTGTGAGTGCTGTTGTGACATGTGAGTGTGTGGATATAGATTCTCGTGCCCGTGCAGCAGGTCTACTTGCTCTGCAGACCCTCGGTGCGTTTGTCAGAGTGTTTTGGATCAATGCCTGTGTGTGTATTGCTAGTTATATCACAAATCACATGCATCTCCTATGGAAGATGCACTGGCATTCAGCTTTACCTGTTTTACCTTTTTTAAAAATCTTACAAATCATGACGTGTGATTTAAGAAATTGGTGAATGTGAAGTGCTAAGGATGGTCGTTTTGCACGTGTGGCACCAGGAGGGATCCTGCACTGTGACAGCCACAGTGTGCTTGAACTACACAGTTGTCAGCATGCTGCCCTGCGCTTGGCAAAAGTACATTAGCTTTTTCGTGTTAAGCCATTCTCACAATCTCAGTTCCCTTTGCTCGTGCTCAATGCTCTGACAGGGAGGCAGAGAAGAGGGGGAGACTTTCAATTTGAGGCTTCAGGGTTTGTGTCCAAACCCTCTGTGGTTTGGCTAAATTATAAGCGTACATGCCTAATAACTAGTCTATCCAGGCCCTGCCAGAGGCTGCATCCCAAAAATAAGCCCTGACACATTAAGAAAAATGCCATCTGCTTTGAATGATGGCAATTCCTGGCCTCTGTGTCTTCTCCTTGTGTGGGTGGAGGCCCCGAGGTGACAACCTCAACACCTCTCCTCCTTAATCTGCCTGTTCCTCTGACCCCCGGCGCTACCCTGCGCTGTGGCCCTCTGGGCACCATTATCCAAAACCAAGGCCCAGTGTCAGACTGGACCCTGTAGCCATGTGTCCTCTCGCCTCACTTCAAAGGAATGATTAGTGACAAATATGTAGGTATGACTTGCTGGAGATGCAGCAAGTCACAGCAAACCATCACACATTTTTGTTTAGATCTGCAGAGGGAGTGAGAAAATATCAGAGGTCTCAGTGAAGAGGCAGTCAGGCTCTTCTCTGCTCCCCTAGGTGGAGCTGCTGAGAGTGTACCAAGAAGTACATCCTCTGTTGATCCCCCTCCTCTGCCACCACTCTCCTCCTCTGATGGCAGCTCCCTCACATCACAGTACACACAGCAATCAATATATTGGTCAGTCGATAATTGATACTTTCTCTCAAGGTTTTAAAATTGTTTCACCATGACAGCCAAGAGAGGCGACAGTGAATTTCTGAATTTCTGAACTTATATAAAAGGAAGTGTAATCACATGCAGCCTTGTCTATGGAGCGATTAGACGCTGTATCTCCTTGACATTTGATTTACATATGATATTGCACCTGGTTCACTTTGAAACAGAATTATTCAGAGCACTGCTCACATCATTTTACATTAATGAAAATATAATATGAAATTAATGAAGCATTAGCCATTTATGACTTTTACACCTTACATATTAATACTACACCACATGTAAAAGTTGACTTTGTAATTGCTGGACAAGTATTTCCTACATGATCATCAGCCCGTGCAGGACTAGACCTTTTAATCATAGCTTCTTTCGAGTCCTCATCAATTATTGATTGCTGTGTTAAATGCCTGTATTTTCACCTCTACTTAAAGCCACTCCCTCATCATGTGGGGAGAGAGAAAGAGAGCAGGAACCGAAAACAACAGGTTATGACATTTAACACAGCCTTGTGCAGAGCCTTGGTTTAAAATGACATGTTTGGGTGAAATTCACAAAGACATTATCATCATCTCCCCTAACTGTGCAATCTTGGGGCTCCTGCGTGTACTGCTGTGTGCCACTGGCTGTTGTTAGCCAAGCGGTTAAATGAACGTTGTTTTACCCTGATTGAACTGTCTGCGCAGTGCGGAGCAGTAAGGCCGCACAGCCAGCCTATTTAGAGGGAGGCTGAGCCTGTCTCGCTGTCGCTGCACGCCAAAGTATTACCTCCCTAACTGGAGACTCCTGTTTCACCAGAGAGCTATCACATTTCATAACATGGAAAAATAACACTTTAGCAGGGGGGTCAGGTGGGGAAATGGCACCTCTAAATGAGGGTTAAGGCCATATCATTGTCTTCTCTGGCGGAGCCACCCCCGCCTCCAATAATTCTGCTGACCTTCGGTGCCATGCGGCTGGTTCGACATGGAAGGGTGAGCTGCCGGGGAGACGATCCTTTTCACGCAGCCCGTTCCCCTCAAAATGGCTTTTTCTTCTCCCAGACAATCATCTGATACGGAGGCTGAATGAAATCACAGATTACATAAGAAAGGTCCTCTCTCTGCTGCCGATAAGGGCTGCACCTGAAGTGACTGCTCTCACCGCTCTCCTCTCATCTTCCTCTCCCTCATCTTCCTTCCTCTCTGTGCTTATCTGCTCTTTTCTCCTCGCCTCGTTCCGGTACTCTCTCTCTTTTTTCCTTTAAAACCTGAGCTCTTGATTTAAAATATGTCGATTGCGGTTGGCAGAGCAGATTAATATGTAAATGTCTGTAAGCTTTTTAATTATATAAGATTAACTGTATTGTGGTATAATACTTGAGTGAGGTGGCAAATTTTACAAAGTCTATTGTCGTTTCTCGGGTACGTAATGCTCAATTTTTCTCATACCTTTTGACTTAATGTTTCCACTTCTATATCTTATTTCTGTAATATAGGGACATCATCAGAGGAAATATTTCCCCACTGCGGCACATGCCAAATTGAACTAAGTATTAAATAAAGAATGATATCCATTATACATTTGAGGATGAAAAATAATACTTTATTTCCCTTGTGTACATGCACTATATATGAGAAGAGAGAAGAGTTCTATTGATCTTGGGTTTCATTAGGTGAAAATGCCTCCCCCGGTGTACAACAGCAACTTTTCAAGCCCATTGGAGTCTGGGTAAACCTATAAGAGGGACACTTTGAAAATATATTCCCCCACCTGAGAAATTCTTCAAACAAGGCCCAAGGAATGTAAATGAAGTGTTGTCTGTGGTGGAGGGATTGTAATAGATTCAGAGGCATCCACAGCAATGAGGGTAGCTAGACAGAGCTTAATCAAACACGCACACACACATGCTCGCTCTGACACACACACACACACACAAACACGCTCACATGCACAGACGTTTAATAGTGTGAAAAGTGGTGGGACAGATGGCAGATGCCAAAACGAGGTTCATCTCAATCTGCTTGGACTCTGCATCAGGAAGAGAGAAGAGCGCCACACTGTGGAGCGGAGGGATAGTATGGGAAGCAGAGCAAATCGAAAGCATTGATGAATATGGTAATCTTTGAAATCACATCATTGTAAGAGTTCATCAAACACTGTTCGTGCAGTCGTATTGTTCAGCTTCAAAAATAAAAAAATAAAAAGCCTGGTACGCACACATGAACTTTACCGTCGACTTCATTTCTCTCTCATTCCCAGCACTTCTCTCTGTCTGCCTCTTACAGCAGAGGCAGAGATGAGGCTGGAGGGCAGAGACTAGGTTTAAATCAGTAATCAGTAATTAAACTTGAACATGGACCTGATGGTTTCCCTTCATGTCCCGAGGATCTACTCAGTAAAATTAAATATTTTAGTACTGAGGGGTATGTCACTAAATCCATCAGGAATGGAAATTGGCTTAAAGCTGTTACATAGATTATCCAAATGCAGTTTTGTCTCTATTTTTTTTTTTTTTAATATTGTTTTGCTTTAAGTTAATGCTAATAATAATCGTTAGAAATGAAAATATTACAATAGATTAGCATAGATTAAAACACGTCAAAGTAATGGGTATATGACTGAGGGCTGTGTGATCACAGACTTGTGAAGTATGGATAAGAAAAAATATTTTTGATTCAACTGCAAGCAAAGGAACATTTTTACAATGATGTTTTGGGGGCGGGAGCACGAGTTGTTGCAGTTTTCCTTGTTGTGATTAATCGGATATATTTACATCACAATCTTGAAAGACTTATTTATGCACCGAGTTTGTGGTTTCAAGTGTTTGCGAGATAAGAGGAGGAAGCCAGGTCTTGTCAATGGCAGTACTTATCTGGGGAAGAAGTGAGAGGCAGATTGCATTTCAATCCACATGTATTATCTTAGACGCTTTGAGGTATTTTGTATAAGAGCAACTTAGCTACTTAAGAATGCTTTCAGTGTTCATCTGGGGATGCACTTCAGAAAGTTTTCTGAAAACAAACATCTGCATGGATTAAAAAATTAAAAGATTTCTTGGGAGAAGTGACCTGAATATATAATCTACAAACAATACTTCCCAACAATTTCATTTATTTACTCACAACACAGGGATCTGATTGGCTCCTATAAATACAAATTGTAAAGTAAACTACTTTACGCTGCAATGGCAGCTGCTCAAAATGAACCCTGTCCCATATAGCTTAAAGGTTCACTTTTCCTCACTCTTTGTGTTAGAAAATGTCTAAATCAGGCGTTGTTATCTTAAGCAGCTCTTCCTGATTACAGAATGAGTTTGTGAAACTCTTTCCAACTTATTTAGTCTGATTTGTTTATCTCTGAGTAAGGGGGGTAATTTTTTTCCGATAAGTATTCCCCTGTTGAAATCCTCTTTAATTCATTGGTTAAAAAGCACAAAGGAATGCAGAGGGCTCTAATGCCGGCACAAACCCAGGCGACGGCAGAGTGCACATCCAAGACAATCCCAGTGCTACCTGTGCCATGAAGATTAGACCATTGTATGGGGGGAATGTTATCGTCTGCGTGCCAAGCACCGACTGTGCACTGTAAAAGTCGCCAGTAAGGTGCTTAAGATATGCAGTTTTGTCCCAGGATTTATTGATACTGTTACAGGAAAAAAAGGTGACCCGGTATCTTGGATATAGTCTTCACCCGAGCCCCTTTGTGGTTTTTATGCTCATATATATATTTTTACTCCTCCTCAGCAATGTTTGGGGACAGTATCATATTCGGCGAAGGCCTGACACTGTTCACTGGTTAAAGTTTATCTGTATTCTACAGAGATCAGGAGCCTCAGCTCAGCGCTTTGCAAGTTGAGTGCTGCTGCCAGAGGAAGTGCAGGACTCAAGGAACCATGAACATCCCTCAGCCCCCCAATCATGTAGTCCCTGAAACTGCTAAACCTCATCTGACTGCCACCACCACCAGCACTACTGCCTGGACTGAGTCATGCCGCTGTAAATCCATATGAACTAACAGAAAATCAAGTTAAAAGACTTTGAACTTAGTATGTAAAAACACAATGCACTAAAAGTAATGGCTTGGGAGACCATGAAAAAGCATTATGATCATATAACAATAGTCATATATCTCAAGCAGACCTTATTAAAAAGACAAACAACCATGTGAAACGAGCCTGGAGCCCTGGAGCCATCTGTAGACCATTGAGTGGACTCTGGACACCACGGCCCCTGAGGCTGCTGGGACTGGTGAGAGCAATAAACAAATGAGGAGAATGGGAGTGGAGTGGCAGAACGTTGTGTATCAGAGCTCTGCTGTGTCGGCACTCTGATTTCGTTTGTGCTATTACATAATTAAATTTGGACTTGGATCATGCTTTTTAAGAGATTATGTGAGCATATGTTGCTTGAACATGTGCCAGCCTGTGAAATGGGCCTCCTTTCATGAGCACTGTATTAGGTTTAGAGAGTTTATTGAAAATCAGAATTAGTTCGCTGCCAACAGTTAATGAATTGGTGTTATGATCTTGGTCCAAAGGATGCTAGCGTGCTATAAGTTAGACTTGACGTCAGAATAAAGGAGAAAGAAGTCTGCTCAACAAAGATTATAAATTAAAATTTTTACTTTGCTCCAGTAAAGAAATTTATATACTGCAGCTTCAAATAAACTGTACAGTGTGTTGCACTAAATACAATATGGTGGCTGTCTTTTATTTTTGTGTATAGTTTATTACATTGGTGCTAAACAAAGCAATTCAGATAATGTTATTTACTAGTCATGAATCACAGAAAATGTCTATATTTAACACACACACACACACACACACACACACACACACTCTGAAAGCAGAGTCAGTTGGTTTTAACAGTCCGCTCACCCTAATATTAAAACACCAAGTGCCTCTAACACTGTGTATTCACTGGAAACTGCATTGGCAAAATATCTTTAAAAGAAAAATGTTTCTGAGAGTTTTTATTTCTTTATTTAGTCTTTTATAAATAAAATCTGATTTTTAGTGCTTTTATTTTACTCACAGAAAAAAAAAAACCTCATCCAAACTGCGTGCTTCTGTTGCCATTTTTTGCTTGTTCCCCCCTCATGTCTCCAGCACCATGCATCACTTCCGTCTTCTCCCTCGTCCACTTCTCCCTCCAGCTCTCCCTGTTGTGCATTCATCAGGATGGGAATGGACAAGCCAGTTGGCTTCACTTAAAGAGACACACATATCAGGGTGCTCCCCCTTTGCATCTGTCATTTTCCCTTCGGTTGAAACATGGCCCCTGTCAGTGCACTGGCTGAATATATCACTCTCTCTCTCTCTCTCTCTCTCTCTCTCTCTCTCTCTCTCTCTCTCTCTCCTCTCTCTCTCTCTCTCTCTCTCTCTCTCTCTCTCTCTCTCTCTCTCTCTCTGCCTGCCTCTGCTGTCTCTGCTACCATGCGGCTGTGCAGGTCCGTAAAGGTTTAAGCGGTTATACCACTCATTATTGGCTGTTAAATCTGGTGATGGTCGTAAAGGCCCTGCCTGTTCCCCCGTGCCTCAGAGGTCAGCTGATGGCCTGCTTTATGAGCTTGCAACGCCGTGCATCACTGCTGGGCGGCCGTTTCATTCACACCCCCTCCCCATCCACGCTCCATCCCAGAGGCGGGACGTTGGACAGTTAGGCCTCCATCTATTTGTCCCTGTATGCAGGTTTAACCTGAGCAGCCTCCAAAGTTCCATATTACTCCTCGGAGGCTGGAAAGCCCTTTGTGATTTGTGGCTCCAGGTTATACGAAGTGACTAGAGTTGCATGGTCCACGAAGTGAAAGCAACCGTCATCCTGGGGATGGCAAGAGCAATTCAGCAAATTTATAGCACATTTCAAGAAATTGTCATTTTTTACAGTCCCATAAGCGCGAGAGTGAGTTACTCGCACTCGTAAGTTGTGTCGTTTTCCCATGCCGTTTGTTGGAGTGAAATTCCCCAGATTATCATTGAGTCTCAAAAAGTGAATGACATCAATTTTATTTGACTTGTTTAAAGGCCTTTCCCTCATAATAAGCATTGTTATATGAGACTACTGCTCTAAACCGCTGTGCCACATCAGTTATGACTCAAGGAGAGGAGAGGACAACTTCTATCATTATCACTGGTTTTATTGAACACTCATTCATCACATTGACACATTATTCTCTGTAAAAGCGATGAAAGTTTTCAAATAGAATAGAAGGTGGTCAGAGTCACAGGGCCAACGAAACAGCCATTTTATTTTTTATTTAAGAAATCCGTTTACTCGTGTGAACCTCTGTTCTTTTAAAGGAAAGTCACATTTAATGGAGCCTCCACCAATAAGGGACATTGTTCTTGCTGTAGCTACCGTGTGTGCTAATAATTCATTGGCCTGCCTATTATTATTTCTCCTACAATGGGAGACAGGAAAGAGAAGAGAAGCCAGGAGTGCGAGGAAGCACGCCTCACTCGCCTCTTGCTCAAGGACTGCTGCTCTGGAGCCAAAGACACTTGGATGTTTCACTCTTTTCTACCCTCTTCTTTCTTAAAGGGCTGTTTTTTGGAGAGCTGCACACAGGCGTGCTGTCTTTACTGTGAAGTGCAGCCCCTTTATTACCAGGCCTCTGGTGACCTCACCCTGCTGAATGAAGTCATTGACTGAACTGCAGGAAGACAAACCAGCGTTCCGGGGAATTAATCAGGTCCATCAGCGGCAGAGCTGCTGGGCGCTGGATGGCCACGTTGGCTCAGTTGGCTCTGCTGCCCCAGGGAGTGATGCAGGGTAGTTACCGAGTTGACAGCTAGCTGATAGCCCTGCGTCCTTCATATTACGAGCACATCAAAGGCAGGCCTCCTGGATAAAGCGTTTGGGGTTGAGGAGTGGAGAATGAGGCCTCTCGCCACTGCTTGGATGAGTGCAGCATGACCTCATCCCTAACATACTCAGCCAGACTAGAGATGATGGAGGGGACCGAGGGGCCATTGGGAAGGGAGCAATTTGGATGTTTAGCCACTTGAAACTCAGTTTTCTAAACATGTCTTTTCCCCGTGGTGGATAAAATAATAATAATGATAATCATCCTCCCCCCTCTGCTCTCACTTTTTCCTCTCTCGCTGTCATTTGTGTCTCCTCTGTTGTGTTCCAGCCTGTCTATGTAATTTGCCTTGCATGATGGCATGCTGCTCTGTCCAAAAATAAAGAGAAGACCCCCTTTAGACATCACCAATTAGAGAGACAATTAGACTGAGCCAAACCACTCTAGGGCTGTGGAGCACTCACAAGGCTGTCCTGCCTGCCTCGTCTGACTTTGTGCAGCAGTGTCTGTTTCGTAGTGCTAATGCTCATTGTAGCATGTTTATTATTTTCGCTCACTTTGTGTCTGTCGGTGTGTGGGCGTGTACAGACTTTGAGCTTGACACTGGGATTTCCTGTGTTTAAGTGTAGGAAGGTCAGGAGCAGAAGTAAGGTGTTGTTTCAGGCCACTTTATGTGGAGCACAACAGTGAAAAGCTAGTGAGCCCCTTGTCACAGATGAAGAGCCATTAGCTCGCCAGCCCGTGCTTTGTTATGCTAACAGTTCAGCACTCTATGCAGAAAATGACCCCTTTTTACCCTTTTTGAGCAAAATAGACTTTATTTTATCATTTTATTGCCGTCTTTCTTGTCTGCGATAGGCAGTCATTTGGTGATGTTTGATGGTGCGAGCATGTTTGTGTGTGCCTGAAGAGAGGCGGGGGTGTTTCACGTCTGAATTCCTGAGCTGTGTGAAAAGGATCGCTTTCTTTGGGGCTGAATTTAATGAGATGATCAATGACCCTCAAGATTCGCATTCACAACAGGGAGAGAAAAAGAATGAAGGAGCTGAAGACTCAATAGGTTTACTGCGATTGTATGTCAGCTGTGGTCCCCCTTTGAAAATGTGAATTGTTTTTGAAACATGAAATCCTTCTTTTTGATTGCCGAGGGTTGGGTTTCCTTTGATGTAGCTGAGGCAGACAGAAACAGGTCTAGGATTCTTTTTCAAGTTAGTTTCTGTATTAGATGAGACATTGGTCAACGATAACTACGAGAGACTGATTAGACAACGGCGGTTCTTATTCATGTTGCTGGGGTACAAGGGTCATGGTAAGAGGGTCATTCCACCAACAGCAAATGGACTTGGATGTCTTAGCATAGTACAATGCTGTCGGACAATTTGTTCTGACTGATTTCAACTAATTGTACTCACCTTCCCCTCTCCTTCCCTTTGAACTGTAAAGGTAAGAAGGGAATGGGAGAGGTAGGCTTGAAACAGTACTGACAGATAGGACTGTGTTCTCACTTTGAATTATGGAGCACACAGGTGGATGTCAGAATGTATCGCTTTTGAGATCATACAGCTCTAATTTTTACGCACAGTATGGGTGTACATGTTGTGTTGTGCATATAAATTAGCCCGCTTTCTGTATTAATTATCATATGTGATGTCAGGTTATCTGTTTACATTGATGTTAGCGTAACAAGTATTTGTTGTCCATATAAACACAATGTGAGAACACTTTGCGCGCTTGTGTAAACCCGGTCGCCTGCTTCATTGTGCGTGCACATATTCGCATACTGTATAGCTATGTAGTACGTGTGCACATCAGTGTGGGTCACATGTCAAGACGGAGGAAGGACATTGTCCTCTGGTATGTTTTGCTGTGCCCTCTTCCTTAATTTGCCTATTGTGAGTGTGAAGGGGAGCCAGGGAGATGACATCATGCAGCAGGCAGTGTTTGAAGTGCCAGTCCTGAAGGAACCACTTATAGCAATTAGGATATCCTTGAACAAGCGTTTGCGAAACATTGGCTGGTTTTTGGCATTTGCCTCCCGTTCCTGCCTACTAACTAGCGAGGTTTGATCTCCCATAATTATCTACCCACCGGCTCCTCACTCCTGACAGCTCTCTCCCTGGAGAGGGCTGAATGCCGGGGCTACTCACTGATTGCATCAAAGTGTCAGAAATTGCAACATCAAAAATAATAACTGATATTCCGGCGGCAGGCTGCTCTTTGAATATTTCCTTTAAAACGCTCTCTAATTTGTGTCTCGCATGGTGCCAATGTGTGTGTGACTGTGAGGGCTTAAAGCAAATAAAAGCAGGGGAAGTGCATTCATTATTGAACCTCTATTTACATATGGCAGACTATTCTGTCTGAACTGGCATAAAATAGATGTGCGTTGAATCTGGTGCTGCTTTACACCATCCCGCACTTCTTTCAGCACTTGCTCAGCATCTGTCCCTTTTGCCTCCGTTTTCCTGACTTTGAAATTTTTCTGCAGTGCCCTACAATACATTTCTGGCATCAACATCTTAAATGTCCCATCAGCAGAACTAACAAAAAGAGGCTGGGTGGTGCAGTGGTGAGAGTGACCATCCCTCCGCTAAAGCTTAACACATCTGACGCAGACAACTGTGTGTGAGAAGTAGTGTAGCAGAACATTATTGCATCTAGAAATAAAGTTGCTCTGTTGGAAATTGTTTAATTGTAAAAATGTGAAATCAGAGGATTGAAATGGCCAAATTTCGCCGTCTGTGTCTTCTCACATTTGCCCACCGGTTAAATAAAGCAGAACAAAACAACTTTAGGCATAATGAATGAAAAACAGACATTAGATGAAAACTCGGTGGAAAGTTTTTCCCATTTGAAGCTGAGTCACAGCCATCTGCATCGAAGAAAAATCTCAAGGCCCTTATTTTGTTCACCACTAAAATGCTGTTGGTAGCATGACCAGCACTGCACTGTCCTCAGATAATGCTCACAGAAATGTGAGCCGCTGTGCTGGCAAACACATAAATATTCTGTCAGGCAGTGTGTCCAGAGGGTCCACTTGCAGCAATGTTAGCGGGCTCTTTGAGGGTGACATCCATATTTCAACACCTATCTTGACTTCCCTGACCTTGCCGAGTTACGCATTAATAACACATTTATAATACATAATCTCTTTCTTGTTCTTAGCGTGTACATTTTTTTGTTCAGCACTGATAGCATTCGTTTTTAATTGTGGACATCAGAGGAATAATTTGCAATGTCTCGCACGCTTTAGTGTTTCACTAAAGACCATTTGCATCACCTGCCCAGTGTCTATGGATAGGGCTTAGCCTTGCTAGTGGTGAGTATTACTTCAATGAATTGAAGGGGACAATTGTGTGTTAAAGCAATGAATTGAAATAGACAGTCAGCCAAGGTTTTTGCAAGGATGAAATTAAAATCAGCGCAGCGGCGAATGGGGCTGCTTTACCAGAATAAATTAATGCCAGAGGAGAGGGGAGAGGCAGGTTTGCTTTGCAATGACAAATGTTGATTTCCCCCGAGGTATTTAAAGTGATTTGACCCAGTCATTCTTTTAAATCACAGACAGGAGATGATAAATGTGCTACTAATGAGGCCTCTGCATTTTATCTCTCACTCTCCCTCCTGCAGGATTGCCCAGGCTCTTAGAGGTGCCTGCTATGCCTTCACATGCTTCTAAAAGCACCCTTAGCCTGACTAAATCCCAACAATGCAGATCACAGTATAAAAAAACATCCACTGGTATCTTTTACATGCTGTGAAAGATTGTCAGAAAATTAAAATCAAACACGCCATCACATTGTTCTGCAAATGCACCTTTTTAAAAGCCACACTAATCTGAAAAAGAGTCAGTGAAATTCAACCCTGTCAGCGTTTGTAGACATTATGATAATCTTCCTACCAAGGTCCCTGTTTTTTTTTTTTTTCTTTTAACTGTCTCTTCCCTCCGTCTAAAAGGTAAGCACTTTGCCTATATACACATGACAAAAACCAGAGCTGCAGGAGCTGTTAACAGCACGGTTCTCATTATCCGCGGCATTGAGCATGTTGTGGAAGGAGACGAAGGCTCTTTTCAGGTGCAGATGTAGAGCATCATTGATAGGGTGTGCTGCTTTACTCCTTTACAGTCGGCCTCTGATCAATCAGTGCTGACAGGGCAGGGGCTTTGTGTGCCACATAGCGGGACAAATGTCTGTGAGGGAGTGGGGCACACCTGAAAAGAGGAAGCAGCACATGGCACCCAGCCCCACGCCTGCAGATTAGCCCCAGCCCGCTTTGATGGATTAGCATGTAGAAAAATTGCTTGATTATTGATATGAAAATGTTGCGGGTGGTGTGTGTGTGTGTGTGTGTGTGATTATCTACCTCACTTTCCCTTCTCTCACCTGCCCCCCCCCCCCCCCCCCCCCCCTTATCCCCACTCTCAGAGAAAAGAGTGGTACAAAGGAAAGACGAGGACATGGGGAGGAGACAGAGTGAGCCTGGGCTCTCACCAGGAGAGACATATTCAGCTGCCCTTCATGAAATATTGTTCATCATCATATTAACAGGGCTGAACGTGGAGAGATAAGGCCTGTCTAAAAAAGTAAGCAGAATGTCCCTGTGAGATATTTCAATCCCCCCCCCCCCATTCCTTATTCATTCATTCAGAGTGAATATGAAATGTAGCAGGACCTTTTTTGAGCCAGCCCGAGAAAATGATGACATAATCACCTCCCCTTTAACTGCTTGATTTGTCAATCCCTCACAATCCTGTGCTGCTGTACTGCACGTCTCCAGCATCCCTTTACTGTCAAATATTACCCTCAGTGACAGAGCAAGGCCTGGCATTTGCATAGTTCTGAATTATGTTGATGTTACATTATTAGATATAACACATGCAAAAATGTGCCAAATTATAGCACTTAAAATGCACATATAAAAGGGCTCGGTTAGCAGCCTGTGCTTTGACTTGAAACTAATCAGCGCCAGAGAGTGGCACCAGGTAAATGCAGAAAGCAGTAAAAAAAGGTATTGCATCCCACCAGTGGTGCAGGGCTGAGGCTGAAAACTGAATGAAGATTCCGCTTCAGGGCTCTGGGGTTTATTACCCCGTCCTACTGAAGCACAGGGTGCAGTTCTCTTAAATGTGACTGACATAATTATGACGAACCCTCTATCAGTAAAGAATACAAGATGGCAAGTAAAACTAGTTGTGTACATCATTTTTCCAAAGCCAACTGATGCAGGTTAAATCAAAAAAAGCGTAGCCTTTGTGACATTTGCATATTTAACTAACTAACTGTACTCTCAGACACTATGCATGAGTGGGAAAAAAGGAATTTATCACAGCTATTCCCTATTTAAACATCTTCTTTATATTGACTTTCTCCCAGTGCAGCTCTCCGAACAGAGCATGTTACCAGAACTCCAGCAGTGTAAGGATCATTTTTTTACAAATCTATCCACTTATTAGCTATAGAAGTTGCTCTGAATTAAACCATTGACCAAATAGCATGGTAGTTTGAGCTGAGAGGTGCATTAAACAGATCCCACATTTAGCGTGGACAGCGCATGGACGTATGAGCTGAGATCTGGAGGTCAACGCAGGTGATCGTTGTCCCACAACTATCAGGCGCTGCCAATCTCTGACAGCCAGAGGATGAGGATGAGGGATTTGTGGGAGCCATGGATTAGCTTCATAGTTACTGCTGTTCTGATCACAGGAAGTCGGGCCCTGTCTGTTAAATGTCATCCGTGACCGGCGGACGGGACGCCGCTCTCTCACGGCCCGGACCCATTATTGCAGACGGAGGCCTCTCGGAGGAGCGGTCCCTGACTAATGGAAACAGTGTGTGCACAGTCTGAACTCCAGAACTCCAGTGACAAACACAAGTAACGCAAAAAGCGTGTGTTTTACAACCCCCCAGTAAAGGTCCAGTCGTAAACTGAGAATTTACGCCCTTCATTAGTGGTAATACAATGCACATAACTCTAACGTATAACAATTGGGATAGCTATAAAGTAACCATTTTATACCTTCTCAAATCTGTGACTTGTAGGTGACCCTGGTAGAGGCAATGTTAGGGCAGGCAGATTTACAATGACTGCATATTCCCTCTGATAGGCCTCTGCGTTTTTAGGGAATTAAAGGTGCCAAAATACAAAATGACTTAAATAACAATTTTATGTACCCCATCAGAAATATTAGTCTCCAAAGCATAATTTACAACTTGTAACTTGAGTTTTTTGTTCAAGGAGATTTCACATTGATTCATGTCTAACTTTGGTTTTATCACCAGCTGGGGAAGGACAGAAACCCACCTCTGTTTTCCTGGTTGTTCCTTATTCTAAAAGCCTCACCCAGTCGGTCCATTAAGATGACATATGTGGTGTAAAATTAGCTCAGGTAAAGGTATTCAAAATTAACAGACTGTTCATAGAACTCAGTATCGGGTCATTTTCTCTAGAGACTTGGTAGTGGGTGTGCGAGGCCTTTTGTTTAACTGTGACCACATCTTCAGAAAAAAAGCTGCAATTCATCAAAGTGGGCATGTTTTGTGCACACCCTCAGTGGAAAAAATTGCAGCTCTGCTATATCAGTAACTGCAAAGAGCGCATAGCAGGCGGGAGGAGCTGAAGGCCCATTGTCTTTCAGCGTTGTCAAATGAATTTTATACTTTAAGCCTTTGCTACAGTAAGTGTTTGTTTGCTTGAGGCACGGAACTGTAGCTGTGAATGAAACAGTGGAAGTGCTCAGGCTGCAGTCCATTCTTCTTGTGTGCAGCATGACATAGTGAGTCACCTGACTGCCATCAGTGTCAAAAGGTGGCACACGCTCAGCGGGGGATCCTGAGTGGAGGCCATTGATGAGATGAAACAGGTTGACTTCTCCCTCGGTCTGAAGTGGAATGAAAAACAAATGTCATGGAGGGTGACAGAGAGCGTCTGTGTCTTATCAGCCCGGCCAATGTGAGTGATGGCTCTTATCTGGCCCCCTGCTCCATGGCTGTTTATTATCCCAAGGTGGCAGGGTGGTGCTGGGAAGAGAAGACGACTGGGAGCCCCTTCGTGATCCATCACTCCGGAGGTCTCCTTCCCCTCTTATCTGACCGCTACATGGATAACTGCAGCTCTTGTTTACAGACGCCAGCCCATTTGAATGAGTAGCAGGCACAGGAAACGATTCCTTTGCTCTCTTTATCAGTCCAGGTGAGTTATAGGGAGGATGGAGTGTGCCACATCATTTTTTTTGCACAGCCAGACATGCACATACACATACACACAAGAAAGGACAGGCCAGCATGCACACAAACACTTATGTGCACCAGTATGCACACGCACACATGCATAAACGCATGTTATTCTGTGTGAAATAAATGGAGGTTGAAGGGAAAAAAGACGAAAGATGGTGAATGCAAGGCAGTGCTGCACACACTAGAGGATACACTTGTGTGTGGCCCAGTTTATCTTTTTTCATGAATTACATTCATTTCTGTTATCATGTTTTTTTTCCTGGTTATCTGAGCCAGCATGTGTTGTCAGTGTGTACAAGAATGAGAGCTGATATGAGAAAAAGAAATGATCTACGCCTGTGGTGGTCAGTGGGTACTCTATTGAGGTTATAGCATTACAGAGCATCATTTCCTGAATAGGAAGTGTCGTTCCTATATTTACTTGTGTTTTTGAAAGGAAAACCTCAATAAAGATGGCTATTTTTTCACTTGTTCCATTTCCTTTAGCCATCTCTGTTGGGATATTCCTGGTGCTCCCTGGCAGGGCAGAATGTGTGGGTTTCCATTTCAAACAGAGCTCTCATGTCCATCACATCACCAGGGGTCTCTCCTAAAATACATACCTTCTGTCAAAGCTCGGGGATAGAGGGTGGATGGAATGGAGCAAAGGCAGGAGGGAGGGAAAGAAGTGAGGCGGCAGTGTTTAAGGCTACCGGTCGCCCATTCCCCCGGGGTCCTGAGGCAGGCAGGCTTTCTCCTCAGATCCAAGTTAGCTTTCAGTGAAGCTGAAATAACTAGTGTTTGTTTGAATGTACAGAAGAGGAGATGGGGCCCGGAGGCCGCCGCCTGTGAACCGACACAGTAAACCCCAGTAAAATCTCTCCTTCCGCCCACCCCAACAACTTATAGTGAAACGACGTAGCTTGCGCACACTTCGGTTTTAGCTTCGCAGATCCAACAAACCAGAACATCATGAAAGATGCTAATTGCAAACCAAAGACAGGTGGCCATCATGAGGTGGGAGTGGGAACTGCCAAACTGCCAGAGTCGGGAGGGGGGAGCAGGAGGGGCCAAGAGGAATGTAAACATAAAATCCTGTGCTCTCATTAAAGAGTTGTGAAAAAGGCCTTGAGCTCAGTGCAGCATGCCAGGCTGTGCCAGTGGAGATGCCATTCTAAAGACGAACAGGACTCTGTAGACACTGACCAAGTCACCGACTGAGACTGGACTAAAAAAAAAAGGGGGTAATAAGAAAGATGGCAGGGGTTACAGTAATGCCCTCATCATATGTAATGAGTCTACGTGCCTTCTCACTAGATCTAGAGTCTATGTTTATCCTTTCTGTGTGCCAATAGGAAGACCCCACCATACTGTTACTGAATAGCCGCATCAAAAATTGCCATTAGATGTTCTGTTGTATTGCCAAATGCTGTGAAAAGTGTAGATAAAAGTTCACAGGTTATTGGAACCTGCCCCTGCCTATAGACCTGACCGATTACCAGAAGCTGTGGAGCAGATTTCCTTCTTTGGAAACATAAAATCGTCTACCACGTCCTCTGAACCTGCCCCTACTGTCTGATTAAGGCCTGAAGTTTGGTCATGTAATATTTGGAGATAAATCAGAGCAGTAGTTTTAATCTTCTGGGAGTACAAGATGGTCAGGCCTTAAAACAGAGGTCTTCTAATCAATGCCGGAAAGGAAAGATAATTTGAAAGTAATGTATTTGCTACGATGTTAATTGTTTTGATCCATTAAAACACACCCAGGTTGTGAGCCATGGAGATTAAAGCAAATGCTGATGTGCACTGCAGCTAACAGAGCTGCCTGCAGGCTGGGGTTTATGTTTGAGGTTACGTGGTAGAGTCAAAACACAACTCAGAGCTCATTCTTCCCACTCCAAGACTAAGAAAAAGCCAAATGCCTCGGCCTGATGCTTACCAGAGCGTGGTCTGTTGTTTCTCCCATGTCTGAAGCCTACACTCACACACACACACACACACACACACACAGTCATACAGCACAGAGACATGCTGCATAATGTGTGTGTGTCCAGTCCGACATTGGACAGTTTTCTAAATCAGTCTTTATTACCGTGTCATCAGAATTAATGAAGAAATAACATAATGAAGAAATAACCTTTCCATATTTCTTTCCTCTGTTTATATTCAACCAAATCCTGCTAATGCAAAAGCTTAGTGCCACCAAATTGTAATTTATTGTAATTTGTCTTTGATTAATTTGTAGCGTAAAAGCAGCATTTATAAACAGGCATGATCCACCTCAACTTAATAGTGTTCAATTAATCACTGGCTGGGCCCAGTTGCCACCAAAATAATGGCAATTAAATAAGGCGACGCTTATAGCAGAGCAGATTACCAAGTATTTATAAATGTCATTGGTTAGCCCATAATACACAGTGACAGGGAAACATGCGCTAGACCCAGCAGTGTCTGCTCCTATGTAATGCAACAAATGTCCCATCCCCATAGCAAAGGGGCTATGAATAACTGTGATAATCACTGCACAATGGCTTCATTTATCAATGTATGAGGAGCGCAAACGTTGGGGCGATTAGACTGCCTCTTTATTTTCTGTAGTGAAGGTTTGTTTTTGCTGGAGCGTCCGACTGGCGCGTCTGCAGAATGATGTCACAGGTGACTCCTCAGCTGTCTGGCTGTGTGTTTTTGTATCGTCTCTGACACACAAGGAGCGGAACGAGTCCGTGTGAATATGTACATGAGTTTGACTGAGAGTGAAAATGATTACCACAGTGCCAGTGGCAATGTTTTCACAGTCCACACCAGCAGCGCCTGCCCTGCCCTGCCATGATGAAGCTATATTATCCTCAGACAAAAGTGTGGAGCTGCAATAATACCACATGCTTTTCTTGTAGCTTTAATATTCTAAGATTTGTCTAAGATCATTAAACAAAGAAATGAACTCAAGATGTAGTGATCCGTAGATAATTAAATATTACAATCACAAAGGTTTTTAGAAAAAGCTGCAATTCAGCATTAACCGAGTCAATTATTTGAGTGTTTAAAATTCATAAAAGTACAATAACAAAATGAAGTCCCAGAAAAGTTTGTAAAATGAGTGCAGTGGGAGTTGTTAAACTTCTAAAGGAATGAAAAAAATGATGCCACTACATAAAAGTGCTGTACGTACAAAGGAAAAGAAAGCTTATCAAAGAATACAAGTGAGTGCGATGTAAATGTCTTCAGAGAATCCAATTATTACAGCGGCTCAGCGAACATGAATGCAAGTTCAAATTTAATGACCACGTATGCAGTCACAACACTCTCCTTTTTGTTTAGTGTTGAAAATATGTGCATTTTATACTCAATTCTGGCTTCAGCTCTCTGCCTTTAAAAAAGCTTTTATTATTTCTTTATGCTTTTGTTTGTTTGTTTGTTTGTTTTGGAATGATTCATGACGATTCTTACACACATTTCATTTCACTCTTTGTCTGCTGTCATTTCTTCTCCCGCTACAACCGTCCTTTTATATAGATGTTTAAATTTGAACCTGCTTCACGCAAAAGTGACCCTTGCAAATTGAGCGAACCTTAGTAAATCCACTGGAATTTGCAATTAACCACACTTGTTATGTCTCCCTCCCTTATTTGCGTGTGTCATATGAGACACAGACAGCATTTATTTTAGTGCATCTGTCCCTCTGTGTCCATCATATTTGACTCACATCTGAAAAATGAGAAATCAAAACTAAATTAAATGGAAATTTGAGGTACTTTTCTTGATTTTTTAAGTTTTCCGCTGCAGTTAGTACCCCCTCCATCAAGGTGGGATTCTCAGCCAAACGTCACAGCGATGCCGGAATGAAAGGCCTGTCGTGAGATCATCTAGACAAAAACATAACAGCAATGGAGGATATCGAAGGGATGCTGTTTTTGATTCTTGGTATGTGGCTGTCACAAGGAGACAAAAAGGCTAAAGGCAGTAAGACAAAAAACAGGAGAGTCTTTGAAATTATACATCAGAGCGCAGACGATGAGACGACTCTAGTTGCTCCATGTTGCCTAAGTGATGACTCTAGTGATGATTCTTTCTGACCACTCAGTGGTCTGCGGTGTTTTCCCTCCAATTTTTGGTATCGACTCAGCTCGCTTGGAACCTCAACGGAGGTGATACCAAAAAAAAAGTTCTAGGTACCATGTGCTATTCAAAACTTTTGCAAATGGAAAACAGAAAACAAAAAACAAAAAAAACTGTTCCAAGCGAGTCGAGCCGAGCCAAGCTAAGCTAAGCCGTACCATGCAGGTGCAGTTATTTAGCTATTTTATTTGAGGTTCAAAGTTCATTCTTGTCTCTGCAAACAGCAGTTGACAAACTAGTCTCACCCCAAGGTCCATTTTGGAGGATGCTCTGGAGCTTTTGACCAGATAACCAGAGTCCTCTTTAGCTGCTGGAGTCGCCAGTCAGTCGTTACGTAACTGTGGACGCTCAAACCTTCCATGACTGAGCGTCTTTGGGACTCATCCAGGGTGACCTAAAAGTTGAAATTATTGTTTACTTAAGCTTTTCTTTTTTATCAACCTGGTCGAACTTCAAGGTATAATTTTTTTTAATTTTCTTTCTCACGTAAGAAAGTGACGATGTTTTGACAAGAAAAGTGCTTAATTATGGATTATGGCTATGACTGGGCACTCTGTAACTCTCCTGACATCCCTGACCTGCTGCACTGAGTACCATTCTGGTGATACACTGAAGGCTTCCTGTTTTCAAAACTGAATCATGGATTCTGAGGCTCATTGGATTGCTACTAGATATTGTAATTATAGAGTACTTACTGAAATGTATTCTGATTTCATGCACCTCTTCTTACGAAGGAAAAATCTCTGACCTAGTGTGGACAATACTGTTAGGAGACATATTTTAGGAACATTGTTTGCTTAGGTGCTTCAGTTTTGACATATATAATTGTTTCCATTATCCACCTCTCATGGGATATGACTGCAAACTGCTTTATGTACCTAAAAAGTAAATGGAAAAGGTAAATATAAATGGTTGCAGTCAGAGTGAAGGGTGTGTCCAGAGTGTGTCAGAGTTTGTGCGGTCAGCTGGGTGACAAACAGCTTCCCGGCATTGTTGGCATAAGAGAAAGTCATCACACACATTTTGATATGAAAGTAAGGTTTGGGAACAATACTAACAGACACTAAGAATAGCATGGGTGTTGGAAAGAGATGACTCCCATCCTGTGGGAAAAATACAGCTTTATTTAGATGTGGTTGGTGGACCTTAATTTGATATGGAGTTGTTAAGATGTCATCCTTTTTACTATTCATCTGTTGTGTATTAGTTACACATTTGCACTGTGTGCAATGCTAACATGTAAATTGGTGTAAACAGCTGATGAGAAGACAGATGAGCTATGGGAATTTGATCTCTGTGTTGGTCGAGGTGGGGTTGGCTGCGCTGTCCTATCTGAGTAAAAAGTGTGAGATGGATAGGTTGTCAAACGCAAAAAAAAGAGAGACAGCAGTGGAGCGGAGACTGCTCAGTGGGGATGTGAGAGGAAGGAGGTAGTGGTGGAGCTGACCACCGTTGGGACCGGAGAAAGGTCATGGTGAAATGGAAACTGATTCTCCACCCTGGCTCCCTGGGAAATATCCAGTAACTCTGCCTTTCTTTCCCCCTGCACGACAGCGTTGCACTGCCTCCACAACGTGAACTGTGTTTAGCCCAGACCAGCCCGGGCTGAGCGAAGGAGAGAGCAGGTCACCAAATCTGTTGGGGTACATCCTTTAACTTAACAAAAGGAGGGGCTGTGTTAGGGTGGGAGTGCAGTTGCAGAGCAAAGTGATCATTTCTGACAGCCTTTAAGCTACAAATCCTGACTCTACCAGAGGTTCTGACCTGAGCTGCGTGATAGGAATGCAGTGTTCCGCCTGTGATGGCCCGATTTCCTGCTCACCTCTTCGAAATGCGTGCAGGGTTGGTTTCAGCAGAACCTTCACATCAATTACCCCAAAGGAAACCAACCTGCGGCCTGACATTCTGGGTGAGGGGAAATATTTATTGTTAGGACATGCAGTAAGAGCAAAAAAATATACGAGGAGCAGAGCTACGGTTAGTAACGCTGTGTTATGTGTGTCAAAGTGCGTGAGATGAGGATAACTAGCTTCCTGTTTGTATTTCTTTCTTTATTTCAGCAGTTAAATACACACTTTCTGTGCACTTTGACATGACTGGTCAGTCTCCGATCTCAGCTATTAAACTGCACAGTGCTATCAAACTGTTCTTGATAACGATGACATCTTCTTGTCACATATCCACCAGGAATACTCAGACTACTTTTTTGTTCTAATCAGTAATGTAATGCATTAGTTTTGCAAGTCAAGTCAGTTATTTGAGCTCCATTTTCAAATAAGCAACCCGTTTTTGTTCCTTTTCTCACCTCAAAAAACAGAAACACAAAATCGTCAATGCATTTGCACTGTGTCTGTTTTTTTTCCTGCCTCTTGGGCATAGCTGTGTACTTTTGAAAGGTATCCAACCGTATGTTTGTCAGTGCACATGTGTAGCTTAGCTAGCGAGATGGTGGAGTGGACAGCCTTTACTTAGTGGATGTATTTGCATTATTTTGAGTTTGTGGGTGAAAGGGACAAGAACATCACAGTGAAATGCAAATCTGATTAGAGTCTGTCAGCTGCGAAGAGCTTGTCTTCAAATTTGAAGAAGCACCTAAGGTGGCCGATAAGGGTAAACATGCTGCAAAAGGCCAAAAGGTTTCCATTAGGAGAAACATGCTGCAGCTTCAGAAACTGTCAATTCAAAAACACGTATACGAAAATCCAAAACAAATACAACAAGAAAAATGTGCTGCAAAGAGCCAAAACAAATGCATTAAAAGCAACCACACTGCAAATACAGAAAATTATGCAAACTCAAAAAACACAAACAACAAATGCAAAGGGAAAAACCTGCATTCACAGACAACACAATGGTTTTTCGTATGTGTTTTTGAATTGACATTGTTTCTAAAGATGCAGCATTTTTCTCCTGATGGAAATTGTTTTGAGGTTTTGCTGTGTGTTTGCCCTTGTTGGCCACCGGAAGCACCTGCAGGCTAAGCACAGCTACACAACACTCATTTTCCCTCAGTTTCTGTTTACCTCCATGTACTTTTTTCTTTGCAGTTGAACTGTAAAATAAATGTACATTTTGTATGAAATATATTCAGCACTGGGTCTCTCTTCATTTTATTATTATGTGTAATCAAACATAATTGTTAATAAAGAGCTATAAAGGGAATATTGTGTCTGCTAGCCAGTGGAGTTGCAGGTTATGGGCTGGAGACTAGACTATGCAAGACGGTAGAGTCAATACCTTCAACAGTACAGCAGGCCTGGAACAATAAAATCAACACGCGCAAGCAATCGCAGAGGGGTTTTCATTTTTCGTAATGCAAAGGCGAGTACTTTTATCAGTGGCTAAAGTAACGTTACCCAACACTGGTCGTTTTCCTCTCTTCTTAAAATAAAATTCAAAAGATATACCTCAAGAAATGTAACTTGTCTTCTCATATTGAAAATGTCGGTAGTTTCACTAAACCTCTTTCATTTGAAATCCGCCTGCACCGTGTGACGATGTGCCGGTCTGCTGCTGACCACTCAAAACCTTGCTACCTGTGACACCGATCAGCAGCTTCACAGTCATCCTCACCTTCTGTCTTTTCAAGCTGACACACAACTCTGGCCCACACATACTGTTCTCTGTTAAAATATTAAGGACTGTTCACAACACATTCGAGCCCCCCAATACACTAGACCACTTAACTACGCTCAGCATGAACACTTTCCCTTTCACTTTTGCTCGGTGAACAATCATGCTCGGTGGCCATGTGGCGTCCTTACCCATGAGTAAACGACACAACTTTGAAACGCTACAAGCAATGTCAGCTTTGTCCTCCTCTCAGCCCTCGAATGCACACACTTGGGAGGGCAAGTAACGCAAGACAGACTGTAGGGCCAGCGGTAGAGAATTCAGTGAACTGTACCCGAGGCGAGATTACTTTGTGAGACATTTAAAGGTGTACCCTTTAGAGTTACAGTGGTGTGGTAAATAGCCATCATAATGTGGAGTGTTTAACAGAATTGCTTCTCATTTTCACTTTCACGGATGGTTTGCGGATCTCCTGCAGCTGAGAGTGCCCCTTTGTCAGATGTTAATCAGTGATCGGGATTGTTTTGGGGACGTAAAATATTGTTAAACCAGTGTAAAGGGCAGACTCAGCCACTGCATTGCCAGATGACATGTTGCAATGATAACTTAAAATTTTTGGGGCTTTGTGAGACGTGACTTTATGTGAGTGTGACGAAGAGTTTAAAGGTGCTCGCTTTTTGTGTATAACTACAAAACAGTTTATTTTGGTTGTCAGCATATGTTTGAGTGGGCTGGGGTTTCATGGCACCACATCTGCTCTCTCTGTTCTTTTTACATACATAACATTGAACGCAACTGTAGGCTTTTCAGGGTGTATGTGCATTTGTCAGCCATTCTTTTTTCCCTCTACCTTTTCGACCCAACAATAAAAATAACATTTAGAAAGTTACCCAGCCCAAACCATTATGGGACATTTGCTGCCAACTATCCAGAAAATGTGTTTCTGGTTCCTTAGTCTATTATATGGTTTTCACCAGCAAGGGGCAGAGAGGTTGGCTGGCTTCCTGATAGAGATTTATATAGGCTTCATGGTTCTTTCTTGTGTTGGAGAGTGTGTATGTGTGCAGGGGATGTATTTGGACATGCGTATATGAACATTAAAGGTATATTTCCTTTTCCACAGGGAAAAATATGAGGTGAAGTTGTTCTTTGGCTCTGTTCCCTTATATAAAGCGATAGACTGTATGCTAGTGATAGCTTTTATTTGACTAGTGTTTTAGTTGCTGTAGCCCTGTATAGTCCCGTATTGTCCTCATTGTAACTCACAGCTAAACACTGGTGGATAAGCATTCATGGACTGTTGGATTGAAACACAGATTGCACCAGCAAGGTGTTGATAATGCTCAAGATTAATGGCTCAGCCGTGGATAATCATCCTCATCCCCCATTTTTCTTCACAGCAGTCGCAGATAGACTCGTTCAACTCCTCACACCGGTGCTCATAAGACGAGTGGAACACATGGTCTTGTCAGAGAAGACACAGTCTTGCTCAGTCATACACACACAGAGACACACACACGGATAAACAAATGCACACATCACAATCATCCAATCTCACACACACTCAAATAAACAAGGCATATGAACAAGGCCCACCAGGCTGTGTTAGGCAGAAATCAAGAGAGTCAAATGTTCACTATGAAGGAGGCACACACGCTGTGAAAGCAGCCTTCACTCAAATCTATTTCATCCTGCTGTTTCCCCGTCATCTCCATTATCCTCCCCTGTGTCGCAGATCCCTTGCACTTCTTTCGGCCTATCCCCACTTTGTGGCCATAATTCACTATGGTCTGGCTTTTTGACATGCGTGCAAATTGGCAAATTACAGGATGGCGAGCTGTCACTAGTCAGATTCATGTGGTCACAAGGGGCTTGTGGAAGGTGGGGAGTTGGGGAGGTGCTGGTGGTGGGGGCTGGGCAGAGCAAAGAGGACATTAGCCTTGCTTGTTCTGGCCTAACATTGTTAACGCTGACCGCTTGATTGACAGTCACTGCTGCCGTGATTTGAAAAGGCCTTCAGTGCTGCACTGCTTTAGGAGGCCTTCTCCCCTCCCATCCCTCCTTTGTGTCCGTTTTTCCCTTCATGTTGTTTTTCTCTCTTTGCCCCCACCACCTCATTTGCATCAGAGGCCGGGAGGTTTCATAGTGTTGGGGAGGGTAGCGGGGGACTCCCCAGCTAACCCCGCAATCCCACCTACCCACCCTTCAGCAAGCTCTCTTTGTCTCATCCGCCCAGGCCAGATCGAGGGCACAGCAGGCCTCCTGCCTGGTGCTCCTGGCTGAGATGGGGCTGGTGTATCAGGGCGGGCTGCTGGGACAACAGCATGAAGGTGTTATTGTAACTGGGCATGGCCAGGCTAAAGCAGCATCCGCATCTCTCTGTCTGGTTCATCCAGTTGATCCCCCAGGAAAGGATGTCTCACTTCAAGGGAACAGGAAGCCGCTGTGGAGGATGGGATTTCTGGGTAAATAACAAAGCTGCTGGGACAATGTCTCCTGTCCCTCGGACATGGACTGCACTGTACTGTTATAAGAAATAAATGAAAAAAAGAGAGTGGAGGCAATTCAACCTAATATTGTGCCGAGAGTTGACTAAAAATAGAGATGCAGATCAAATATGAAATCAGTAGTATTAGACTTAGACTTAGACTTAGGTAGAAGTACTCAGATCTGTGACTCAAGTAAAACAACTAATACCACAGCGTAGAATTACTCTGTTACAAGCAAAAAATACAAAAATATTAAAATCAAAATATAATTAAAGTACCCCATAAATCTAGACTTTATGTAGAATCACAACCCATTTCAGAATAACATATATTATTGGATTATAATAATTGATGCATGATGTGTTCATCTCTTTAATGTTATGAACTGGTTATAAACTGCTTATAAATCTGTGAAAATATGTCATCTTTTATTTGTTGATTAAATCTTCTGTCAATTATCTGAATCTGCAAAGTAACTAGTAACTAAAGCTGTGGAGGAGTAAAAAGTACAATATTTGCCTCTAAACTATAGCCAAGTATAAAGTAGCAAAAGATGGAAATACTCAAGAAAAGTACAAGTACCTGAAAATTGTACTTAAGTTCAATGCTTGAGTAAATGCACGTAGTTATCATTACCCCCTACTGTTAATATGAAGGGCTCTTTCTGAAATAACCACCCCCTATACATTTCAGTTGCCATGTAAACTAAAACAGAGCCGTTTCCCCTGCAGATAAATGCCCCCCTCTTGCTTTTAAGTGGTTAGAACATGATCTTAGTCTGATTAATTACACCCCTTGCTGCTTGCCCCCTCTCTCTCTGCTCTCCTGGCTAATGGCTAGTGTTTATGCTGAGAGTACAGTCGTGGTTTCAGGGGGCGGGTTGGTGGTAGCAGCGCTGAGTCCTCGCGTGAGGGGAGCAGTTTTAATTAACGTGGAGACAACACCTCTCTCCCTGCTCATCTTTCACCTGGGAGACATGGGGGAACTCTGACACCAGCCCGGCATGCCGCTGATTAAAGCGGGGCCTCATTTACCGTTGCCTGCTGTCAACAAAACACCACTAATGGCATTATGCCCAGACCTGGGGGGGCAGGGCCCAAGGACTATCCCCACCCAGGTTCAAATGAGAGAAAACAAACTTAGCCTAATCTCTGATACAGGAGCTTAATCTCTCTGTGATCTTATCTAGGAGAGGTCCCACATGTTACAGGACCCGACCCTGCTAAGGCTAGATGGACAGGGCTTAAAGCAGGTAAATGCTACCCTGCTCTCTTTGTTTGGGAAGGTTAGGTATGACTGAGTCTGTATTTAAAGGTGACTTAGTCCTCTTAGTGGTTTGGCGGAGGCCATATTCAGAAGCTCGTCACTGACCCTGCTCTGGCAGGGAAAAAGTATTTGCACTTCTTTCATCACCTGATGGATGTTGGCATGGATGTTCCTTGCATTCTGACGGTGACCTCATACATGTCCGCCTCTCTTCGTCCATCACTTCCTCTAAATATAGATGGGAGTCATTGTTCAAATAGCTCGGGTTGTCCCTTTGAAGTCCTGGCAGGACAAAGCTGCAGTGTCCTTACACGCTCAGAGAACACTCCAGCCTGGAATCTTGAACATGATGCTTGTGTCAACCAGTCCATTAACACCTCCACACTCCCTGTCCACGTGGCCTAGATGTTAAATGGATCTGTTACCTCTGACAGGTTTAATTGCAAAGCACTTTGTATACATTATGGGGAAAAATCAGAAAACAAATCAAAATGTGAAAAAGCCAGATGGATCAAATAGAAACAATTTTGTAAACAAATGTCCGAATATCTGACAGTCTTTCATTATCCCTCATCTTCTGTTAGTCCAGTTCACATTTTACAATGTTTTACTCGATGATTCTCTCTCTTTTAATGGTCTTAATAGTCTGCAGCCAGCTCTACTATTGGCACTCCCTGTGCTGTTGCCCCCATTGTACATTTTGACAAGTTACAGATTTTAACATGAGCGGAAGGGTAGTATAAAATTTAATGCTAAAAGCTAGGTCACTTCTCTTTGGTGTGCATTGTGCTTTTACAGTCTTCTTATTAGTTGCCCCAGAAAGGAAAATTTAACAGCAGCTCTTTTTTTATTGATTTATGTCAATAGCCATTAGTTTGGGCTTTGCGTTCTCTTTACCTTTAATAGAAGCATGCATTAGACTTGAAGTGCAGTAAAAGACTGGGGGTTATTAGCGTGATGATTAATTAGAAAAGTTTGTTTCTTGTAAAGTGACAACTCTTCTTTAAGCAGCCCTGTAAACTTTTATAGGACCGTACAGCTGACCTCAAATTGGAAATTTGTGTTGGAAGCAGCCTGGCTCACCATTACACCTCCTGACTGTTGTTAATTTTATATTTGTCCAATAAAAGGCAGTGGGGGTTACGGACATGCGCTGTATGCTTCCCCATGAACCCCACTCCTCCTGCGTGCCTCTCTTTCATGTGGTTGATGAGGGGCTTCCCAGTATTTTAACACAATGGCAAAGTGTATTTGGCTATAACCTTTATTTAGCAAGGAGTAGATAAAATTAGACAGATTTCTATTTACTCCACGGTATTGTCATCTACCTTTTAATGGAAATCCTTGTCTGACTCACTTCAGATGGCACTCAGCATGCACAGTGAAAGACTCAAAATGACATTAAACAAGAAATGAGGTTGCTTCTTTCTATAATTTAAGTTTGTTTTTTTTTAACAGAGTTTTCTGCTTTTAAACTGGCCCCATGACCCATTTGTTCTGGCATCAGTGTCTGTAGCCACCTTTAGTGGCACAAATAAGAATCGTATGCATCAGTACTGCTACATCCTTTACCGGACGGCCGTACTAACACAGCAGTGCTTCAGTGTGTTGGCCTTTTTCAGCTGTTTATACTGAAGTCCGCGTAACGTGAAGAGGCAGTAGAGGAAGTGCACAATGAAGCGTCTTGATTACCGCCTCAGGGAGACCAAACTGTGGAACCACTTAAAAGATAATGCCTGAATGATGTTTTTTGAACTCTGGCCGCCTATTTTGTGCGTTGAAACAATATCAGTGATGTAAAGGAAATGGGACCTGAATGGCACTGTTTACAGTTGTTGGATGTTCACACATAAGCAGCAAGTTCCAACATAAACATCCACTTAGTGCATGTAAATCTAAGGGCTATTAATATGCTCTTTTATCTTCTCTTCTGGAGAGTGGCCCTGGAGGCCTTAGGGTAATCTGGCCCTTACTGACTAGCTCTCCAATGTGCTTCTCTTCTGCCTGTTTCTTTTTAGCAGAGCCTATGCCTGTGGGCAAAGAAACTCATTACCAAGCTTTAAACACCTCCATTTCATAGTGTCTGATCATTTGCTAAAGAAAGTTTGTTTTAGTCTTGTGTTTACACCTCTATCGAGTCCACAGACTGCTGTGTATACTGTACCTGTATCCCAGACATGCTTAAACCTCACCAACCTGCCAGTGCTTCTGTTGATGTAGAGGATGGTTTCTCTGGCTCTCAGTTCGCTCTCCACCAGCCTGTCCCCTCTGTCTTGTGTTCAGGAGGACAGTGACAGTGCTCATATGGTTGCATCTCCCTTACATATTTTCCCTCTGCAGACTGATGAGTTCTGACGGAGCGAATGCCTTTGTCTCGCTCTCTCTCTCTCTCATGCAGACCCCCTTTCAACTGTTGTTTTTCTTATTCCTGTCGACAGAAAGTTGTTTTTGCTGCCTCCCTTCCCTGTGTGTCCGTGACAGGCATACTTCCTGCATTGTGTGTTTGTGTGTGTGGGGTTGTGTGCACGTGTGTGCGGGCATGCATGTATGTGTGCGTGCGTGCGTGTATATCTGTCTTTGTGTCTATGTATGTGTGAGTACTTCAGTGGAGTAGAAGCTGCTTTTATGTCAGTGCCAAGTGTGGAGAATGGTTCCGCCAGTGAAGGACAGCCTCTCGTGCTGCACTGGGCTTCCCACTCTGTTCCGAAGAGCCAAATGCCTTTATCTGATGTTGGATCTTTGTTATTTGTCCATGAAACTACAACTGAGAACATCTTATACCTGTGGGACCGGCCGAGTGATCTCCTCCATACCAGCATGTGGACATGAACATAAATGGAGCAGTTTGCTCCTTTGCCATCCTATATTGTTATTAACTTGCCGCCAGCTTCTTCCTTCAGCTGTCTTTGAAATATCAAATGTAGTTGCTCACAAAGTCTTTGTAGGATGGCCATACGGGCAATATCCTGCTCAGCCGAGGCTTGCTGGCATCATCCCAGAAGCTCAAATGTTTGTGTCACCGTGTCACACCTAAAGTGGTTCCACATTTCAGCCTGACATCCCTGAGACTCAGAGTAGCTTTGTGGCTTGTGTTCGTGGACCGGCTGCCATCTTGAGTTGTGTGTTTCAGCCACTGTCCTGTGGTTTGGTTTGGTCCCAGGTCTCAAAGCAGATGGTGGCACAGTTTAGCATGTGCAACACACTGGTGGCACCAATTTTCCTATCATAAGGTATCTAGTAAAGCGCAGGCCCTTCAGTCCTATTTTGTCACTAGGCCATTGTTGTCACACCCCTGATCTCCCACAATTAATAACACACTCACTGTCTTCCACAGTTGACCGTTGCCTCTCAATTTGATAGACTGACCTTTTGATTGATACCTATATTGACCAGTTAAGATCTTCCATTTCATTTATACAATCAACAAGACTCTGCGTTGAAAGGATGGCCTCATATCTTCTTCTGATTGAGTCATTTATAACTGCAGATGACTGGTGCCTCGTATAGCCAGTGAACCTCCGAAAACAAGGATATGCTGCTTTAGGGAGTCATTTACAGCTAAATCAAGGAAATCAGCACAAATTGATATTGCATAGAATTAAAATTATAAATATAGTGAATGGCCTCAATATAAAGATATCAAGCCTTAATATAAGTATAGAAACCCGAAGTATGAAATATAGATTAAACATAGATGCCTGAATATAAAAAAGCATGTGTAAAATATTCATTTTCTGTTGTATTGTTATCAATTTTACTGAACTTGGACTATGGTAAAGCTGCTGTGGTCCCTTTGTGTTTTCTAGCTAATAGTCATCAGCTAATAGTCATCAGCTAATAGTCATCTGCATGCATCTATTTTCAAAAACAAACAAACAAAAAAAATCTGGCAGAAATAAAAATCTTCTACTTAAAGTGTTCAGACCTTCATTACTCACTGCCAGTGATTTTAACTGCTGTGGTTAAAACTTGTGTTACCGTTCGAAAGAGACTAAAACAATGCATTCACTCCAAATGTTTCAAGAACAGCTTTTATAATCTTTGCCAAATCAGAGAGAAACATCGAAGCAACTTTTGAGGCCTTTACTGTATACATTTGTAAAGCTTTTTTTTTTAATTATTATTATTTTTTAATTAATTTTCAACTACATGCCATAATAATGTGTGGGCCTTTTATCATTGGAGAACAAAAAAAAAAACAAAACCACATCTTTCAAGTGAAACCCAGAGTGGCCATCTCAGTTAAATGTTGTTGGGCCCTAGTAAAAAGCTTGCAGTCTTATTTCTACATTGTAACTGTGCTTGTTACTTGAGATGGAAAGTACAGTCTAGCTGCCAAGGATAGATCATCCAAGAAGATGCTTTGATATCTGCTCACGCACCTTTGATGCTCACAACACTGGATGTGCGTAGATATTTACTAAATCAAAGAAAAGTTCTTTCAACAGCTGCATAGAATTTGAGATGAATGGAACCAGTTGTATATCACTGAAACTCAGTAACAACAACACCTTGAGGAAAAAGTGGTTTCCATGCCTGGTGAAATGCAATACGCAAAATGTGGCTTGTATTTAGTTTGTGTGAGGGACAAAGTAAAATAAAATAAAAGCTAAATGTAATAAAAGGAAAGAGTTTTTATTTTAACGATACTTGCAAGTTGTGCAACAATGGTGACAGAACTCCATTAAAAGTAAACTGAAGAGTTTAAAATTCAATCATTGTCAGTGCTGTACACAAGGATTAGACATGTGCTGTAGCTATTGTTTTGGTTTGATCTCAAGGTTATGTCTATATAGCACTAGAGCACCTTAGACCAAAGAATAATTAACTGTAGTTGTAATGTCAGATCTGTCACTGTATATCTTGGACACAGAGGTGAGGACGTGAGCAGAGTCGCCGACTAAATTGACAAACTACCATTTCATGGTAAGCTGGATCAGTCAGACAAGGATTTCCATTAAAAGGTAGATGACAATACCGTGCAGTAATTAGAAACCTGTCTAATTTTATCTACTCCTTGCTAAATAAAACCAAAAACACTTTGCCATTGTGTTAAAATACTAGGAAGCTCCTCATCAACCACATGAAAGAGAGGCACTCAGGAGCCTGGCTGACCCAAGAAACTCCTAAATCTGCTCACAGTAAAGGCCATGAAGAAGGATTTCAGATTCTGCTCAAAGAGATAACAGGAAACCATGTGATGATTCTGGGCCTAACCCTGACTGTTCTCAGCAAGAGAAAACTGCTGACCTCAACTGGCTATATAGTCGCCAGTGGACGAAGCTCTTTGAGGAACTAAATCCGACAGACACTTCCTCCAAAGAGGAGGTAAAGCTTGACAATTAGGGGGGGGGCCTCCCCAGCTCTCGGAGGTGGTTAAAACGCTTGACAAAAAATGAACTTCTTGTACAGGTTGTCTGGATTCACCCTTAGTGCAACACTGGTTCAGACTTCTGGTCAGGAAACCTTCTGAATGTGTCTCTCTGTAGAAGTATTCCAAGCAAAATGGGAGCAGACTTTAGAGCAGACCCTGAACATGCTGGAGGTATTATATATCCTCCCTGGCTTATGAGCTGCTGCCACCACATCAAGGGCTGAGTAAGTAGAAAAAAAAGAAGATATTAGATATATTTAATATACTGTTACTATTTATTGTACTTCTAATGATGAAAGCCATGAAAACAGAACAAGCATTCACACACAGTCAAACTCCCCATTTTTTCCCCTATCAGGATGATCGATGTCAGAATGCTAACATCGCACCTGAAATATATTATTTTTTCAGCACTTGAGTTGAAATCTTTTCAGCCACCGTACACAAGTGTTGAAAACAACCCCAGAGTGAGTTTGAGTGACAGGAGTGGCATTGGAACAGGGCTGGCTAGACAGCCCATATCCCTTTCTCAAGCTGGAAGTAGAGGCTGGCTGAAAATGGCATCTCCTAGGGAAAGCCAACAACTGGCTATCACCCTGGCCGTTTGTCTTCATCAATCAACCTGCGTTTGTTGACCAAGCAACATGATGTCACTATTAATTTCATGCATTCCCTTAATGGGGTCCAGAGGGGAGCGCTATCCTCACAGTAGGCATTTCCTGTCCTGTTGCATCGTGGAATATGTCCGCTTCCTTTTAGGAGATCAGTTGGACTTTTTCAAAGTTTTACTCCTACTCTTGTTGTTTTTTTCTCCGTCTTTTTCATCTCCCCTTCATTCCTGTCTGCTGTTTCCCCCCTCATGGTGTTATTTGCTTTGCTTTGTCATACCTCCTCTGGTTAGAAGCAGCTCCACTGTGTTTGTATCCTTGTTATGTGAGTACTTGTGATGATTTCCACTTATTTGCCGAGGTATACACTGAACTGGATGTACCGAACCTTTTGATCAAGCCTCAGATTTCATGAACAGATACTGGCGCTGTGTGCTCAGATCAGCGCATTAGCGTTTCATTTGAAAGAATGGTGTCACTGTGTTGACAAGCTCATGATAAGTTGGTGGCTTCTAAGGGAAAATGTTTAAAGCAGATAAATGCCTCAGGACTCCATCTGTCTGTCTCATTGCCCTGATTGCAGTTTATTTTTGGTGATTATGAAAACCTGCTTTAAACAGGCTTTGGGGATGTTGGTTTATTAGCTTTAGATGAAGTATGCCCCTTGTGTGATGATTCCGCACAAGGTACTTAATGTTATCTCTTCTGACTTCTGTGTGTCTGTATTTACTGTCTACATAACTGGGTTTTTTATCATTCCTTTGATTATCATAGAGGAGGAGGGAGTTGTGAATGATATTCCTTGCTCTTAGTCTTACTCCCTTCCTTCCTTCTCAACCCCCCCCCCCCCCCCCCCCCCCCCCCCGCCTCTCTCTCCCTGTTACTGCACCTCTCCTCTGGCTTTAAGAGGCTTAGCAGCAGCTTAGCGCCCAGGTCAAACTGACCTTTGCCCTTCATCTGTCAGCCTTTTGATGTCGTGCCAGCCTGGGCTGCTTGCTACGCTCTGCCTTTAACAGCACGTCCAGGGGTCAGAGGAGGGCTCTACTTCAGGACCCCACCCCACCTTAACACCCTCCCGCCCCCACAATCCCCAACCACCACCTCCCACATCCCTTGCAGATGTGTCTGTCTCTGATGCCCCCCCTCTCCACCACCCTCTGCCCTCCCTTGGCTCTTCCCTGCCCCAGTGCCCATTATTATTTTATAGTTTGGTTCTGCATTCCTTTCACTCAGGCTGCGGTGGAAGGCAGACCTTTGGCTTTATTGCTTACACATGTCCATGGCTTTCTTCCTCAGCAGGGAGAGACAAAACAGCAAGAGGGAGATGGCCAATAGGGGCCAGCCATCTAAACTCTCCCCACCTTGAACTAATCGTTGGGGGCCAGAGTGTGGCTCTACCTCAGCCCTGTGCCAGTGGGGTTTCAATTTGTAGAGACATAAACAGATACTAAAGCCAAGGTAACAACACAGTGATTTATCAAGCCAGTTCACATCAAATTATCACAGCGCCCCCCTGCTGTCAGGCCCCATAATAGCCCCCAGCCCAGCCCCTGCTTCAGAGGTGCACCATGGTCACACTTCATTTAGGAGTGCACAAACATGTGTCCCTCTGTCTGGTTTCCCTCTGAGCGTGACGCTTCACACCAGCCAGTGATCATCCTGGACAGACCGTCAAGAGATTAAAGAGGATGTGAATGTCTGCAATTGTGTGTGTTGATAAAGGTGTGTGTGTGTGTGTGTGTGTGTGTGTGTGTGTGTGTGTGTGTGTGTGTGTGTGTGTGTGTGTGTGTGTGTGTGTGTGTGTGTGTGTGTGTGTACATGCAGTACATTTGCTTATATGCATATGCTGAAGAATTTGTGTGCAATGATTTTAATTGAAGAAAAAATATGTGTGCAGGTGTCCTTGCAAATGATCATGACAGCCTGGTCTCAGAAATACTGCTCGCTCTTTATACTACGTCACCTTGCTCTTAGCATCTAATACAACCATGCATGGGTTTACATTGGAGTTATTTGAAAGCTTTGTATGTCTCATACTGATGCTAATGGGTATCTTGTGGATCAGTATGAGATGCAGAAGCGGCATGGTGATGTTTGATGCTTTGAGAATGAAAACGGGTTGATGATAACTAGTGCAGCGCCCGTTCAAAACATGCTTGTTCAGAACCTATGCATAAAACCTATGCTATACACAGCATGCCTTTTTGGTGGTGTAACAGTTAATATGGGTCCAGTCTCTATACACTACACAGTGTGTACTTCTGGCAGTAGTAATGCACTACTTATTAACAAGTCTTGTAGATCTTAGGAGCTCGCACAGGACACTGCACTTCCTTAGGTCCTCAGCAATACACCCTCCAATTGTAAAGTTGATCAGATAAATGGTTGTCAAGAAAACTGAAGAATAGACTTACATACAGACAAACAGGCTCCTTCCATTTTAGTTAGATAGATGTAAGTGTTAATAAGTAAGTACTGATACCAATAGCCCAGATGTATTATAGCAAACATATGTTGTCTTCCTTTTTGTCATTTCGTCACCTGGAACAGATAACAATAGTAGTTCTCAGTGGAAAAGCACCCGAGTCAAGTTGAATTGTGTATGCCTGTGCAAGCCAGGTATGTAACAGAATCTATCTTGAAATAAACAGATTATTTTTCTGTAGCAAAATCATGTTTCACTTTAATATGGTGCCTGAACAGAGTGCTGCCTTTGATCTCCACTAGCAGAGCCCAGCACATGGATAATATATCTTTCAGAGATAAAAGTAAAAATGTGTGCTAGGTGATGATGTCATGCAGTTGTGGCCGCAAGCCTGGGAGAAAAGCAAACTTTCACAGGCGAGGCTATCCCAGGGATCACTCAGGGTGCTCTCTGAGCCTTTGGGGAAATCAATTACACATTGTCCGAACTGTGATTCCTGCTGTAGGAACTTAATCGTGGGGGCCTTCTGCAGAGGATCATCCCAATGAGTTTGGACACTGCTTTTGCTCCCTGGTGTCAGCTCTCCTCTCTCTCTGTCCCGCCACCCCCCACTCCAACCTTTACAGTTTGCTACATTTGTGTGCAGCTTACAATTCTGCAGAGAGTCATTCATCATCATTTGCTGGTGTATCTGTCTTGAATGCCTTAGCTTTGATCATGTTGTATTTTATACTTTACATCTGTTCTACATTTAACCTTCTGTAATGCTGTTGCTCAGAAACTATTACCTTGGCATGACAGGGGAAGAGTGTACCTGGTGACTTTATAGCCAGTGTAACTCTGGCATGTCTGTCATGGCCTGGTGAATTAATGATCCACTAGTCGAAATGTTGTGATAACCAGATCTCTTCCTGCCATTTCCTGCATTATTGGACAGGAATCGGTGCAATCCTGCGCTTCCTCTTACGTGATCTTCTCTTTTTTTCAAAAAGCTTATCTACTCCTAAATCATCCTGGTTGAAGTGGGAGAACAGTGTATTTTTTGTATTTTCTCTCTAACGATTTCCAGCTCTATCATTTCCAGTCATTCTCAGAGGCTTTGCTGTCTTATGCATACTGGCATTCCACCTATGCCCCTCAATCCTGCTCCCTTCCTCTCTCTCTCTCTCTCTCTCTCTCTCTCTCTCTCTCTCTCTCTCTCTCTCTCTCTCTCTCTCTCTCTCTCTCTATCTATCTATCTCTCTGTCTCTCTCTCTCTCTCTCTCTCTCTCTCTCTCTCTGGCCTCAGGAACCCAGGAGCATAAGGGAGCATAAGGGCCTGACCCCCCTCCTTCTCCACCAACACACTAATCATCCCTAATCAGAAGTGAAATGCATTTTTCTAAGGAAGTAGCTGGAAAATTTCACAATCTGCATTTCTCCGACCAAGCTGATTAGAGAAACATTATCCTGCTTTCACAGTCACTTCCAATCTGCCTTTAATCTGTCACTTCAATCGCCTAATTATTTAGTCAATGACCTGGGGACGCAATCTTACAAAAGAATGAAATGCATGCCATATCATTTTCCCTTTCATTTATGCATGATATCACTGGTTACATGTTATGTTCCCTTGAGCTAAATATGCAAGCCTTGTTCATGTACACGTATATGTGTGTCTCTGTCAATTTCTGGTTTGTGTGTGAGTGCACGCATGCATTTATGTGTGCGTGCGTGTGCTGTTCGGGCATTTTATTGTCCTTGCCCATCGCATCCATACGTGTGTGAATGTGTGCTTCAGTGTGTGTCAACAGTAGCTTGTTTAGAAGCTGCTGAGCTGTGAATGCTGGCTGGGGGTAATGCAGTTTAGCCCTTAGTTGGAAGAGCCTTTAGGGAATGAGACTCTATGGGGGAGTCATGTTATTGGAAAGGTCATGATTACAGTAGGGGGTCAAAATAACTCGCTGACACTCTTTATACACAAGTGACTGCCACTGTGCCTCAGGGTGTCAAGAACTATATTGAGTATTGACTATATGTCACAGCAATAAAAAGGAAACCTGTTCTCCATTGGAGAATGCTCTACTTCCAAAGAGTGTGAAGTCAGGACAAAACGTAAAAATACCTTCAATGTCAATAACACCATCATGTTGACATGCTAATTTTGCTGCAGAGGGGAAAAGAACATTACTGTCTTTCAAGAAAGCAATTCTGAATTGCTCCTAAGTAGAAAAAACAGATTGAAGAAATTAAGAATTGCTGTTCTTCCCTTTTGTAGTTTACATGCAGTATAGAAGTTAACCTCCAGATCTCATTGGCATGAACTCTCAAACAAGATGAAAACATGCAATTTGGGGCATTTTAACCTGTATCACATTATAAAGGTTAAAAAAAAGAAGGGAAACATTGGTATTATTCAATGCTTGTATTTGAGGCTGCTGGTGCTTATTCCCTGGTTATGTTCTCCTCACCAGAAAGAGACTGAGTGGTTTTTGATTGCATTATCCACTTACAGATGCATAGATGAGACAGGATAGAGAAAAAGGAGATGGAGGAAAGAGCGAGGGAAAGACTTGAACTTTCCACACAGCATTGCCCACTTATAATAGTCGTAGTCTGACACAGGACCCAGCCAGCCCGATAAGGACCCAGACCCATCCAGGGCAGCTGTCTCTCTTTCATCTTTGCCTTCACTGGATGGCAGCTCCTTCCTCTATTTGTGGCCACCTCACTTCACTTATCAAGTGTGGATTGTGGCGAGCCATCATGCTTATTTGTTCCTGACACCCAATCCGCTAGTAAACCTGCTTGGAAATGTGCTTTTAAAAGAGTGTAAGAAAACATTCCACAGTCTGGCTCTGAAGCAGGTCCAGAGTCCCACCAGCCCTTTGCTAAAGCCAGTGCTTAGTGCCTCCATCCTCTGTCACAAAACACACCATCAAAGGTCATGAACTGTGGCACTTGGAGAGCACTTTGACCATGGGAATAGCAGTGTTGAAGCCAAAACAAACAAGAGGTGCACATCAAACACCAAGACATTCTGTCGCTGAAATTCCATATTTAGACTGCTGGTTGCATGTATGCCATGCAATACCACATGTGTGACCGCACACTGATCATAAATAGGCCCCACATTTATTTATTTTATTTTCTAATTATATTTTACATTGTTTTCTCTTTTTTTATTCAATATTTTATTCTCTTTCCAATAGAAAACATACCAAATTCATGCATCTTATGGATGGACTCTGTTAAAGAATGCAGTGTGACAGTTATCATTGACGTCCCCAGCTATTGAATGCAGCTGCAAACCAACAAATCAGGCCTCGGCGCTAACATTAAGGTTAAAAGTGCATAGCAATAAGCAGAACTTTTGTATCAGAACAAATATTGACTTGTTCATATGTCTGACTGGCAGAGACACTCAGTGATCAGGCTATAATAACAGATGGTGCTGTAACAGAGAGAGAGGGGGGAGTTGATGTGTGAGCTATTTCAGGAATGCCGGAGAGGAAACGTATTGATCGGGACACTTAGACTTGATAAGGACGTCAGGTTTAAGAGGAGCAAGGCAATCATTAAGTACACCACTGGCCGCTGTTGTTCAAAATATATATTTGCTGCCTGACCTGTCTCCACCCCCCCACTCTTTCCTTTTTTCCCACTTTATTTGGCTCTTTCTTGCCAGAGGTGAAAAGAAAATCTCATCTCCATCAGGCTAAATTGTGGTGGGCAGCATTATCAGTTCAAAAGACCTGGGGATTTGACAGCTCCCACTCCATGGTGATTAATTACTTCTCGACTGTGGTGGGCCCTTCTTTCCCCTCTCTGCCTGCTGCTGTAGTGGTGGTGGCTGGAGGCAACACATGATAAGTGCTGCCCTTATTACTGGTCTCACTGGGAAAATGCCCGGGCAGCACTGGGCTAAAGCAAGCCAATCACACCCGTCGCACCGCATGGGGCCCGGAAAGCTTGCAAGATACATGCCCTTTGTTTACTCTTTAGTGTGTAATAGAAAGGTACAGTGCTGCCAACTCTGTTTGTGATGTTGGGTTAAATAACCTCTTTTGCTCTTCAATCTCTCTTTCCATCCATCCATCCCTCATTCACCCCCTCCCTCCTGGGTTGTAAGGGGTTTTGATCTCTTCTTTAATCACTGCACCAGACTGGATGGGGACTACAGACTCTTGAGCTCTCTATTATCATCAGCCAAGGGGAAGAAGGACACTCCTCATCACATGTCTGATGGACAGAATTAATCACTTGTGGACATCATACACGAGAAGCCATTTATTATAACCAGTGTAATCACACAGGAGAAGTAGCTTCAATCAACCAAAAAAGACCTCAATATAGTTAAGCACTTAGCTGTGTACATATTTGTATTACAAGCCTGTGGCAGCCTTTTCTGCTGTTATTTGCATTCTGTGGTTCTCTTGGTTCTGCACACAGCTGGTCCTTGAGCTTCATGTCTCCCTGTAGGCTCCACTCTTTGGCTTGTGTGTATGAGTGGCACTTTCCCTGAGGCTGTGCCTGTTTGTGTGTGCCTGTGCATGTGTTTTTGTGTATGTTTCTGCATATGTGTTTCTGTGTGTGCACACGCATGCGTGTGTGTGTGTGTATCTAAATAAGCCTACATCGGAAGGCTTCATTATTGGACCTGTCAGTGCTGTAAGTTTCCCCGAAGGCAACGAGGTGGAGATGAGAGACAGAAAGACACACGGTAGGGCACAGTGCATGCACGCCTGTCACACGCTTGTCCCCAACGGTGGGCATACAGTCCATTATGATGTCTTCCAGATGGACACATCTGTCTGTTTCCCTGGGAACAAATCTGCTAAAAGCAGGGAGAGACTCATGAGCAAGCCATCTCTGGTGGAGTTTTATTTGTTTCTGCCATGGCAGGCTGCCCAGATGTCATGATGTATGGTGTGAGGAGACACCTCCGGAGACACCTCTGGAGTTACGTTAGATCCCTCAGATAACACGTGTTAAGATGTCAATATTGTATTAGAAGCCAATGTTCTCCTATGTCCCTCTATATCATTATTACAGTAGAATGGCAGTAGATTTGATTTCTATTGTGGAGAGGAGTCTATTTTTACCCTACAGTAAAAAATGTTTTTTTCACTGGCTGTAGCTTGTCATGTAGATTATAGCACCCCCATTTGTCCCTCCTCCCTCTTCCAATGGGCGCAGAAAGGATGAGTGTTGTCATTACAGACAAGCAAGCAAGGTGAACCTTTCCTAGACTGGGGACCTTTTCCTGGTACACAGAATCAGAACAACCCCTCGCTCCACCTCCATATAATCCCTGGCATTTTGTTTTGATGCTCCACAGCATGAAAATGAGGGAATATGGTGATGTTATGGCATTTGAAGTCAATATGTATTATAAAATCAATCTAGATGAAGATCTGCCCATCCCTCTAATTAGACGGGGTGACTGGAGATTGATTTTTAATTGCAAAAGTAATTACATGGAGCAGATAGCCAGTGACATTTGATTATCTAGGTGATTGATTAAAAGGCCTGGCTGTTGGGGCAGACTGTCAGCCAGCTGAATCCAGACAAAAGAGAAAATTAAAAAAGTTGTCCCGTTTGTAATCACGAATTTCAAGGGTGAAATTACAAAGCCAAACATCCCCTTGGAGAAGCCCAGCATCCCTCCACTTTGCGGCTGTCTGCCCTCCTATCTCACCCCCGCCGTCACAACACCCACAACGCAAGACCCCTGTGACATGCTAAAAGGGGGGAAACAATGATGTGAGAAATGAATTGAGGAATTGTTCGGTTACAGACAGCCTGGTGCGTAAACGATGGGTGCGTATATCTGCTTAGCAGCCTTGTCACATCATCATAGGCAGCAAGGAAAGACTGGGAGAGGTACAGACAGACAGAAAGAAGGACAGAGAAGCAGAGTGAAGGAAAGCTCTTATCTCTCAGACTGCTCCTTCATTCACCTTCATCTCTTGTCATCTCCCTGCAATAGGTGCCTGCACTTGTTCATTGTTGTCTGTCGACCGGTAAGGGAGTGAGACTAAATAAACAGCAGAATAACGTCTTTTTTCTCTGTGTGTTTGGGAAAGCCGGAAGAAATCCTTTTTCATGTCGTCTTTCTCTTCTCCTCCTCATCTGTCAGTCTTGTGGGATCCCTCTCTTAGAAAATGAACTATAACAAGGTAAACCGTCGGGGGGGACAGCTGAACTGTTTATGAGCCTGACAAAAACTGTTTATGTGGCTGTGATGGACAGGGCTGAGCAATGACTCTCGGAAGTGAAATACATTCTTCATGTCTACCTGCTGCATGCAAGTTAGATTATATATCACCTACTGGGAACATTAAGCAGGATACATTTTACAGTCTTATGAATGCACACTTTGCTTTTTACCCTAATTTATCTTTATCTAGGAATCAGAAGGCTTGGGATCGTCAGTTTCAGGGTTAGACAATAAAATTCATCTCTTTTCTCGTCTCTCACCCAGTAGCTAATATCATCTTGCTTAGCCCCACTTGTTGATAAGCCCTCAGTTACATGCATACACACCCACATGCACAAAAGCACATTCACAGAGCAACATGTTTTCTGTTCACAGTCCTCATAACCAGGAGATCCATTTATTTCTCACCGTAGGACGTGCCTATAAATTATGCCCAGTTAAGGTATCATTTAGCCTAGACTGTTAAGCCACTCCTGTCATTTTAGTGGAAGGTTCACTCTTTGCGCTTTCCATGAAGGCAACATTTATGTCTTTAATTTACAGCTCCTTGCCTGGAGGATACTCCTTGGCTTTATGAAGTGGTATTAGGGGGCCTATTTAGTTGTCATGGCAGAGCACTGCTCAGTGTGGTGCAGCCAGCAGAAGCCAGCCCCTGAAAAAAGAGAGACGAGGGAGCAAAGGCAGCGATTTCAAATGAGAATCGCTGTCCTTTTAACTCAAAGAGCTCTGTAGCCTGGCAGGAGCAGCTGAGCAGGGTCTTTGAAGGGGGGGAAGAGAGATAGAGAGAGAGAGAGGAGGGGGAAATGAAACAGGCCTGGGCCAGCCCCACATATTATTCCCCCTCAGGACGTACCGAGTCTATATTGGCTGAAGCAGCGTGGCCCCTGGGGTCACAGCTCCGTCTCTGCACTAAGAGGGACTTTCCTCTGTCTCTCAGAAACATACTGGCGAGGGTCTGTGGGTAAACTATCACACATGTGCCTCCCAGCACCGGGCCTGCGCTCTGCGGGTGAACACAAAGCAGTGGCACTTATTAAATTTCCATGAAGTTTACCGAATTTGCGGGATCAGTGGGGTGAGGCCGTTAGGGAGCCCATGCCACCGCCTGCAGGTTCCTTCCGCCACTGAAGCCCAGTGTGGTTGTGGGCTTCACCCTCCCTCTCCATCTCCGCCTGTGTCTCTCCATCCCACGTTAACATCGGGGAGATTTTCTACTGGCTTGGCCTTGTACCCTGCAGAACTTGCAGGGTACAGACATATGGCTTTTGATTTGCTGTGCATCCATAAATTCTATTCACACAAAAGACATATACACATGCTGCACATGTGTAGTTGCAGTACAGTCAAACTAAGTAGTCACGCTGCCACATACAGAATGTTTTTTTTTTTTTAAAGTAAAATTAAACCAGAGTATTTAGTTGACTGTATTCAGTGAAAAATGGAAGTCAAGCTATAGTCAACCCCAGAAATCTAGGTAGATTATCCCCTGCATTTCATGGATAGTAAATGCTCACAGTGGGCTGTTCATCAGAGACATGACTCTTCCAGATGTGGAACCAGTAACTGAAAAAGGAGCTTACCAGGGTAAGAGAGCAGAGAGATACTATACATAGTCTCACGTTGTGTTACAAAAGTTATGCTCTAAGGGTCAGATGCCAGCTTGTAAAGCTGTCAAGATATATGTTAAATTGAATGCACTGTCTTGATATTTGAATATGTGATACAAAAATCATGCATGGCGTTGTTTAAGTTTTATTTTTCCAGTTAAAGTTTGTTTTGATTTTTTTTTAAGACAGAGCTGTGTTCCACATTTGGACAGAAATGACTTGCATTCCCCAACTGTCAACGGAAAGTCTCCATTTTCTTTATGTTTGACAATAGCAGGTCAACACTCTTCACTTAGATCATGTGGCACAGTGCCTCGTCCATCACCACAGCAAATGAATGAACTTTCCTCACTCTCATTCCGGTTATTATTGAATCAGAAAATAAAATTTTCTTCAAACAGGACAATACAAACAGAACAATATTGTTCAAAATTTCCACTGTGAATTGACTCGTCTAAAAATTCTCTCTTGTCTCTCTGACTCTCATATCTCGTCACTGAGTAAACAAACTGCACTGGGAAAAATCCATCAGCAAAGTTGTTTTTTGTACTGTCTTGAAAAAAATGAGTGTTGACGGCTTGAATATGAAACAAAATGAGTTGGTAAGATTAAGCTTTTGTATTTATAACATGGGTTTACTACTTTAAAGAGGTGTTACTTAGTGTAAGCACTCTTTTGCAGTCTTACACATCTAGTTGCTGGTAGAATTGTTTTTTTTGCATTGGAGATGGACATGAGACAGGCAGTGCAGCCACCTTTAACTTAAACAATTATTTAGTAATGTAATGGAAAATTCAATAACATTCATATGTGCTTTTAATTAATGTCATTTACAGCATTATTATTATTATTATTTTATTTAATCTGTGTTTGTGTTCAATCATTCAATGTGAGCATGAATGTTTATGTAATACAAATGCAAATGAATGTCAAGCAAGGCAAGTCTAAAACACAAAACAAACCTCTCATAGGTATATAAAATCTAAAAAATGTTTTGTCTAGTTTCTAGATAGAGGACAATGATGCATATTACTCATGCAACAGACAACCCAGGTTTAGCAAGCGAGACTGCATAAAGCGAGGATGTGGTCAATGCAGAGTCAGCTGCAGACGCTCAATTACGGCAAGTGCAGCCATATACAAATACTTTGCTTGTGCGTGCATAAATAACAGTTTATTCCCATGTTGTTGTGTCTTTTATGTCCTAGTCTAAACTAAGACCAAATACCCAGGTTCTGTTGCCGTTTAGAGGACAGCCTCTGTGTGATTCAGTACGCTGCACAGAAAAGATATACACAGACAGCCATTCTATGATTGCAGGTCAGGAGCAAACAGGCCACAACATTTTCCAGGTGCAGATCAGCACTGAACTGTGGACATCATTGGAGGTTAAACAAGACTGTGTTTATTCAGACAACATCTTTCGTCATTCTCACTCAGGAATTCTACTCACAACCGTAGCCTGGTTCTCTATGAGCTTTTGCAGCTAATAAAAAATTACTAGTTGGGAAAAGATTAGTGAAAAAAGAACACAAATATCCTCTTCATGTAAAAAGCTATTTTTCTGGCTTTCCAGTGTGTCAAAGGATAATCTTTTGAAAAGAGGACAAATGTAGAGTCAGTTGTGACCTTAAAGCACACATGGGCCTGGTCTGTTAGATCTAGATGGAGATGAGGTGTACAAGAGTGTCCCATTAGCTCTACCTTTTCAGCGCTCTCCCTCTCTGGGTGATGCTGGCCATACTCCAAAAGGACTATGTTTCGATCCCAGGGCCTGATAAAGTCTGGCCCGTTGATGGACCTGATGACATCTGCACTGTCCGTCTGTGCTCCCAGACAAATGCAGCTCAGGAAGGTTAGTGTCGGCCCTTCAGCTCCTTATCAATCAATTGCATTTGGCTTTGTCAGATTAATTGTATGGAATTGTTTTCTGCAGATAGCAGCCAGGTAGATTCTGGATGGGGGTTAGGCAGGATGTGTGATCGTTGATGGATTGTTATTGTGAGTTTACCCTGCCCGTTTACCCTGTCGTTTGTAGCTGTGCCTCTGTGTGTAGCTCTAAACAGTGGTTTTGGACAAAAATTAAATTAGCTTTGTCATAACAAACGAAAAGCTAGCCATAAATTTGTCTGTCACAGTGATGTAATGCTGTGAATGGTTATGTTTTCACATAAAAGTAGAGAGTAGTTCTGACAAAACTAGCCAGGTTTGTGTCCACGAAGCTAAAAGATGGTAAACTTTGAGTGCAGAAATTTCACTTCTGGTTGAGGTAGTCAGCCCCGTGCCAGTGAAGACACCCCTCTACCTTCTTTGGTTATGAAAAGCTGGATTAATTACGTAATGTTCAGCTCACTGTGGCTAATAGCTGATAATGATGTGTGAGAGGTGTGTCAGACAGGAGAGCATACTGGACTGCCAAGTGCTGTTGGACCCAGGTCAGGCTGCGTTCATCTTACTAATGAGATGTCACACGGAGAAGATGGAGCGACCAGAGTGACCAAGCGGTCATTGCAAACTAATTCCCCTCCAGCTTTGGATTGTACAAACAGCCCCAAATTCAGAGAGGAGGTAGCATGGGCTGCCAACTGACCACATCACTGCGAGGGTTCATTTTTCAGAGGGGTATTTGGCTGTGGGGAGACAGCTAGGTCCGGTTTGGCTCAGCAGCTGTGCCATTTGTAGTCCAGAGAGGCTAACTGTGGGCCTGTGATCCTTGTTGGTCCACTGAATGCAGCCGGTGATCCAGTCTACCATTTTGTCTTTAGCGTCGATTCTGAGGAGATGAGTTGAGGTTAAATCAACGCTTGTCTCCTCCTTCTGAACATCTAAATCTGCAGTGGAGTGAGATGTGCTCCTCCCTTCATCCACCCCCTCAGGCTAGCCTCGCTTCTCTTAAGTTCTCTGCTGCATTGCCAGTGGGTCAGGTTGATCCCCCCCGTCACTGAAACTCATTCGGGGGGCATTAAAGTGTAAACCAGATGAAAAAACAAAGGGCTTAGGCAAATCAGATGGCTCAAACAACAACAACAAACGCACACTCTGTAATCTGCTTAGGGAAATTAATGAGGGGGAGCCCCCTTGGCCAAGGTGGATAATGATCCTGGACCACGGGGATGAGAGGCTGCAGTGGATCAGGCAGAAGGTGAGAACGGGAAGGGGGGATTAGAGACGGACTCCCACCAGAATCAAACAGGACTCTGCCAAAGGGATCCCTCCCCTCCTATGCCCAAACTTCAAAAACTCCAGCCTAAGCTGGAAGTAGGTGTCTGTAATCCCCTCTGTGGCTGTAGATCTATGCGGCCGACTCAGGCCCAGCTTTCATCCTGCAGCTTGTTCGGCATGCTCTCCCTCCATGTCCTGGGAACGTAAACTTTTGCACTGTGGCCCCCGTGCAGATCGCAGGGATCTGCTGGCTCATTACCTCTTCATTAGCGTGCTGCATCGTTGTCTGCCAAGAGGATCAGACCATGTGTGGAGTCTAGCTGCACAGACTGCTTGTGGGGGCCAGAGACCTGGACACGGCAGCCAGATGCACGTATGCATGCTGCTGGAAACACGAGTTAGCAGCCTCTAGATCTTTGTGCTGTTGGAAGGTTCCATGTAGGCAGTGCACGTTTCTTTGAGTGCGACACATTTGAAAGGACCCATTTGTCCTTAGTGGTGTTACTTAAATAGATCCCCCATAAAAAAAATATCCTGACTGTCATACCTGTCCATTGCTCCTGCATGGCTGTCCAATCTGATCATCTGAATGCAATGGAAGGATATTTCTTATATGTATATGTACACTCCTATTTATTAGGTTCTCAGAATTAGTGTCAAAACTGTCACTTACATCCTTTGGGTATGTTTTGAAATACCTTTGAAATGTGATGCCAGATGCCACTCGGAGTTGGATTTATCTGCCTCTGCTTTTCTTTCGTACAATTCATAGAATGCAGGATGATTTAAAGGGCGGTGTGGAATTGAGAAAATAAGCAGGCTTTGTAGTGCTTAATGGGGCCCAAAGCTCACTGTTTAAGCCCTCCTCTGCATCCAAAGCAGCCACAGTCAGGAGCCAAGCTCCATGAAGCCAAGTCTCATCAACCACTCTGCCATCCTCTGGTGTGATAGTGGCAATACACACATACACACAGATATTACCAGCAACCTGCGTTCACAATTATTATGCCGATATGTGAAGGCATGGCAAAATTGATTCAGAGCTGGTGAAAGATAATCTGGGATATAATCATGCTTGGAAACTTTAAAATGTGTGTGATACACGAGAAATGTAGGGTCATCACAGGAAAATTAAAAAAAAAGAAAATCATTATGTAAATCTTAAAAATGATGTGAAAGTCAGTTTTGTGCAATGTGTTTTGATTGACAACTGACCTGCAACAAGTTGTCCTGATTAATTCAATGACCCCAGTTGTCAGTTATTCTCAGATGGGTAAAAAAGAAATAACGCTGAAACACCTTCAAGTTTATCCGTAACCTGACTTTTCTCTGTTGTCGTCTTCCTCTTACTTTGCTGCCGGTGTGGTGGCTGCATCTAAATTATGCAGTTCCTTATCTGACAGTCATTTCCAAGGCCATGCATGCAGTGTGGCCCCATGTGGTTATGGCCAGGTGTAAAAGCTTGACCTCTCTGTAGGGCAGCAGAGTGACTTTCATTAGAGCACCCACTGGCTGCTTCCTGCTGAGCTCTCTCATAGATTTAACACTGTGCCTGCATACAAGATGAGAGGGGGAGTTAACATAATCCAATAAGAATCATTAAGGGCAGATGTAAACAAGGACATTTATGAGTATTAAAATAACTCCATTAAAAAAAGAAACATTTTTTACATTGCCATACCTCTTATGCCTAATACTTTGCAACATTGGAAACAGAGGCAGGTGTTTTGCAGGTAACACATCACAAATCATAATAGTTATTATGTGGAAAATGCAAGCATCACCTTTGTAGCCTTGATGGCTGACAGGACCCGCTGTGTAAATGAGCAATGTGGCACTGAGGGTTTTCTGACTAAGTAAACGTGTGCGCACATGGCACACATCTGATACAAGCTGAATGCGTGCACACACACACACACACACACACACACATTTTGAATGCCTCTGGATTTCTCAGCATGCTCACTATTGCCTCCTGCCCGGCTGGTGTCGTCACGTTCTCTTTCATACGCGGTCACAGTTGTTTTTGATATTTTCATCTACTAGCCAGAGGATATTTAACTGCGGGAGCGTAGTGGCTGGAGAGCCTTTTTCAAATGTTAACAATTGCCGGGCCACAACATGAGGAGCTCGCTAATTAATGCATCCAACAAGGTCCTGCAGTTGTGCTGGAGAAACTCAAACGATTAATGTGTGTCATTATATTGTAATTGCATGGTAATTCCACATCTAAAGCACGCACACACCTCTTTTCAGCCCTAAAGGTAGATATCCTCCACACTGCTCCTGGTTGCAGATTAAGGTCGTAGATTGCTTCTCCACGGAGAATAAGGATTAGCTAGTGTCAGAATATTCTCTTCCTCACAACTTCATGTGTTAAATTTGTTGTGGTTTATTGTTGGTTTAGGGTATAATTTCACACGACTACGGCATGAAAATGAATAGATAATAAAGCTGAGAGTGAGAGTCTCATCCAGGAAAAGTTGAAATGTGAGGAGGAAAGGACAGAGAGTGAGAGAGGAGGAGCGTTTGTCTATTTCAGCTTGGATAAACTAAACTGTTGTGCAGTGGGCTCATTGGTGGCCCCTACTGCGGCACTTCATGAAGACATATGGGCCTAAAGAGCACTTGATGTGGCTGCCACCGCCTTGCTTGTCATCCACAATTTCGCCTGCCCTAATCCCTGCTTTAATTTACTCCACTCCACAAGGCAAGCACTGACTAACACTGTCCTCAGGGGTCCTTTCACTTATGCCACCGGTGACAAGGAATATGCAAAGGTACAATTTCTCACCAGGAAGGGTGACAGAGAGCAGTTCCGCCAGGGAGCACACCTCCCATTTCTGAGCATCTTTTAATGTCACTCACAAGAGCACTTTGCAGTGGCAAACTATTCTTCAGAGAGCCCTTTATTAACATGTTGATCCAAGGGGTCATTAGGTGAAGATTGTTTGACGCAGAGGATGCGGCTATTGATTTGCTGAGAGATAGACTTGGCTGGAAAGTTTGTGACAGTGGAGAGGGAGTACAAAGACTACTTCTTCAGACTCAATCTAAACTGTTTTCAGCCCCTTTATCCTTTTCTTTTGCCTTATTTTTCCCACTCGTCTAATTTTCCCCTGGAATGCTGGGAGGGAGAGGAGCTGTTGACGGGCACAAGTAATTGCTATCAGTCTGTCATTAGGTTCTCTCTCTTGCTCCCTCTCTCTATTTTTTTTTTTTCGCTGTCTCTCTGCACAGGCCTGTGCTCAGCATTGCTTACAAATAAGACACTTAGGAGACGAGTGGAATTTGCTCCCCAAAAGCTGTGATGTATTGGATTTTTTACGGTCAGAGCAGCTCCTCCAACCGCCTATTCATTCTCTGTTGTCCTGAGAACCATTTTCTCTGTGTTTGCTATATTCACTCTCTCTCCCTCTCTGCCCTCTCCTCTCTGCCTTTCAGGGTATCATTTGCAATTTAATGCTTACCTGGGGTGAGCCTTGACAATAGCTTCCACCATGAAATGGCCCAGGCCCTGCCTGCATGCCTAATGAGGTTGATGTTGAGCTATTTAGGTCATTTTCCCTTTACAATATCTACTTAATGCAACTCCATGGGAGTGGATTGTTGGGACGGTTAAAGATTCTATTAAGTCTTTACAAAAGCCATTCCATTCTGCTGTCCACCACATACTACCAGGGGCACTGCTCTGCTTCACTTTTGCTTTGTGTGAGGCTGTCGCAACAAAGCATAGCAAGGAGGTGCAATGTTACTCTGGAGGGTCACCCCACTAATATCGCTCCAATATTTAGCGTTGTGGTTTTTTGCAGGTGAAAAGGCAAACATCGAGTCAATCAGCGATTCCTTTTGTAACATACGAAATCTGGATTGAGCTGGTAAATTCATATTAATCATCGCACAAAATGATCTGCCAAAACAGACGGCCAACACCAACTATTAATCAGAGCAGAACCCGTGACAGCCTTTGGAATCGGAAGGGAAGGAGTCGGAGGGGGGGCCTCTTTGAGAGAGTACTTGATATGAAAACTGTGTTGTTGTGCTTTGTACCAGCCTGTGGGAGTTTTTAAACAAGCCCATATGGTGGTAGCCACCAGCTTTGGAGAAGGCGGGTGGGTTGGGGGGTTAGCCAGGGCCAGGATTTCACACAGTCAGTATTGAGTGGGATTGAGGAGGCGAGCTCTTAAGCTGTCTTTTCAGGCACTGCAAAAGCCCTCCATCTGGCCTCCCCTAAAACTCAGGGCGAGTTTACTCAGCTCCCTGTCGGCTGATTGGGCCTCCTGAAGCAGAAGTAACAGCATCAATAGTGTAAACCCTTGCCACTTGAGAGTATTACATTTCTTTTCATGCTTGACTTAATCAAAAGTGGGGAAGTGAAATTTACACCTTTTTGATGTTCTTTTTTCCCCGCTCACTAAGAGGGGTGATCTTAACCCATTTGATCTTCACAAGCGCCCACTAAATGGCCAAATATGCCAAGCAGACGGAAGCAGACGGTTGGCAGTTGCCAGTTTGCGCAGGGTCACTGTTGGAGCACTCCATGTGGCGGGGCAGGCAACCTCACAGAAGGCTCCAGTCTTCACAGAGTCCAGCCAAGCTTCTGTCTGGAGGCCCACTGTCCCTCGCTCACTGTCCGCACCCAGCCAAAAATCAATCCACCCTCATGCTGATTCTCTCTGCTCTGCCTGAGCCAGTGTGAGACTTGTGTCGATTGAGCAGCATCAATTGAACACTGTAACTGGGGCTTTATAACAAAACGGATAGACAAAAAGCACCAGCCAAGTGTCAATGCTATGATGTGTATATTTGATGGCATTAGCATGGCTTTGCAGAGTCACTTTGTAGTTTGCGTGCAACTGCACATCACATCATGTACACGTGGACAAATTGAGCTATCAGTTAGTAGTTTGAGCAGTCTGAAAATTGCGAGGATTGTGCCCCTTATCACCATCATTTAAATACGTGGCCATCGGGTAGCGGAGACAGGGTTAAGCCTGCAAAGGGCAGGCTTGCTTTGTTCGGTGAATAAATGTTTTGACTGTAGTAACCTCACTAATCCAAGCTGTTGACTGGTGCTGGAGCAGTGGGAGCCAACCTGGGGATGTGTGAAGATTCCCCTCAACAGGAATCTGGAGAGAGCAGTTGCCGACGAGCTGCTAGCCAGTGACAGTTGCTCCAGGAGCCTGGCTTTAATGAGTGTGTGATGTCTGGAGTCTTTAGCTCATGTTAAGCCCGGGCTAAGGCCAGGATCTGACTGATGGAGCCCTAGGCCTGAGTACTGTGGAGCTGTGTTTGCACCTCTTAATGAAGCTGGGGGCCCACGACATTGCCTGGCCCTCCGCCTGCCCTTCCTCTCTCCCCAGGACCAGCCCTTTGCCAGCCAAGACTGCAGCAGAGACCCACTCCATTAGTTCCTGTTTATTTCCCAGGCTTCCAAACCCTACACCCTTAGTCATCGTGTGCAGCAATTTTTTCCCCTCCCCATTCTTAAACTGTTGTTGGTTATTCATTTTGGTCCAATTTTCTCACTCACTGTTGTAGGCAAGGCATGAAAAAAACTGAGATAATTAAATGCTTGTGCCCTGTGGAAAACAATGTTTTCCCCCTCTTTGTGTTGAATATAAATTACCATTACAGTGCCTGGCTTGCAAAACTGTGTGTCTGCGTGTGTGTCTCTGTGAGTGTGTGTGGAAGGAGTTTGCTTGGTGTCAGCATGAAAAGAAGGGGCCCCCATCCAGGCAGCCAAAATCCTGCCGAGGAACTTGTCTGGGATCGTGATGTTCCGACAGCTCCACTGTGACAAGATACATAGTTTCCATTCAGCGACAAGCTTCTTATTGGTTACTATAGTTTCACTAATGCCCAATTGAAGGCGATGCCTAATCTTGACAGAATGGGTTAAAAGGTGCCGATGTCCAGAGCCACAAAACCACATGTTGAGAGTCAAGGGACCAAGGCCCCACAAAGCACAGCTCCTCCAGCTTTGATGTGGCCCTATCAGGGGCAGGAGATTGAAGAGAGTGGGGGAAGAACACACAGAGGCCCCCGCAGCATACAAACCCCTCGAAGGACTCGCTGACAATGGCGACGGCTGAAGAGCAGGTCAGGGCCTCACAAAAGGTGGCGCATCGTAGGAAGACGCGCAGCACCACTTCCTCCTCTTCTTTTACCTCGTCACCACCTTCATCACCGTTGCTGTCATTTTTATTGCTGCTGTCACCATTTTTCTCACTCATATAATCATTAACGCCATCCCCATGATCACAATTGCCTCACCGTTGGCTCTGCTTATTACAAAAGATTATTGCGTCATTGTGTGTTTTTTCCCTCCCCGCCCAGCCTGCTATATCACACACTAATGTCTGCATCCTATGCATCAGTGCTGTTCAGAGGAGGGGGTCAGCGATGAAGCTGTGAAAAGGAGAGCTGAATAAATAAAGAGGAGCCAAACACAGGAAGAGGAGCCACTGGTGTGTATGCTGTGGGGGGGCTATGTTTAAGACTCTCACATCTCAAGTACTATGGTGGAGTAGCCTGTGGAGGGCAGGGTGTGTGTGGGTTGTGTGTGTGTGTGTGTGTGTGTGTTGGGGGGTTGCTCTCTGTTTCAATAGACTGCCGCTCAATGGCTCTGAGGAGTAATTGAAAAGCTAATATTGTTCAGCATATCCCAGGGATTACGTCTTATTGTAGTAATAAGTATGCAATACTGCAATGTTTATTTTTGGTCAGGCTTTGTTGCAGCCACTAATTGGTGCTGAGTGTGAAAATGTGGAGTGCGCATTACCATGGCTGAGTCATGACGGCACAAACAGTCCCGCAGTAATCACTTGCACTGTGTTATCTTTGGAAAGTGTCTTGGCTGGAAATCAGACCGGCAGTCAAAGACGCGATCGGTGGGCATCGTTTTACAAATGTACCGAAAAGGACTCCGCAAATATGCTTGAAATGTGCGCTTATGTTAGCGGCGCTTCAAAATGAGCAGGGTTGACTGGCAAAGCATCTGCTTATGATGTTTATCTCACATAACACAGAGCCAGCTGTTTGCAAGCTCATTCATTTACTAGGGAGACATTAAAATTAGTGTTAAAAAAAAATCTCACTCAGCATTGCTCTGTCGCCGACCACTGCCATATCTCCCCTCATTGTGCAGTTTATGGCAGATTTTAAATCAATTAAGTATGTAATTTGTAACAACTGCTGAGACTGGTTCGGGCCTAAACAATGGCAATGGGATAACTGCCCTTTAGTGAAGCATCAATGGGCTTACAATGTGCTGAATTAGCTGGCATATTAATGACCAGCCGAAATACCCCTCCATTCTCCTCACCCAAATCTGCTTATGCAAATGGCCCATGAATCCAGTTCAAAGGAGTCTCTTTTAAGTGAGGCCTATACCCATCCACACTGGGGGCTGTGAGAGAAAGTGACATGAGAAAAGTTAGGAACACTTGTCTTTTTTTTTCTTCTTCTCACAGAACATGATCCAGTTAGCATGCACCTTGCTGGTTACTAGCATGGTAGGGGTTGTCGAGTCCATAGGATTCCTCCATGCAGAGGGGGCAGGGAGTGGGTTAATCCAGCCAATTGTGAGTGTGTGTTTAAAATGTGGTGTTCAGCAGGGGGGAAAGCAGGACCCATCCAAGTTCATGCCCCTGTGTGAAAGAGAGGAGAAAGGCTGTGGGGTTCGAAGTTGAAGGAATAGAATAATCCCCTTCACATTTGTTAAAGGGCCACTGGTCTTTTGTGTTGGCCAAGACAAATTTAAAAGGCGATGTCATAATGGTTCAATCGGAATGATATCTTTGAGCACAATAGATGTGGCTTCTTTCCACGAACAACTTAAAGCCCCATTGTTCCCATTATTGGGTGAGATGTTTGGATACATGTGTACACTCTGAATGAGAATAAGTTGTTGTAATACAACCTGTTATAAAATATTGAGCATGATTAGACATGTTGTGGTCATGAATGATACAGACACAGTGAGAGAGGATGGACGGATCACTTGATCATGAATATGATTTCCCACACAATGGACATGCGTTTGCCAACATGCAATTGAACAGGTTTAGTTCACTTTTCAGGGAAACTTTAAGAACAAAATTACTTAAGTGATGGTATATAATAATTTTAGTTTCGTGACTTGGATGAGGAGAAAACCATATTTCTTATGACAAAAATGTTCCAAACAAACAAACAAACAAACAAACAAACAAACAAACAAACAAACAAACAAAGACCATTTTCCTGCTTGACCTCTGAAAAAAATAAACCTCTTTCATGTGAATTACCTTCAAATATTTCATGTTTGTTTCCTTCTGAGCTTTGACTAACTTTGTTCCTGGCCTTAGTGATGATGTATATGTTGGATATAGGCGTGGAAATTCTTGCTGGAGTTAAAAGGCCTCTTGTTCTCATATTTCCATTTGAGGTGAAAATACGAGCACTTTAATATCCCAAATAATAAGACATTTATCACCACTAGCAGCAGCCCTCCTGTTGGAACAGCCTTTCTTTACAATGCCTGACATCATGTATTTGCCTGCATTTCCCAACAACTGTTGCCTGTGTATCTAGAGGCTTAATGTTAAGTTTATCCATTCAGCACACTGTTAACTCTCACAGGGAGTTGCCAATTAAACACAAAGCCTTAATTTATAAATCTAACTCTCTAAGTACACGTAATACCCAATTGAGTGGTATTTATTATTGCAGGATTCTTCATGTGCTTGCTGGGATCAGACCAAGTTTTGCGAGGCTGTGTGCCAGCGACAGAAGCAGCGAGAAGGCAGACATCCTTATGCTCACTCCTGGACAAGGAGGTCATTTCACCAAATTTGAAAGCAAATAGAGACAAAATAACATGTGCATATCTTTATTTCAAACTAGGGTTGGGATCTAACTTATTACAAATTTACAGGTAACAAAGGGAACATAAATGTATAAATTACAATCAAGTTCATTTAAAGTAGCATGAGCCTTTTATTTTTTATTTGTTTTATCAGTCGGTTATTGTTATATCGAGATTTTGTTCACGGTTGCTCAGCTACATTCTGAAATTAATTATGCAACTACTGAAAAAGGAAGAGTAACGTGTCTTAAGAGTATGCTTCAGACAGTATAAAAAAGTAAAAGCAAAACAACTCCCTTCTAACTTCTGACCCACACCTCCTCCTTCCCATCCATCAATGCAGTGGGGTTGTTGGACGCCAGCCTCTCAGTGAATTTTCCCTCCTTAAAGAAGCTCATAATGGCTGTGTGAAGTCCCTGAGAGGGAGGGTTCCACTAGGTGACAGATTCTTCCTGTCCGTGAAATTCCCCCTGCGATAATTTGTCTTTGTGCTGATGGGCCCGTAGCTCCACGCGACATGGGTTATGGCAGCAAGGGCGGGACCGTCCTCATCACCTGCCATCGCCGTGGCCCTCTTGACACCCCACACACATAACCCCCACACCCACACCCACACACTCTCCATTCTCCTGTCCTCCCTATCCCACACCCCCCACTTTCATCTCTCCAGCAGGAGCTGTCTCCTTACTGGCAGAGCAACCAAATAATGGAGCTTGTCACAGGCCTTGTTCTTTGTGTTTTTCAGGGCCCAAGAAAAATGCAAACACTCTATTGTAGTCATTAGTTTTCCCATCCTTTCTGCTGGGGCTTGTGGGTGGGGGCTTTGACCTGGTTCAAAAGGGACTCGGAGAGGAATTGGGCTTTTTAGAGAGAGTGAATTCTTGATGTCACATGCTTGGTGTGTGTGCATTATGCATTGTGAGCGTGCCTGTTTGTGTATGTAGCTAAAATATGTTCTTGAGTGCACATTTCTACGTTTATATACATGGCCAAAATAAGTTGGTTTTTATGTGTAGTTACCGAATTATTTGTAGTGTAATTAGCAAGAGAAGTGTCAGGGAATGAGAACCCATCCTCACCAGAAAAATGCAGGTTATCAAGAGTTATATTTACATTTATTCTTAGGCGGTGATCTCCATTGTCCATAGTAATTTTTTCAGGAACAAAGCAGGAAGTCAGGTGATGTAGTGTAAAGAGCAAGAAAGTCTGCATATGGAGGAAGGTGGGGTGGATGGACCGATCAAACAATCACCCAGGAAACATTTGTTTGTGTCCTGTGTGAAACCAAAATCAGTGTTGACCTATGTTAAGATACGTAGCATAATTATGCTATATCACGTACATAACAGTACTCAGTACTTATTTCAACACATGATTTCCTGAACATAGCCAAGTAGTTTTGGTGCTTAAACATAACCCGGTAGTTCTGATGCCTAAACCTCAGCAAACTCTGACCATTTCACAACATTAACAACGTGAGGTTGACAGACCTTTGTCATACCTGCTTGTGGAAATCTTGGTCTGGCTGGACAGACTCCTGTGACATGAAGCGATGGGACCAAGTGTTTCAGGGGTCACCAGCAGAGGTGTCAGGGGTGTTTGAACCAAGCTACAGGGGTCCTGGAGGAATTTAGGGGCTGCTGAAAGATGGAATGTCTGCTATGGTCATCATACAGCTCTATAAAGCTGAAAAAGAGCCAGACACAGGGGAAAGTTCCTTTCATCACTGCAGTTTTTACCACAGAATATTGACTTCTCCTTGTGTAAATTTTACCAAGAAAAGCTAGCATGGCAGCATATTTATTCATCGATTTATGAACACAAGACCTTTCATTGTGATTTATTTTATGGAGAAGAATGTTAAGCCAATGCTAAATTTTGCTAAAATTTACATGGAACAGCAATTTTCCGGAGTTAACATCATTAACTTTTGCCATTGTACTGCTCTTAGCAAAAACTTTACTGACAAGTGTACTTGGATTTAAACCTCTGTATTCAAATCCATCATCCCACTTAGTCATTCAGTGTCTGGTGTAACATGGAAAGCCTTGAAAAAGCTTAACAGGCCTGAACAAGAACCAGACACCATACCTGCTATTCTCTGCCAGTGCTGTTATGATATTGTGTGGCTGCTTGTAGCAACACACCATTTGGGCCTGATTGAGAAGCTCATCAATAGGCAAAGAGAGACAAAGAGGAAGCCCATGCTTGCTGCCTTTGTACTCACTTTAAATTCAGCTCTTATCTGGAATGTACCAGCTGTCCACTGTACACAAAAAACTGCTGCCTTTCCCAAACCTGATCCTGGCATTTGCGCTGAGTGAAGAGGGGCTGGGGAAGTGCAGGCCTCAGGCCCCTGGGGTAAGACTGGGGGCCCCTGGGAAGAAACTGATGGACAGGACCGGAGGGGAGTATAGCAACAGGCTGGCACTCACACTGGGCCCTGTATGGGTCTGAAAAGAAGCTAGGCGTGTGATTCAGTGTGTGCGCTCGAGTTTGCATATGCAGGTGTGTGTGCACACGCATGCATGCACCAGCCTGTAAGTGTGTGTCGGATTTCTGAGTGGGGTATCCAGACATTCAAGGAGGAACTTTCAAAGAAGCAAGGGTAAATATAGCCATGAAAAATAGTGTCGCATTTACACAGAACACATGTACACACACCTACACAGCTCGACAATCAGACTCTCAGACCAAAGCGAGAGCCCCTTACAGTCTGATAACCCAAAGAGCATGATAGATGACGGCAGGCGCTTTGAAGTAAACCTTATCTAAATACAGTGTAAAGAACTGCCCTTTTACACACAAGCTCCCCATTCAACAGCACAGTCAATAACACATACCTGAGCTTCCATGTAGGATTAATGCTTGTCAATATGAGCTCTGGAAACACGGCCATCACAAATTGCTGCACCATAATTCTCAACACGTTTAAACTCATATAATACGAAAGGGCACTCGCGTGTTTAAGCGTAGATGCGTCCCCATTGTTTGTTGCTCTTTTTCCTGGAAGCCCAGCCACTCTGGCTCATGGCTCTGTAGATGTGTATTTGTTCACAGTTCATTTGATGTTGTTATCTTGCATTAGCCACAGTATTCCTCCAGTGCTCTGCACAGCCCTCAGGTTATAGACCCTCGTTTCACCCATCTTACTAAACGACTTAACCAAACTAATGAATTACCCAATTAATCAGAGCAGGACCCTCTCTCTGCCCTTAAGTGCTCGTTTATAGAAGGAGACCGCCCCTTTGACCTCTATCCCTCTCGGGCTGCTTCAACCAGCTTTTCTGTGTAACATTAAATAAATATCATTTCAAGACCATATTAATTCCTCACATACCCATTCCTTAAGTAATTAGTCACACTTACTGTTTGCATTCTAGGTTGTCAATACATGTGTGTCTGAGCTGCATGTATGTGTATGTGTGTTTGCATGCCCGCACAAAGTAGGTCCATGTTGGTGTGCCTCTGTACTGTATGTGTGTTTAATCCATTTAAACCAAGTCCAATGCAGCCACTTCCTCTCTCCGTCATCCTTATCAGTAGCTGCTGGGTACAAAAATCATTTGCGGTGGAGTAAAATGACTGAAAATAATGGGGAAATATCAAGTGCATCTTTTTGCTCCCCCATTTATTCCGCGCGCTCTGAGTGAGCTTTATCGGGCCTAACACATCACAACATACCCCCTCCTTTTTTATTTTACTTAGATTTTATTTTGCCCACTCAAACTTTTCATTTTCTGACAGATTGAGGCACCCTATTTAACAGTTTTATTCATCTGTGCCTGCAGGCAGGGACTGACGTTACAGTCAATAAAAATGGGAGAGCTTTGCAGGCACCTCTTCTTCCCCCTTCCCTTTGTGTGCAAAGTGGCAGCCGTGAATTTAATCGAGGGAGAATGTTGTGATTACTTAATGGTTTCCCAGGCAGCCATGGACTGGAGAATTAAATTCCGCATCTGCTTTCCAAGGCGTTAATCTCCTCTCCTCACATTCCGCCTGTTATGATGTGCACACAAGAGATAATGTTTAAACCGACTAAAGCAGGGTAAACCAGCGCAGGCTGTTATTGGCTTTATAATTACATAATTAACTTTTTGTTTCTAATCGTTATGGAGGTAATGGCTCTGCTAAAACAGGGGGCATCTGCTGAGCAGAAAAACCAAATCAAAAATCAATAATCCATAGAATGTCATTACAGTAAGTGCTTAGTCTTGAATCACGAGAGAGAGACAGAAAGATGGTGCAAAAAGGGAGAGCAGGTTTGTCTCCCCTCTTCTCCCTTTTCTTTTCCTTTCCTCCTTTTCCTGTGCAGTAAATGAATCTCATTTGGAGATGAGAGTGTTATCTGTGGGAGAGGAGGCCCAGCAGCTGTGGGGAGCAGCAGGGTATCAGGCTCTGCCAGGTGCATGGCAGGAGAGAGAGAGGGCCAAGCGCCACCGTAAATTACACCTGGCCTCCCAGCACCGCTATTGTAGGGCGATTGACCCACTCCAAATGAATTCCATTTTCTGCAGGTCCCTCCTTATTTCTAATTTACATTGTGATCATATATGTCTGAAAAATGATATCATAAAAAAGATGAATGTACTAATTACCTCTCCTCTTATCTCTCCCTCGCCCAGTGCTCACCCCTTTGGACTTACTCCTCGCAGCATGTAAGTATGTCACTTATTTCATTGTGACAGGCGTAATGTATTCACAAAAGTGCACCATAAATACAGGCGTTCAGGTTGGCCACCTTGCACTCACATCGAGGCCCTCACAATGCCATGCCTGCTCAAATGAATGGCGAATTGACAAACATTTCTAGAGCCAAATTACCCCCGGTGTCACTGTGAAATTAGGTTCTTGACCCGGCCTCTGATGCATGCTTATATTTCTACATATTTTCCCCATCGATTTTCATGCATGGCGTCTGGCCATTGCGGTGTGAGACGAGGCTCCCTATGAGAAAGGGGTTAGGGGTATTTTAATACACCTGTGAAATGAGACTCTACTCGTCATGAATATGCTAAAGTAGAGCTGTCACAGCAGTCAGAGTGATATCCCCTCACCTCTGCCAGATGAGCTGAAGGAGGGGGAGAAGAGACTTCTACTCTGAGGGATAGGGGGACCAAGCTTATGCTGCCTGCCAATGTCATTTTAACAAATAGGCTTATTAACAGTTCAGAGGCCAAGGACAACAGCAAGGTTATGCAACTATACTGACATATATGGGAGAATGTGAGAGAAATATTGAGTTGGCTGATAGGTGCTGTGTGTTCCCGTTTCATTACTGCTCAGCCTTGTCTGAATGTCTTCTGTGTCCAGCCGTCAGAGAGATGGCTTCCTCAAGTGTTTATGTCTCCTCACCTTGGGATGAACTCCTAGTCTGCCTGTCAACATCTGTTTGCTTAAGATTTCACCTTAGAAATGACTTTGACTTTGTGTGCGTCTCTGTCTGCATTTTTTTCTCTGCATCTGCTAGGCTCTTCAAGCACACATGCTCCATCATTTGACTTTGTATTCCATGACACTATGCTTTGGCACTTGACCTCCTGACCTCATTCCCAGACTGCGATAACCACCCCTTGGAGCCCAGCATGGACAGCAATATAATGGTAATTTGCTGAGGTCACTGTTGCTAACCTGTATTATGACAAACCTCCCAAGAACATATGAAACAATGCAGGGTCGCATACATGTTAAAAAAAGAGAGCAACCATTCATGTACTTATAGTTTTCTTTTCTTTTTTTTTTTTTTTTTTTAATTTCCTCTATATTTTACCATAGGATTGTTCAAGTGAAGTGATTCCACTGACTCTGATAAGAAATACCTCATTTTACTTTAACCCAGAAACTGTGCAACAAAGTCTTATTTTCACCTCTGAAACTTTTGAAGGAGAGTACGGCGTCGCATGACAAACAAGCCTTTCCTTAGAAACACCTCATTTTGTGTGTAGCCATTACCCTTTGGTGTCACATTTGGCATTTGTTTTAAGTTGAGTCTTTTCAAGCACAAAGGCACTATCTCCAGCTGTAAAAGCCTGTGTGAAACACTTTGCTTAACCTGCTGACACAAAGGAACCACTTAAGCCGTTTTCCCCTTCATCCTCTACGAGTGCAATGACTCACTTTCCATTTGAAATCAATAATGGGGGATGCCACTGACCGAAGGTAACCGCAGTAAGAGGACGTATAGACTGAAAGACACAGTATCAACACCAAAAGGCCATCAGGTGCATTCAGGATATGATACATGCAAAGTTGGGGAATGGAATGCAAGTTGTGTGTGTATATACAGAAAGTATGTACATGCATGCATATATTACATTTTGGAGTATATATTTTGGAGCGCAGCCTATGCACTCCAAAATGCATCTCTAGCACTTGTATAAGTTGACTCGGAGGGCCCTTCGAGTTTTGCAGACCTGTTGAAAGAACACTGGAAGCTGGTGGAGCAGAGCCAGTGAGCTACGCTGCCCTGGGGGGCATGGGATTGGTGCTGGGTACACCCTCAGCCGCCTGAGCATGCATGGATGTCTGGAGGGCGTGAGGCCACCTGGCCTAAGTCGGGAGCGGCAGTGATTAATTCACCTTGTTTAGGGTGCCGTCATCGGAATGAGATGGACGAGGGCTCAGGATGATGGATGAGGACTAGAGCAAGGGCTGATAAGACATGGCCCATGAATCTGTTCTACATCATCAGCTCCTTTGATCACTGACAGAAGTTCAGAGATGGGCCTGTGCATCTGTCCAAACAAACAAAAGCCTCTTCCCACCCAGAACGCTCCCTTGCTCCACAACACTACGACCATCCACCATCCCCCAACTCCAGTACCCTGCCTCTCAGGTTGGCTCTCACTCGTAAACAAACGGCGGATAGACAAAAACGGACTGACAGAAAGGGCATGCATCTGAGCACAAGATGGAGTGATAGAAAAAGAAAGAGAGTAGGACAACGATAGGAAAAGACAGCCAGACAGAAAGAGAGAGAGCAAAGTATCCATAAGGGGGTCTTGGAGCCTGTGAACCATGGCAGCACGGTTTAAAGCCCCCCAAAAGGAGCCCTCCTCTGCAATGACAGATTCGGCAGATAAGAGATGATCCATGAAAGCCGATCGGTGTGCTGACAGCAGGAGAGAGGCCTTGGCCCTGGCCGGCAGGGTGCATTACTGTGGGCAAACGCAGCTGTCAGGGCCAAACGGGCCCTCAGCTTTCTGCCATGCCACCACACTGACGTCACACAGCAAGAGTCGGTGCCTGTCCACCCCTTACTTCACCTCCTCGTGTCACCGAACACTGCATTCCAGCACTGAAACATTCCCAGGCCAGTCTATTGCACAACTTCATTTTGGGGTATATATCAGTTGACAGGTGTTGAAATTAACCTATCTCAGCAATTCTCTGACATATTGACAATGTGTAGAGGAATGCAGGGGTGCACTGAGTGAAGGATTTCTGACAGGTAAGGCATAAAAGATTAGACTTGGATTTATTCTTGAGAATCGCATTGAGCCGCAGTTACGAGGTCTCTTTTACTCTTCTAACACTGTTAGACTAAGGAGCTTTAGCACTAGTCTCAAGATAGACAGACAGAAATATGGACAGCATGGAGAATGAGATCCACTGTGTAAAACAGGAGACTTTCATGTACTTTCCCTGCTGAACACACGGCCGCAACGGCGCTTATTCCACCAGCCTCCAAAGAAAATTACCCCATCTACCAAGGGAGCTGAGAAAAAAGGAGAGCAGAAGATTCCCTCAAGGAAATGAAAGGCAGTAATAAGCTATTTAATTTATACTTGAAATTATTTTATGCTCAATAGCTACACTCTGGGTCCTTATTGCTATTTAAATGATTATTCTCGCCAAATTATTTTAATCCATTTTCAGAGGAAAAATTTCTACATCCTCATTTAAACAGCTAAATGGGGGCATCTTTTAACTTCATGCGGTCGACATAGTAAATTAGAGATCTAAAAGGCCTCCTTTTATTTTGGCATTCATTTCAAAGTATTAGCTCAGTAATGGATATCCTCACATACTAATGCTGAATTATTTTACATATAAATGCTTATTTAAATGCACAGTCTTATGGTTCATTGGCTCACCATTAAAATTGTTTGTTTGAGTCTGTAGTTTCATGAGGAGCATTACAAACAACCTTGAAGTAATACTGATATGGAGAGTGGTATTGCTCACTGAGAGTCACTTTAATTAACATGTATACAAGAAGCACACAAGAGTTTTCTTTGGTGCCTTTCTTTGGTTTGATTTGGGGACATTTTTAACTTCCATGTGAACACTGACAGGAAAACCATACATGGTGCAAGACATGCTATAAGGGCAGTCAACTATACATGTCATTTTCTATGTAACCATTCAGAGCTCTGTATCTGTATGAGATAAGAGCTGGAGGTATGTACCTCAAAGCTCTAACCTTGGTCTGAGAACTGATCGCTTTGGTCTTTCCTCTTTTTGATCTTATATCTCTCAGAGTCCTGCTTCACCTCTGTCCATGTCTAAATCCTGTCTCTCACCCTCCCTTCCTCTCACTCGCTTCTCTTCTCTTCATTCTCTTGCTCACCTTTCTACTCACATTAAAAGCTGAGGTGAATACATGAAAAGATTCGTGACCTTTTAATGAAAATGTCAGTATTCCTGTAGTGGGGGGAGAGGCAAGCTCTGTGTTTTAGAGACCAAGCGCAGTCTCCATGACACTTGAGCTTTCACAAACTCCACTACATGTTTCATGACAGCTCCTAAATGTCTCTTTTTCTTTGCCTTTATGTCTCCAAGTGTTTTCTCTGACATCAGGGCGAGGTCTTCTTTGGCTCATTTCCTTCCTATGTCTGAAATGGATTTTCATTAGTGCCATACGAGTAGCAATATGCACGACCATCCTCATCTATCTATCCTATTCCTAAGCACTCCTAACTGAAATAAGATAAGGGCCAAGAGGAGACAGTGAAGCTGGAGTGCACGTTTCAAATCTCATCCAGATGTTTCGCATTAAAGTCAGGACAATTACAAAGGAAGAGAGTATGATTCCTTGGTGATTTCTGCAGCAGTGTTTCAAACACAACTGGGCTTGACAGAAACACACCTGAAAAAAAAAAGTCACTAAGGCTAATGTCACTTTGATGTCTTCCTCTGTAGCACTCCAGCTTTGTCTTTTTCTCGTTCCTCTGCGCTCAGGATAAGTCCACCTTAAGAAATTGAAATGTAGATCTTCCTGAGTGGCTCACTGTAGCAGGTGCCACGCAGAGCAGTCATGATCATTTGTCGACTGTACGTCTGCCTTTTGTCACGTTTTGTCTTCCATCTCTATTTTTAGTGTGGCGAAAAGACGTCAAGGCGAAAGTGTACTCTAAGTAAGTGACAACCTGACGCCCGGCTTTATTTGATGCTTGCCAGATCAAAGCCTCACTGCAGGGCACGCTAATTTGAAGTCCACCGCAGTGATGATCGCTGTGCATGATTACCCCACAATGGCACTCCTATTAATCACATCACTCTGATTATTCTAATTTGATTTGACTCAATGATGCCTCCCCTCAGTCCTACCTCTCTCTTTCTCTGACTTTCTCTCTCTCTCATCACCGTCATCACAACGTCTCCCAATAAAACTGTCAAGTGGGGCGACTGCTCTCCGCAGTATGTGGATGACATTTAAAAGGATACAACATGACTGACAGTGTACTCACAGAGGGAGGGAGTGAGAGTGCAGAAGGGGGAGGAGGGAGGAAGACAAGGGGAGAGAGAGAGACAGGGAAGATGAGGGAAGGAGGGGATGCCCATGTTAATACTTACAAATGACTAATGTCTCCCCCAGCAGGTGCCACGGCCAGACAAACTGGATAAATATTGAGATTCCTCCTAGCACAGCAGCATGCAAAATGAAACCCAACTGTTTCTGATACAGCTCTGTAGAAGCGACTGGCCCCATCGGGTATCTTATCTCTGTCTCTCCCCATCACTCTTTCTGCCTAATTGTGTTGTGTGTTTGGTAAACGTTTCCAGCTCCATCTGCTGTATGAATACTGTCTGGCTTATGCTGTCAGCACTTTTTCAACAGGACTAATGCGCTTTATGAATGTAGTTATGTGATATATTATCCTTTAATCTGAAATGGCCCTGCGTTGCATAGTAAAACTTAAATTACAGAGGCGTGTTAAGTATTAAGACTATAAACCAAGTCTTCTTCAAAAGGTGAAAGCATTACATCTCGCAATATGTCAGCTTTAAATAGAGAAAAATAGCTTTGCTTTTTGACTGACAACTGACAGCATGTCAGCAATAGTTTCCGTCATTGTTTCACTGTTTTAGGAGAAATGAAAGTCAATTTTGAGTCAGAAAGCTGCACTAAGTTGATTTAATTCTGTCTTGCCAGTGATGTTGATTACACAAGGCTTATCAGGCATATCATTTCAACAGGCGGAAACTTTGAGCAGAACCAGGCTCTGGGTGGGTGGCTATCTGCCGCGACCTGGCTGAGAGAGAAAGGTTACACAATGCAAGCCTCATACAGAGATGTAATAATAATAATAATAATAATAATAATAATAATAATAATAATAATAATAATAATAGGTTGTAATCACAGATCCAGACTCTGCAGCTCTGGAGGGAGAGATACCTGCAGAAAGCGACAGGAGGAGACAAGAAAGCACAAAACACTGGGAGACAGAAGACGCCAAGTTAATGGGATAAGAATGAGAGTGAAAGGAGGAGAGAGGAGCCGAGAGCATCATGGGATCTCTCCCAGCAGTCTCGACCCATAGCAGCATAGCCAGCTCTATGTGTCCCTGATTCCAAAAAAAGAAAGTGATAATTTATAATCCAATTTTCACATACACTCAGTTGAAATCAGTACAAAGACAACATATTTACAGTTTTACCTCATCAACTTCATTGTTTTTTGTCAATATATGCTGAATTTGAGGCCAGCAACGACAAAAACTTAGAACTTATATCTTCAAAAATGACCATAAGATTTGATCTAGGCAGTGTTACAAGTAGGACATCTGTGGACTGTTGTGGCTTGTTGTCTCAAAATCAAGTTTTGGCTGCAGTATACATACATGCATACAATATTTAAGAATAAAGAGGTTTCTCTCTCTCATATAGATAGATAGATAGATAGATAGATAGATAGATAGATAGATAGATAGATAGATAGATAGATAGATAGATAGATAGATAGATAGATAGATAGATAGATAGATTGCACTGACTAAAGTACTGAATGCTTTGAAGTGGCATCAAAAATTCCAGTAGTAAAGATCATGACAGTCTGAATCCAACAGAACCCTTCTAGTAAATCACCACCTGCACAAAACCCTCAGACCCAGGTCAAGGGCCACATCGCCAACTGCACATATGGTAGTTTCAAAGCTGAGAATAGGGATGGTGATGGAAAACAACCTTTGGTCTATACAGAAGTTCCAGTCCCCCACCCACCAATACATCAATAAATAAATAAATAAATAAATAAATAAATAAATAAATAAATAAATAAATAAATAAAGCAAGCAAGCCCAAATGTTCATCCGGCATTTTATGGTTCAGCAAAGGCCAGCTATGGCAGACAATTCTCAGGCTGATTTAGGAAGTTGTAAGAGAAAAATAATAAATATAAATAATACTAATAAAATAAACAAATAATAATGGTACTAATAATAAAAATAAACAAAATGTTCCCAAAACATAAAAATAATGCTTTAGCAAATATTAGGCAAGACACATTGTGTAACACCTAGTGTAGTTAAAATATGTAATTCAGATATGAAGTTATCTCCCATAAAAGATTCCAGTAGTGACCTTTTCCTGTTGATAGAGAATAGTTATGCACTCGTCTATAGACACAACCTCGCCATGCCAGGCCCCAACTCAGGGCAAGAGCAGCATGCTCCACCCTGACTCTTTGGGTCCAGGCAATGAGGCTTTTCGTGCGTCATACGCAGTGTGTCCCAGGCTAGAGCTGAGACAACACCAGAGCACATCCTCTTTCCAGACAATAGACCCGGCCTACCATGTTATACCCACACAGCAGGCGTCCACCACTCTGCAGAGGGCAGGAAGCTCCTGCAGCTGACCCACTGCCTCCTCACATATACAGTCACAGGAAGTTCCCTCAGTCAGCCAGTGTTCACAAGCTAAAAAATTCACCTCTGTGCTGCCGCTGACACATACTGTTTCAATACAGAGGCTCACATCAATCAGGCAGGAAAGTCTTTTTAGTATACTTTTAAGCATGTCTAATATTCCAAATGAAGGAAGTATATTGACACACATAAAACGAACATCTTTGGATTCTTTTTTTCTAAAAATATCAGTTGTTTCCTTTTAGAGATGAAAAATACACCATCACAATTCCAGTGATGACTCTTATTGTCTGCACCATTGATAAAAGGCTGTCAAAGTCTACTTCACTTCCTCTCAAGTCATTCTAGGGCAGTGTAAGCACTGGTATTGTATGAGACATTGTCAATAGAGCCTCTAAGACAACTACGCAGGGACTTGATAAAAGCCCTTAGCCACAGTAAAAACACACATTCTCCATTGTGTTGAAAAGCTCACTTTAAATTGCCCGTTTCTTCAGATGTCATTGGAAGTTCAACAAGATTAGATATGGGACAGTTTTCCCTGCCTTTCTTTGCATTTGTTTGCTGTAGGCGACGGTGACCCGCACAGTAGGAATGTAAAAACTGTATCTCATGTTTAATATTAGTCTCAGTAGGCCCACATGCAAAAAGACACATAAGCTAATGCGAGAAAAGAAAAAAAAACAAACATGCACACCCATACAAGGCCCCTGCTGTCTTTAATACACTCTTAAGCCAGTAAAATTCACACCTATTGGGCCAGACTGTCCAGGCAGAATGGCCCATTTGGCATACAGATGGCACTCCTGGTAAAGTATGGTGTAATTGGTGCACAACCATGGCACTGTGTGGCCTAGCAGCCAGGGGCAACACATTTTCTGGACAAAGGGCAGGAAGTTTTTGGCTCGGTGGTGGGTTGTGGAAGAACCAAGAGCCATAATGCTGTAGCCATATGTTGTGTAAGTCTTATACAGGCTGTATGTCTTTGTGCATGTAGCTGGAGGGTCACACGTCTTTGTGTGCTGTGTGTTATGGTGTGACACTGCCATTATGGATGAGTGCTGACAGCCGGTGGAATGGCCACAGACAGAGGGCTTGTACTTGTTGTGTTAACACTGGCGGGACACAATAATCTGCTACTTGTAAAGCAGGTATCGTCCTGACAAAACCATTATTGTCTCCACATGGTAATGAGGGCTGGGGAGGGACTGGGAAATAGATTTAGAGGAGGCTGGTCTGGAGCCATGGCCTGCCTGAGACGGGGGTTTGAGGTTGGAGGGAGCAGGACAGGGAGGTGGGGGAGTGGGGCATTAGGTTTGTTCTCTTGCATCACTGAGCACTGGAGAGTTGTCTTAAATTGCCACAATACAAATTAGCTGGGCTAAAGAATAGAAGCCAGAGCAGAGGGGGGAAAACAGATGACAAGCCTGAAGATTTAAGTCAAACATACAATAGCATCCTGTAATATCCCCAACCCCCCCTTCCCCCCCTTCCCTTCTGCCCACATCTTCCTCTCTGTGCATAAGATCAGGGTGGAATAAATAGAGGGGGAAAAAAGAAAACAGGGATTGTTGTTGGTGTCTTCTAATGAAGCAAGCGAAGATGCAAGTCAATAGAGCAATTCATTAACAAATCAAAGTCCCAAGGGCCTGCCTGGCAGCATGGCTGTGTTTGTGAAAACCCTCCTTCAGAATGGATACCCATATGCCGGGGGTCAGGGTGACGCCCCTCTCCACACTGCTTACCATTCAGCATACGCACACATGGCCGTTAGGGTCACCGCTATCTAACGCGTCCGCTGCGCACACAAGAGAATTTCCATATGGTCCATGAAAATGGATACGCCGTTGGACCTCCCTTACTTCCCACGCCCCAGCCCTCAGCTCCTTTGGATGCTGTGTAGTTTGTGTGTGTCCACACACTTCAGGCGGGTGGGTTAGAGAGACAGGTTGGGGGTCAGAAGGGGCTCTGGTGTTGCTCATGTTAAACACCCAGCCAAGTCAAGGGCTTAACATACTGCACTCATCATCCTCATCCAAGCAAAAAAATGTTCCTTTCCTTCACTTTTGCTGTTCACCCCTCCTGCTGCAGACTACTATCTCCGTCACCCTCTGTATCACCCGTCTTCCCTCATACCCCCCTCCACCCACCCCCTGCTTCTGCCTGTGGTGCACCTTTCAGAAGACTTTCAGAACTCTTGCAGCGGTGGCGTTGATGTTGCTTCATAAGAACGTGAGGGCAGTACTGATGGCTGCCTGTGAGTGTGAAGCCCATTGAGACAGTGGTGACCTGCTGAAGAGGATTCCAGCCTGAGGGCACTTCACATGACTCTTTCAAATCCACACAAATAAAGCTCTTTATGGCCTGAAAGTGGCCCCACAGAATGGGTGCTACAGAGCCCCCTGAAAAGCCCAACACGATTGTCATGGATATTACACGACGCGAGCAACAACGGGCCGAGGAGACAAGTGTTGATCGGGAACAAAACTCGAGCAGACTTTTCCGTGAGGCGGGCCAGGGAATGTTGACAGGCCCGTGAATGGTCTGTTTAACCCTTTGAAAGTGAATGGGGGCTCCCTGAAACAAATGCATTCTGATAGACTTTGTACGCACTGGGACACAAAAAGTACACTAAGCCCCTGCAAGGGAACCAGGCAGAAGGCGAGAGACGAAAATAAGATTGGAAAGGTGGGAATGTGTTTGCGCCAGATTCCATCAGCCCGGCTCTTCTATTTTCTGGCTTCGACGCTTCTCTTTTGAGCTCAACTGAGAGATGATTTAAGCCTTGACTGGGCTCTAGCATCTATTTTGACTGAGCCCATTTAGAGTTTTAGACAGACTGTTCACAAGAGTATGCTGCGGTTTGATGGAGAATGTCAAGCCTGAAGTGAGTGCTATTCCTCCGGCAATGGCAGTCATTCATTCAGTCACCTAAAAACTTTATTTCTCTATCACCACTCAGGGGTAAAGCCGAGCTCAAAATGCACTGTTATCAGATTTTGTGTAATTTCTCAGTGTGGGTGTGACAGTGACACACAAACCCTGCCAAAAAGAATCTCTTGCCACAGTAAGGGGCCTTGTCTGTAGAGGTTGTAGTGTTTAAAAAAACTGAATAATAATGTCATTTAAAAATGATAATCACTGCAATGCAAATGCTTTACTTTGTAATTAAACTTTGCTCTAAAACAGATATTACTCCTGCTGATTTAAAATTGGGGCATGTGACAGTTATGAGGCTGTTAATTGCAAAACTGCTCAGCATTGCTAATTGTTCCACGGGTGAATGAAATAAGGCTCTGGCAGGGGTACTCTATCAATGTGACGAGCGAGGTTTGGCCACTGTGGCGCACCACAGTGTCACCTGCGGGCAGCCATGCGTGTTCTGTATCTGCTAAATGATTAATTTAAAGATGAAAAAACTTATATCTGTGATCATTGATGGGTATTATTACTGAGGGCTGTTGAAGTATCAAACTGGCCACATTTTTGTTGCTTTGTCTTTTCTGAAACACGAAATGTGTAACACATTGGTGTGTTAGATTGCAATTGACAAGATGTTCAAGTTCAGTCCATCATGCATACAAAATGTGCCACTTATAAGTTACTGCATGTTCAAATGTGCCTACATACCCAAACTCAACATGAGTTTCCTCCAGCAAACTGCTACAGCTAGGCTGTCACCCTCCAAACTCTCTCACACAGCCTTCTCAGACAGCAAAAAACTTCTCCAGCAGAGCTCCTGCATGCTGACGGTAATCCTGAACTTTGGAAACTGCAAGGGGGGGAAGAGAAATGTGCTTAGTTCAGCTCCTTCTTGTCACGGGGTGTAGTTTGAGTGGGAGCAGACATGGCTGCCATTGTGGGAGCGTTCTGTGTTGCTGTGTTTGTGTCAGGAAGGCTTTCAGCAGCGAGCCTTGTGACAGTGAGGACGTGTGAGGTGCATTGAGATGTCCTCGTTCTAGGAATACTGCCACCGCCACCATGAGACCAGCCAATTATGCCTCCAGCATGCAAATGTCTTGCAGAGAGAGAGAGAGAGAGAGAGAGAGAGAGAGAGAGAGAGAGAGAGAGAGAGAGAGAGAGAGAGAGAGAAACAGAGAGAGAGAGAGAGAGCTAAGACAAAGACACAATGGGGTCTGTGAAGGTTCTATGTGTGCCCCACTCAGTCTGAGACTGTTGTTTAATTGCCATGTTTACCCAGCAACTACATCCCATGTCATTAGCACACAGTGTAGTGTCATTTGTGTTGTCACACCACTCTACAGCACCATGGGGTCATTATTGCTCGACTGACTTGAGCGGGGAAAATTGACATATTTTATGTGGGAAATCCTGATACACTCTGTGGAGTTGTTTTCTCTGCACTTTCAAACAGCCATGGGGCCAATTAATTTTTGACCAGTCCATATCCCAGGGACTGCTGCTGCTCTTAATGGTCTGGTTAGCTCTGCCTCACATGTCACTGTGTATTTGATGAGACAGATAACTGTAGTCTTTTATAACAGGATTAGGACAGACAAAACAAGAAAATATACATATAATTATGAAATCTAATAGAAATGGAAAAACGTGCATACTATACGTTTAGATCTATGCATATCTGTTGAAATCAATAACAATGTTCGAAATTAGTAACTAAGTTCTGGGCTTTGATACTGCTGTCTCAAATGTGGAAAAAAAAAGCTTAGCATAAGTAACATAAGTGTAGATATGTTTAAGGCATTTAATTTGCATCTCTAACTGTTTGCATTATCCCCAGAAAAATAACATTTTATCACTGTTATGCAGTTTGCTTTCTGTTGCAAAGTATATCAGCAACAAATACGGAGGCAGGAGGAGGGGGAAAAAAACACAAACCGGCAAGTAGGATGTGAAAAAAACCTCTGAATCCCTGACTGCCTGGTCAACACAGGTGGCAGATTCACAGGAAACAGATTTAATTATGCTCCTGGTAACAATGCTTTGTCCTTACAGCGGCTGACATCGCTGTTGACAAAGGCCGCCGCTGCATTCTAATCAGGAAACAAAATGCCGTAGAGCGCCCCAAAGCCCTGTCGGCAGATCATTAGCCAACCACCTCCCAGGATCCGGGGAAAACCAGCAGAGAGTACAGCCCTGACATACAGTACCATGCCATCAGGCAGACAGAGCTTGCTTTCCACCCTGGAGACTAAGGTCCACCAAGGGGAGAGGGGAGAGGAGAGAAGCTGACCAACTGATAGACAGATAGACAGAGCGACAGCCGCGTTGCCCTGCCCGGCCGTCCCACCAGGGCTGAGCTTAACAAGGGGGCTGACAGGCTGCAGCTGGGTCCTGCCTAACGAAGGCAGGGACATTAGCGGGGCTCTACGTCTGTCTCATTAAAAGACATCAGCCCACCTTGATTTTCACACACACTAGCCACTTGCGTGACAGCTCGGCATGCCACCAGCCAATGAGGGAGAGCGGCGCAGGGACACCGCCGGGCAGGTGACGGGAGGAGTTGTTGACATTACAGCGTGGGGAGGGACAGGGGTCAAATGTAAGGGTGACCCCTGTCTCAGGGACAGTGATGACCTCGTTAGGGGCCCCTGACAAAAGGAGGGCCGACTGGGTGTCACCACTCTCATGGTATACACAGGTTGGCTGACATCACAGTCTCTCATAGCTGCAGCTCACACCACCTTTCTATGCCGAGTCTGTGCTGCTGACACAGGGGCGCTCACTAATGAGCATCAAAGGGCCTGTCCTTCAACTAGTAATGAGGACAGGTGACGACAAAATCACATAATAACAGGGACTGGAACATGAGTCTGGACAGTAGAGGCCAGAGCAGCATGGAAAAGATGAGAATAATATTTTAAAGAGCTATCTCTTTTAAAAGCTCATGTGTTTCCACCTGATTGCAAACAGACTGATATGGATAAATGGAGAGTGTTTTAAAATCAGCCACTCCCCATTTTCAAATAGGGTTTCCTCAGCTGTAAAACCAAATTCATAATGCTGGTAAAGATATACTACACACAGTCCTAGCAGGGGTTTATAATTATGCAAAAGGGTCCCAGTGCAGCAGTATTATGGGCCCCTGGTCTCCACACAGCCCTATATATATGGTTCCAGCAGCCTTCTCTGCAGGTCTCCAGAGCTCAGTTTAAGAGGAGGATGAATAGAGTGATGAAGTGCAGGTCACATGTCTGTTTGATCCAGTGATAACGAGGGGGCTGAAGAAATAATCTATCAGCAATAATCCCTGACTCAGGAGACACCTCTGCCACACACACACACACACACACACACACACACACGCTCACACATGCACACAGATGACAGATGCACACAGAGACACATAACCAACACACACACACACACTGATCACCATATTCAGCAGGCCTTCATTACCACTATAATGTGAAGCAGGGGAGCCTGCAACCAAAATGACCAATTATTCAGCATCAAGTATATCACCCTTCATTCACTCACTGGGATTTATTACCGCAAGATACCAGGTCAGTGTAAACGGCTGAAAACTGAAGGCAGACAGATAATTCTGTTTATTGTTTAGAGAGGTACAGCGAGAGAACATTGCACCACTGGGACCTTGCTGAATCTCAGTTGAAAAGCAAGCACGTAAAACACACACAGGAGAGGTTATCAAGGAAAAGATGCCATACTCTACACCCATAAATCATTTATAATGTGTACCATAACATTTCCCTCTCTTCTTTAGTCACAGTGAAGGGTAGGATCCCATTTCCTGCTTGGGTCCGTGTAAAGATAATCATGTATCCATTTACATTTCCCATAAAGGAATATGGAGATGAGGTGGAGAGTCAGCAGGGGGTTCCTGACACACAGACACAGTCACAAATGTATTTGCCTTGCTAGTATGCTGTCACAATCAGGACATTCTGAACTATCACAGATTTAGATTAGAAGCTGTCAGTGTTTTCGTTGCAGACACTGTTTGCAAATGAAAAGCTGAGGCGAAGCGAATGAGCAAAACAACATCCTAATGATTGTTTATACAGTGGAAACATGAAGCAATTTTGGCTGATTATCGGGACAATGTCTGCCAATGACGCCATTGTTAGTGTACAGGCCAAAGCAAAAAAAAAAAAAAAAGACTGATTGAGAACAAAGCAGAGACAGCTGAACCCATCATCTTTTATTCATTACATAAATGACATTTTAACAAGAGAAAATTCCTCATTATTGCTTCATTATACTGTATTAGATCTCTGTCTAGCAGATTGATAGAGTGATGGTGCTTTTATGAATATCAATATGTTTAGACAGGGGGCTTGTGAAGACCTCAGCCAAGGTCAAAGCTATATGTTATGACAACTCCAACCATGATAACACAGTAAGGTCAGATAGTGGAAGATTAGAGAGAAATATGAGTCAAAAATTGTTTTGATCTGAAGTCACCAGGCTTTCAGTGGCTTTTGGTATTGTTTTGTCTGCATTTTGTGAATATTTTAGCAGCCAGTTACTATTACAACTTTGTTTGATGCATAGAATAAAAGGACTGATGGCTGTGACTGTGATGTTTCATTACTCTATGCAGAGGGTGCTGTGTGTTCTGACCAGTCACCACTGCACTCTTTAGGACACCAGAGCACAGTAGGTCTGTTCTCTGATTACACAAAAACAGTCATCATAAATCTTTATTACAGTACTTTTTTGTGACAATATATTTATTCATTTTTTAAATCCTTTATATTCACATTTTCTTTTTGCAGTCGCTGAAAAATGTACGTCAATCAAAGTGAGGTGAGTGCTCCCTGACAAGTGAGAATAGTTTATTCAAATTGGTCTGGTGACTGAGAGCAGCGTACAGTAAATGTCTGAATGCCGAATGAGGTATTTATGAAAAACGTGGCTGCGTTGTCCTCCATTCTAAAGAAGCATTACACTCACTCGAGAAGGAAAGTGGAAATGTTGACCTTTATGCTCTGGAGTGCACGCACACTTATGCAATTGTGCACACGCGTATGTGCACATGCACACACAGGCAGAAACAGCAAAAACACAGACACAACACAGCACATAGTTTTTCTCCTCTCGCACATATCCCACCTCAGCTCGGGGGATGTTATCTCAAATAATTACCGGTCGCCTCTCCCTGTCCCTCGTGGCTGCTGCTTGTGAGCGAGTAGAGACAACAGTAGGTCACAGTGGAGGGTCTGCTCTAGGAAGCCAGAGTGTTAGCAGAGACGGTGGTGGTGGTGATGGGGGTGTGGAAGATCTGAGACTGGCCTCCTATGGCCCTGGCAACAGCTCTTAATTAACCACCCAGGTATTCCTGAGCCTCACGGCCCACTGCCCGGCTGGCCATATGGCTGGAGCTGCGCCACAGCCATAATTGCCAGGGGAAACACTGCATCAAAAAGAGCTCAGCCAACATAAAGCTTGTGTAAATTATTTTTAATGGTTCCCTTCTGGCAGGAGCACGTGTTTGTCATCTCAAAAAGAGCGGCCGAGCGATTTATTTGCCCTTGACCCCTCTTTTCCATGCACTTGCTCCCTGCTTGACAGTGTGACCTGTCTACCTGATTCTAGCTGGTGTCACACACACGCAGAACCATTAGCACTGTTAGAATGCAGCCCCACTCTCTGCTACTTGGAGTGAGTGGTTATAATGCATGGAGAGGAAGGCATTTCTCTTTGTGCCCACAGCCACATCAGAATGACTCATTGATATTGGATTTAATTATCGGTCCCTACATTGCCTTAAATCTAACACGTTCAATTCTAACATACAGGCTAAATATGCCCTCTTTCATGGATGTAATATGAAAGAACAGATGGTGTAAAAAAAAAAAAAGTGCACTACATGTATTTCATATTTCATTGAAAGCCAGTTGCAGTCCCTCATCAAGATCTCACCTCACATGCTCCTGAAACTGGCAGCCATCTTGACTTTGCCATTAGAGAAAAGGAGAAGAAAAGGAACTAGAGATTATGATTTGGCCTCCGGTTTGTAATTATCTAATCTGTTGTTCTAATGGCCTCCTCATCGTTTCACGAACAAGCATCTCTTGAGGGATGAAAATTGTGGTGAAATTGGTTCCATGCCTGTCCTTTCTTCTCTCCTTCGCCCACCTTCATTCCCTCCCTCCCTCTCCTTCTGTCTCGTTCTCTCTCAGTTTGGATTGCTAATCGTCCCAGGAGGGGTCCAGGAGGGATAAAGTAGCAGCTCATTGCACTTTTCCGCTTGTGTTATTTTTGACCATTGTTCTTGTACAAGGATGTTGTTGTGAAGAAGGCGAGAGGGGGTGAGACAGTGTTCAGTGGCCTCTGAGGTGAGTTAAGACTGCCGGCTGTGGCGACTCACAATATGTCAGGAACACAGAACATTTCCATGCCCCTGCTCCCCCTCCGTAAGTCTCACGCCAGGCCATTGGTGAGCTGTTTTTTTAAGGAAGTGGCCAGCAATCTGGTCAGAGCGACCTCACATCTGCCCTGCTAATGAGAAGGCTGGCCTCCTCCCAGTTTGCCTCCCTAAACACTGTCCTTATCCACACAGGTCACGTCCTCCAAGGAGCTGAAACAACACTATACAATACACACATACACCAAGACACGTACAGACACATGAATACACGCGCACGCAAACACAACAATATATTGACATGCACGTACGCAAAATAGAAAAATGTATGCATGCACAAACATACTGCACTATCAACACAGACTGTTGTCACCTACTCAGGTACGAAGACATCAGCTTGTAGTGAATTGTGTGTGAGGACAAATCATAGTGTGTAAACTTGCAAATAACACAAATGCACATAATGCATACATGTACAGATACTTCTGCATTACAATATTAAGGGAGACTGTTACATACTGCACGTCATTGATTGCTTAGCCCCTAACACTAATCAACACCATTACAAATACATAACAAATTGTAAATTGTATTGCTTTACTCTTCATTACTTTACATTTCAGTAAAAACAGCCTCTGTGAAGGCCTAAATGTCCTCACTTGTGTCTGAAGAAGTCCTCAGAAACATAGAATTACACATACACATACACACACAAGTAATATACTCTGCTCCCACCCAACTGTCTTATTCAAATACAGACCATAAACCTCAGAAAAAACACTCACAAACAAACACATAGGACTCAGCTACTCCTTAGTCCAAACTCCAACTTAATGACTTGGTTGACGCTCAGTACCACACACAGTGCAGCTGAGTGGAAATGAAAGCATAATTGCCACCATAGATCCAACACATACTGGAAAAAATACAACATGCATTCATGCATTTAACCACACCATCAGCCCACTCTCTTGACGACATCAGAGTCATTACCAGAATGTATTTTTATGGTGTTTTCTAAAAGCCATCAGAGATGAATCACGCTATCAGGCCAGCGTCGCCAAACAGACCCTGCGTATTAACGTGATGCAAAGCCAGTTTAATGTACCTGAATTCTGAAATAGCTCCAAATCGCCTGATTGGCGGTTATTGCACCTTAGGCCAATAAGAGGGCGACAGAGGCGGCTCGTTCAGAGCTTTAATGAGCCCCACACAGTGAGACGTGGAATGAGATATCCCCAGTACAGACTAATCTAAAATGCCCTAAAACAGCAGGTCCATAAATTAAGCAAAAGACACACAGGCCTGAAACAGCAAACGCTTTGTAAAGCAACCCTTTGTGCTGTCACTTTGACTTGCACTTACCGAGAGCGTGTCTGGCTGCCTCTTTGACTGTCTGCTTGCCAGCTCTTGAGTAATTTTGCCATGTTTTAACCATAAGATACCAAGCACAATAAATGTGTAGTCCCCCTTTTTCCAGGTTACCAAGCAGAAGAACACTGATAACACAAGAGGGTTACACCAGGTTTTCTGCCATATGACCCCACTGCATCCTCACCCTTTGCACCCCAGCCCCTAACCCCATCCCGCTTGAACTCTCTTGATAAAGGGTGCGGTGCTGGGGTTACCTGGGTCACAGCACAAAACAATTACACTTTCTCCCAAACGCTTGTGTGGATTTAGTAACTTTACTATTGTAAGAGTTAAAGACAGTCAAACAGTGAAAATACAAATAGAGAGAAATGATGAGAGAATAAACATTATGTACGCACATTACACTCATTTTCACAGTGCCAGGAGCCCGGTGAATTACACCTAGTTACTTTAACATCTATAACTAGAGAACAGTCATCATAAATGAAGCCATCTTCAGCTCTATACTTCACATCCTCTCGTCATCGCTCCTGCTGGTCCCATCTGGTAACAAGATCCACTGCTAGCAACACTGTCCACAGCCAAATGAATGCTTTAGCTACCTGCTGTAGACCTCTTCATGGTCTGTTTGGGGTCAGAGTGATTTATGTGAAGCACCAAAGTGAAAGAAAAGAACAATAAGTACCATTGCAGAATTATGAAAATGTGTTTTATTTGATGGAAAGAAGTGGAAAATACCACCTAAAAGGTGGTAGTCACAGTCTGGAAGTTCTGCATCATTTTTTCCACCACAAGTTAAGCACTGGGTGTGAGGATGTTTCTCTGTGTATGTTTTAGCCATTTGATGGACTGTCCACTCCCTGTTCACATCAGTTGTTTTGGAAAATCCTGAAATGGTCTAAAAGCATAATAGCTATTTGCTATGTGGACACACTGAAGGCCCTATTTTTGTGGCAACCAGCACAAGCAATGCTCCAACACTTAGATATTTTCTTGACCTTGAAATTCACGTTACTTATCTGTGGCACCAAATTCGGTGTTGCAGAGTTTGGAGCAAGCTAACAATCTCCCCTCTCCTATTAGATCAGCTGAGTCTGCTGACCAGGAGGTGACTGGGAGGTCACTGTATATATGGTGTTCATATTTGTGTGTGAACACTACATATATTTACATGTTTAAGAAGGTGCTACATAAGTAAAGTTTTACTTACTTATGTAGCACTGTGCACCAATGTTGTGCCATCTTAAAGTTCACACGAATGAAAATGAACAAGTTCACAGTCATAGTTCACACTTTTGAATTTTGTTTGCAGTCCCAAAATATGAACTACTTTATGTTCATTTCGTAATCTCTTTTTAAATGAGCTGTAAAGGCTGCAGATCTCCCACAGTGAAGTGTAGAGTCTGTCTAATTGTTGGAAAATGAAGGTAACCGGTCCTTTACAAAATTCTGTGTGTTTGACTTGGGTAGAGGAACTTTGTGACTGTTGGCTCATGGTCTTACCCTTTGTTAATGATTTCTTGTGATCATCATTCACTCGCAGATATTTTCCAAGACTGGTTGGATGCTTCATTTCAAATTTGTTGCTGATGTGGCTGATGTTTAGACTTGTTTTCTCAGACCCAATAGACACACTCTCCAGAGAAATGTGAGATTTTTTTCCATTAGAATATAAACTGAGGTGCCATTTATCCCCCCCCCGAATGATGATGTCATGGCCAGCCCTCCCCTGCCTGTGATTGGTTTGGAGTCATTATCTTTGTTGGGTGGGTTTGTGAGGTTTAGGAATGAGGAGAGAGATTGGTTAGGGTAAGACTATCGAACTACTCTACTCAGGCAGAGTAGGGCACCATAAAACACAGTGTGTGACCATCAATAACTCTTGTGGCAGTTAACGATGCTCACTTTCATTTGTTGCAAACTGATATGTTCAGTTCACTGTTCGCCAGAAACTGGAGTACACTCAGGGTACAAGCTCTTTTAGTGCATTTGTGCACAGCACTGTTGTGCGCATGGTGCCCACAGGCCTGGACTGGCCATCAGGAGCACTGGGAGAATTCCCGACTGCCTGTCAAGCTGAAAAATAAAATAAATTCAATTCCAATTAAAAATGCTAAATGAAAGGGGTAAATCAAAGACAAAACAACAGAGGCAAGCTTTTAATGTGGTTAAATTAGGAATGTTGGTAATGCAAATATATCACTAGTTTATCTAGAAATGAATATGAGTGATCTTACAGTGTCTATACATGAAGCCACCTGAAGGCAGCAGGACACATGTGTTGAAGAGGTATGTTTGGTATGTTTTCAGGTGTGGCGCCAAAGTGTGGTGTCAGTGTCAAAGTCAGCTGTAAAGCATTGTTGTACTAGAACATATTCACCAAGCATACACAGGAGTACAGTACAATAACCGCTAGAAGCCTCAAAGCACCAGAAGCCAGTGAAACCTCGAGACATGCTGTGTTTTGAGTCAACGGCTTTGCGCCTCTCATAGATGTTGTTTGACAGTCTGACGTCTGACTTGAGGCAGGTTTATTGTAAGAAAGTATACTAAAAATACATTACAGCACTTAATTGCAAGTACTGCAATAACTAAGTAGAGTCACTAAGTAACAAAGAGTACAGAGGAAGAGAGATCTGCATAGGCAGTGCATTAATCAGTTTCCTCATGAAACACCTCTCCAGCTGAACCCAGTTGAACAGAGGCCTCTTTCTGAGGTCAGAGAGGTGATTGTGTGGTAGTGGTAATACTAGGCCATGAGTTTTCATCTTCAGCCTTACCGACATTCACACAGCATCTCCGCCCCTCCTCGGAGACAGCATCAATTAAAGCTTACTGTCAAAACTCCAGTTCATTGTCTCACAGTAGCCACTTAATGTATCTTGGACAAATGACTGGAGATTGTGACCTGACAGAAAACAATTTTCTTTTCAAACTGCTATTCAAAACACAATAGCTTGGAAAGGGGAGCAAAGACGTGGAATTATGCTAAAGACATAGTGGTTTGTGATGGAAGCAAGTAAACAGCAGAGTCTAAATGGAACCTGGTGATACATTTTTTTCCAAAGTTTCCAGCTTGTAAGGTTTATGGCTTATATTGCAGCAGTGGTTGCATTAAATCTGAGGGGAGACAAAGGGAGAAACGGTGCCCACATTAGGGATAACTTCACACACAAGCACATACACAATTACTGGTGGAGCCATGACACTCTTCTGATTGCTAATTAGTACTTGAATCGACTGGTTCTCAGTAGAACAACTTGAGGATTTCAAGCATGAACAAAATGTCAACGGCTCTAATGGCCTTTTTCCTCTGTTCTCCACTGCTGCCGGTTTCTCTCCATCTGTCCTTCCATAGCTGACACCACTGGTAAGGGGTGGTGCCCCCCACTGAAGTTGATGATGTGTTGTCCAGCACCTCTCTAGTATGTCAGATGTAAAGTTTGTGCCATACCAACTAGAGACAGCACAGACTGCCTGATATGGTCAAGTGTAAAGTATAAGAAATGAAGCACAAGACATCACCCATGTATTCTTCAGTCTGCCTTTACCTGAGAGAAACATCAGGTATCCAGTCAGACTTAGCGAGTGAACACAGTATGAGGTATGAATGTGTTCGCTCTCTCTCTTTCTCTCTGTGTGTGTGTGTGTGTGTGTGTGTGATAAAGAGAGCAAGGGGGAAGTACCACCCTATCAGCTTCATTTTTACATGTAGCCTGGCCTAATTAAGAAATATGGAAAAGGTTCAAGAGCTGTGAAGAGTACTCTATTGACCTTCTCATCACTATACAAGAGAGAGAGATGAAGATGAGCTGGCGATGGTGACCAACTCTGTCAAGGGAAGGAGGGACATTTATAACGAGAACAATCAAGTGGCACCAGGAGCAGACGGCGAGGAGATCCTCCTAATAATTGGTTCCATTAAAGCCCTTTTAAAGTGCAACTCTCTCTCAGATAAGCCAAGGCACTGTCCGTTTGCTCATCTCCTTGTCATGGTAATTTAGCCAGGCTAAATGATGCTTGCAGAAGCCCACAGGCCTCTATTCTTGGACCAGACAAAAGAAATATCATCTCACCCATAGGTTTGTGTAATCTGGAATTAGGTACCATTTGGAGCGACACAGGCGCAGTGGTTTGTATGGCCGAGGGCCATTGCTGCTGTAAATTAAGATTGAAGAGGTGGAGATGGGGAACAGAGAGGAAAAGAGATGGTAATATTTGACAAATGCTTTTGTCAGAATGTGCTCATGGCCCTCAATACTTAAGGCAAGAGAGAGGCACCACTTGAGAAAAGTATGCAATGTTTTTGTGGGGTTTTTTTTAAAACATTTTTTATACATTTTGCATTCGATTAGTCGTTGATCAGTCTTGATACCACAATTGCAGTGTGCTGCTCGATCGCTCTTATCACAGGGTGGTATTAGTATTAGCATGGAAAGCTACAAACATTTTCAATGATGTTGCGAGCCCTGAACAAGGCCACTGCGCTAAGGACTCGGCCTTACATGGTACGTACTCTACAAGGTGAGCCTCTAGGATGCCTTGATAACCTTTTTTAATTGATTGCTCTTTGATATGGAGTATTAACAAGTGATGATGATGATGATGATTATATAATATTCTCACTAATTAAATGGAAGCCCCACACAACATAATGGTCTGTTCTTAATTTGGGAATCTGTATTCATATCATCATAGCACAGTTGTCCCATCAGAGTGAATGTGTCCTCAGCATAGTGCTGATTATGGCAAATGTCTTTAATGTTTTAGCACCTAGATGTTGTCTGATGTGCTCCAAACTCTGTAGTTTTGTTGTCCTTCATTCCAGTACACTCATTTAGATCAACACCAAAAACAAAACTTTGATATAATTACAGTGTAATGCCAGTAAAGCAATCAAGCTGCAGATTAAAAAGTGAATTTTTTTGCCATCTGTCCTCCACAACTGCTCATGTGCTGCATGAAGGCCTTCCCTTTCAGCAAGTTAAACCCCTGCAGCCATTTGAAGGCAGCAAGGCAGGGTGTGTCTGCCGTCAGTAAATTGAAGGAAATGTTTGAACAAGTGGTGCCAATATACACAAAGATACATTGCAGGTATCTTGATGAACACGTTGTGTTCTCTCACATGTCAGACTGGTGAAACTTGATCTTTTCACTTCTTGCAAAGCAAACCATTAGCAGTGTAGGAGAAACTGAGGAGGTTAACACCCTCATCCAAACACACTGGGTCACAGCAGGCGACAGGTGTAGCCATCATCCTCATTGTCATCTTTTCAACACATCTGTCAAACTTAGCATTGTCTTTTAAAGTTTTAAAATTCATTTTGCAATACTGGTGAGACAAGAAAGGAGTTTTATGAAGGATAAAAAGTTGATTTTCAAAAGACGCATGGAAAATGCTTCTTTCAGAAAATCGTCAGTTTATGCAGTCATGCAAACTATTTACTATTTTACTAACAGATTTGGTGATAGTGTGTTGTTGTTGCCTTGAAGCATAATTAAATCTAACTGAACAGAACCATGTCATTCACCTAAATAAACTATAGAGAATTTGCACTGCACGTGATTCTGAGTGTGTTTTTAAAATTAGACGCTGAGTCTTCGGTTAAGCAGCGTACTCACTAAATCAGTGTTTCGACACCGTTATGTAGAGCAGCATTCCAAAATCATGTGTGAAATTACTACAAATAACAGAAACAAAAAAGCTGCTGCAGCTGCTTTGATTACTTTGTTTTTGACACTCCAGCTGTTCATCCAGAAAGTAACCGCATTGATTTGTAAATGTGTTTAACCAAGAAGATGACATGAAAAGGAATACGGCAACACACCAAAGCATTCCAAATACATCCTGGGGTCTAAAACTAATTTCCAAACAACAACAACAAAAAAAAAAAAGAGTCTGACATGTTTTGAAGGGACAATTTTTTCCCTCATAGACAACTGAGAGCTGTTTTAGCAGACAAGCACTGGCATATTTTGACTGTAACTTCATACCAAAGCAAGAACTGATCACAACGACAACACGAGAGTGGCCATGTAAACATATCAACACAAAAGGAAGAAGGCAAAATCACCATGGGTTTGTGATGATGGGTGATCGATGCTTTGAAACGCAGCAGTGGGTATTGTCATATGCCAGAGAGCTCTGAGCTTTGCAAAACTCACTACTCACGCCTTTCTGATATCTCTTTTGCTAACAGACTCATTTGGATAAACAAATGTGAATAAATATTGGCCTCAATAATGCTTGTTGTGTCTTTTTTCCCTCCCTGTCTGGTGTTGCCAGCAGCCATTATGAAAAATTTTGCTCTCTCTGCACTAAAAGCTAGGAAAATGAGCCTCTTTTAAATGTTGCACATTTAATATTTATCAGCTTTCTATTAGAATATATGCACACTCAAATCGTCAGCCTATGTGATCTATCGCTCTGCTAAATTATGGTGCCACACAGCACAGAGGGGGGAAATTCATTACTGCTCAGGGCAATTTCCTCCCAAAACAAAAACATTTCATTCCAACGGAAAAGCCAAATTAATACTGGCTTTGCATGAAGCGGATTTTATTTGCCAACGAACTGCTACTTTCTCACTCACTTCATCCGCTGGATGAAGGATGCAAGTTGAGAGCTGGTTAAAATGAGTTTCATGCGTGCGCACACACATCCAATTTCGCTCACCCTCTCTCAGCCACAGAGGAATGCAGATTCCCCTCTTTCTTTGTCTTTGTCTTGCTCTCTCTCTCTCACACACACTGAACCACAGACACACACATAGACAACATACCTCTGTACATGTACAGTACATACACATGAGAACATTTCATCCTACCTCACCAAAAGGCTGTTGTTTTCCATGCTGCCTTGCATTTCTGACATCAAAGGGGCCTCTAGTCTCACAGTTGACTCTGGATGAGCCTGTTTGACGTCACCACATTGTTGTGTCAAGTTTTCACATCAATGGTGTATTTACCTTGTTTGACAAGCCAAACCATGACACTTGAACAACTGTGAGAGGACAATGATGAATAACTAAAGAGAGCTACAATAATTTCCTGAGGTTAGACACAGAACAAACGCTTAAACAATGTATAGATGTAGATGTTAGGACAGTAAAGTGAGCGGCCGTCTTGTCTGCATTCAAGAATCAAGTTTCACCACTGCTCTTTGATTTACTTCGCTTTTATTAAGGAACTTATATCTTTACATCACTCGAATCATAGCTCTTCTGGTTGTCACTATTATTGGTTGCCTTCCCCCCTTAAAGCATGTTTGTCTGTGTGCGTCTGTGCATGGATGTGTGTGTGTATGAGGCGCTTGCTTCGTTAATCTAAATGACTGTTTCACTGGCTGGATTGCCTTCTCATATAATGCCATCTGATTTATTCCCTTTCCTCATAATCAAGTATTTGTTTATGGTTCAAACATAAAAACAATCAGGATTATAATGTTTGATGGATAGCGTCACATGCCGCTATTTATTTGGCCATAAAGACTTGGTGGAAAAGCCATCTAAAACGGCAGCGCACTCCGGATGCCAGGAAGGTCAGGGACACGGGGGAGAGGGGCATGGGGGTGGGGGCGGGGGGCAGAAACATGCAAGGAGAGATGACAGCTGATTTGTTCAGTAGCTTTGAATAGCTGATGAACCTGTGAAGCCCAGAGTCCTGTTAAAATTTTAATAAACATGGCAGAGGCCTATTGACTGGAAGTGAAATATGCACATTGTTCCCAGTGCTGGCTGGCCCAGAATGGAGCAATCATGTTTGACAATGTGCAGTGCAAACCTTTCAATCAGAGTGAAGTCTTATTTTGCTGAATATTAAATACAGGCTCTATTCTGCATGTGTCAAGTGAATTTATAAAGCTAAGGAATATTATTGCCTCCAATTGACTTGCAACTCTCATCTCCATAAATATGATTCAATAATGCATCTTAATACAGTAAACTTATGACTGCGAAGTGTGACATGTGTACATGTGTGCGTGTGTGTGTGTGTGTGTGTGTGTGTGTGTGTGTGTGTGTATTCACATGTCTGTATGCCAGTGTCTGCATAAATCCACGTTGTCTACAACTACCTTAAATAATATTTATTTCCACTTTACTACATTCACTAAACCTGTATAAACATTCTGTACAAAAACAAGGTATTATTTACATCACAGGAAAACTAAATTGGACATGACTGTCAGCGGCAGAATAACAATAAGTTAGCTTAAAATTTGCACTTTTTCTCCCATCATTGCTTTTATATGGATCCACACTTGTCTCTTGCAAACTGACAACCCTCATTTCCTGATTTGCTGCCTACCCCTTCAAAACCTCATGTAAATGTGCGTGTTGAGGAATTCTATTTTTATTTACTGCATTTGCAAACATAAAGGCTTTGTCACATATAGCTGTGAAGACAACTCAATCAGAGGACAACAGAAAATCTGCCATGATTGATGATGTGAAGTGAACACAAAGGAAGCAGTGCAAGAAAGACTGAGATTTGTTGAGTGGTGTGATGGTTTCTTTGCTTAGCTGCCACAGCAAATAAAAATGAAATAAAATCAAATACATGTAAATAATGGCTACCTAGATAACCACTTTGACAGCACTACAAAAAAAAAAAACACCTGCAGTTGTTTTATTAGTATTAGTATTAGTAGTTGTAGTTGCAGTTGTAGTTGCAGTTGTAGTAGTAATATTAATGATATACTATTCGTTTCATACGTCGTATCTGCAGTAGCTAATGCTGCCAAATTTCTGTGTGTTCCTACCTTCTAGATATGGCAGCTTGTTAATATTAGCCGCAATCCTAAAATGGGCAGTGTTTTTTTTTGTTTTTTTTTTTAAATCATGTTTAGACCATAAATGTACAGTATAACCCTCTCCTTTCTATTATTATTTATTTTTAAACGTGGATTTAAGCATAGAGTTGCTTTAGCGCCGACATTTCCCCTGAAGAATCAATGAGGCAGGCGCTATATGCATTTGCATACATACATATATTTAACCCCCCACTAATACCCAGACTCATATGTTAGCAAATACTCACACACACATGCACGTACACACTACCAGACACGCACATTTGCAGACATATGTGTGCATGTGTGTACACAAACAGTTTGAGACAAACCTAAACACAGTTTACTGAACCCCCACTCCATATGCCCCAGACACAATATTGCAAGTAGCCTTCAAAATGCGATGTTTGGGTCAGGCCGACTTGCACTTCTAAGTAATTTATAATATGCTTTACTCCAAGGTATTGCACAATCTCATTATCATTAGATTTTTGCATATTTAACAACAGTTTTTAATTAGAAGGTATTTTATTATTCATGTACATAATTTGAGGCGAGCTCAGGCTGCATGCTTTTCACGATGAAGATGGAAAGAGATGAGGTGGGGAAAAAACAAACATGCAAAACAGACATTTTCTTTCTGAAATGGAACATTTTGGTTTGCAGTCTTTTACTGGCAAGTGATTCCACACTCTACTCTGGTAATGGCTCTTTTAATTTAGTTAATAGCTATCATGTTGTGTACCTTTATGCATTTGCTAAATTCTTAGCTCTGGGAGTTGTCTCCCGATGCTGGAGCTGTAAGTAGTTTGGTATGCTTTGGCTCTCAACGTAGCATTTGCTGCGGCTATGCTCCTTGATGTATTATTAAAATTGGAAATGGACTCCAGGGACAGCATCTAGTTATGTGCTTTCATTTGCCGAATAAACCAAGCGTTGTTTTCATCTTTGCTCATGATTGTTAATGGCGCCGCTGATGAGAGGGGTGTGTGTGTTTTCTCCCACTCCCTTTATCAGCTCAGGCCTGTTATTATGCAGGCCAAATAGCCAAGCTGCTGATTTTGTTTTAGGTTTTCAATTAGTCATTTGACTAAGCACATCTGTTACTGGCAGAGGCCCAGAGTATGGACGAGTTGCTGTCACCTGCTCGGGGGCCGGTGGAGCGCAGAAGCAGCAGGGCTATCAGGGCCCCTTGGTGGCTACAACCACTTCAGAGATCCTCAGGGGTGTGTCCTGGGTCCCCTCACATTTTACAGCCAAGTCTACAGAGGAAAGGTGCTTCCAGAAACACCCACAGCCTGTCTCTCCCCCTGTTCTTCTGCTCTGTTAAATTGCCAGTCTGTGGAGACTTTAGTGTTTTAAAGCCCCCTTTTCCAACAGTAACTAATACAACCACCACTGCAACGTTGGTTTGAGGTTTAGAGACCACATTCACAACTCAGCCCACAGCCTCTGTACATCTCTCTATATATTTTGTGTTTGCTTTTGATTGTGTCTTAATGATTTATGTATAGCAGTGTGCTTATTTTTTCTCTCCCCATGAGTACTAAAATTGATGAATACACAATGCGCCTTTCTTTGAAGGGCTGTGAGTGCAGAGCTGTTTAAATGTGGACCAATGCAAATAAACAGCCTACTTCCTGAGCTGTCCCTGCTGCAAGTGAAGATGTGCTGTTTAACTCAGTTCCTTCTCTCACACACATGGGGATGTGCAGGCACATCTTTCTAACACATTTTCTACATACATGCAGGTCCTTCCCTTTGCCACAATAAATATCATGAACATCACCAAACACTCCTTTAATATTGAGCGGAAATTACAGTGTTGAAAGCATCATTAAAAAGCAATATGATGTGTAGTGCGTGCTGTATGTTGACAGTAGATGAAATGGTTGATGATTTAACTTGAGGATTATCATTTCATATTGTGCCGTTAGTATTTGCACTATGGTAATTAGAGGCAACAGAATAAAAGGCCTATTTATATACCCACAGTGTAATGGGCTTTTGTGAAACAACAGCAGGGTGAGATTTACTCTGTTGTGCGGAACAAAAGCACTACGTCACTTCAAAAGTCAGCAAAGCTCTGTTTCATTATGGTCAGCGATTTCCTGAAGGACTGAGGCTGTCCAATACCTCAATCACATTAAGTCCCAGCCCGTTTTGGGAAGCGAGACAGTAGTCAAGCCCCAATAGAGCTGCAGCCAATCTTTGATTGTCAGAGTTCAGGGAGGGTTCAGTCAGGAGCACCGTCGTCTCTCCCTGATCCAAGAGGGACTCCCAGGGGGCTTTAATAAAACATTTTGCTCATTGTGGAAAGTAATGACCAACAATGTAAACTTGTGACTCGACAACAGATGTTGGCATGCTTAGTGGAAACAAGGTGCTGTAAAATTAATTTCATTTGAATTATTTACTGCATGCATTACGTGCTTGAGGAAGTAAATTGGGGGGTGTGGATTGGTTGGCAACAACAACAGAAACGTATTCAATTAAAGGTGAAATAGTGGGAAAGAGGGTGGGGGAAAAATGGGAAAGAGAGTGATCACATGTGTTCTCTCTCGAAAATCAAATAGGAATCATAGCAACGCTGACATTGCTCCTGTGATTTATATTTAATAGGGTTTATTATTTCATATTGTCACTTCAAAGGTTGTGCCAGGAAAACTTGCTGGAGATGTTTTCCAAATTAAATTAAGCCAAATTAATATCTGGAGAACAAGTGAGGGGGCACTGTTGTTTTCTTTCAAGTGACTAGAGAGAGAGAGAGAGAGAGAGAGAGAGAGAGAGAGAGAGAGAGAAAGAGAGAGAGAGAGAGAGAGAGAGAGAGAGAGAAAGTTTTGTCACATGAAATCAAACCATAATGATTCTAAATACAAGTATGTCATGGCAGCACAAGCCTCATCTAAACACACATCGGCATGCATGGATAGATAGACAAACAGAAAGAGAGATATGGAGATGCTGAGAAAGAGAGAGAGTGACAGACAGAGTAAATGCTCATTCAGTGTAATCTGCTCTGCAGAGCTCCCAGAGAGCTAAAGACAAGATGACTAATGAGATGTGGAGTGGAACAAAACTTTCCCTGAGCCTGGAAACAGATGTAGAATCACTGAGAGTCTAAGTTAAAATGTAAAGTTAATTTAAGGCTGTATACACGCACACAAAGAGACCATAAATAATATGGACTGACCATGCATCTCCAAATTTTTTAAGCAATTTTCGTTTGTATTTTACCATTTGGTCGAAATGAAGGAGGGAAAAACAAAGAGCAGTAGATAAGTGGATCATCAACTCACCTTTATGATGACTAAACTCAGTTACAGCCATATTACACCCTCTGTCTTTTCTCTGGGGAATGTGTATTAAGTGTCTTTGCTCAATAAAAGAAGTGTTGAAGAGCTCTTACATTAGTGTTAAAAGTCCACTAAAGTCACTTATATTGTTAATATGTCCAAAACAAAATTTGATCCAGCCCAAGGACCCCCTCATTCTGTTTATACATCAGAACCTTATCGCAAACATTTTTGTGTTTCCATGTATGACCTCATGATTTGTCACAGGTCTGTTTGGGCACACAGAACACTGCCAAGAGGCTGTACTTCGTGTCATGTCAGCAGGCAGCCAGCGGCGTGACGCCATCAGAGCGGGAAAGATGCTTCACCTGGATTTCCTTCATCACCCTAACCTCTCAGGCAGCAGCCAAAACAGCACGTAGCTACTGTTAGCACTCGGCATTGTGGAAAAATAACAGCGGGCGCTATTGATATAAATATATTTCCTCCTGTAGTTGGCCCCCCAAGTTATTCATCTGTGTGTTTATTTTCTTTTTGGAGCCCCAGTCTTTGCTGTGCAAAGGTTGCCTTTGTTTGTGATGGTCCTGCAGAACAGCTCAGCTGAGTGTGAAGTGCTGGGATACAGGAAGTAGGGTTGCTCTTTAACCTGAACCTTGTGATAAATGGAGACACTTAACAATGGTGTATCCTGCAACCTGGACCTGGAGCTGCTGACAGCGGCTTGTCCTCGCTGCGTATGTCCTCTTCTGTTGGAGAGGTCTCCTACCCTCTCCTCGACTCCACAAACAGCCTGACGATAGATCCATTTTATGCATGTTAGATTTTGCCAACAATCCAGAGGCAGAGATCCTGGTGCTGTGCAGGAGATGCTGCAGGGGTTTTACAGCTGAGACTTAGCCCGGCCTTCCCCAGGAACTCAAATTGACCTTTGGTGCTCTGATGAAATGTCATTTCTGTGCATCCAAACCTGAGAGAGTTGTAGCATCTATGATTCAGTAGATACATCAAAAATGTCTGTCGCATCCATCCTGCTGTCTTTGCTGCTGTAATGCTCACATGGAGAATCACACATCCACATGCGCACGCACACACACACACGCACACACACACACACACACACACACACACACACTACCCTACCAGATGCCTCTTTTGTCCTTGGTATGTAATGAGCACTATATTGCCAATAATAGTACTAGCACTTTACACAGCAGAAGTCATTTGAAGTTCACAGTTCAGACTGAGTGAGAGAAAGACGCACAGACCCAAAACACAACCAGCTGTGTCGCTGCAGTGATGAATGCTGCATCAGCACTACCCATAACACACACACACACACACACACACACACACACACACACACACACACACACAAAGAACCCTTTGCCCAAACAGTTTTAAGTTTCACTCACAAACACTTATGGATTATTACTAAAAATCTGACAAAGGACAGGGTTTGTCTTTGGGATCCAGATTTCACCACAACATCCATCTGTCAGCAAACCATCTCCATTATCCTTTGAATCACAAGCATGACTCAGCCTAGCGCAATGCCACATGTTCCTAACACTACAATCGGCTACTGACCCAAACCACTTTACACCGCTTGTCGATTGGAAGTGTGCAAAAGTTTAAAAACTTTGTCAGCTTATTTGTGGTTTGCCACAAGTATTAAGATCACATCACTTCCAGTTTCTTTTGTATGGGAACATACTGACTAATGTGGCCCCCTCTGTGGTCAGTGTTGAGCTGACAGTCACGTGTGTCCAACAGAATTGATGCTTATTGAAAGCAAAATTTTTTGGGAGGGTATGTGAATCCATCGGGAAGCTCATGTGGGGAACATGCGACTGAAGAAACATTAAAAATCTTTAATTTAATGCAACATTTTTTCTTAATTGGTCCCCTGCTTTTTCAAACATAATGGTAGCTGACACAATATCACTAGTTATTATTATTTATTCATCTACATAACAGTATAGCTCACATAGTGTTAGAATAAAAGTAAAAAGCGTGTGTCAAAGAGACATTTTTAATGTATGTTGCGACTGTGACTTGATTTAATAATTTGCACTTTATTGTGACTACAACAAAAGATAACGCTTCCATCGTGTAATGGTGAGTATTGCTATAAAAAAAAAAGGAAAAAAAAGCCCACATTAATTCCCTTGATCAGCATATGGATCAGAAAGATTTCCCTTCACACAACTTGGGACAGCCGTGCCTATTCAAAACACATTAAACAAAGTGTGACACCGTCACGGTAGCAGATGTTCTTTACATTTCTCCCCATTCCTAACCTATTTCCTAGTCACTAAACCACCAAACCCCAGTCTCTCCTTTCAGTCTTCCCTCTCCCCAACTGCACACAAACCAGCACAAGACAAAGAGAAACAAGATGAATTAATACCAAGAGGGGTCCCAGCGGTATTGAGAGGGGATTGTTTTTTGTTCTAGTTGAAAATATTTCTCACTTTTTAGTGGAGCACGCTCTGCTCCCACATGTATTGTCTGGCTGTGATCATGTGTCAGAGCTGTACAAGTGGGATGTGGGGCCGGGTGCCCGGCAGGCTTGTCTGAAGCAGACGGCTTGTTTGCGTGTACTTAACAGCTCCTCACAGCTGTGTTCTCTCCAAATGTAACTAGAGAAGACCTCATCCATCAGAAAAAGGCATTCTCCCTGTTTCCCCCTCCTCTTTTCTTACTCCTCTCTTCTCCCTTCTCCTCCCCCAATTTTTCGTTCAAGTGCATCCATTGCTAAAATGTCAGCAAACAGGGAAGAGGTCACGTCAAAGGTCAGCCTATGAATTGACGTGTTAGCCCAGCTTTTCTCTCTTTTCAAGAGGGTGTGCATTTCTCAAGAAGTTCTGTATGAGCAAGTCATCCAGACTCCACACATGTTGGGGGGAGTGAAATTGGATTATGCCTGTGACAACACAGACGCAACCTGTCGAAAAGTAACTTGTCTGACAACTTTTCTGATGTAAACTTTGCGTTTAAACACTTTGGACTTCAACACGTGGTTCAAAGCTCATTGAATGCTCTTTTGGGTTAAATTATAAAATCCTCCTGTCCAGCTCAGGAAATGGAACATAAAATTATACATATAGCATATTTTTCAGGGGACATCTGGCCAGAATTCACAACACACTGTGCTCAAAAATAAATCTTATGCTGTGTTAAATCTGACCTGTCTTCCTTTAAAAAATGGGCCATGTCTTGCTCCCAGGTTAATGGCTTCAAACTGTCACGTTGTTTCCGTGCACATCATATTCTCGTTAGTCACTAGACGTACATCTTAACCTTTATGCCTCTGATTAACCCAGAGGGCTTGAGAGGAGGTGGAGGCCAAAGATTCCAAAGACAAGAAATTCAACTCAGGGGGCTAAGCTCACTTTCACCGATGAAGCCCCTCCTCTGGTGTGGCTCAGTGCACAGCCTGTAAATGTTTCACTTTGATTTCACATACGTGACAATAAATTAAGGAGCATTTATCAAAGTTGCTTTGTTGCTGCCTGGACAAAAGCGGCTTTATGCATAAATTACTGCAGTGAACAAATACTTTTTGTCAGCATCCGCATCATTTGAAGTTGGCAACAAGGATTTACATTCAGAAAGTGAGGCATATAAAAATGTGTTAATGATTAGTTGTTGTATTTTACATTCTAAGTATTCCATTAGTGTAATAACCACAGCCGTGGAAGAAGTGTCTTTTGTCGACATCACCAACGTCAGAAGTGATACTGGTAAAACAAAGTGAACAGGAGAGAAAGAAATGCATTTGTGTTGCTCTGCTTTGTGGAAAACACCAGAAACACAGTAAGGACAAAGCTGGAAAAAAATTGCAGTGTAGAGATATGAAATGTGCTATGATGCGGTCTCTGTTAGCAGTTATTTAGAATCATAGGCACAGGAAACTCCTGCAAACCAAGACTTGTGCTGGCATGGAGTGTAGCTGATCCACACAATATGTATTCACAGTGTGCTGTATGTAGTGTGCGGCAGGAATTTTGATTTAGCATCCAGGGAAATCTTTTTGCACCATATATTTACATTATACTGGTGTAAGCCACTTCACCAGGCTCATCCACAAACCCCAAAGCCTGCATGGAAATGTGTTGATATGGTATACAACCAACTAAAAATGATTTAATGCAACACATAGTTCAGGTACTTAAGTGAAAAAAAACAAAAACAAAATGCGCACACACCCTCGGAAATCCCACTATACTGTAAAACTCATGAAGTGACATGCCAACAAGCCTGTATTCATGTATTGAATCCTTAGCCTTGTCTTCTGGGAACAGACTAATTGCACTAGAACAGAAATAGAGCTGAGAAGTCTGAATGTGCTCGTGGAGAGACACCCCCAACCCACAACCCACCCACCAACCCCCCACTGGTTCTACTTTTCTGATTTTCTTTATGCCTGTTTTAACAAAAGTGCAGACGCAGAGTGAAAATGTCAGATTTTGAACTCTCCCGAGAGTCCTAAGTCAATTCAGCTATGAAATCTGAAGTATCTGGAACTGTGTGTGCGTGCGTGTGTGTGTGTGTGTGTGTGTGTGTGTGTGTGTGTGTGTGTGTGTGTGTGTGTGTGTGTGTGTGTGTGTGTGTATGTGTGTGTGTGTGTGTGTGTGTGATATTCCGTTTATATCTATAATGCCTGTGACATCCGCTCATCCAAATAAGTCACAATCATGTGCGGGGTGTGATATCTCCAACTTAAGTGACAAGAAAATTGAATCCTCCTATGTACACCCTGTCTGGTTATAACACTGATATTAGAGAGGCTTTTACAACATGCTGAGGGAGTGCTCGATATCCAGCAGGCACATGAGAACCGCACCCCTGTTTTCTCCTGCTGGTGTGTTTGTGTGTTTTCTGTGCTCCACATGCCCTGCAGATGTAGACAAGGGAAAGGGAGAAGCAAGAGTTTCTGCCCAGTCTGGCTAACATTCACACAAGTTATCTGCACACAAAGATGTACATGTGCGCTCATATAATGAGTACACACACAAACCCAGACTGTCTGAACGACTGACAAAAACTTGGCTCACTATAGTACAGTGTGCTCTGCTGTCTGCACTATCTGCAAGAAAGTGGGAGAAGCAGGAGGAAGAAGAGAAGTGCAAGGTCTGGTTGGGGTAACTCAGTAACTTTGGTTAGTTGCTCCTAGCCAACCGCAAGGCTGCCTGACTTACTGTGGTTGACACACACTCCGAGAAGTGTCACTCTCACAGCAAGGGATAAAGTTTGCAACAAGGAGAGGGAGAGAACAACTCCTTCCCTCCAATGCACAATCGCTCCTCTTCAGCGTCTGGTAATAGGAGGGGAAGGAACAGTGAAAATAACCCTTTGCGGGTGACAGCCCACGAACTTTTGGGAGTCAGAGAGTTAGCACCAAAGTTCCCTGTCAGCCCATTAAAGATGTGAAGCTGGCATCTTGGGTCTATTGAAACCACATGTGAGAAAGAATTCCTCTGCTGGTAAGACATTCCAAATACTGTCCAAGAGCCAAAGACTTTGGTGTTAGTCTAATTTAAGCAGTATGTTGGGGAGAGCTGGCCGCGCTTTGATCATGTGGAGATCGTTTGGTACAAATTGAACTAACCCCAGCTCCGTTTCTGGTGGATCACAACCATGGATTTGTTGAATTAAACGCTTCGTTGAATGCAGTCTGCACATGAAAAGAAAGTTGCTCTTAGGAATCCGATAGCGGGTTTTTCACCTAGCCAGCAGGTCCGCTTCTTTATTACTTTTAAACTCAATCCACGCCGGGTCCGTGCCGCTTTAACGAGACGGGGGCCATGGCCTGAAGGAGATCATGTTCTGAGGGGAGACAGACAGAAATCACCTGGGCTATGTAATCGAGAACATATTGCACAGAAACCCCTAAGCATGGACTATGATGGATCAGACTGTACATGTATACATTCTCCATCCTCGGTTTCTTTGATACACCTTTTTTCATGGGACCTCTGACCTTAAGCTACAAACCTGCACACTCACTCACTTACTCACAGCTGCTATCTAGCATGTGCTCTTCTTTCCTCTTTCTGCCTATTTCCATATTTCTCTCTGCTGCCTTTTTTCTGTGATTTATTGGACTAAAATCTCATTCCACAATTACAGTAACTCTGAAGTATGAATATTTACTGATGACTTATGATCTTTGTCTGTGGAGAACAGCAGAAGTGTTTGGTTGAAACTGGATCTTTTTCTCTCAGTGACATGTTTCACCACAGCACCCTGCTGTGTCCATATGGGTCCACCGTCACACATCGAGGGCAGAGGGGCTGCTTATCTGTGCTATTGATTTTCTCATTGGCTCCGCTCCTTGTTTGGTAAATGAAAACATGCTGCTCGCAGGAAACGAGACTTGGAGCTTGAGATGTCTGCATGTCCTGAAATGTGCTGCTACACAGACGAGAAAGCTCATTTGGTTGTTCTTACAGAGTGGCGAGGTGATGAAAAAGCTCACCCGTCTCTGTGTCTCTGTTTTATTTTTATTATTTTTACAGTGCATGCAACACAAGTAAGTTACCTAACTATCTTTCTTCAATCAAAATATGTCTGTGTGTTTACTTGTAATGCAAAAGTAGGGAAAAAGTTAAAGAATAAAAATAAACTTTCTCTGGATTGTAACTTTAAGTTGAAAACATGTTGAACAATCACATTGGACAGCAAGATGGATAACACCTGGTTCACCCTGGTTCACATTTATGGTGTCCTGTCAATCTGGTTGGTATTAAAGGAGGGGGTTTAGGAATCTCAGCCTGCGCTCTTACTATCCATATTGTTCTGTGTTACAGGGCTGAAAGGAACAATAAGAACAACAGGGCTGAAAGGGGGAAGGTGCAAGTGGAAGAAGAGGATTCATGCCCCTGATGCACATGTGCAGGCCTCTCCTGGCATCAGGTAGGAGCTGATTGATCGCACTTCAAAGGCAGGAAGTCCTGGATAATTAAAGCTGCAGTATAAATAGATAGCATACACTATACACTGGATCATATGTTTGATAACAAATGGGGGCTGTACTTGCGTTCAGGCTGGTCTTTGCTCTGTCCTGAGAATCACAAATTTACATGCCCTTGTAGTGGAGAATAAAAGAACCTGCGGACCAACTTGTGAATAATTAAGGGTGTTTTTTTTTTTTTTTTGCAAGTCACAGTGTGCTCACAGTGTACACGTGAGTTTATTTTCAGGAAAGTAAGTATTCTTTTTGTTAAGATAATACAGCAAATTGCACAAGTTTATCAACTGATATGTTTATTATGTATTATTAGAATTTTTCAACTATTTTTAGGGGTAAAAAATATCAAATTATTTAAGGAGTTATATGAGAAAAAAATGACACCAATACATTTTTTTAAAAAGAAACAGTTAAGATAATATTTATTTAAAAATAGTAACACATTCCAGATCAGATCACCTGTACAAGTCGTCTGATGTGAAGTTAAAACAATTCAAATGAAAAAAGGACAAAGCAGCATTTCAAGCCCTGCAACAACAACAAAAAAAAATGTGCTCATGCAGACAACAATGTACAATTTGACACAAAGTACAAAAATGGGCAAGCGCAATTCATAGCCAAAGTAAAATAAAATGATCATGTAAGGACGCAGTAAACCAGATGAATGGATGGCCTGAAAAGTGCACAGAACACGTAAGAACTGACATCAGAGCATTCAGCTCGGAACATGGTAATATTTAAATGAAGTACAACAAGACAGCTTATGCTTGAGGTCATTACACGGCTTACTCATTACTTAAATGTAGATACCAATTTTGTATTTCTGTATGCAACTGTTAGGAATCTACGCACAAGCAACAAACATGCTTCTGCACCTGTTATGTAAGAAATAATTCCAAGCAACTGAGCAGTGCTGCTGATTGCACCAATAGGGAGTAGCTTGGAAAATAAAAACACCACAAATAAATAGGCTTTGCATGAGACACAGTCTGAAGAAGTTTTAAAACAAAGCTCCCAAGAATATATTTTCACGGCAGGCACATTAAAACCCTAACGTGAACTATTTGAAAGTGCTTTGGCTTGTTTTATTTGTATCGCAGTCATGGTTTCAAAGATTCCCACTAAAAGCTCTGTTAATTGAAGGGTATAGCGGCCTTGACGCTCAGTAGACACAAAACCTAGCCAAATACACGCAGGGCGACTGTCGCAGTTAAAAACACAATGCTGTTGGTGCAAGAAAGCCAGTACAGTGGCTACATGCAGGATAGATGTGGAGAGACGAGGAGACAAATCTCCCACTTATGGTTGGTATACACAAGCACCGACTTTAAGAGCTGCACAAACAACACTGCACCACAAACAATAGTGTAGTCTGCCACTATTCACTATACATTGTCAGCCCAACCGCCCTGTGGCTAACGGCTGCTGCCTGCCTCCCATACAGGCGTCATGCGGCTGGCTTGGCCGCAGGCACCATGCGAGTACAAGAGCAGAACCGTAAACCCAAACCCATCAAGTAACCGAATACACTGTAAGGTCATGCTGGATGGTGAGACAAGTGCCTGGTAGTGGAGACACTGATGTTTATAGTGTCACTGAACATGACGTCGAACTTGCTTCAAAGACAGGTAGCGATACAAGCTTATCATAACTTGAACCACTGCAGTACAACACAACAGGCAGTCTTTTGTAATACTGTGAGACTGTTCTTATAAATTTATCCGTCCTTCAAAATGTGCATCTCTTAAGTAAGATTACACGACAGGACCTTGTTAAGCCCTTCATTGCTATGTATTATCTGAGATTTTCCCTGAAAAACTAACACCATTGTAACACACAGACCTACAATACATCATCATCTAAAGAGAATTTCCAGGGGCTGCACTGCATCCAGTAAAACTGATAACACAGACATGTACTGTATATGAGAGTCTTCTACATAATAGGGTGATTTAGAAATAATACTTGACTGTTTCATTGACATTTTACATCGAATTTGATTTCAACTTAAGGCAGGGGCCTGGGAGAGACAGTGAGAGCTGGAGCTTGGACTGAAGTACTGAAGTACAGTCCAGAAGAGACCAGGGCTGAGGTTTATGGTTTGGGCTCTAACTAAGGTTCAGGGACTCCAGGCTGGGGATGTAAGGTCTAGTGGCTGCAGCTGGGCTTTGCGGTTAAAGTGGGCTGGCCTTAATGGATTTGTGATGATGTATCTCTGAATTCTTGCTTCAGACCCCTGACTGGGAGTGGGCTCAGGATGCTTATCTCTGCGGACATCTTGGCCCAGCTTCAGGGTTTGGGATCCGGTTTCAGCTGCCCATGGGAGAAATCCACCAGGACTGGAGTAACTGGGGATTAGTAGGGATGACCCTGGGAGCAACATAGCAACATTTGAGACCACTAAGGAGAGAAAAGTTGTTTGACCTTGAGGCATGGACAAGGTGAAAACTAAGAGAGATTATTAGATTAGTTGAAGTGAAACATAACACCTGGATGTATCCATGCTGAAAGGGACACAATTTGGTTGTAAATAGTATTATGGTGAGAATCTAAGGAGACAAGTACCTTAGAAAGGAAACCTTTCTTGGATCATCAGGCCATTGCAAATTTTTGAAAGCAAGACAAAGAAATAAAATGCACACAGCTTACAATAGTACCACTAAACACTATGTCTCTACACACATTACACAACGTGTGTTTACAAAGCTCGCAAAAGTAACAAAGCACATTGTGTGTTATCCAAGAACTGGCTAAGTGAGTCCTCCAGGTTACATGAGTAAGGAGTTGCCCTGGAGCAAAACAGCCACAGTGACACTAGTTGAGACCAATCAAGGTCACAGCCCAGCTTCTCTCATGACTGCCCAGCATGTCTTCAGGCCTAAACCTAGCAGACAGATTACAACAACGCTCCCAACAAAGACCGGCGCCTATGCCCCCTGTGCCTCTACCCTCTCCAAAACCCTGCAACCAGAGAGCTCCTAAAGGACTCGTCACCTTGTCTCTGGGCTGGGGCAGCAGAGCAGAGAAAGCCGCCACTTCAATCATCTAAGGGTCGCAGGTCATGTAGGTCAAATACCTCAGCAGAGATCCCCAGCCCCCATGTCACAGTGACAGGCAGTGGTCAGTGTCATGGGCTGGACCCTGAATACATCCAACCCAGTTCCCGTTGAGACCACAGAGGAGTGGACTTACATTGGGATATCAATACCATGGTCCAGTGGTGAGGCTATTGAAAAGCTCATACAAAGGGACTCTCTGAGTGATATGTCAATTATTGTGCCGTGCTAAAAAGTTCTACATCACTTATCGTCACTCTCTCACTCTCTCCTCATAATATCCCTGAGATATATAATTATACTGTTGCATGAACTTTTTTTTTCTTAGTACAACATTCATCCAGCTCTGAGAGAGAAGAGAGAAAGGTGGAGAGCAAGAATGAAATTTAAGTCACAGTGAAAAAAAAAAGTGATTTGCACTTTTGTACAGCCTCCCAAAAAAAAAAAAAAAGCTAAATGGGCCAGTTTGTAAGGCTGTGTTAACAAGATAATCCAAAAGTCGGGAGGGTGTTTTTTTAACAAGGGTGTTTTTATGATCTCTGTTACAATAAAATGAACAGGTAAAACACTGAGTGATTAAAGATAATGAAGAACAGAGATGGCTGACACCGTCTTCAGGATCCCTAATGAAAGATTACACTGCACTTTGAAGAGTTTTATAGCCTTTGTAAATCAAGACTAAATACTTATTATTTGAGGATGTATTAAGGGTGCAGTGGCTGTACTATGTGCTAGCCTGTTTACGATTAAGAAGGGGGCGGGAATGAGCATTGGGGATTTCATTGGGGATTTTATAAGGGAGCCCCTGTATGCCCTGGAATTCTGAACACTTGAGGAGTAGCCCCTGCAAGCATGTTGTGCGAACATGGACGTCTTTCGTGCAACAACACTGTGACATGACAAAGTCTGAGTGAAAGCAGATCATGGTGAACCTGTGTAAGTCCTTCAATACCCCTGACATCCCAGCTCTGAGCTCTGGGATAAAGAACAAAGGAACAGAAACAGGTAAACATGTGCTAACAGCTAGCCTGTTACTTGTCTGCCTGGCTTAGCTGTTTTGTTTGGTTTTTGACTGTCTTTCACTACTTGTGTAGCAGCAGATGGCTCATGTTAAAAGTTAAATTCCTCTTAATGACATTGTTTTCCGATGGACACCAAGAATCAGTTGCATGGCGTTCCAGCACTGTGTCGGATCAGTTGTGTTGTTGACTAAAGTTTTTTTTTTTTTTTTTTTTTTTTTTGCTGAGGGCTGTTGACCCTACTCCCCTGGCTGACAGGAGCCAGAGCTGGGAACCAGTAATCAGGGTCAGAAACTTTACTACAGGCTCAAGAAGGCCTTCAAAAGGTGGTGGATCAACCCGATGATAAAACCACATTCGCACTGAAGACACCACTTTTACCACATCCTCTAAATGTCAACTGTGAGAAGATTACAACAGTGTTATAAATCACGCAGTAAGCAGGGGAAGCTAGGAATTCTGGCCTAATATGGAATGAACAAAAAAAACATTAGTGTGTTTTTTAGGCCTTGAGTCCTTTCAAAAGCAGAGGTCAGTCAGTATAGGCTGAGGTCATGTGCTATACCCCTGTAAAAATACTGCAGAGCGAGTGGTTTCAATTTGCTCAAGTGATTAAGTTCACGCCAGCCCCCAGTGCACTGGCAAGGGTCATTTGTGCTTGGCGGAGTTACTGATGAAGGTAGGGAGGAGTGATGCTAAATGTGAGCATTGGTACTGACATGGCATTAGGTAGGCATAACAAGACTCTGAATCATGGGGTGTGCTACAAGGTCTAGCTGAGGTCATAAGAAAGCTTTAACCCACCAAACCCTGCCTTATATCATAGTAGCCTTTAGAACTTAGTTTGCTCAGACGGTGCAATAGCACTCCCATAGCTGACAAGGAACTTAACATTGACAAAAGCAATGTAAATTAGCAGCAAAGACACATTCCCCTTTAATAGGTGCTGAGGTTTCCTTATAAACTGTATGTATTTGCTCTGAGGAGAAACTGTTGGAATTTCACAAGGCTCTGTAACCTGGACCTGACAGCGTCTGCCACTAACAATTCAACTGTGTAGACAATTGACAGTGTTGCAGTCATTTGGCAAAGGGGTTTGCTGTGCACTGTTTGGGGGTTGGCAGTGTAACACCAGATGTGAGCTGTGCACCGCGGCATCAATAATAAAAAAGTCTCCCTAATCTTAACTCTTCTCTCAGTCGTATCAAACCTTATGGTGAACAAAAACACTGTGTCTCAGGTAGATAAATTATTGATACAAGCGCAATTTAAAATCTCCCCACTGCAATTTTTCGCAATGTTTCCCTTCTCAGCTGCAGCTCCTATTGTTGATTTATTTATTTATGTATTTGTTTTCACCCTGTGTTTAGGTGTTTTCCTTTTTTATTTCTGGGGGGGGGGTGTTTTTCTCCATTTTTCACCTTTCACATCTTGTGGAATTCAGCGCTCTCATTTCCTCCCTGTGATATGGAGTACGGCGCTTCAGAAACAACTGTCAGGTTCAAATCAAAAATGGGTGGAGTGGGTGTAATATTGAACTACTGAACACAAGCCGAGACTTGAGCGATGGATATGGCACCCGATTTTCCTCCCCTCCACTTCTTCCTTTGCCTTTGTCAGCTCCGGGGGTTTCTCTCTGTAGTCAGAACAATGCGTGGGTGATGTCGGCACTCGGAAGGAGATGTTCTGTACAGCGATTTAGTACAAATGCGTCCCATAATGATCATGTTTTGTTACCTTTATGCACCTCCAGCAAGCGGTTCCACTCCTCTGGAAACCAGAGCGCCGTAAACAGCTACAGAGGCTGCTCCCTTTTAGCCAAGTATTTACTACTGCTGCTTTGCTCTGCTATCATACTGATGGAGGTTCCTCTTCATCTCTGTGCAGCGCTCCACAGCCAGCAGGTGCGTTCAGGGAACAGACAAAATGCACACATAATACAAGAAGTCATACGTACACAACTGAGTTGTGAAAGCAGACACATTCACTCACATAACCTCCCTACACTGCACCTGCTCGCACATGTACACATCAACAAATGTGAGTATACACTCTTTTGCATCAGCTGACACACACACACACACACACACACACACACACACACACACACACACACACACACACAGCCACCTTCTGTCTAGGTAAGCTCCCACAGCTGTTCACTAGACACAGTAAATATCAGCATGTAATGTAGGTGAACGGCTTTTTGGCTGTGACACCCAAGCATGTTCAGCCGTTCCACTGGTGGGGGCACTTAAAACAATCTCCTGTCATGTCACACCAAAGGCCCCTTAGCTTTACAATAACAGAACAGGTTGACAAAATGAAAACTCATTCCTCCCTCATTTACGCGTCATTTCAGCCCTGACCCTGGCAGTAAAAGATCAAAGAGCTTTTGAGGCCTGCTCTTATTTCAGCCTGCTTTAGAAGGACAGCTGAGGAGTTTGGCAGTCCGACATGAGCTGCTACGGGAATTTTTCAGACCCCTATCCGCTCACAATGAAAACCCTGACTTGTATAGCCAAAGCACAGGCGTTGTTATGGGTTAGAGTAATGGTTATAGGATCACAGATGGTTATCTGCAGTGACATGCACATTGCAGGCGCACTAACTCTGATTCTCTGCCATTTCGAAGTCATAAATTTCCTGCAAATGATGAGTTATCGGGCTTATACTGAGCAATAAAGTTGAGGGGAATTAGGAGATTATTCAAACGTGATCATAAAATTTTGAAATCACAATCATAATGGTTACATCATTCTCCTTGTGTCAGATTCATACTCCTACCCCGCCCCCGCTGGCTATAACCATGGTAACAGAAGAAGCCCCAGGGATGGTGAATCAATAGCAATATGCCAATCTTTATCTAAGCAACCCCCACTCGCCATCCTTGTGTAGCGCTGTCACTTTAGATCTAATGATCTAACCTATGAAGCATTGATGAGCAGTCGGCTAGTGCGTCACTCTTCATTCAGTCTCACACACACACACACACACACACACACACACACACACACACACACACACACACACACACACACACACACACCATGTAGGCCTTCTTTGTTGATGCAATAACAATTGAATTACCTCTGTCATGTCAGTGATATTAGTTTGTGTTGCATCATCACTGAATACACTACGATTGTACAAAGAAATCATGGTGCCCTATGAAAAGCTGAAATGCAGGACAGAACTGCGGTCAGTTTTGGAGTGTCCACTGCACTGGCCATAACACAAATGGATCAGTATTGACCAGTGTCATTGACCTCAGAGACCTCTGCTCTCTAGTCAATCTGCACCAGGCCTTAGGGGCGATTATGACATTTACTCAAACAGATTATAATTTCAAATGACTGTTTAAAAAAATTCCCAGGTGGAGCGCACAGAGGAGAGCAGTGGTTAGAAGGGAGAGAAAGCGATCGAAAAGAATAGACTTGAAATAATCAATAGGAAATGGACACACAACAGAGGCCCTGCAGGCTGTGCAGATCAATAAGCCGTGTTAAGTGGCGGTGATGCCCTCCATTGATGAGCAAATGGCTGTACAGGCTGTCCTTGCTCCCTCTCCCCCTCTCTCTCTCTCACTCCAGTGGGTCAAACAGCGGGGCCAGGTGGTTAACCACATGTCGCCTCCAGACATTGCACACCAGGCCTCAGTCTCTGATACGCCAAAACTGGTCAGCTGGTCTGCTCTCTGCCCTGCCCTCCACCCTCAAAAAGCCCCCCTGCTCCCCGTGCAAAGCTGAGGGGCATTGCAGGAGGTCAAAAGTCTTGCTCCTGCATGTAATGGAACAGTTACTAATTTTTCGACCCAATCCACCATTAAATACATACCTCTGCTCCACCAAAGAGAATTATGTTCTTTTTTGCTGTCGTTTGCTGATGTTAACAGTGTGATTGTAAGGTTGCTACAAAAGAGGCAGAATATTAGGAACAGCAAAATGGCAGCTTGACTGGATGCAGAGGCGAGGTGAAAGAAACAGTTAAAGAACTTGCTGCCTCCCTGCAAAGTCACAGAAAGATTAAATTAAAGACAAATGAAAGTTGCAGTTATCGGATACACCACATTATATCTCCTGTCTGTCTGCAGCAAATTTTAAGTATATTACTCACTGGAATAGTGTCTGTTGTTTCAAAACAGCACCTGTTGTGCTGCCCCATTCTGGGCCATCCATTCCAGTATAAATCAAAGCTGTGCTGTGCACCAACATGTGTATATGAAGCGAAGAGAGCCGTGCAAGGCAACAGGAGAGGGAGGCTTGTGTCTCTCTCTCCAGTGTTGTGTTCATCATATCCTCACCAGTACTCCATCTTATTACTTCTGCCATATGACACGCGCCTCAGATCGCACGACCCATGAATAATATACGACCACGCCACCTCAGCACAGATGAAAGCGCACGCAGTGCACTGTGGGTCGGATACAGTAGGCTGAGATGCAGAGGTAGTGAGGAGGAGAAGGAGGATGATGAGGAGAAAGAGAGTATATACAGATACCATGCAAAGGCCTGTGATTTTCAGTCCTCTGTGTGTATGAGTGTGTGTTTCCATCCTACCTCCAGCTGTAGCAAGGGTGACAGCACACATCAGTGACAGCTCGAGGTAGCAGCCAGTGGCACCTGAAAAGAGTGAAGAAGGGGGACGAATGAGAGGATAAGGAAGGAAAGAGAACAATGAAACAGTAGCACATATAACGCACACTCACAACGCACACACATAGACACGCAGGGGAAAGCATTCCTCTCAGGAGAGCTGATCAGTGCGAGGCAGTTTGCCCGTCTGCGCTCTGCAGGGACATGGCGTTTCTCCCTCTCGGGGTCGGGAAGAAAAAACAAACACTACTTTTGATCATCGGGCCCTGCTCCTCACCCAGGAGCCTTTGGAGAAGAGACGCAGATTCTAAACACAGCATTACCCTGTCTGGTGCTTGACTAAGCACACATGGGTGATAACACATGCTGTGAGACACACTGATACACAAATACTAAACTGTAAATGCAGACAAACACACACACACACAGGGCGTATGCAGAGAGGTGTATCAAACAGCAGAACAAGGGATTAGGTGTAAAGAAAATGTGTTTCCTGATACTACTTTCAGCAACACCCACTAAAAAAACATTGTTCCCACAAGCCTCAAGTTGTCCATTGAGGAGCAAGACTGTTACGTCACACCAGCAGCTGTTAAATGATATGAGCTTACACTTAATTTTTTATAGTCACCCACTGCATATGTTTCACATACAACAGTGATGCGTGCAGTGTTGGGTTCCCATTGTGAATTGCAAGCATTGTGTCACTGTAAAAAAAAACCCATTCAGCAGCAAATCCTACCAGGAGCCAGCGAGCATGCAACAAAAGGATCGTCGTGGCGAGCAGGCTAGCACCCACATTGTGCTGTAGTCGGTGGCAGGAGAAGACAATAGGGAAGAGCATTTTGGGAGCTTGACCTGGGCTACCTTCACTTCACCTCAGGTAGACAAGGTTAAGATGGATGGCCCTAATTAAAAGAAAGGGCCTCTCTTCTTCACAATAGCATCAGGTTTATTTTACAGGAACTTTAACGGGGCCTTTTGTGGGGAGGTAATTATAGGGTAAAGTGATTAGAGATCCCTGAAGGCATGGAGGTGACAGACAGACTCGGCGGAGTAACCCAAGTAACCTTTCAATATGACATCTCTTCCTTTTGTCATTCACACCGCACACTAATTTCAGCCATGCAGCATGCATTTACGCTCTGCCTCTTGCTCTCTCTCTCTCTCGCTCATTGTCATTGCACTATGTACAAGAACAATCCACGTACTGCCAAATGCAGCTTCGACGAACTCTAGACAAAAGGTTATGGAGATCATTTTTCCAGTGTGGAGGGGGTCATGTTGGTATAAGGGCAGAGGCGACTGAGTTTCCCCCACAACAATGGCTGCAGACTGGCCGAGCAAATCTTTGGAGCCGAAGGCTGGATGTGGAGCAGATGACGTGCCTTGCCCCGACCGTTTAACACGGCTGGTTATGCCAGCTACGAGACCTGCCCCCGTGGGACTTTCTGAAGCGGAAATGTGTGTTGGGCATAGCAAAGAATGCACTAATCTGCTGTTTATTAAGTGTGGGGTAACTTGAGATTGGCGATTAAATGGAGATTTGAGCGTGATACAGCCGCTCCATAGGCGCAGTCACATGGCGCTGTGGCTTGTCTCGGTTCAACATATGGGCCTTGCTAAATGTGTGAAAGACTGCGAGTAGCGTGTGCACTGTCAAGCTTGCCAATCAAGGACCCAGCCTGTGACAGTGAGCTGCTTAACAAGGATTTCATGTCCCTGATATTTCTGATATTTCTGTGAAGCAAGCAGGGGACTTGATCATATCTTTAGAGCGGGGTTGGGGGGTGGGGGGGATGTAAGAGCAAGAGCTCGGAGACGTGCCAACACCAGCTCTTGTCATTCAAGAGGGTTGAGTTTTGGATTTGGGGTTAGGGAAACAAGATAATGTTCACTTAAAAAGTCACAGAGTCATGTTTCAAATGCCTGCGCCCGCTCCTCTGTGGCTCCTGTGATCCTGCAGAGAGCTTGCTTCCACTACATTTATCTCTAACCTTTCTGTGTGCTTGACTTAATGTGTCATTGTGCTATGGGTGTATGCACACTACTGGTGTGTATCTATGTCTGTGTGTGTACAGAGGGTGATCTCTCAGGCAAGTCTGTTTGAGTGTGCTTGAGAACTATTGCCACATACTTAGATATCACTACCAAAGCTATTCGGAGAAGCAATTAAAATCTGTTTAGCTGTCTGCATGCATGAATGCACCCACCCATACCAGGCTGTCTGAGAAGTCAGGAAAGTCAGATACTATTATTATGCCACAGTCTCCATGGCAAAAGGCTACACGGGTCAGTGTCAGCCTTAAGGTTAGATAGGCGAGCGTATGGTTGCAAAACTGTTGGGTTGAGTCCCATTTCAGAATAAATAACTCCTGACATAGTGGCCATGGTCAAGGCAATCTCCTATTACTACAGTGCCTCTGCTCATGTTAGAGGTCTGTGATTCTATTTTGTTAAAATATAGCAGAAACATTTAGTAAGTGCATTTGAATAAACACATGAAATTGTATCCTTACAGTCTTAATTTGATGAATTCCTGTTGAACGAGGATGTTGTGGCTGAACCAATGCCATATTCAGCCTTGCCCCTGGGATATTACTTAAAGTGGAAACCACGGATTAACTTTATATTATGAAGAGGATTGTTTATTTTATGATTATTATTATGATTGAAATGTTTGTTAAGAGGAGCTCACCATTAAAGATTCACTGTTTGTCATTAGGTGCTATTTTCTCGGAAGTTTGTGGGTTCTTTAAATGATGTCCATCCTCATCCTTCTTTGTACTTCAAACCTCTAAGCAAGGAAGGTCACAGGTTCCTTTCATCATAGGTATAAATGTTAAATGAGGTGTTGGCTTCCTTTAGAGGTGTTTATCACTGCTAACTATACAGAGATTTTTTTTGAAAAAGAGAACATAGATCTGATTTCATAGTTGAATACATGAATGCTTGGTGGATATGTGACCGATATAAAACCTTTTAGATTTTTTTTCAAAATCAATAAGTCATGTTTTGGAATACAGCTCATCACGCTGCCCATATCACATATCATCACAGGACAGAGCTCTGGTCAACAGAGGATCTCCTGTGCACTCCCTGCAAACTCAGTGATAAAATCAGACATTAGTTGTCTCTAACATGAGTTATATGGGCCCATTATAACATGTAGTAGCCCTTGTTGTTTCTGACCTTGGGTGTAGCAGTGAGTTCATACTCAGCTGAGTGTGTCAACTACACACAGGCATGCCTCTGTGTCTTATCAAAGCCCAACCAAAAGCCATTTTAAGACGCTCATATAAATCACTTAGTAGCCAATGGAGGTGTATTTTATTGCAGGCATTGGACAGGGCCTCTTTTGTCAGCTAATGTTCTTTTGATAGTTTTCCCAATCACAGCTAATAATGCATCTGATAAGATAAGCTGTGGCGGGCCTCTCTTGGTGCAACGGATTTCACAGGAACCCTCCTAGTCCTGTCAATACTCCTTTGTAAGGAGTGTGTCCGAGTCAACACACCTGAGCACATCAGAGGCTGACAAAACTCATCCTGGGTCAACGTGCTCACCCCAGCCGGTGTGTGTGTTTGTGTGAGGGTGGGAGCAACACAGAACAACAGACCAAGCTTTGTGCCTGCTGTACTAGCCGCGTTAATAACGGCCCTCTCAACAAGCTTGCTTGACAGCTGGGTGGGACTTTGAAGAATTCATAATGAAGCGATGCCTCAGATTAGCGCAGGAGCGGCTGCCTTTGAAGAAACAGCTCAGGTTGTGAGGTCCTAATTAGGAATGGCCTATTTTAGTTGGAACACATGCTAAGGAAAGAGTGTTTTTTGTGTAGGCCTGTGCATGTTTGCTTATCATCACATGTGCATACAAAGATGCTGTCTGTCTAAATTTTGGTTGGATAGTGTGCATGTATGTGCATTTGTAATGCCTGTCTGAATTTATTTGGTTTGTGTGTGCACATATGTACGCGCGTGTACGTGTTGATGCAGAAAGTAGTTAATTTTATGTTTCTCCATGAGCTGTCAGCTTTGACTGCCTTAGTGCCCCCTTGTGCAACTAAGCTGCAGTTCAGGGATAGGGTTAATTGTGTGTGTGTGTGTGTGTGTGTGTGTGTGTGTGTGTGTGTGTGTGTGTGTGTGTGTGTGTGTGTGTGTGTGTGTGTGTGTGTGTGTGTGTGTGTGTGTGTGTGTGTGTGCGTGCGTGTGTGCGCGCGCGCGCGTGTGTGTGTGTGTGTGTGCGTGTGTGTGTGCGTATGTATGTGTGTGTGTGCGTGCGTATGTATGTGTGTGTGTGCAAAGCGATCAAGGGAGAAATCCAAGTGATCACCTGTGCTCATACCGGTGCTATTCTAGCCATGCTGCCCCATGCAGTAATAAATATGCACAAGTACATGCATGCGCACAAACACACACAAACATCCCACAGCATGCCCCCCCTCTTAGCTCTTCTTCAATCAGCACTGCTGCAAAACAATGGTGGAATGTTCCGGCCTGTTACCATTCCTCAGTGTCTATCTGATGAAGGAGAGCCAGGGATAATCCAGCCCATCCTTATCAGTGGCAGGGATCCCATTTCCATATTCAGGCCCTGCTGCCTGATAAGAGCAGCCTGATAAATGTGTAGTGATGGAGTGATACCTGTGGTCTGAAGTTGATGAGAGCCTTATGAATGGCTGAAGCAGAGAGGTGATGAAGGAGGGGGTAGGGATGGAGGCTGGACAGTAGCTTTCAGCAGGCTGATAAAAGCAAGAAGGGAAGGGTTGTGATTAATGTGCCTAAGTGGCCCGGGGTCACAGGCAGGCCCTCACCAGTGACTGCTCTTAAGAGAGGTCACCTCCACGACCATCCGTCACATAGGCGCACACAGACACACTGTTACACACTCCCTGTCAGTGTGTGCGTGCATGTTTATGTGTGGGTACGTATGGATTAAACAAAAGGTGCCCAAAACTGTCTAGCGTACGAACACATACGTACACAGACACGTGCAAGCGTCTGCATATGTAAACATGTGTGGCATATTTCAGTCTTTAAATACAGTTAGTGGTTGCACTTGCACTGGATGCACAAGTGTGCCGTTCCACAGTTCAGGGAGCTGGACACTGAACACTGGGTGGGTGACACAGAGGGATCACTGACCACTTGAGGAGGACATATGACCTCCATTTTTCAGCAGCCCCGTCCTTGGGGCCAGACAGTCAGACACAAATGCATTATTAATTGGGCTCTGTTTCACTATGTCCATTGCTCCTTTATCAGCATGTCGACTATCACCAGAGTCATCCCTCATTTATTGGCTTAGAAAAGGCCCGTTCTCATTGTAAGTGACATGACAAAACGTGTGTGCACAAAAACACCTTTTAAAGAATCACTTGACGTCTGAGTGATCTGTTGGGAGTGCACTCACGTCAAGATTTGACCTGCCTAAAACTAGTTTATATGTTAGCAGTTGTAAGTATTGAAACTAAAACGATTTTGGCATAATTCAGCACTTAAGAAGTTTTTACTGAACTAACATAGCTTTCTTAAAACAAGGAATAATGGTTGAAATAGTTAAATGTGGATCAAAAGGATGAAAATTGTTCAAAATAAATTGCTAGGATTTTTATACCAGCAACCAAAAACAAAACCCATATTTGTTAATTATTTTAAATGACTAGGTTGGTGGTGTACAGTGTGTAGGTATACAGTATGTGTGCATGTAAATATTTTTGAGAACTGTAAGATCTCGTAAACATCATATCCATGTGACACTAAGACTCAAACTATTTGGAATAAATATCAGCAGCAGTAGTGCTAGTTTTTTTTTTTTTTTTTCTTTCTTTTTTAAAGACAATAAGTAGTTTGGTGTTTGAGGATGTTGTTGATTTTGCTGTTGTTTTCTCCACAGGGACTCTTACAAAGGGGCCCCTGTCCCTGGAGAAGACCTTCACCACAGGGAACCCTTAAAAGCACATATTAAAAACACACTGCCTGTCTCCCTCCCATCTCCTCACATCCCCAGGCCCCTCCACACACTGTAAACAGCTGGCTTCACTGATATTTTATTAATGATGTTCTTTAATTAGTTTAATTACGTAGAATCACGTCTTTGTGCATAATTTCACCCTCTATAATGAAAAAAAAATCCAACTGCCATTTATGTATACATAGAAATCTCTGCCCTCTGGCTGAGAGCAGTGTAATTGTGTGGGTTTCTTTCGAGAGGGCCTCGTACTATGAGGTGCTTTAAGTGTGAGTCAGAGTAGTGGGCTGGTTGGCTTCACATGCTTTTTGTTGTCAATCAGGCTTTGTTTGCTGATGAAAGCAGGGTGGTGCTGTGAGCCAAGCAAGAGCTTACTCACACAATGTATCATATTTGGTTTGATTACGCCAGTCTTTCTTAGATTGAAACAAACAAAAAAAGCTTGTATTCCTTCTAAAGCTAAAACTTGTCCACTCTTGATTTGTACATGCCCCTCAGCAAATTAAATTTAATTGATAGCTATCAGTTCATGGCCCAGTCGTTGAATAGTGTATTCAATGATCCATCACTGAAGATTATGAAGTAAGGAAACTTGGACAGCATCATCTACGGTTCATCAAACACCCAAAGAGCTCTGGGCATAGGAGTGCCGTGTTTCACTGTGACCCACATGCCAAGATGGCAGGTCCATCTGGGACGTTCCTCTGTGTTTGCACTGTAACCTAATAAGAGCAGATCAGTGCTTAAACACAGGGCTTTATTTAGACAGCACAATGGTTAGTCAGCAGCAACATTATCTGACCTCATACGTCTTATCATGCAAGGCCCTCTGTCAACAGTGTTACTGGAAGAGGACAGCGCTAATGCTCGCACACATTAGCATCCCTCAACAGTTTCCAAGATGGCTGCTGGGATAGATATGGGAGGGGGGGGAAGTGCAGCTTGTCAGACACTGATGTTCCACCATGATGACAACGGGAGTAAATGAGGTTTCAGAGACCTCATCTAAGACAAAATCAATATGCTGCCTCCTCAGCTCAGGAGAGGAGCTTTCTGCATTATCTGCTTTAAACTAGCACGTGGGGAGAGAGTAAACGAGCGGAGATACTCCTTTTTTGGGGGGAGTTGGAAGATGCCTGTCTCCACCTCCCATCAACATTGTCTCTTGATCTCTTACACCATCCCATCGCATCAACACACACAAAGAAATGATAGATATATTTCTATCCAGCCCACTTGGTTTGTAGTATCACTCCACGGCCCAGACTGCTTTAAAAGTCAATTACCAGGCTAAATGACTTGAGGAATATCTCTCAAGAATGATGTTTCACACACTTTATCGATGGCAATAGCATTACAGCTGATTAGCGGAACCAAATGTGCTCTTTTTGTAATGCAACACACAGAAGGGTAACTGGATCGCTGTGTTGGCTCCAGCAGTCCCTGGACGAGCCCCGCTGGCGGCTAGACTGGAAACATCCCAGAAAGCCTCAGCCCTGAGAGGGGCTAATGTTTCAGCTGGGGCAAAGGAGCTTGGAATGATAATGTTGATTCACTAAATAGTTGACTTGGAGGTCAGCATCTTTCACGCAACACAGACAATACAGTCCTGCTTTGGAAATACACAAGATTTGCTATTTATTGAGCAGGGATCAAACACGACAAATACGCTGGCAATCTGACAGTGGAATGTGGGCGATTTTCTGTCTCTCTGTCTGTCTCGTTCTCTTTTCCACTATGCACAGACCATCGGCTTGCTGTCTAAGCCAGTAATCACACTTAGCTACGTTGGTACATATCCCGTTGTTCAACCCCATCACAGTTCGGTATGTAAGAACAAATGAGGTTTTGGATTCCTGGGAGCCTTTCTCTGTTTGGCCCACCAAATGGAGAAGATACTGAAATGCAAAGTGAGAGCCACCCACACATTTAGTAGAATGCCATGGCTATCACTGTAACACCTCAGCAGTTACAGTATGCACATATTTGGGCAGTAACGCATTACTAAGTAACACGTTACATTGCTTTATTTTCCACTATAGAGTAGTATAATGGATTACAAGTTGAAATTCAGTTATAGCTTAGCAGGGGTGTGATGGAGGGATAGTATCAATTTTGTCTCTGTGTGTTCAGCCGATAGAAGAGTCCTGAATGTGTTATCTTGGCGCTGGGGCTGGAGGTGGGAGGAGGCGGCCAGCCTTACTCTGTCAAAGGAGGAGAAATACACCATGCAGTAATTGACATGTTGTGTCTTCTGGCTCACTGGCCACTGGTTTCCTACATTCAGGAATCACTTGAGGGTTGTGTGTTGGAGGGTGTGTGAACCCCACAGCTGTACCATGAGGACAGGGGTGCTGGAGAGTTGCATGCAGTCACCTTGGCTGAGAAAGCTGATTAGGGTCGGCGAATATTGTACCTTCACAGTGTAGCTTAACTCCATAAACTAGGGGCTTTGGGAGGTCAAGTAACAGGTAATGCACCCAATCACTTTTACTGTGGAGTAATTAGTACAGTAAGGTCTTCATTAATTATCCTTAAAGACTTCATTCATTCATCAAAAGAATACCATTCTTGTTCTCTCAAAAATAGTTTTTATTTTCATATCTCATTCTGGAACAAAACTATTTAATTCCTGCTGTCATCATGAGGAAACAGTCAAAATCTCCCCCCAGTTGTTTGAAGAAATACTGCTCCAGTGGTGTAGTGGCTATAAATAAATAGCTGTAATTAAGACTATGTACACATGCAGAATTAATTATTTAGGTTAGCATTGATGCATTGACCTACCCTCCATGTTCATGGATGTGATCTATCAAAACAATGGTAGAGATTTAGGGCAGAAGGGGGCAAAGGAGGGGCGTGTGTATATGTGTGTGTGTGTTTAGTGGGAGTCAGGGTGGAGGTGAGACAGGGAAGACAAGAGGAAAGAGCAGGAGCAATCCCTGCTATCAGACACCCTGCCTGGCATCAGAGGTGCTCCAGGGTATTTTTCAGCCTCTGCCCTGTTAGCATCCTACGCTATGGCTCAGCTCTGAGGATGTACTCCTACTCAGCTCCTATCTCTACAGCACTGGGACCTCAATCCCTCAAAACAGTTTTGGCAAACATTTACAGCTCCTCTTTTTTGGTGTGTCTATGTGTGTGTGTGTGTGTGTGTGTGTGTGTGTGTGTGTGTGTGTGTGTGTGTGTCTGTGTGTGTCTGTGTGTGTGTGCGCATGGAGGTCTTTCCCTCCTCCCTTACTGTTATTACAACTCCTCTTTCCACTCTAACCTTGTCCAGAATCCCTCTTCACTGTACTCTCTTTCCACTTCAGGCTTTGAAAAAACCAACAAGACACAGGCCGCTGGGAACACAGGCACTCTTTAAATAGCTTGACATTAATAACAATGTATTTAATGCTAACACATTAGGGACTGCAATAATTAATGAATGAATAATCACCAATGTGAAAAGCGTTATCGATAATTGTATGAATAATGCACATGCATAATGCATGACAGTTGCCCCAAGGCAGAATATGGCGTCTCTGCTCTTGTCCAGGACATGGGCTCTACATGGTCGTGGAGACAGGCCTGATCAAATGATGGCACACACTACACTGGATTTACATCCTCTAGCCTTTTTTCCTGAAGCAGAACCCAAGCTGATCATCTCAATTTCCAATGTGACCCTTCCGGCAATGTGTCCTGGCCTTGTTTACAATGGTTTGCTTACAGCAAAACTGGGAGTCAGCCTCGGAAACCAGGCTTAAAGTGGAGGGAGGGATCTGGGTATTAGCATTCTACCCACACCCCTGCTTCATCAGAGCTAATAAGGGAGGCCTGCACCGGGGTCTTTCATCTAGATTAGGACTCTTATCGCATGCCACCTGCATGGAGCAGCCTGCCATTCATATGCAGATCTGGCCAAGGCAGGACTAGGGTGTTTCCTAACTCTGTCACTTCCCATTGCACCTTAGACATTTCCACTAGCATGGATAACCTTGTTGCTGGTATTTGTTGGGATGTCTACTATCCCATCTCATTTCTTAAAATGCAGAAACCTTGCATTGTTAGATCCAGTTGTGATCAGACTGATAACCAATCCAGTAGATTTGTCATGCGATTGTGATCTAGACATTACAATTTAGAGCAACAATCTTCTTAATTTACAAAATACAATCCGAAGTACCAGAGTTAATTTTGCTGCAAAGAAATGCTGACAAGTATATTTTAGACTACATATCTCAAATATAATGTATGAAAATGTGCAATGCATTATAGACAGTAAACTATTGATATTGCTCTCCACATAAATATTCAGAATTGACTAACATGATTTGAAATGACATGATCATAAAAAAAGAAGACAATAATGAAACCTGCAATCTTTCTTTTTTTGTTTTTTTTTTAGAAGAATTCGAAGAAGAATTCCTTTATTCGTCACAATAACACACAACATGCAGAGTTGAGGGGGAAACTGCACATGCCATGCTTTGGTGAACTTCTTGCATGTTCTTGCATGTTTTTAGTGGTGGGGGTATTTTTATGGAGGAAACCCCAGGTGAACACGGGGAGAACATGCAAACTCCACACAGAAAGGCCCTTATTTTTCCTCGAGCAGCAGGCACTGAAGGCATGGTGGAGGACAACAGTGTTGCCACCGAGCCACCATGCCACACGGCAGATATGGAGAAATGTGTCAGCAAACAGTTGTTTATTTACACTTCCAGCAGACATAGGGGAACATCATTCATGTATGTAAGTCCAGAATATACAATAATATCAGATGTTCATTGGAGCTCTGTTTTAGGTCTCTACCAACTCCCAGTGAAAATATCTACCCCTTTTAGCTGCTAAATGCTACACTAAATGTTCACCAGCTAGTTGCTAACTGTTGTTCAGTGCCAAACAGGTAGTGTACAAGGGGTTTTTAGAGCTGCAAGGGGAGCTGCAGATTCAGGTGATAATTCTGTGTGGTTTCATCAATCCATTCACATTGTCACACATTGTCATTTCATACAGTGTCATAACAAAACTATCAATTATCGCCACTTTAATGAGTGATCAACTATATAGATGAGCAATTAAACGAAGTGTGAGAAACATTACTTCCGTCCTGTTGAGGGTAGTAGTGATTATTAGTGACTCTGAAAGGCTAGACGTGTTACAATAGGGTGCCAATAAAGGCACAATGGCAAGCATGGTGATGGATGGGTCTCATGGGGATGACTCAGCCAATCAATGTTCCTCATGAAAACAAACATGTCATTAAACCCAAAGTGTAGACCTCATTCTTTTGTTGTGTGGGAAACCACCATCAGTTAATTTTGATTATGGCAACCAACCAATCAGGATGGAGAATTTTAGTTCTGGCCTGAAATGTAAGGCAAGACAACTGCACAATTAGGGTTAGGGATAACTGGGGATTACAACTTTACAAACTAGGATAACGGCAAAGTTGCTTTGCTCTAAGTGTGTTCAGCTGGACACATTGTGCAGTGTTGCTCTTGTGAAAGCACGGGATGCCTGGATGGTGCATTGTCTGGATGTATTTGCTAGAGTTGTTTGAAAAATTGGAGGCCTCCTCAGCGGACTGCAGTGAGTGATCAAATTGGCTGTTGGGGGTGGGAGGGGGAGCATTATCTCCCTGAGACAGTGAGAAATGGGAGAGTGGGACATAGGGGGACACATTAATGAATAGGTAGGGCAACTTTTTTTTTTTTTTTTTTCATTTTTCTCCCAGCACTTCCCCTGGCCTGCCAAGGCCTCCCAGGTTTGTGCAATCTCTCAGTGTCAACATCTTTCTGTAAGGCTGATTCAATTAAGATTACGCCAGTTGCAGAGAGAGAGAGTGACAGGGGTCAGTTTGATTTCGCCGATTGGCTTTGTGCCTTTTGTTTTTTCAGCTCGGGTTACTGCTTTAGCTGCCACTCGCACTGAGAAGGATAAACTGTCGGTGCCCTGACCAGCTCTGTTTGGGAAAGGCCACTGTGGTGCACCTATTTGAAGTCATGAGTAAATATATTAGCCACTGTAGTATGATAGATAATGCTCTGGTGTGTTTGTATGTGTGTGCTTGTGAGTATGTGCTTGTGCATGGGTTTGTGTCTTTTTACTCTTTGTCTCTCTAAATTTTACATATTGGAATAGGTTGCATTTCTGTGTTTATATGCCCGTATTGTGCAGGTGTATGATTCAGGTTATGCACAAATGGCCATCTATGTCCCTTCACTCCCTTACCTAAAACAGGTTGTAATGACAGCATCTTTTTCAAAACACCCATGTTTTGGGTTGAACCATGTCAGGATACTATAGCTATTATTATCTGACTACCTTAGCTAATACTAATGCCTCAGCCACTCCACTCCACCACAGTGTATTAGCTCTCTGACACAAACCAAGTGTGAATTCTTCACCAATTAACTAGTATTTCAGGACAAAACAGAGCTCATCAGGGGGGATCTGACAATATTCTATCTCAAGGGGTGAATGTGTGTGTGTGAAGGTGGGAGGGTTTTGTTGCAGCATGCTGTAGCTTCAAAAAAATAACCTTTATAGCCTCTAATAGACCCTAGGCCTGGCACTAACACAATGCGTTGACCTCTGGTCCTCTGGGTCACCCTCCTCTGCTTGGGTTAACATTACACCCAGATTTTACCCCACAGCTGCAGCTCATTACAATGCCCCATAAAAACCGTAGGCAGGCAAACGAGGGGTGCAAGCCACCATTAAAGAGGTGAAGGGGACGATTGTGGGGGCGAATGGAGAAGTGGGTAAAGAGGTGGAGGGGGGAGGCTGGGTGAGTGAGAGGTGGAGAATGAAAACAGAAGCGTTAAGTCATTAGGGTCCATTGTTGCGCTCAAACGGCCGCCACACAAGCTCTCTGTGAATGGGAAATGGAGCTTAATGACCTGAAAAGGAACTTCAAAAGCCGCGACAATAGATGAGAAGGGGCGGCCCCACTCGAATGTCACTCTGCCACTTATTGCTTAGTTGGAGAATAGCTGGGCTGTTTAGATTGGTAATGTGATGAAAGCAAAACTAGCTTGGTGCTTCCTATGGAAATGCACCCCCTCCCCCTTGCCTGTGGTTCTCTTTCAAATAAATAGTTGTGGGAGCAATTTATTCAGAAATACTCACTCATTTGTAAGCATTGTTATGTCTTCACATTATTATGCAGTGCACTGTTTTCAAACAGGGACAGTGAGTGTGTGTGGGTGTTTGTGTGTATGTGTACATTCTTAGCTGTGTTCATCTGTGTCAGCTAATATTTCTTGTGTACTGTCATTGTAAGTCAGTCTGGGACATTTGAATTAGCAAATGAGGTCTTCTGCGTGTGTCATATGACACATACAGATCATCCATGCACTGCTTCTATTCCTATGTTAGCATAACCAGCAGTCTGTTAGCTGGTCGGCGTCTGAGGCAAGTTGGCCAAGTCGCAGCCATTTAGCTGGTGTGTGAAATCAGGGGTGACAACAATGGCTGCCATTGCCAGGCTGGTGTTGGTAAGAGACAGGATCAGCTGGCATGCAGCTTCTGAGACTGTCAGTCACTCAGCACCATGTCTGCTACCACACTACAGCTGCCAGTTAGCATAGCATGCACACTCAGACTACACCCTGTTGAAGTATCCAATGAGCCTCTCGCATCCACAGTTATGTTGCACGACCATATTGGAGAAGGTATGCAAGCAATCAGAAAGTTGAGCTGACTGCTGGACCAAGGTGTAGGATTAAACATGTAATACTTAATCATCACTTGACTAGAGAAACAGCTCAGGTTTAAAACATGCTCACAGCAGACATTATAACACAATACTGTAATTACATGACTCATGACTCACACATTTTCATTGGTCATTGAAAAGTTCAAACTATGAGCAACTACTTAGTGAGTTTGGTCTCTGGCTTTAATTTGATGCTGTGGGACAGACGAGTGAACACTTTGCTTTTGTCATAGTTTATCGCTGGCGTGGAGTTATCCAAATTTGCAGCTGCACAATTCAAAGCTCATTCACACTTCTGAGCACTTACTAGTTTTGGGATTTTTGTTTGGTTGAAACTGGCAATAAACTTAATAAAAACTGAATTTATGATGATTTCACATACAAAATGGTGGGTCTGTGAACAAAAACAACAAAAAAGCCCCAAAGTTACTTTCACTTGTGTAGCCCTGGGCTGGCTACTAAGTTTTTGACTCATTCTGTGCTCTAAATACACTGTCGCCTGCAACCAGCCAACAATATCACAGGATTTGTTTTGCATGCTTTGCTTGCTTTATTTTCATAGCGTCATACTAGTTTTAGGATCTGTGCTTACTTCTTGTTTTTAAGGGAACTTTTAAGTCAAATCTGCTTTCACTGTGACTCACAAACTCTTTGATCTGACATGGATGCCATTTCATCACGATAACTGGAGACGCAGTGAGCATACTTGTATTAGCCTGCAGCGCCATGTTTGACAGCAGTCTGAGAAGATGGCAAATACGAATTTGTTTGGAGTAACCAATTAGCCTGAGTGCCTTCCTCACTCATTTGGAGAGAGGGAGGGGGGGCATGTGTAATGTATTTCCTCAAAGAAGGGATTCAGACGACCAATTTAGCATTTGCAATCCTGCCTCTTCAACTATTGCAATCTCCTGGAAGAAAAGCCATTGCTAACATTCGTATACAGTAAAAAACAAAGCCCAGTGTCCATTTTATAAATGGATTATATACAGGCAGGCAGCATGAAACGAAAGTGTCCAGTACATAGGCAACCAGAAAATGAGTTTTTGTGCATACACAGTGAGAATTCAACTGCTAAGCATCTAGTATCTGTGAGGATGACACGTTCAAAATATCCATAAGTCCCCCTGTTAACATCCATGCCACAGGGATACTGACACACTGTCAAGCAGAGCTGCCAATAGGCTGCAGTCTATCCGGAGGCAATTGGACACACACACACGCACGCACGCACGCACGCACGCACGCATGCACAAGCTGCAAGTGTATACACATGCTTTATACACGTAAACTACATGCTGCATTACCCAAATGATCTTTAGTCGATCATTCCATTCTTTAACTGTTGGTTTTTGAAATCCTGCACGCCAACAGTAAACCACACAACAACAATATTAAAGCAGTCTGCAGTTCATATACTATGTAAAAATACTTTGAGCAATTGGGCACTACATCTCGCCTTGATATATAGACTGTTTGATTATCAAAGTGGTGAGCACCTAATGTTTCTTTAAGAATCCTCCAGGTAAATCTATCGTGAATGTTTCTGCATGTGTGTGGTTGTTGTGTTGAGAAAGAAAGAGAGGGGGAGTATGGGCTGAATTTGCTTTGTTTCTCTGTTGTCGGCAATTTCTTGGCACGGCTGGCTGATCCGCCTAGCTGGCAAGTGTACGGACCCTAGCCCACAGCAGGTATGAGGTGTTTCAAAGAGCGCTTTTGATCTGAACAAAGCAAACCAGTAAAACGGCAGTGGGAATAATCAGATATTATGGGGCTTTTATCCATGCCCTGTGCAGGTTCATTACGGATACTTGATTTTGGCTTTAGGCTAGCAACCAACGATGCACAGTAGGACGCTGAGGACAACTTCACTGAACGCTGAGCCTCCACCCCTCCAATGAGATTTATCATAAATTTAATTTCCCTAAACTAAACTGTAGCCGATCCTTCCTTGAGATTTGGCATTGATTGGACAGCCTGCACTCCTCCCTCCCTCTCACTGATGCTGCTTGTATTAAGAAAAGGCCTCACCACTAATTACACCCTCCCAGTCTAATAGAGGCACCCTGTTAAACAAACAATTGATCCCCACTTAACACATGTACCCATGTTAGTAAAACACAATTTGCCAATTTGCCAAAGGCAACACAGACAGGAGAGAGAGAAAGAGAGGGAGGAAAGAGAGAGAAGGGGAGCGAAGGAGGGCGCCACTGGGGGCTTCTGCTATCAGAGGAGGAGGGGTGACGCTGGTGCAGGGATGGTGGAGGGGAAGGAGAGAAAAATGGGCTGGGGGGGTACAGCGAGAGAGAGAGAGAGAGAGAGAGAGAGATGAAGATAGGTTGTCCACAGCTCTGTTTCCTGGTTGGATCCCAGAGATGTTCGATGCTGACTCTTTCATCAGTGCTAATTTAACTGCATGAAAACTTCAAAGGACAATAAAGACTTCTAATGTCAGATAAGTGTGTGTGTGTGTGTGTGTGTGTGTGTGTGTGTGTGTGTGTGTGTGTGTGTGTGTGTGTGTGTGTGTGTGTGTGTGTGTGTGTGTGTGTGCTTCCATGTGAATGTGTCTTAGTCTTTCTACAGGCCAATATATAGTCTCTCAGAAGTGTAGTTCAAACAGTGTGAAGTGGTAAAAAGATCCTTTCAGATGCTAAAATGGGGGGAGTTTATCCAGTTTTTATAGCTTTTAGTAGTTCCAACAGCTACGCCTGCTTTCTGCAACAATCCAGGAATTTAAGGTCCGCAGCATTCCAGTCTACAGCAAATTAAGGTTGAAAGTTCTTGAATTTTTATGAGTGTGTTGGTCTTCTGTGTATCTGCGGCTTGATTCATGCCCGAAATGAATCCTGAGCGATCATTTCACACGCGTATACTATGAAAGCAGGTGTGAATGCACCAAGGATGCTTTGGGATCTGATTCCAGAGGTCACATTAATAGGGGGTCAAGTGCATGCACAGCGTACACAGTGTAGAAGGAGTATAAATACATGTTTGACCACACTGATGGTGAGCCTTATCATCTTCGTAGTATACATGTAACACCTAACCCTTCAAAAAACATTCCATTTGCCAACGCTGAACAACTGCAACAAGCTTTTGAATTTCAGACTTTTCCAGCTGTTTGGCTGTACACAGATGTGTTTCAGTGTGTTTAGAGTTTGTTGTTAGTTTCCCATAAAATTCCACAGTCATGAATTGAGTGGGGTACAGTCACAAGTGCTCACTTCAGATGCAGTCGGTATTACCTGTAATCCAGCCCAAACACATTTAAACTGGATCTAAATACAAGAAGGTAGGTCTGAACAAGTCATTTATGTTTGTCCATAGCTGTGTGTCTGCTTGTCAGTGTGTGTGTGCCCGCGTGGAGCAGGGGGAATGAAGGGTCTAAGTGAAGCTAACAGATTGCCTCGTTTGCCTTTTTGAACTGCCCAGCACGTTTGGAGAACAGGAGGGGAACAACAAAAGGTGTTAATGGCTTTATGGAGGCCCCATGCTGACAGATAGGCCATTATCTTCCTGATTCACTGCAGAATGGATAATAGCTCTGATCAGTTGCCCTCTTTATCTCTGGGGCCAAAGACCTGAACGCTGGGTTAACGCATCACTTCAGCCATGCAGCCGTTTACAGTAAATATTGTCAGTATGGAAACAACATCCGTGGTTATATATTGTATTTGAAAAATAATACCCCTCTATCAATTGAAATAGGAAACGCTATTTGTTTTATAGAAAATAGCTTCCAACCGACGCATGCGCGTGTTTTAAGTGTTATTTGTCATTTCTTTGTCAGATATGGGTTTGTCTGTGTGGCATTTGCCTGCCTGATTAGCTTGTGTCTGTGTGTGCGTGTGTATGTGTGTGCTAGTGTGTGTGTGTGCATAAGGGAGGGGTAGGGCACTGTTGTAAACTTATCAGCTGGTGATGACTTTCCACACAGCTCTAAGACAACTTAAGCCCTCTCTAATTACAGCACATCTGTTGCAGCAGAGAGGTATTCTTGTCATGTGGTTTAACAAATACTTTCGCATTCAGAGGAGTACATACCTAATGAGCCTCACAGCCCAGGGCAACTCACATCTCCCCACTAAGATCAAAAAACCTAACCTCTATGCAACACGCACACACGTAAAGACACACACACCTACACGTGAAAAAAACCACACAACCACGGAGGAACACTGACACACACACGTCGCAAAACACAATACACAGCCACAGAAAGGCACAGACATCACACACACACAGGCACAATCTCATACACACACCACAACAACGTGTTTTTCAAAAACAGACAAGAACATATGATTCAAATGAAAGGAGCCAAACTAAGAGCGGGTACGTGTTTACATTCTCTGACAACATTCTGAAGGTGTTATCAAGGTGGAAATCAAACAACCCGTCTGCTCTAATTATTACCTGCCCTAAATAAAGAGAAGTTGTCTTTGCAACCTAGGGGATGAAATAGGTTGAAGAAAATAACATCAAGAAGCAGATGAAGAATACACCCACAAGGATATCTGGCAGTCAGTGTAAATGTGCTAAGGTTGTGCTATAATAACCCAGTAAGCTGGCTGTAATGATTGTTGGGGAGACAGGGGATAAAGTGCTTGTCTCAGACTGCTGGAGTCCATCACAACAGGTGCTAGTAGCACAGGCTACAGTCCCTGCTGACCAATCACACTGCCACTAAGACTGAGGGGTGGAGGCAGTTATGACTCCATTACATCACTGGATGGAAAGCCATGAGGGATATTGCAACCTGTGAAACGTCAGTCAGGAGCACATCTGCACATGGGTTTAATAGAAGATAATGAGACATCATCACCACTAAGACAACATGTCACATATACAAAAAGAAAACTGAGCTCAGCTCATCTCCACAAACGGGGAAACTAGTGCCATTTATCAAACAAATTGTCCAAAAAAGCCTCAAATTGTTTTCCCTGCAATGTTTATCTTAAGGCTTTAGTCAATCGCTGCTGCTGGATCTGGAGTTGGGCATGACATGGGTTTAGCATATGGTTCACTGCAGTGCTGAGGCTTAACTCCAGCTTGTGGTTTCTGACTGTCAACCTCCTTGGCTTAGGCTCCCTTTTCCACAGACATTCCAAATGTCATTATGAGATATATTGCAAAAAAAAAAAAAAAGTCACACACACATGCATGCATACACAATGTCTCTAACACATGCGCAATCGCACACCCCATCATGCACATGCAGGCACGCATCCTTGCCCATAAGCACACACACGTGTTTCCTGTCTGTATCCGCCTTAACACCATGTGTCTTCCGTGCGGCTAGTCTTCCTCCTCCTTCTACAGCCAATTGCTGCACTAATATGGCTGCACCCCCTAAAGATACAATATACGCTTATTGGCGAGCCACTCTATTAGTGACACAAGGTCACACTGTGAAAATATTAAACTTATGAAGGACCCGCACTCTCTCCGCACCCAAATATGCGGAGAAAGCACAAAAAAGGTGTTGTGTCCTCTGTGTATGATTATATCTTCTTCCTTCATCCTTCGAGCAGTGACCCAAGGGCCACTATTTTATTGGTCTCAGATGCTGGCTGCCTCACAATGTACAAAAGAGTCTGTTATTCCAGACCAATATTAAAGCTGGCCTTCGCATGCAGCATTATCCACATGACACGCACACACACAGACACAGACACACACACACACACACACACACACACACACACACACACACACACACACACACACACACACACACACACACATGCATAATGTGTACACAGAAAACTGTGTGTTATGTGTGCCTGTTTTTTGGGTGTGGGGGCCTGTAAGCAGCAGAGCCCGGGTAGTCACAGGGAGAGCTGTGGCCTCTTTATCCTGTCAAAGGTTATGACAGGCTGACAGAGGAAACCGCAGCGTCCTCCGTCCGTGTTCAAAACCATTATACCTGTCATGAAAGAGTGCTTTCAATCTAATCAAATGTCTGTTTGAGTACAAGGAGGCATACTATACCGTCACATGTTGAATGTATTAGCCAAGCATCAATGAGTGGATGAGGAGGCTGGCATGGATGCAAAAGTGTTGATGGTTATAGTGTGAAAACTGACTGCATATCTGCATATTTGTGTACGAGTGTGTGTGTGTGTGTGTGCGTGTGTGTGTGTGTGTGTGTGTGTGTGTGTGTGTGTGTGTGTGTGTGTGTGTGTGTGTGTGTGTGTGTGTGTGTTTGTGGTACACACACTCTTAGGTGCACGTGCCTGCGTGTGTGACCCCTTTACACGTGTGGATGTGTGTTTGTTTGTGCTCAAGCAGCAACGTGAGTTTGTGTGTGTGCGTGTGTGTGTGGAGTTATAGCTATCAAATACTTTTAAAAGCTTGATTTCCCTGGGGAAATGACAGAGGTCATCTCATCGGCGAGGGATGAAAACAACATTTGCATCCGATTGGTCACACCCACGACATTAAAGTTTTAGCCAGACAAAAACATGTCAAAGAAATTTACATCGCTGGGCTGACAGCCCTACAGACTCGTGGACACAGCCCATTGCCACTTCCAATTATTAAGGCTACTTTTATTGTGTGTGAACTCCATCTTCCCCATTACCAATAAAAACATAACGGGGAGGAGATATTTTTTCTTTGTCACAGGCATTATCACCCTCTCCATCCGTTGAGTGTGTATCAAGCTGCCAATCAGAATTAGGGAGTGGGCTAGCAGACGTGAGATGATTCGCCTGGCTCAGCCCCCATGCATGGATTTAAATAATAAAAGAGAGATTTCTCTCAAGGCCCTGAGCGCCGTGCCAATAAGAGAGCGGGGAAAATGGGAAAATGGCCGTGTGCAATGAGAAATAACTGCAAATTGAGGGTATAATGAACATGTTTAATATTTCATTTCTCTGGATGGAAATATCTACAGTGGGCGGCTTTTTTCTTTTTCTTTCTTTCTTTTTTTGCTCACCATTTGGTGGAATTAGACTCTTTTTTGGCCCCAGAAACCATAAAAGAAATTCAAACAGCTGCTGATGCTGGGGGGGGGGGGGGGGGGGACAGAGAGAGAGAGAGAGAGAGAGAGAGAGAGAGAGACTGGTGCTATAAAGACAGTAATCATTTACAATTACACTACACACACAATCCCTTCATCGCAAGCTGTCTCTCGGTCTCATCTACAGCAGATCAAGAGCTCATGAGTGCTGGCCTGACGATGAGAGATTTCCCCCTTCGCTGTGATTGGCGGGCAAAGATATTATCTATACGCTGCAGTAATCACCACCATTTTTGCAAAACTTAATGCCACATATTACCCATTACCCATTCAAAGTAAAGCTTTTCCTATTACCTTTCACATTTTTCAAATTAGTTATTCCACACACAGTATGTGACTTTTAAAGCTGGAGCCATCTTGATATTTTAACTGTCAGCATGAATAGCAACAACTCAGGAGAGGTTTTCTAAGAATGATATCAATCCCATGTGTCCTTTGGCTGAGGAAATCTATTAATATGTGGTCAAGTGCATTTTGTCTGCGTTTTATAGAACCAAAATTGCATGAAATCTTTTTTTTGACATCACAATGGTGGAAGCTCTCGTGTTTTATTTCTCATAGGCCCAAGAGCGCTACTTTTTTGTTTAAAAAGTTTCAAGTTCAGAGACTTTTCCATGTGGCGAAAATCAGAGTAAATGGCCACAAATATGTATCCTAAGTGAAAACAGGTCGGCCGGGTTGTTTATCTTGCCTTTAGTCCACTTCTTATTTTGACTGGGAGACTTCAACCAGTGCCAAGACCGACTAGACATTTCAAGGGATTTAGCCGGCTAGTCCACATTATTTACTCCTATGGATAAATACACTTGATACCTTTGTTTTCTTTTTAATGAATATTCAGTTCAACATAAAAAGCTTGAGTCAAGCATGCTGCAGTGTTAACTCCACCTCTCTGAAAATGCTTTGAATGAATGGCAGAATACATTTTTAGCTTTTGTTTTAATACATAAAGCAACTGAGATAGAAAATTAAAGCTGTGGGAGTTCATTTGATCATAATCTTGCTCAAAATATCAAGACAGAGTTGCTTGTTAGGAGTGAGCATATGGCAAAAGTACATTAGTTAAATGCTCCATTTCATCTTCTTTAGGGGCCATAAATGCTGGGCTCAAATCTCTGTGTCTTTACTAGCTAACACATTTAACAGTCTTTGGGAAGATGTGAATGTCTTTGCTGGGTTCCTGCATAGTTGTGCAGGTTATTGGGATAAAAAACAACCTCTTTGGCGTCATGGCAGGCAACACCTTTATCAATAACTCATATATCTGACTTGATAAAGCTCTCCATGCAAGTTTTTGAATCTGCCCAGTTGCTGCCTGTTCACCATGCTAATGAAGTCATCAGAATAGAGGTACCAGCAACATTAATTGCCTTACATGAATAATAATTATGATGATGGTAATGATCATGTCTGTCTGTTGTGAGCAAGCATGGATTAGCATTACTTGGTATTAAGGTATTGCGTTCATTAGACGTCCTGAATAGATGCATTAGGCTTGATGTTTTTGCTATAAATCAGCTTCAAAGGAAAGCTCTCAGAATGCATTTGGTGGAATGAGGTCAAGATGCACACCATTAATTCAACAGCTCCCAACACACAAACTAGAACAGAGAGACCAATGGGCCCGAGCAGTTAAAAAATTCATTTTTGCTTGTCCTGAATTTGTGTACTCGTGATTACTGACTTACTCTTTTTTTTTTCTTTACTTTTAATCTGCCGTGGAGCATACATTATTCATCTCGGCATTTCAAATATTAAATGCATGTATTAATTTCATTTATCATCTGCAAAAACAAGAGGCAAAAACAAAACTGCAAACTATCACTAGTCTTCAATTGTGCTCGAGTCAGTCTCAGGAGAAGACAACAGACTTTGTACTATTAATTTTAAGCTCTTATGCAAGCATTTATTAGATGAATTAGGTGAGATTAAAACCATGCCCTTTCATTTGGAATTGATTTACCTTAACAGTTGTAATTATTGGGATGAAAAGACAATATCATATGGAGAAGTTAAGAGCACTCCTGCCTGGTGAGTTTGAATCTCTTTGAAAACAGTATTTCCTGATATTTTCACAGTTGTCTGGCATGTACTCTATTTGTTTATAAAGTACAGGGATATCAGTTAAGGGTCAGCAATATCTTTTTCATTTTTTCATTCTGATCCAAAAACTGCCAGGGTAGGGAAGGAGTCCGGTGTCAGCCCATCCCTACACTGCTGGGATCTAGGACAGTCAGGCTAATCTCTCTGCTGAGGGTTAGTTAGTTAGCAGACTGTCATCAATGGCGTCTCAGTTGTGCACAGATTGTTTGTGTGAGGTAGAGACACCTCCACCTCCGAGGCCCCTTCTCCTGTTGTGTTTCTCTGTGATCTTGCAGTCATGTATGTGATTGGATTTTGGCTTAACAAAAACCTGAAATTACACACCTATTGTGTTTCAGCTAAGCCCGCTTTCACTGCTATAGGGGCAGGCTCTGCACAGCTCTCTTGGCTGCTGACTTTTGGAATCCCGCCCCTTGTCCCTTCCAGGTTGTTGAAGGAAAAGGATAACAGGATTAGGTCAGGGTTTCTGGGAAGCATCGATTGCCATATTCGGCAGGCCGGTAAAAAAGAAGTTGCGACATGGGTCACTAGCTACGAGGTGAGACAAGCTCGGCCTTTACCCTGTGTGAGGAAAGATGGCACCTTGGCACTGCAAGGTGACAGGACTTGGGAGACAAGGGATAAGAGCTACTCACCATCTTCTAACTAAACCACACTCAGGGACCCTGACACTGGACCATCTGTGACACTACCCCCAGTCCCCTCAGGCTATGCTTATGCTCATCACAGAGATGCTGATAACACAGGGTGTGACTAACACGCCATACAAATCTCCACATCCCAGGCACAGAGAGAAACAGAGAGAGGGGGACAGACTTGCACACACACACACACACACACACACGGAGACTACATCCACTATCATAACCAGCCGACAGAGGCAGGTTGCTCTCAGCTCTCAGGGGCGTGTTGATGTGGGTCTGTGATGAGTGGGTGGACCCAGACAGGGTAATGACAGGGTAAGGACTATGTATGTCGAGTAGTATGTAATTAAATTTGAAACTGACAGTACTATCATACAAACATGCAGCGGGGGTGAAAGGTAAGTGGGAGGAGCTGAGAGCTGCGCCATGCTGGATTTTAATGGGGCTAGAGTAGCATATTTGTGACAGATCTCAGACATTGAACCTGAGCTCCCTGACTGCTTTAATACTCTGTGACTGTTCATTTTTTGCACTGTGAAAAAGTGTTGTGGTCAGACAGTATACAGTGGTTGAACAAAAGTCACAGCAATTATGAAAAAATTATGATTTTAATGATTTTCTCACTTACTTTTGGTGTTAAAGCAAAACAGTCTTTGTTTTATTACTCTGGGGTTTCCGAAATCCATCCGTGAGATTTATGACTCCACAACAGAAATTAATAAAGTTGTGTTTTAGTGTGTTTAAAACTTTTGAAAATCATTGTGACAAAAAATAGAATAAATAAAATAAAAGTAAAACTTAACTCAAGGTCCACTTACTAGAATTTTCCAGTGCTTTGAGAAAGCACTTCAGATGGAGCTAAAAGTCCAGGAAAAAACTAGAAGATCTTGAGTTAAGGTTTCTAAATTTTTTCATCTAGCTTTTTTGTTATTGAATTATTCAAGGACAGTAGTTCCAACAGGTACAGCACCATTCTTAGGAAGATATGTTGTCTGTCGCCTTTGAACGCCCCAAAATAATTTCTATTCACCTTCACTGTGCAGGATAGTAGACAGTAATCTCACAGACAGATATCTCTGGTCAAAAATCTGCATAAATGAGAGAATATCTGTGTGTGATTGGAACAAACTGACCGTTTAACCTATGCACACTGTCCTAAATTTATTTTCACATTAATATATAAAAAAGGAGTCAGAGAAGTCAAAACACAAAAACTTTGATTTCTTGCACTGGTGCAGAGGTGGTTTTGGGAGTGCAGGACTTTGTTTAATTTCTTAGGAAAGCTTGTATCAACTTCAGACTCCCTGTGATAAGGACGTGGACCACAGAGAGTGTAATACATATGCATGCTGTCCTTCCTTCACATTCGTTGGCCTGTGGCTGTTTGAAGAAAATGAGGGTGGAGCTCCGGAAATAACAGCTGACCCTCTCTGATCTCTTGCTCCCCTCATATTCACTCACACCGTAAACACCTTACAGAAACAGGCCTGTGTCACCTTATCAGCACACACAACACACAAGTCTATATGTGCATGTGTGTGTGTGTGTGTGTTTTAACTGCCCACCACATACAAGGTGTTTGCTTGTGTACCTGATCCTTGTTCACTAAACTGTTTGTACGCTACACTGTAGTGACCTCCCACCTCACTCAGACACCCACACACACATGCTACAAACAACGCACAGACTGCCCTCCTGGTTGTGTTTCCTCTTCCTTAGCTTCATAGCGGCTCCTCATTATGAAGACACAATGGGAAGCGGCGTCTGCCTGGGCCAATAGCACTAAGCATAAATAATGCAAGGTCAGTGTCTCTCCTCTCCCCTTTCTCTCCTTTTTCCCCAGGGGGAAGGGGTGGGATCTAAAGCTCTAACACACCAGCAGGTCCCTTTCAGCCCATTTATAAGCTCTCTGTCCTCTCAACTTCTTCTCTTCTCTTCTCGTCTCTCCTCTTTGCTCCTCTCTTTTCTTTTATATCCATCTCCCCTGTCTGGTAACGTCATCCCTCCTTCACTCTTTTTCATTGCCACAATTTGTTTTCCCTCTTTTCTGTCTTTGCCTTTTCTTTTCATTTTCCTTTTGGGGTCTATACCCCCTGTACTCTCACCCTGTAGCACTCTGTCTTCTGTCTCTCTCTCCCTTAATCTCTGTCCTCCTCTTGTCTCTTTATTTCCTCTCCACTTCCCATATTCCCATTGTCCTCTCATGCCATCTCCTAATACAGTCCTTCATCTTTACTCCTTCACCTCCTCCACTGCTGTCCTCCATTCTCTTTTTGCTTTACTCCCTTCGTCCCTTCACCCCTTCACCATGTCCACCTTTTCTTCACTCCATCTGTTTCCCTGTCTTTATTACTCTTTGCTCTCCATGTTTTCAGAGAAGTGCATCTTGAAAAGTGGAGGAGAAGGAGGGTAGTAGAGGAGGAGGGGGTGAAAACAAGGCTCCCTAGAGCCAGAGGGACAGCTTATCCTTATCAGGCTTCAACCTGCTTATTAGATCCTCCAGGACACGCCACGCTCTTCACTTAAACAACACCACCTACCCCCTCCTCCATCTCTCTTTCCGCTCTGTTCTTTTTTTCTCCCTCCATCTACGGCTTTAATGCCGCATCTCACAGCAGAGCTGGAGGAGATAGGAGGTGAAAATGGGGCCTTGGCCTGAAACAGTGCTGTCACATTGTTTCTGTATTGTTTATGAAATCAGACTCTAAAAATGAAAGTGCAAAACACTCTAATTGAAGCTATTAGTGTACCAATCCACTGGAGTAATTTCAGCACCAGCACTATCACAGGTCTACCTCATGCAGAAGTGTGAGACGATGTGAGTGTTCAAAGGATGGAGAGATGGAGGGAAATAGATGAAGGAAAAGTCAGTGCATGGTCTCCCAGCAGTAATTTTCTTCTTCTTCCCCACTGCAGGTCAAACACAACCAGGCCAGGAAGCCCCATCCTGCCCCTCAACCATCTGCCGTGCCCCAGGAGCTGCCAGGATCTACCCCCACAGAGCCTGTGAGAAGCAGTCCTGCTTATTCCCCCACCCGCCCTGCACCCAGCACCCAGCACCCAGTCACAGAAGGAAGCAGCCTGTCAGAGGGATCTGTGTTTTAGAAAGGCAAAGCTCTCTATACTGTATGTGTGTCTTACACTTATGGGCAAGTTCACACACAGAAATACAAAAGGTAAGCATGCAATACATCCACGTGCAGACACATTTGTCCTATAACAGATGCTGTATGTGGAGATATTGTAACGATGGCTATCCATAGTCAGCAGCAAGTAAATGACGTGTAATTTTTGCATCAGCGTCAAAGCCAAGTGAGAGGACTGCTTATCTAGATGTGTCTGTGGGTTTACACCATCCAGAGGCAAGAATAGATGAGGGGCACATGGTGAGTGTTTCTTGGAGTAACTGTAGGCCACAGGCAGCCCTCCTGCTGCCTTCCCCCAAACCCATGGAGACTTAGTTGAATGCCAGACCTCCATGTGGAGTCTTAAGATAGACCCACGCAGGCAGCAACAGCACAGGATATCATATCTCTGAGATCCTTACCAAAGACAAGACCCCAACAAAGCGCTCTTGCAGAGATTTACACCAGCCACTCAACCAATGTAGAGGGGCCTGACTGTGGACATACACTTGCACGCCATCTGATTAGTGACATCCATCATATCCTGACGAGGGGGTCTCCCTCTGAAAATAAATGTATATTTAGGAGCCATGCTGTGAGGAAGGGGGGTTGTGGGATCTTGTTACGACAACCACTCCAGAGGCTAAAATTAATGGCTCTTAGGCCGTCACTGGAGTGACACCCAAGCCCTCGGAGAGCTATCAGCGAGCAGCAGCGGAGAATTCCACAGCTCGCCGCCACGTCCACACCAATTCTCACAACCATGTCGAAAGCGTCTTAACAGCTGTCACTCACAGGGCAAGGCATGATGGGAGGTATGGTTATCCACACATGCTAATTCGTGCTAACAATATGGCTTCATTGGTAACAAATGCTTTTGATGGTGTGTTTGTTGTAAAACAACAATTCAAGAAAAAGAGTGCAGTGATGATAATCATCCATTATTATAATTATGCCCTGAATGTATAATATGCTCAAACAACTACAGTCTATGACAGAGCGGACAGATGAGAACATGATCTTTCACGGACTCATCCACTTAAAGTTGACAGGAAATTCCGGTCTTCGGAACAAAACCTTTTTCAATCATAAAAGACTTTAACTGAGAGGGTGAAACAACCCTGTGAGTTACCTCTTCTTCTTACCCTTTTCTTGTCTGAAAAGTAATCTTCAACCTCTGTCCAACAGTTGAAACAGAACTCTTCTGGGAGTTTAACTACTTCTCTCATACAGAGGGAAATATTGCACCCATATGGACTTTATTTCATACAGTAGAGTACAGTCAACACACGCTGAATGTTTCATTTATGCCACTATGGGGGTCAATCTATCAAAACAATGCAAACAAAAGACATTGTTTGAATCTTCATTGTTAAACAACCACCATTGCAGATGAAATGCTAGCTGACGTGAGTCAGGCAGAAATGTTCACTGACGAGGCGATGTATTAAAGTACAGCTAAAATACAGCTGAATCTAACGGTGGGGGGTCTGACATGATATGTGACACTGTACAGGCCTAACATAAAGGAGTCTCTGCAACACAATGTTTTGTGTGCTATACAAAAGTGTCCCGCACAAGCCAGCAATGTTTGGGGAAATACAGGCTGAACACAGGTCCTTAGTGGAAAATAATGGGTGAAGTGAGTGTGCTTTGCTCTGGTGGGATTTCTCCCTATTGATCATAAAAGGAATCACCACCGCATCCAGAGGTGAGCCAAGATAACACCTTGATTCAATAACACCCCCCCCCCACCCCCACCCCCCCACACACACACATCTAATGTCTCTCTGTAGTTCTCTCTCTCTTCCTCACACACAGGCACACTCGTGCCCCTGTAGGTGCAATAGACTCACACCATCAGATAGTGTTAAATGAGGAACTAATGACAGCTGACAGGAGACAGACCAATTAAACCTCATCAATTCCTGCCTTCCCTCGCTGAGCTGCCAGCAAACACCCCAATCAACAACTTGATCAGTCATAGGTGACACTACAACAAAATGGCCACACAAAATCACAGAACAACGGTGGCAGACTTATGTACCCCCCCCCCCCCACACCTTAGCAGGAGGGGGGCTTCATCCTTTGGTGGTGGTTAATGAACCTGGTCTTAAGGGTCATATAGGTCCTGTGGACCCAGTGGAGCTGATCCAGGCCAATGATATCCTGTTCAGAAAGCAATATCATCATTGCATAATTGATGAGAAATACATTTAAACATTCTAAAGACATTCAACAAATATCTAAATGTAAAAATGATAGTGAGAAAGAAGGGAATGAAAAAAGGAGAGTGAAGGTATGCCATGTTTAAAAATGCCTAATTTGTTGGATGTGTTGTCCACCGATGGCAGAGGGACAATGTTTTTATAGCTGTTTGCCTGCCATCGTAGAGGTGGGTGAGACACAACTGATCGTTCAGATGTAGGAATAACAGCACACACTTTGGGACATGTCTCTCCTGGAAGATGTTTGTGGTGTTTCACTTGGTTGGACATCTGACACGTACCGGCAATTGTTGTGTAAAGAATAAAGCTTTGGAGAACTGTGCTTGAACTGAACTGTATTTTGGCTGCACACCTGTACCTGCAGTAACATCTCCACATTATGAGTTCCTTGCTTACCTCTGTCTGAATGTCAGCTTCACTAACATTCATTCAAAATCAAAATGCACAATTTTCTTTTTAAAAATTTATTTGAATAATGAAGTCAGTATCACTGACATCTGGAGCGACCCTGAGACGGCGTGAGTGAGTATCCTGGACAGGATTCATGGCAGTCACACATCTCGCATTTCTAAAATCAAAACATAACAAGAGCAACTTTAAGCATATTTGTTGTTTATCCTGCTACAGTCAATCCCAAAGCACAAAAAAATATCTCCAACAAACACAAAAGATTGCCCCACTGTGCACCAAACTGTGTTTGATGTCTCCATTCCTGCCAAGTGAGCCTCCAAAGGACAATAAATTTGGATCTTTTGATCACAACATATGGGCTCTGGCTGTCACAACTCTCACCACAAAAGTGAGCACCAGATACATCCACGGCCCCTTGAGGTGGATCCGGCATATTTCTCCTCCCGCATTGGAAATCAATGAGCAGCAAATTATTTATGGAAAATATATGCTGTGTTGAATTACTGTCGCTGGAGAGCATGGGGATTTATACAGGAGCCTGACCACACAAATCATGCATAGCCCGCACCCGCAAAGTGACAGGTGACACACTCTGAGGCATGGCAGATATGGATGTGTGAGTCTGTGTGTGGTTGTCTGCCTACTTTGAAATGCAACTTCCATTCATAACTTAATTTCCTCTCTTCAGCTCCAAACAATAACAAGACAAACTTGAGCAAAATCTATTACAATAGCCCTTTGTTTTCCTCAAACTCTCCTGTGGCTGCCGCAGCTCCCTGAAAGATGTGTTATCTCACTCTGTTGACCCACTTAGGCTACTGTTGATATATGTATTGATTGTATCTGCTGTGGCTGTCACAACAGAGGGTCATGATAAGCAGGGGTGGAATAGGCCAATCAAGGCAGCACATACTGTACACTCACTGCTTGGAAATGAATACCTAAGATGAATACCTGTTTTGAGCAGCACTTGTCTTACATGTTGATTAAGTTGAAAGCATTTTTTAGAAGGTAACAATGGGCACAACAAAAGACTAAAAGATTTAAAAAAAAAAAAAAAAAAACAGCAGCAAACATAACAAATTTATGTCAGAATTTTTTTCCATGAGACAGAGGTTAAGACAGACAGGAGCGTGGGCCAGAGAGCAGAGAGGCCTGTACAGGCTGATTTACGACAGGCAAGGTGGAGGGCACAGGATGCCCTGTTCTGTCTGTTCACAGCTTCCGTGTTGTTCTCTTTTTTTTTTCTGCTGTTGAGACATGTCCATCCCACAGGTCAGAACTGACAGATCCATATACTTTCCCCTCTCCTGTCAGCTATCTCCCATACACCCCCTACCATGCTAAGAGCTACATTTATCATGTTCTCACGTTATAAATCACTGCAGCTAAAGTGGGTCTGATAACTGTAGCATCATTGTCAAATGGCTGCTCTCCTAATGTGTCTGCCAGACAGCCCCACATGCCTTCAGACCACCCTGGAGTCTGCACCCACCGGGACACAGTGGGAACATTTGCGTGGCAACTAATTCAGCTGTTAGCATAACTGGCTCTCACAGATTTGACAGTGTCTTCACACTGTAAAATATGAGCAGAGAGGCCTGAAAGCCTCCACAGGCCGCTGACAGCGTGCTGCATTGTCAAAACAGAGTCTCAGCCACTACACAATCATCATTTCCAATTTCCTTCAGTCAGTCAAGATTGAAGAGAAACTGTGGAAACACAACAATTACCCTTCCCATTGTGGGAAATCTCTGCGACAAGCACACGGACATGTTTGTTTAAACCTGCCTGGAAAATCCATGTTTATTCAACACACTCGAGTTGCATAACAAAAGCATACTTTGACATAACTTTACTAATTTACAGCGGACTGATGTCAGGGTAACTGCAGGCTAACTCCAACTCTCCTTATAGACAACAGCAAATAAATGTGGTAATGAAAGTTTTGCAGCTATAGTTGCATGATTGAAAGTACTTGGATGTGCTCAATGAGCTTGAAGCATTTAGTATTTTTTTACTTGTTTATTTTAACAGATAGATTTGCACATTTTGTCCCTCGTGGCCACAACAAATCCTCACTATGTTAAGCTCATAGATATAAAAATAGTAAGGGAGCAAGTGTTGTCGTTCTGTGAATTATGAGTGTAAAGATCACTGGTTGAAGCCCTGACTACACAAACAGGATGTGTCATGGAGGACACATGGGGGTCTTCCAGCCTGGGGATCTTCCTCCTCACAGCTCCTGTGGGCAGATTTATCATCCAGGGGTGAAGGGTGGGAGCTTGAGTGTGGGAGGGGGGCAGCAGGCTACAAGCAGACAAGTTTGCTTTAACATGTTTTCTTTTCTTCCCTTTGAAAAACAAGGGGATTTGCAGGTTGCTTACGGAGGGCCTAAGTCCATAAAGCTGTGAGGAGAGAGCTGTAGCCACATGTCTGAGGAGTAATGCGATCCCAAGGGGCTGACCGCTATTAACTTTTATTACTGTAAATACTCTCTGTTCGCTTCTGTCCTGTCTCACACAACCCCTGGCTACTTTTATGTGCAGCTTGTGTTTGATTAACCTCTGCGATACACTCAAGGCCCATTTGTACATACCCAGCATACACATAAATGGGAACAAAATGCACTGCTGTAAAATAGGTATAAACCCGTAGACTGACATAAATATAGTTTCAGCAGAGGTTACAAAAACATTAGTCCTGTATCAACAAAGTCCCATTTGTTACAGTGCTAACACACATACCTGTGCAGTATATAAGTGTCTGTACAGAGCAAGGAGGGTCAGAAACAGGTACATGCTTCATCATTTGTACATAAAAGAAAAAGTCGGTAACCAAGCTGAAAATACACAGCATTTTCTAAATGAAGGTTTAGTATAATAGAAGCTTCTGGAAGTTTATTTATGGAGTCTGTTTGATAGCAGGAGATGTACAGACAGACAGACAGACAGACATACAGACATACAGACAGACAGGGCTGTGTGAGGGAGATCAGTGAGGTAGAGAGCCCTGATTGATAAACTCCCTATCTGGCTATTTACGATCTGGCTGCAGAAGAGGCAGGCTTCGCCAGACAGAAAAGCAATTAATCTGCAAACGAGCTGGGGAACAGCCGGCCTGAGCATTGGAGCCTCCTACCAGCGTCGCTCTGGAGAGGAGATAAGGCTGCAGACGGCTATTTATTGTACATTTTAATTAAGTGCTTGTTAACGCTAGTTATCTTAACAGTCACAAAATTACCGTTGTAATGCATTTAGTTTGAGGAAAAATGGAGAGGGCTGGAACACTTTATGAAAGCTGGCACAGCTTGCCTTCATTTGAAATCACAGGATAAATTCAGAGGAGGCGGATGCCACAATGATCTAAGCTCAGGCACTAATGGTTATTTAATATGGCCATCAGCGGTCCCAAGTCCCCAGCATACGGCACTCGCACAATAGCCTCCAAACCCTCTTTAACACTTATTTGAGATGACAGGAAAAATGAAACCGTTTGTGCTTTCAATGGAAAAGCAATCATTGGTACATTATACTCCGCTTGCCCTATCATGCTAATGCCGGGTAAAAATGTCACCAAATGTATTTAAAGGGCTGATGGAGTGTTGCCGTTTGATTCCTGCTGCCTGCCTGATTAATAAAAACCTTCAATTTGTATGTAAATGCAACCTGGGGCTCATATCATCTGCACACCTGCACCTGGAGAAAAATAATAAACTCAAGTTTAATGTGGCAATTATGAGAGTTTATGGGGATTGTGGGGAAGAGGACAGCAGAGGAGAGGCTGGCTTGATGAGAGGGCTCTCAGAGGGGAGCCGGCCGACCCGGACCAGCCCGCTACAGGAATGACCTGATGCACAAGTATAACCCCAGCTCGCAGAGCTTACCACAACATACACGGCTCCACAACACAGGCTTTTTGTCGGGATTAAGGCAGTTCACTGACATTTTGCTAAAAAAAACAATAATTGATTGGTTTGCATTATTATCAGCTGTTCTAAAATAGATTGGATACTACAAAGCATACTAATGTGAAAGAATATTTCATTTGCATTTTATATATGATGGAGAACTCAGGTACTTTTGACACTGCCTTTTGCTCCTTAAAATTTTTTGTGAGAGCTCACTTCTGTACGCAATATCCTCATGGCTCTGTCTGTGTAGTCTTGTACTCTAAGTACTTGCATTGTGCTCCTGTCAACGGAATTATCACCATGTCATAACGCTTAGCATTTAAAAGAAACATGCTTGGGCCTATTATCATTCATGTAAATGGTATTGGCCTTGCGTCAAACTGGCCATACCCACTTTATCCCCGGCAGTGGATTTGTGTATTGTGTTTTCTTTTCTTTTACATTACGCATTCTCAGCCTCACACCCTACTTCCTCCAAGAACAAAGTGAGAGTGTATTGACTAAATGTGAGAGGAGTAAAGATTACAGAGCAAAGATTAAAGGCGGGTACTGTTGACTGAGCTTGCCGGGGTGGCAGCATGCAGCTTTCACCCACACACTGGGACTTTGAAGCCAGCTCTGTCCTCCCTCCTTCACTGGGCTTAGCACTAACGTGTCTCACCTTGCCCACTGTAACCTGTCAGGATCAGCACTCCTCAAGCAGGCAGACAGGAGGAGAGGAGAGGACCTGCTGAATATTTTGACACAACCTCCCCCACCACCCCTTGTTTCAGAGGACTGAACGAAGATTGGACCAAAACAATAACAGAAGCACTTCCGCAAACTGATGCAACAATCAGACAGGCAGAGAAAGACGAGAACAAAAGGGGTTGAAATGTGTGCTAGGACTACTGCATATTAAAAAGTGAATATTTATTAACTGTCCTTTCCATAGATGATTCATATAAATACATTAGGAGCCCAGGTTTGGGTGCCTGAGCTTTGCAGTTACCTCAGTGCTATTGAAGATCTGTGATACAACCACACGCAGCACACACAGGAAAGTAACAAAGACCATGCAAGAAAAGAAAGAAGGCGAATATAGTGATTTGGAAGAGTGTCAAAAACTTCTGTGGTCTGTATTATGTGGGTGAGTAGACTGGAGCGATGCGGTGAGACGATGATAATAGTTATCTGCTGAGATGATCTGCTCGGGCATGATAATAGCTCTACAGTGGTGTGACTGTGAATCAGTACCTTGATAGAGCAGAAGATGTGGGCCCTTCTCTCTCAAGTCAGCGTAGAAAGAAAAATCCCCACCTGCCTAATGGCTTTAGACAGCAGCCATTCGGCCCTGCTAATCTTCCGTCTCTCTGAAAATAACTTTTTGTGCTGTATGAAGATTGGATTTTACAGATCACAACGGCAAGGCAATGCATTCACTCAGCTGTACTTCTCATGAGAAACGTATCGTGATCTCTAATAATATTCTGTATATGGCTTCAGCCAAGCGCTACTTTTAAATGCGATGCCGTATTAATATTAATATTTATGGACTGTGGAGGAGCGCAAGCCATCTGAGGGGTACGGGCAGAACAAACTTCCATTAATTCCTATGGAGGGGAAAGTCCAAATTAATTCCTATTCACATTTTAATGCCTTTATGCTAATGCAGGTTCAGAGGGAAAGGATGGTGAACCCACAGGAGGAGGGGGGGTTAAAGTTGACTTCTGCACCTGAGAAATCTCTCTTCACGTAGGGAAATTGGCTAAAAGCCTGAGCTTATAAGGCAGCTACCATTTACAGAATACACACACAGTATCAGGCTCGTATTTGATTCCAAAGTGTTCAGAGATTGCGGCTGTTCTTTAATGTTTCTACATTCGCACATACAGGTGTGAAGGCTTCAACCCTTAGCTTTTTCTTTGTGAAATCCTAAACTTCCACTGGTGTTAATAAAACTGCCTCCAGGGTTGTTAAATGATTATTCCAGTTTATTCCAACTTGGGTCATATTTTGGTTGTTTTTACCATTATTTCTATCAGTTATGCTAAAGTAATTGCTGAGATCTGTGGCCATGATGAACAAGTCCAAAGGGCAAGAACCGACACTCGAGGAAAACAAAACCACTTCAGCTGGAGGTAAAACCAGAAGTGAGCCCTTATGAAAAGTTAGTCATAATCACACCCTGTACAGGGAAACCTAGTGTGTGCACAACTACACTAAGTATGATGCAGTAGATGAAGGTTGAATCAGTCTGTAATCTGTAAGGATGCTTAGAAGGGACAGGTTTAGTAAAAACTTCATTATTGACCTTTGCTTTCCCTTCTATTACGGTTGGCAAACATGAATATTTGTTTCAAACCTGATTCAGTGTCTGACCATTCATTCCTTGGTTCATCTGACTCTTTGACTGACGTTGCTGCATTACCCAGATCTCAGCAGTTAACTTGGTGACTGCACTGTTTATTACAAAAAGGAATTGTGGACAAAAATACGGCCAGAAATCACCTTTAATTTGGAATGCACCTATCCTAACAAATAATGTTTGAGCGCCAGCACACGAGTCCGATGCAGAAACAACTTCTAGACCACATCTGCCTTGATCTTCATCTGATCAGGAATTCCAGCACCTCCAGTCAACTCTCCTCTGTCCCACAGGGAAAACCCAAGTCTATCCATTCTGGTTTGTCTGGACTGGTTAATGTGGTGCTGAGCTGAGGCAAACACAAATAGATTGCACTGGTAGCAATTGTGCCCCCCCTCCACCCTACTGTGTTACAGCTGTTATCATTACATATTTACTTGGAGGACAAGCGCGTGCTCCCTCCAGATAGGTCCCTATCAGTACATGTCTATGTTGTGACACCTGGAGGGTAATTGTCATTAATTGCACTCATTTGGGCGGCAGGTCAGGGCAACTGAAGCGCAGGTGTTTGGGACAAAACATGATTATCCCCATCCAAAGAGCGGGAGGCTGGGAAAGAATGATTTTGCCATTGTGGAAGGCTCCACATATAACGACTGTCCATTTTTCTGGTTTTATCACACATTAGTGGGTAATTGGGGCTCAAAAAAGTGGGAAGAATGTCATAATCATTATTCCCTCCTTTCCTCCATTTCTCCCATTCAGAGAGGAGATGGAGCACTCTATCAGTTTAAAATGGCCAAATCTAAAACGCTAAGATGACTGCAGTGACCGGACAATCAAAACAGCAGCCGCTTAACTGTTATGCAGCAGGTCACACAAAGTTGCTGTACCAAATTGTCTTTAAGAAATGAGATTTTAATAACATGACATTTCATACAGTGTTCTTGATATTCCTGTATCAGCTCCCTTCCTGTTTATGGCTTATTGTCATGGCAATGAAAAATGTACAATACTGTTGTATACAGACGTGTATCCAATATCATAACTTGAAAATTGGATTTTCTCTGAGCTTTGGAAAAATAAACAACCAACCCAATCCAACATCCATAAAAAAAAACACTCCATAATTTAGACAACTACCTTCTCAAAGAGGTACTTGTGTTGTTAGTGACAAACTCACTGCATGGAAGGGGTGTTACCAACATGGTGCCCAAGTGGGCTCAAAGAAAGACCTTGGTGTCAGCAGAATTAATGAGACCCTTATTCATGCTTCAAATGAGTTTAATTGAAAAATGAAGACCTTAAAGCACCAGTCCTTTATCTCCAAACCATCCATCTGTTTGACTCTATCATTATCTGATTACCTTGTTGTCAAGCTATATCATGAATCAGCTGCTGAAAATGTAAAGCAATTACCAGACATCATGTTCATGTCTGCATACCCAATCAGCATGAACTAAAGGCTAGTCTATCCACTGACTGCAGTTTTACTGAAGCACAAAACATATATTTTTCACAGTGCATCATGTTCTTCCTCTACACTTAGAAGTTCTGTCTTTCCTCCCCTGCTGTTGCTGTTCATCTGCATTTACCCCGAGACTGACATGAGCGTGACACTGACACACACTCTGTAGGCTGTGATGTTTTCCTTTTTTTCTTATGATGAAAACAACAAAAGAGCAATTTAAGACTCAAAACTTCAACTGAGCCTGTCACTGTGAGTACTGGATGTGTGTGCGTGTGTGTGCGTGCTCGTGTGTGTGTGTGTGTGTGTCTGTCTGTCTGTGAGCGTGTGTGTGTGTACCCCACATGGGCGGAGTGCAGACACCAGGCGCAAACATCCTCAATCTGTCCTAATAGCACAGCAGTATACAAAGCACAGACTTCAAATATAACAACCAAGCTACATTCCCTCATAAAAACACTGTTTACCGTCGCTATGATAATTTACCCAGTAACATGTGCCCTCCACAAGAGCAAACACCAAAGAATGCCAATGTGTGTGTGTGCTGGCTGACAAAAATACACAGCAGCAGCTGGGCCCCGTGTTTGAAGGCCTGCCCTCCACACTCCATAGCTTAACATGGAGGTACACTGTGACTTCTAGACTAGTTAGTGAGAGGTGGAGATCGAGGGTGGGCCTGAACTTGTGTATGCAGGTGTTTGCGACAAATGACACGTTAATCACCACCTTCAGCATGGATTTTCACTGACAAGTATGCCTTTTTGATCAGGACTAACAATATTTATTGTAAATTTCCAGTACATTTTTCAGACACACATAAAGGATTTAGCTTAAATAACCTTATAACCCAAATATTCTTTACACTATATTAAAAAACAGAACAGAACAAAAACAGATAATTTTGTTTTGTAAAACTCAGAACAGCCAATGTACATGTACATGTATATTTCAGGCCGTCACTCATTTGTGTCCAATACCTGCTGCACATCTCCCTTCTGTCCACCTGGGCTGTGGAGACTAATATGGGGGAACCTGAGGCTGGTAGTGCCAGAGCCTGCTTGCCAAAGCCTCGCTGAAGACAGATGGCATGCGGAAATCAATAACCTCACACAACATCACCCATTTTGTGAACAAATGAATCTGCTTTGACAGTATGTGTATGAGCGATCGGGTGACCTGCTCTCTTCCCATCTGAACATCCTCCCCTCCCCTCCCCAAGCGCACTGTTATTTATGGCAGTTGGGCCCTACGCTCCTGTGTGCTTTGATGTTTAATTCAAGGACCCACAACCAGGCAGGGAGGAGAGCGTGGGTGTGTTGGGAACTCACCGGGGCTCAGGAGCTCAGGAACTCTGATTTCCTACAAATATTCCCTGCGTTGAATCACACTGGTCTCTGTCTCTGTGACTGCTGAGGAGTTACTCCATGCAGGGCCTGTATGTGTGGGGAAGATGATCCAGAGATGATGCCTCTGGATTGATAGTCACGTTGACTGGACTGAGGCCGATACCATAAAAAATGTTTGATGCATTAAGTGTCATGTGTGCACGACATTCATGGAGGTGTTCTAAAGCACCCCCACTCTAAGGCAGATAGCAGTAGGTGTTAACTCTAGTCAAAGCCCAGTATTGTCTGCTCTATCATCAAACAGCAATACTTTGCTGTCAGACCTTCAGTATCCTCCACCTCACTCTCACTACCTCTAACCTCCACTACATCTTTCTCTCTCTCACCTGCTTTAT